>NW_024423319.1:90195182-90202156 GCF_017311325.1 Ursus maritimus | reverse complement strand
AATTAAGCTCCGCTCTGTGGACTAATACAAAATGACCCCTACGGTCTGTTGTTAAGAGAAAAACATAAGGTGCAGAAGGAAGTGATGTGTATAGTATGTTATGATTTGGGTATGTTACAGTTTGTATAAAAACAAAGTTCGGGGGAATACAGACATTTATCTGTATGTGCAGGAAACATCTTCAACACTGCTGGGAGCACCCCCACCACTACCACTTTCTCTGTACATATTCACGTCCTCCTCCGTTTTATTTTTAGAAATGGGAATACATCGCACAAACTGCTTTGTATCTTACCTATGAAACTTATCACTACATCTTACAGATCATTTTCTACCAGTGCAGGGAGATGGGCCTTGTCTGTGCCAAGGTTCCTGGAATTTCACTGTATATACGTGTATCATTTATCACATTGGTCAACCGACATCTCAACCTACACCAGCCTCCTGGCCATTCTGCAGAGAGTGCTAATCACTGGTCACTTCCTTGGTGCCAGGGGTGGGGGGCATTTTCCCAGTCCTTCCTTTGGCCTTGGAAGCACTGAACACCCCTGACTACACCCCATCAAACTGCTCTTAGCTTCCCAGATGCCATACACACATACACACGTGGTTTTCATCCTCCCTCCAAGCCTCCTTCTAGGTTCCTCTCTCTGCTTTACTAGTTGCTGTGGGCCTGGGTCCTCCCCCCTGCCCCTCCCCAATCTCATCCGTGCCCATGGCTTTAAATACCACCTATTTGCTGATGATTCTTACAACCCCCCCCCATCCCACACCCCTCTATCAAGCTGCAGACCTGACATCTCAACTTGGCAATCAACGGCCGGTGTAATAATGACAATAGCTACCATTTGCATAGTGCAGACAGCACTCCTGTAAGCACTTTATGTAAATTGACTATTAATCCTTATCCACATTTTGCAGATGAGGAAACTAAGAGGGGCTACAGAACATTCCCAAGGTCGCTCAGAAAATGCTGGAGGTAGGATTCAAACCCCTGCAGTTCTATCTCCAGAGTCCTGTCCGCAGCCATGCGACTTCACTGCCTCCCAGCATGCCTAGAACTGAATTCTTAAAATCACCAATTCATCTACAAATATGTGGGGTGTTTACTAAATTCCAGGCCCTGTGACGGGTGCTGGGGAAAGAGTGGTAAGCTGGACAAACTGTCCCTTAAAAAGGGAATGTGCTCTTTGTTTGCATGCCGCCATTTGTCCCAATTACCTCCCCAGTTGTAGAAAATGTCTCAGCCACCCAAGTACTTAAAACAGAATCCTGGGGGGAGGGGCGGGGGGAGGGGCGGTCATTCTTGACTTCTCTCCCACTTCATTCTTCCAGTGGCAGGGCTGTTTGTACTTGCCAATGTCCCGTCCGATAAGCCTACTTCCCGTTCTCCCACATCCACCTCAGGCCGGGCCACCATCTTCATTCGCCTGGATAATAACCAAGGATTATGGGGCACCTGGCTGGCTCAGTCGAGTAGAGCCTGGACTCTTGATCTTGGGGTTGTGAGTTCAAGCCCCATGTTGGGTGTAGAGATTACTTACAAATAACATCTTAGAAAAAAAAATAACCAAAGATGATTATTCCAGCCGGTCTCCGCGCTGCCACTCTCAGCCCCCCTCTGACTCAGCCGTCATAGCAAGATGGTATTGAGTCAATATTCTATATCATGGCAAGAGAAGAAACCAAATTTAAGAGAGCAAGACAATTGTGGGTGTGTGCTAAAGGAAAAGGGGGGGGGGTGCCTGGGCTTGCAGGGCATGGCTCGGTAGTTACGGTGAGGATTGAGCCCGGAGAATTAGTGAGGATTGAGCCCGAAGAATTTGAGAAAGGGCAGGATGAATGAAGCCATAGGAGCCATTATGGTCTGGGGAGATCCAAGGGAAGCTGGTGGGAGCACATATACAGGTCTTTGTCAGAGAAGCCAAGGTTCCTGGGGGTGCCCACTGGGGGTGAGGCCTTGGACATCCTTAGTATCCTTGCTAAATGCCACAGAATATCATCCTTAAGGAGATGAGTGAGGACAGCCAAGAGCAAACCAGAAACCCAGAGCCAAAGCCAGAACCTCTTTAGAGTACCTCATCTACTGCCCATCATTTGGGCCTTACTTGGTAGCAAAAGATTTGCGGCTGTCTTTCTATCTCGAGACCCTCAGAAACCTTAAGAGTGGGTTCTGGCCACACTTGACCTTAGGCAATTGGAGTTCTTCTCGATTCCATGCCACCTGACCTCTAACAGTAACTGTGCCACGACGATGCATTTGGTAGCAAAGCAAGTCTTTTTTAACCATGAATAATTCCTACGTGATAAAAAGAGCTACTGTTTATTGAGGGCCTTTGCTCTTTGCAGTTACTATTAGGTACATTTCCAGTATGTTTGTTTATGGACCTCCCGTAAGACCCCAAATAACCCAATGGGTAAAGTATTACCATTCACATTTTATAGTTGGGGAAACGCAAGCTCTACAATGGCCCTCCAAAAATACACAGCTAGTCTAGCCGAGCTTGGCTACAGGGATTCTACCTGACTCCAAATCCGGGCTCTTTCCAGCAAACTATACATCGTTCACCTCCCACACACAGGCACTATTCCCCCAAACCTGAAACTATTTCTGGGATCAGATCCTACATAGCTTCTCTAATCATGTCCTTCTGGGGTCGTCCTGGCAACTCGCCAACTGCAGGAACTATCACAAAAGGAGTTCGTTTCTTTCTGGGATCAGCAGGTCTCGTAGATCTGTTGTGTTCACCATGGGAACCTAAGAGTTTATCATCTGAATGAAGAGTTGCCTTCTTCCCAGCTAAGCTTTGAAAAAGTGTGGGACCAAGTTCAAGGGAAGGCCCTCCTCCCCAGAACAAGCAGATTCTCTAGCTGTTTGGAAAGCTTCTGCCCTCCACCCGCACTACATTAGGGCTCAGCGTTTGTCAAGATTATAAACCATCTTGGCCTTTCATACTGCTGGGCAACGTTGTTGTTTGTTTTGGTTGTTGTTGTTGTTGTTGTTTTCCCTCCTGCTTTGAGCTTTGATAAACATTACTCTGCTCTTAGCGTGGGGAGAGCTAGAGCAGGGGAAAAGATGATCCAGAAAGAACCCACCACACAGTCTTTCTGAAGCTGGACAGCTCTTGAGATTTGAGGAGAAAAGGGTCACTACCTTTTTCCAGCTCTTAGAAAAACAATAGCTAGGATTTATTAAGAGCTTAGTGTCCGCCAGGCACAGTTCGAAACACTTTATATGCATTAGTAATCTCATTTCATATAGAAAACCACCCTATAATAAAGGTGCTATTATGATCCCCATTTCACAGATGAAGAAACCGAGACTTTAGAGGATAATGAACTAGCCTGCTTGCCTGGACACTCATCGCCTGATTCCTAGAGCCCAAACTTTAATCCACGCAGTCTTTCAGACTTTCCAGGCCCCTGTGGTCAGCTTCATTACTCTGCCAATTCCATAGGCTCATCCTTAATTGGGTGCTTTATGCAGATCTGAAAGGAAATGGCCTTCACTGCATGCCAGCGATGTCCCCTGAGGACATGATGGCAGTGAATTTGTCCCCCTGGTCCCTCTGAGGTAGGTGCGTCTTCTCTTCTGTAGCTTTCCAAGATGAGGCGCCGTTCAGGGTGAGCGGCACCCATGGACTGACCCTCGCTGATTCAATGCCAGCGGCTGCGCGGGGACCTTTCTGACCTGCTGGCTGGCACAGGGAGCGCAGAGAAGGGAAGATCAGTCTCCAAGATAATTTTGGTTCTGTCTTTGCTCGATCCAGCCTCTGTCCTCTGCTCTAGGGCTGACGACTATGATTAATGCGTCACCAAGTATTTCCTCTCTTCTGCTTCTTCCCTGCTTTGGGGTTTATTTTACAGCCGTTGCCAGAGTTTCTCCTCTGAAGAGAGTAAATACTCAGATTGGAGCACAGCCCTTGGTGTTACCCGGAGAGAGTCGCGGGTGGCAGGTGGCACCGGGCCATTTCTGGAGTAGGTGATGTGACTGTTTGGGGTTCAGTGCTAACCCACTACGTCCGCTGATGTTAGCCTAATCTTTTAATTATTCTGAAAATAGCAAGAATAAGGATTGCAGGGAAGGCAATTAATAGGATCACACAGCCTATTCCTCATTTGTAATTATATATTATTATTTTTCGCCCTACTTTGTTCCAATAATGATTTAAGGCTGCTTCCAAAGATACACAAAACCCAGCAAAGATAAATAGAAGAAGTGGGACATGAATTATAATGTCATGCCTGCTCACAGCATCTTTGCCCCGGTCCACAAAATAGAACTGAATTCATAACGCCTTTCAAAAATGAGGTAATTCAGCTCTTTTGGTAGCAACACTAGGCTCTTTGTAAAGTGAGGGGGTGGTACGCAGGAATGGAAAGAACCATGGCAGGGACAAGAGATCTGGTTTCTAAAGCTGGCTCCCTCGGCGTGTGACCTTGGGCAAGTCACTCGCCCTCTCTGGACTTCGGATTCTGGACTTCTCAAAGGTCTCTGCCAATCTCAATCTCTGGGGCACCCTCCTCCCTCTGTCTTACCTCTTACCCCTGCCATCATCATGCAGGGGGAAGCCAGCACTGGCCATCTGGCAGGAGGCCCCCTAGGAAGGAGGCCCCCTAGGAATGAAGCACACTTTCTCTCTCTGTCTCTCTCTGTCTCTCTCTGTCTCTCTCTCTCTCACACACACACACACACACACACACACACACTGAAAAATCTTCGCAGACGCTGGGACAATGAAACTTCAATAGTCTCTTCCCTCAAGGCAAGGACCCCACCTTCCTCTAATCTTTAGCTAAAAAGAGAGACTCCCAGGAGAGCCTGGAAGACATCCTTTAGGGAGGCAGGAGTCACGCCCCTCAGACCTTTGGTCTCTTCCTCCTTGGGGGCGGGCGTGAGCTACTTCCTGGCCATTCAAGACCCTCTTACATATAACCTGGCCCAGCTCCCTAGATCCAGTCTCGTCTTCCCTTCCTTCCCTCCTGACCCCATTTTCCACTTTGTTACCCCTTGCAGCACCTAACAACGCTTAGCATATCATTTGTGCAAAACACCCATGTGCTCCCCCACCCCCACCCCCAGTCTCCGTGGGCCCTCTACTGCCTCTACTAGGGATTCTCCCAAGATTTCCTCGAAGGATTCCATAGGCCGGAGGGCTCTCGGGAAGCTCAGCCTTCGTGACCCGCCTCTAGTGGGAAGCTGCTTGGGAAGATTCTTTTTACAAAGCCAAGGGCAGGCAACATGGACGAACCCCATGAAAGAAAGGCTGCCCCAAAACAACACGCACACTAGGGTTCCATGTTCATCAAATTGTCAGGGGGCGAAGCCAATCGAACGTGGAAGCCGATCTAAGGTGGCAGACGTCAGCGTCGGGGCTACCATGGGGCGGGGGAGCACAACGGGGACTTCGGGGGGCAGGGAATACTCCGCATCTTGACCTGGAGGCTGACGTGTGTTCAGCTTGTAAAAATTCATCAAGCCGTACGCTTAGGATTTATACACCTTTCTGTCGGTGCGCTGCACTTCAATCAAATGTTCACAAAATAAAAGAAAATACAATAAAGCAAAACGTACAGAAACAGACTGGGGAAGAATAAGGCTTGTGGTTGTATTGGAGCTCTGTGCGGGAGACCTGGCGGCCGGAGGGTGGGGACGGTGGGGACGGTGGGGACACGCTGGGGGGAGGGCGGCTGCGAGGGGAGGGCGGCGAGGTTGTTCCAGAGACAGCCAGGAGGCACAGGGTAAAATCACGTGAACAGAAGCAAACTTTCAGGCAGGGAGCAGGCCGCGTTGGCCGAGGGCCAGGCCCCCACGCCGGCTGAGGATGCACCGTGCAGCTTCCCGGCGGCCCTGCCCGCGGCCCGGGACTCCAGAGTGAGGGCGGAAAGCAGGCAGCATTGGCCGAAGGCCAGGCCCCCACCCTGTCTTTCCTCTTATCTTCCTCTCCTCTAGAGGAACTTCCTTCCACTCCAGCCAAATTGGACTTGTCACTACCCCCCTGTACAGGCACAGCCGCTCCCCACTGTTGCGCACGCGGGTCCCCGTCCGGGAGCCCCCTTCTCCCACCCTTCCTCTCACCCTGCTTCCTTTCGCCGGGCCCGCTGACCACCTGCTCATGACATGCCGTGAGGCATGAACTGGGGTCCAGGCCCCTGGGAGTCCCCTTTGCCCGTGAAACGTTTCTGGCCCTGAGCCAAACCCCTGGCTTCGCAGATGCAGAAACGGAGGGCTGGAGGAAGGCCCGTGTATCCTGGGCTCCCTGGCAGGCCACCAGTGGCCAGGCCACAGATCCACCCGTCTGGTTGCGGGAAGCCAGGGCGGGCTCTCTGCTTTGTCCTGGGAACCTCTTGTCCCCTCCGTATGGTTGTCCTTGCTTTTATCTGTAACATCCAGGGAGTCCCTCTGGTACGTCTCTGTCCTCCCTTCTCAGATGATATATTCCTTGAGGGCGGGGGGCTTACTGGTGGGTTTGGTTTGGTTTTTGTTTCACTTTAGTCTTTACTTCCGTGCCCGCACACTCACAATGGCGGCATTCTCTGAGCACCGCTGTCCAGTAAGGTCCCACCTCCCGTGCCTGGAGGGCCGCGGAAGCCACGGGGCATTAACTGGCCTGTGGTCAGATCTGTGGCTGGATATTCTCAGGAGCCTTCGGCCGCTGGTTGCGAGAATTTCAACTTCCCTGTCACCAGGGCTTAGATCCCTCACCACCCGGGCCGAGATGTTTTCCAAGCAGGCAGCTTAGAGTAGAGAGCGAAGCAGAGCGTGCTGGTTTAAAAAGGCCCAGAGTCTGGGGCCAAGCCCAGCGCGTCACACTTAGCCTGTTGCTACCCACTGCTGCCCCGAGCCTGGCTGACCAGCCAGACGGTTTGGAAAACACATTTTGCCTTAGCAGAACTGCTTGGCACGGCAGGAGCTTTGGGCCACAGCATGGCGCTGAGCACGTCTGACCTCGTTTCTGGGCCCTGGGGCAACT
>NW_024423319.1:90192039-90195172 GCF_017311325.1 Ursus maritimus | reverse complement strand
GAATTATAATGTCATGCCTGCTCACAGCATCTTTGCCCCGGTCCACAAAATAGAACTGAATTCATAACGCCTTTCAAAAATGAGGTAATTCAGCTCTTTTGGTAGCAACACTAGGCTCTTTGTAAAGTGAGGGGGTGGTACGCAGGAATGGAAAGAACCATGGCAGGGACAAGAGATCTGGTTTCTAAAGCTGGCTCCCTCGGCGTGTGACCTTGGGCAAGTCACTCGCCCTCTCTGGACTTCGGATTCTGGACTTCTCAAAGGTCTCTGCCAATCTCAATCTCTGGGGCACCCTCCTCCCTCTGTCTTACCTCTTACCCCTGCCATCATCATGCAGGGGGAAGCCAGCACTGGCCATCTGGCAGGAGGCCCCCTAGGAAGGAGGCCCCCTAGGAATGAAGCACACTTTCTCTCTCTGTCTCTCTCTGTCTCTCTCTGTCTCTCTCTCTCTCACACACACACACACACACACACACACACACTGAAAAATCTTCGCAGACGCTGGGACAATGAAACTTCAATAGTCTCTTCCCTCAAGGCAAGGACCCCACCTTCCTCTAATCTTTAGCTAAAAAGAGAGACTCCCAGGAGAGCCTGGAAGACATCCTTTAGGGAGGCAGGAGTCACGCCCCTCAGACCTTTGGTCTCTTCCTCCTTGGGGGCGGGCGTGAGCTACTTCCTGGCCATTCAAGACCCTCTTACATATAACCTGGCCCAGCTCCCTAGATCCAGTCTCGTCTTCCCTTCCTTCCCTCCTGACCCCATTTTCCACTTTGTTACCCCTTGCAGCACCTAACAACGCTTAGCATATCATTTGTGCAAAACACCCATGTGCTCCCCCACCCCCACCCCCAGTCTCCGTGGGCCCTCTACTGCCTCTACTAGGGATTCTCCCAAGATTTCCTCGAAGGATTCCATAGGCCGGAGGGCTCTCGGGAAGCTCAGCCTTCGTGACCCGCCTCTAGTGGGAAGCTGCTTGGGAAGATTCTTTTTACAAAGCCAAGGGCAGGCAACATGGACGAACCCCATGAAAGAAAGGCTGCCCCAAAACAACACGCACACTAGGGTTCCATGTTCATCAAATTGTCAGGGGGCGAAGCCAATCGAACGTGGAAGCCGATCTAAGGTGGCAGACGTCAGCGTCGGGGCTACCATGGGGCGGGGGAGCACAACGGGGACTTCGGGGGGCAGGGAATACTCCGCATCTTGACCTGGAGGCTGACGTGTGTTCAGCTTGTAAAAATTCATCAAGCCGTACGCTTAGGATTTATACACCTTTCTGTCGGTGCGCTGCACTTCAATCAAATGTTCACAAAATAAAAGAAAATACAATAAAGCAAAACGTACAGAAACAGACTGGGGAAGAATAAGGCTTGTGGTTGTATTGGAGCTCTGTGCGGGAGACCTGGCGGCCGGAGGGTGGGGACGGTGGGGACGGTGGGGACACGCTGGGGGGAGGGCGGCTGCGAGGGGAGGGCGGCGAGGTTGTTCCAGAGACAGCCAGGAGGCACAGGGTAAAATCACGTGAACAGAAGCAAACTTTCAGGCAGGGAGCAGGCCGCGTTGGCCGAGGGCCAGGCCCCCACGCCGGCTGAGGATGCACCGTGCAGCTTCCCGGCGGCCCTGCCCGCGGCCCGGGACTCCAGAGTGAGGGCGGAAAGCAGGCAGCATTGGCCGAAGGCCAGGCCCCCACCCTGTCTTTCCTCTTATCTTCCTCTCCTCTAGAGGAACTTCCTTCCACTCCAGCCAAATTGGACTTGTCACTACCCCCCTGTACAGGCACAGCCGCTCCCCACTGTTGCGCACGCGGGTCCCCGTCCGGGAGCCCCCTTCTCCCACCCTTCCTCTCACCCTGCTTCCTTTCGCCGGGCCCGCTGACCACCTGCTCATGACATGCCGTGAGGCATGAACTGGGGTCCAGGCCCCTGGGAGTCCCCTTTGCCCGTGAAACGTTTCTGGCCCTGAGCCAAACCCCTGGCTTCGCAGATGCAGAAACGGAGGGCTGGAGGAAGGCCCGTGTATCCTGGGCTCCCTGGCAGGCCACCAGTGGCCAGGCCACAGATCCACCCGTCTGGTTGCGGGAAGCCAGGGCGGGCTCTCTGCTTTGTCCTGGGAACCTCTTGTCCCCTCCGTATGGTTGTCCTTGCTTTTATCTGTAACATCCAGGGAGTCCCTCTGGTACGTCTCTGTCCTCCCTTCTCAGATGATATATTCCTTGAGGGCGGGGGGCTTACTGGTGGGTTTGGTTTGGTTTTTGTTTCACTTTAGTCTTTACTTCCGTGCCCGCACACTCACAATGGCGGCATTCTCTGAGCACCGCTGTCCAGTAAGGTCCCACCTCCCGTGCCTGGAGGGCCGCGGAAGCCACGGGGCATTAACTGGCCTGTGGTCAGATCTGTGGCTGGATATTCTCAGGAGCCTTCGGCCGCTGGTTGCGAGAATTTCAACTTCCCTGTCACCAGGGCTTAGATCCCTCACCACCCGGGCCGAGATGTTTTCCAAGCAGGCAGCTTAGAGTAGAGAGCGAAGCAGAGCGTGCTGGTTTAAAAAGGCCCAGAGTCTGGGGCCAAGCCCAGCGCGTCACACTTAGCCTGTTGCTACCCACTGCTGCCCCGAGCCTGGCTGACCAGCCAGACGGTTTGGAAAACACATTTTGCCTTAGCAGAACTGCTTGGCACGGCAGGAGCTTTGGGCCACAGCATGGCGCTGAGCACGTCTGACCTCGTTTCTGGGCCCTGGGGCAACTCTGAGGCCTGGGAGCCTCAGACACTTGCTGACCTTCCTGTTAGAGGTTTCAAGACATCCACTGTGGGTCAAACAGCGACTTTTACAAAATGGGTCATGGGGACCAGAAATCCCCATTCTGTCCCTTTCCTGAAATCCCTGCGTGATTTTCCCTTCGGGATGCACGTGCTTCTCCCACGCCGAAGGGGGTGTCACATTTGGCCTGCCGCCAAGCTGTGTGGGCAGCGGTGGGGTGCGGACGGGGCTGCGAAAGGGTCTCGGGAACCCTCCACCACCAGAGCCCCGAGGGCCGAGGAGGGCTGTGTAGGGCAGTAGGGATGCTGCCGTCACTCACGCCTGTTTCTCGGTGAGGCCTTCTGCAAATTCACCATCAGCTCACAACGGTGCT
>NW_024423319.1:90182310-90192029 GCF_017311325.1 Ursus maritimus | reverse complement strand
GTGTGTTCAGCTTGTAAAAATTCATCAAGCCGTACGCTTAGGATTTATACACCTTTCTGTCGGTGCGCTGCACTTCAATCAAATGTTCACAAAATAAAAGAAAATACAATAAAGCAAAACGTACAGAAACAGACTGGGGAAGAATAAGGCTTGTGGTTGTATTGGAGCTCTGTGCGGGAGACCTGGCGGCCGGAGGGTGGGGACGGTGGGGACGGTGGGGACACGCTGGGGGGAGGGCGGCTGCGAGGGGAGGGCGGCGAGGTTGTTCCAGAGACAGCCAGGAGGCACAGGGTAAAATCACGTGAACAGAAGCAAACTTTCAGGCAGGGAGCAGGCCGCGTTGGCCGAGGGCCAGGCCCCCACGCCGGCTGAGGATGCACCGTGCAGCTTCCCGGCGGCCCTGCCCGCGGCCCGGGACTCCAGAGTGAGGGCGGAAAGCAGGCAGCATTGGCCGAAGGCCAGGCCCCCACCCTGTCTTTCCTCTTATCTTCCTCTCCTCTAGAGGAACTTCCTTCCACTCCAGCCAAATTGGACTTGTCACTACCCCCCTGTACAGGCACAGCCGCTCCCCACTGTTGCGCACGCGGGTCCCCGTCCGGGAGCCCCCTTCTCCCACCCTTCCTCTCACCCTGCTTCCTTTCGCCGGGCCCGCTGACCACCTGCTCATGACATGCCGTGAGGCATGAACTGGGGTCCAGGCCCCTGGGAGTCCCCTTTGCCCGTGAAACGTTTCTGGCCCTGAGCCAAACCCCTGGCTTCGCAGATGCAGAAACGGAGGGCTGGAGGAAGGCCCGTGTATCCTGGGCTCCCTGGCAGGCCACCAGTGGCCAGGCCACAGATCCACCCGTCTGGTTGCGGGAAGCCAGGGCGGGCTCTCTGCTTTGTCCTGGGAACCTCTTGTCCCCTCCGTATGGTTGTCCTTGCTTTTATCTGTAACATCCAGGGAGTCCCTCTGGTACGTCTCTGTCCTCCCTTCTCAGATGATATATTCCTTGAGGGCGGGGGGCTTACTGGTGGGTTTGGTTTGGTTTTTGTTTCACTTTAGTCTTTACTTCCGTGCCCGCACACTCACAATGGCGGCATTCTCTGAGCACCGCTGTCCAGTAAGGTCCCACCTCCCGTGCCTGGAGGGCCGCGGAAGCCACGGGGCATTAACTGGCCTGTGGTCAGATCTGTGGCTGGATATTCTCAGGAGCCTTCGGCCGCTGGTTGCGAGAATTTCAACTTCCCTGTCACCAGGGCTTAGATCCCTCACCACCCGGGCCGAGATGTTTTCCAAGCAGGCAGCTTAGAGTAGAGAGCGAAGCAGAGCGTGCTGGTTTAAAAAGGCCCAGAGTCTGGGGCCAAGCCCAGCGCGTCACACTTAGCCTGTTGCTACCCACTGCTGCCCCGAGCCTGGCTGACCAGCCAGACGGTTTGGAAAACACATTTTGCCTTAGCAGAACTGCTTGGCACGGCAGGAGCTTTGGGCCACAGCATGGCGCTGAGCACGTCTGACCTCGTTTCTGGGCCCTGGGGCAACTCTGAGGCCTGGGAGCCTCAGACACTTGCTGACCTTCCTGTTAGAGGTTTCAAGACATCCACTGTGGGTCAAACAGCGACTTTTACAAAATGGGTCATGGGGACCAGAAATCCCCATTCTGTCCCTTTCCTGAAATCCCTGCGTGATTTTCCCTTCGGGATGCACGTGCTTCTCCCACGCCGAAGGGGGTGTCACATTTGGCCTGCCGCCAAGCTGTGTGGGCAGCGGTGGGGTGCGGACGGGGCTGCGAAAGGGTCTCGGGAACCCTCCACCACCAGAGCCCCGAGGGCCGAGGAGGGCTGTGTAGGGCAGTAGGGATGCTGCCGTCACTCACGCCTGTTTCTCGGTGAGGCCTTCTGCAAATTCACCATCAGCTCACAACGGTGCTCACGGACGGGCCTAAAATCGTCTGCCCTGCTGAGCCGCAGCTCTGGCACAGTGTGGGCTCTGTGGGCCGTCTCTGTTGGGTGCTGCCATCCCTGTGTCTCTGAGCTGCACTGGGTACCCATTAGCGCTGCAACCAATACGGCGCTCGGCCTCCCCCAACTGCATGCCATCTCTTCCCCTTGCCTTCTCCCCCGTGTTCTCACGTCCCGGCATGGCGGCACCTGTAGCTGTGTCCCACTTTCCTTCACTGATCTTGCTCTGGAAGTGCAGGGGCACGGCCTGGGGGGAGATACTGCCCGGGGCGCAGGATGGCTCCTGGGGGGTGTGTGTGTGTGTGTGTGTGTGTACGTACATGCGTGCATGTGTGTGTAAGGAGGTTCAGGGGGAGCAGAAATGCACCACCGTCCTAATCAATCCACCGCACGTACAAGTCAGGTTCAAGGTGAAAACCCTGCGTCTTCAGAAGGGGCCCCCTGGTGAGGACGGGCAGATGTGGAACGGGTTCCGGTAAGGGGCAGGAGGGGCGGAATGAGCATCAGAGAAGCTGCGATCGAAGAAACCTTCCCAAGTCCCACTGGGCTCTTTGCGACTTTGGGATCCGAGCTAGGGCCTTAAGGGGACCGTGAAGATTCTGCAATCAAACCTAGTCTACAAATGCTTATTAAACACCCCCTATGTATAAGCCAGGTGCTATGGGAACAGCTTCCGTGCTCTCAGGAGAGAATGCCCTGGAAAAGACACTCCAGGCACCCTGGGGGAGGCGACCAGTCAGGCGTAGGGTGGAGGGGTATGTTGGGGGGAGGGTGTGGGAGTGATAAAGGCTGTTGGGGCCAGCCCAGCTTGTCCAGTTCTGGGAGGCCGCCCACTCAGTCCACTCAGGGCCAACTGAGCGAGTGGGAAGATTGGTGGCCAAGACGGCTGAGGTCCCTGCAGCCTGCTGTCAGGGGTTAGGGGCAGTGACTGCTGGAGAGGGTGAGTCGGGGGCGGGGGGCAGGGCCACTAGTGGAAGTGTTACCTCACTAACCTCACAATGCCAAGGTAATGACAGTAACACTAGCAACTGACACGCGTGAGCATTTGCTATGGTTGGGTACTGTACAACCTCCCGTCGTAGATTAAACATGGCCACCACTTCTCTGTAGCTCCTCCCACCAAGGGGTTGCGTCATGGACTGAACTGTGTCCCCCAAAATCCACATGCTGAAGTCCTAACCCCTAGTACCTCAGACTATGAGTATATTTGGAATTAGGGTCTTTAAAGAGTTAGTTAAATTAAAATGTGGTCATGAGGGTGGGCCCTAATCCAATCTGACTGGTGTCCTTATAAAAAGAAATATGGACACAGACCCACCCAGAGGGAAGACCATGTGAGGACACAGTGAGAGGGTGACCGTGTACAAGCCCAGGAGAGAGGCCTCAGAAGCCAACCCTGCCGGCACCTTGATCTTGGACTCCTAGCGTCCAGAACCGTGAGGCAGTGCCTTTCTGTCATTTCAGCACCCCTCCCCGCCCCCAGCATGTAGTACTTCGTTACGGTGGCCCAGGCAAACTAAGACAAGGTGGAATCTACGTCCCCTCCCCTAGATGTCCCCCAGCTGACTGTCCCCGTGCACCCGCTCCAGCAACCAGCTGTGCGCAGGAACTGCCCAACAGCGAGGAAGATACACTGTTGTTTTCAGCCACTCCATATTAGGGTACTTGGTTACACAGCAACAACCAACTGATACATCTCATTGAGAGAGTAGGGTCCAAAAGTTTTGGAAGAAGGTATGTTTCATGTATATTGGGCAAAGCCCTCAAGGAGATGAGAAAATCCTCTATCCAGAACTGTTTCTTCCCTCAGGGGTTCCCAGCTCCCTCTGGGTTGCCCCCCCCCCCCGAGTCTGTCCCCGCTGTTTCCATCCTGGGGCATAGCACAGGGTACCTCTCAGGAGGTAAAGGAGGCAGGCAGATAAAGGGGTGCTCTCCCCGAGTCATCACGGGAGGAGGACCTCTGCTTCTTAATCCACCCTCTGACAGTAAGTGGCCCCCTTTGCCAGTCCAATCCCTGAATGTGGCTGAATGAAACACCTTCTGGATACACACCCATAGCACCATTCTGAAAAGAGCCGCCATTTATTAGGCACCTGCTAAGTACCAGGTGCATACTTACTGCATTCCCTTATTGAATCCTCGTGGGAGTACGGTCAAAACAAGTCATTACTCACAATTACTATCTTTTTTTGTAGATGAGGAAACTGACTCAGAGAGGTTAAGTAGCTCTCCTGAGGTCACAAAGCTGCTGCGCCCACTCCCAAACGGAGGGTTTGGTCTGAAGCTTAAGGAGAATGGCGATTTGGGCCCAGTGAGTAGAAACAGGAGGAGCTGGTCTTCTACTAGAGTAGGGAGGGGCAGGCCTCAGCGGTGGGGCTGCGGCCAGGCCAGGCCAGGTATGTAAGGAGGCAGAAGGATGGGTGGAGCAGCCCGGGAAATGCTCAGGGAGAAGGTGAACCAGTCTGGAGGGAGGGAAGCAGGAGCTGGGAGGCCTTGGGGAACTGGGGGTAGGGGTGGGGGTGGGGAGCTCCTCCAGTGTCCTTACTCAGAGGCAGGAACCACAAACAGCACACGGGGTCTCTGCTCCGCCCTGAACCCACCCTCACTACCCCTCCCTTCTTCCCTGGCTCCAGCTGACGCAAATCCCTACCTGAAGCCCAACCCCATTAAGGGGGGGCTTAATGTGCACCCTCACATTTCATCCTCATGACACTTGAGGCAGGCAGCTCATGACCTACTATTTTACAGATGGGGCACCTGAGGCACGAGGCTGCGAGCGGATGGCAAGACCACACAGAGAAGCTTCCTCACACTGCCAGACACAGGCTCCATTGCCTTTTTCCAGAATAAGAGTGTGAGCCAGAGGGGTAAATGGGACCCTTTCTCAGCGACAGCTCTCAACCACCCCATTCCCAAATGACAGCAGCTTGTAGCACACACATAATGGCTGTCCCTGCGCTGTCCTGCCTTCCCAGTCTCCCTTTTAATGTTGCCTCATCCTGAGGTACCCTGGAAGGCAGTTCCGGAAGGCAGTCCATCCCCCACCTCCCTCTGGGAGCCTGCGACCTGGCCCAAATGGTCTCTCGTTGACTTCCTCAGCTCCTGGGGCTCTTTCTAGACCTGGGGTGAAGAAAGAAAAGCCAGAGAAGGGACCCATTCTTGAACATGAGGTACAAGAACCGTGCCCACAAAAGCTACTCTCCAGCTGCCACTCAGTTCACCATCTTAACACAAGTGGGCTTCCGGAGGGCCCCACACCAGGGTGTCTTCCTGAAGACATGGTGTCCTCAGCCAGTGCTCCCATCTGGAGCCCAGAAAGCTTCTAGTTGAGACCAGGCACATGGGCAGGGCTCATATGCGGTCACAGGGAACCACGGGACACTTCCTGCAGCCAGTAACCCCCATCAGAGAATCAGAAGGTGCCCCACTGCTGCCCTGTACCAACTATCCAGAGGGACTAGAAATGACTAGAAACCAAGAACAATTGTCCCTTCACCTGGTCCCTATAGCCCAGTAGATATGGACAACTGCAACTGTGAACCTGGCCCCCCGCACTGACATTGACCCGTGAGCTCCCAGGCCTCCTTCTAGAAGGGGAATCCACACTGGCCCGGCACTTAAAGAGATGGCCTTATTTCATCTTGAAAACGACACCACGAGATACACGGCCGCAGGTCATGGCTGCAGGTTACTGACCCTCTCCCCACTGCGAGCCAATGCCCCCACTCCCAGAAATCTGGATGGGCTCATGACTGCTTTGAACACAGCAGAAGTGACGCCATGAGACTTAGAGGCTAGGTCAGAAAAAAAGCTATGCCACTTCCTCCCAGCTCTTTTGGGGCACCCATTCCGGGAGAAGTCAGAAAGAAGTCAGCCACCATGCTGGGGAGTCACACGCAGACACCGCAGTCAACAGCCCCACCAAACTTCCAGACAGTGGGCCCCATCAACTAGTTGCCATGTGAGCGCCCCATCTTGGACGTCTTTTAGATGGCTGCTGCCCCCGGTGATATCTGACTGCAGCCACATGCGAGGTACCCCAGGTGAGAGCCACCCAGAGAATTCCCTTCCTGGAATTCCTCTCGGCAAATTACCAACAAATCCCCGGTAACTCGTTGCACTGAAACAGCTCCGTGGTGTTTGTTCCCACTTCACAGAAGAGAAAACTGAGGCTCAGAGGGGTCGAGGAACTTGCCCATGGTCACACAAGTGGTGGTAAGCGAAAGAGCCGAGACTCAAACACCATCTCTCTAAGCCCAAAACCTTCCATCACAGCCCCCTCTCCCCACACCCTCCGACATTTTCTCATTTTCTAGAAGAGAACATTCTTTTCAGACCCAACTAGTTTCCAAACCTGGCTGTGGTCAGCTGTGGGGGGTGTTAAAGGTAGAGGATGCCAGGGGCGCCCGGGTGGCTCAGTTGGTTAAGCGTCCGACTTTGGGTTTCAGCTCAGGTCGTGAGATCAAGTCCCATGTCGGGCCCCGTGCTCAGCAGGAAGTCTGCTTGGGATTCTTTTCCTTCCCTCTCCCTCTGCCCCTCCCCCATTATCTCTCTCTCAAATAAAAATAAATAAATCTTAAAAAAAAAAAAAAAGGTAGAGAATGCCAGGCCCTACCGCAGGCCTCCTCAGTCCGACTTTTCAGGCACGGGGTCAGGACTCTGCGTTCTACACGGACACCGGAGGTGACACTGAAGCACTCAGAGTGTGAGCCAGCCTGTGGGCCCTGAAGCTCAGCCCAGCTATTATAGACCGTCGGAGGGGACCACGAGCTTTTCCTCAAAATATACGCAGTGTTAGGAAATCTCTCATGATATGTGCTCATCTGATGCTAGTCAGACTTTCTGGGCCCTAATGTCGTGGACAACTCTTGTGCGTTAGCCCCTTGCTAGGCTCTGTGGTCCCTGCCATCTAAGAACGTACAACTGAATCAAGGAACTAAAGGTCTAACAGAGAGGCCAGATGACAAGTTTTGTGCTGTGACGATGAGCACGAGGACATCTGAGACGATCAAACTTAAGCCAGCAGTTTGCGTGGGGCTCTGTGAAGGAAGTACGCCTGAAGCCGGGCGTCAGGAAGAGGAGGGCGATCACTCTGGGGGGGGGGGGCAGGAGCTGAGGCCCCCTTGAAGGGCAGAGTAGGCAGAAGGGCGTGGGTAGGCATCGGGAAACCTCGGGCCGCCTGGTGAGTGTGCTTGTGGCTTGTGGCAACCAGTGTAGAGGGGGACCAGACTGGAGGAAGGGAAGCTGGGACTTGAAGTTTGATCCAGATTTTTTATTTTCCCTGTTTCCAAAAGCTACCGTCTGTAAAGATCAAGGACCGGGGCGCCTGGGTAGCGCAGTCGTTAAGCGTCTGCCTTCGGCTCAGGGCGTGATCCCGGCGATCTGGGATCGAGTCCCACATCAGGCTCTTCCGCTAGGAGCCTGCTTCCTCCTCTCCCACTCCCCCTGCTTGTGTTCCCTCTCTCGCTGGCTATCTCTCTGTCAAATAAATAAATAAAATCTTTAAATAAATAAATAAATAAAATAAAATAAAGATCAAGGACCACATTTCAGATTTTCCTGAAAAGTACAAGAAAACCGCAGGCGCTTAGGTCCCAGGGCATCAGCTAACATTTCCCCCATGACGGTTTTATGGGAGACACTTGGGAGAATTTTCAAGGAAGGAAATTACTTTGAAATCGAATAGGGTCCACTGGAATGCCTAAAAGGAAAAAGAGAAAATCCCAAGTGCTGGCAAGGAGAACTCTCATTCTCCGTGGTAGGAGTACGAATCGGCACGACTGCTTCGGAAAACTCTGGCACTGTTAAAGCTGAACGGAGGCCCAAGTTGTACCCCGGCAATACAGCTTGTGGGTATACATACAGCCTGCAGAAACGTGGCCATCTCTTCACTAGAAGGCAGGTGCGCAAGTGTTCATCGCGGCACGATCAGCAAAAGCTCCAACGCGAAGCTGCCCAGATGCCCATCAACAATAGGACAGTGGACAAATAAATAAAATGTGGTGTCTTCACACAGTGGGACGCCACGCAGCATGGAGAATGAACGAACCACACAGACACACTGCGGACGGAATTCATAAGCGTGATGTGGAACAAAAAGGCAGGATACAAAAAGCTCACATTGTAGATTCTGTTTCTATCAAGTCCCAAATCAGACAATGCCAATCAATGCTATTGGCAGTTAGGACAACAGGGGCGCCCAGCTGGCTCAGTCGGTGGAGCGTGTGACTGTTGCTCTTGGGGTTGGGGGTAGAGATTACTTAAAAAAAAAAAAAAATATATATATATATATATATATAAAAGTAGTTAGAACAACAGTTATCTTTGGGGCCATTGTACCTGGAAGGGGGCACGAACTGATTTCTGGGGTGCTGGTGATGTTCTGTTTCCTGATCTGGGTGCTCGTTAAATGGGTGTGGCCTTCAAGCCGTGCACTAGTGGCATGTGTGCTTTTCCGTGTAGCTAGTTTGCTTCGACAAAAAGTGAATCATCACCACCGTCATTATCATCATCTAATGGGGAAGGAGGCTGGAAGCACAGAAGGGCTTCTGGCATAGAGTTGCGAAGAGATTTAACACTGAGAGTGACAAAGCAACAAAGCCGAGGGAGGTTGAGAGACGGGTAAGTTCAAGATAGACCCAGTTAAATCGAACAACGTTGCCAGTGGAATCGGAGACCGAGTTGTAGGGCCAGCGCACCGCACACCGGCGGCAGGTCTGCGAGGTGATTATAACCGGCTGGCCCCCCTTCCAGTTCTAGGCTAGGATTAGTTACAGGAGATGGATCACCTCGTACACCTGTGGTGACGGGCCCGGATTCTCCCAAATAAGAGATGGTCTGAATCCCTATGGGGCCCCACCATTAAACATCTGCCCCTGGGCTCCATGATCTTTGCTTACAGGATGGAAATCTTGATGCTGCCACCTCAAGTTTTTATACAGTGGATTCCTTGGATTGGAATCGCTTTGGCCAAAGGCGATTAGATTCCATTAGCCATCGGAATCAATTGAACAGCAAGCCTTCCTTCCTAAAGGGAAGGGCCAGGTTCCAGTACTTGGCTGACTGCAGAGCCCTGGAGGAATTCATTGAAGAGAGGCCCGATGTTAAACATCATCACTTTCTGAAGAGACACTCAGGGATCCCTCTCACGTTATTCAAGGATGGCATTCATGAGAAAGGGAAGACCGCGCCAGGAGGAAAGGAGCTGCAAGAAAGTTCTGGAATCTTTGACCTATGCCCTTATACAACGAACACATGAATACGTGTGCTAGACAGCCAATGGGACTAACTCAACGTCTAGCTGGTAGTACCGTGAGGCCCCATGTGACACCTCCTGGGGCCTACTCCAGATTTCTGTCACTCCATGATACGCTCAGAGGCCAGCAAGGACACTTGCTGGATCCGGGGGTCTCCTCTGGTCTTTCCCACCTGCAAGGGAAGCCCAGGCAAGAAGGAAGGTCTGTATCATGGTCTTCTCTCTGAGCACTGGGATGGTCTGTGGTCCATCTTCCCAGGTTTTCTGAGGTTTGTGGCCATGACCAGAAGCCTCTGGTCCCATAATAAATCACCTCAGGGATGCTAATGTGTAATTATTGCATGGATTTATTTAAATTTAATCTAAACCAGAAGATTCCAGCAAAGGCGGTTCTATCATTTGATATACGTATTTGTATATATGAATACCATAGCTAGAGATACATAGTTGGGGTTTGAACCATCTGTTTCACATTGCATTGCTGTTCCCAATTCTTCACCCCACCCTGTGTCCACGCCCTTTT
>NW_024423319.1:90177319-90182300 GCF_017311325.1 Ursus maritimus | reverse complement strand
AAAAAAAAAAAAAAAAAATATATATATATATATATATATAAAAGTAGTTAGAACAACAGTTATCTTTGGGGCCATTGTACCTGGAAGGGGGCACGAACTGATTTCTGGGGTGCTGGTGATGTTCTGTTTCCTGATCTGGGTGCTCGTTAAATGGGTGTGGCCTTCAAGCCGTGCACTAGTGGCATGTGTGCTTTTCCGTGTAGCTAGTTTGCTTCGACAAAAAGTGAATCATCACCACCGTCATTATCATCATCTAATGGGGAAGGAGGCTGGAAGCACAGAAGGGCTTCTGGCATAGAGTTGCGAAGAGATTTAACACTGAGAGTGACAAAGCAACAAAGCCGAGGGAGGTTGAGAGACGGGTAAGTTCAAGATAGACCCAGTTAAATCGAACAACGTTGCCAGTGGAATCGGAGACCGAGTTGTAGGGCCAGCGCACCGCACACCGGCGGCAGGTCTGCGAGGTGATTATAACCGGCTGGCCCCCCTTCCAGTTCTAGGCTAGGATTAGTTACAGGAGATGGATCACCTCGTACACCTGTGGTGACGGGCCCGGATTCTCCCAAATAAGAGATGGTCTGAATCCCTATGGGGCCCCACCATTAAACATCTGCCCCTGGGCTCCATGATCTTTGCTTACAGGATGGAAATCTTGATGCTGCCACCTCAAGTTTTTATACAGTGGATTCCTTGGATTGGAATCGCTTTGGCCAAAGGCGATTAGATTCCATTAGCCATCGGAATCAATTGAACAGCAAGCCTTCCTTCCTAAAGGGAAGGGCCAGGTTCCAGTACTTGGCTGACTGCAGAGCCCTGGAGGAATTCATTGAAGAGAGGCCCGATGTTAAACATCATCACTTTCTGAAGAGACACTCAGGGATCCCTCTCACGTTATTCAAGGATGGCATTCATGAGAAAGGGAAGACCGCGCCAGGAGGAAAGGAGCTGCAAGAAAGTTCTGGAATCTTTGACCTATGCCCTTATACAACGAACACATGAATACGTGTGCTAGACAGCCAATGGGACTAACTCAACGTCTAGCTGGTAGTACCGTGAGGCCCCATGTGACACCTCCTGGGGCCTACTCCAGATTTCTGTCACTCCATGATACGCTCAGAGGCCAGCAAGGACACTTGCTGGATCCGGGGGTCTCCTCTGGTCTTTCCCACCTGCAAGGGAAGCCCAGGCAAGAAGGAAGGTCTGTATCATGGTCTTCTCTCTGAGCACTGGGATGGTCTGTGGTCCATCTTCCCAGGTTTTCTGAGGTTTGTGGCCATGACCAGAAGCCTCTGGTCCCATAATAAATCACCTCAGGGATGCTAATGTGTAATTATTGCATGGATTTATTTAAATTTAATCTAAACCAGAAGATTCCAGCAAAGGCGGTTCTATCATTTGATATACGTATTTGTATATATGAATACCATAGCTAGAGATACATAGTTGGGGTTTGAACCATCTGTTTCACATTGCATTGCTGTTCCCAATTCTTCACCCCACCCTGTGTCCACGCCCTTTTTCACGTGACTTTGCAATTCATTCAGCTAGAGGTGGAGTGTACCTCCCACCCATCCCATTGATGTCACGCCGCAGACCGTCTTTTGGCCAATGGAATGTAAGCAGAAGTAACAGAGTGCAAGTCTGGAGAGTAGGACGCACCAGGCATGGCCCCGGTCGTCCTCTCGCCCATGGAGGATGAGAGACGCATGTAGGAGACTGGACCCAACCCACACTTGGAGCCAAGCCCAATGGAACACAGTCTAGAAGAGCTAACCCACAGGTGACTCACAGACACAGAGGTGAGAAACAAATGCTTATCGATGTAAACAACCAAGTTCTAAGGTGTTTTGTTATACGGCATTACTGGGGCGAGCACTGACTGATACGCCACCTAAGCACGTGATTCTGTCAACCCCAAACTCCTAATGCACAGTCTACCATCTCAAAGAACACCCCACCTCTCTCTAGTCCCCTACCCTTCTTAATTCTTTTTTTTAAAGATTTTACTTATTTATTTGAGAGAGGGAGGGAGGGAGGAAGCAAGCGAGCAAGCAGGGGAAGGGGCAGAGGGAGAAGGACAAGCAGACTTCATGCCGAGCGTGGAGCCCGACTTGGGACTCGATCTCATGACCCCGAGATCGTGACCTGAGCAGAAATTAAGAGTCAGATGCTTGACCAACTGAGCCACCCAGGTGCCCCACCCTTCTGAATTCTTCATAACACTTATCGCAACCTGAAGTATTACGTACATATTTGTGCTCGTTAATTTCTTCTTTTTCTCTCTCCAGTGAAAAGAAGTTTTATGAATGGCCAAGATGCTGTTTTGTTCTGTGCTATAAATGCCCAAAGACTTGGTAGGAGCATAGTAAGCGTTAATTATGTGCAGAATGGAGGTATATGGTCCTCTTTGTCCTTAGTTAATACACCCCTTATCTAATTTATGTTCCTGTATGAAGCTCGATGATTTGGTGATAGGCAAAGTGGAGGGAGAAGAAAACATCTGGGGGGAAAAATCTGCAAACGGGAGACCTCCTCATGTTGTTCCTGATGAGGGATGAGTTTTTCGTCCTCCAGGAGCCACTCACGGTGGTGGGGGCCCTCACAAACCATAGCAGGCCTCTAGAACCCGGACAAGGAGTTGGGAGGGAGCTTGGCCAGTGCCATCCAATGTAACCACAACGCAGCTAAATTTCTGTACCGCGTATCGGGGGCTGTCCTCAACCTTAGGGGGTTTCTCTGTGTGCTAGTTCACCAGGGGGAACTTCAAAGGGACTTACGTGGCTTCCAAGAGCTGTCAGAACGTTTGACTCTCTGGCATCGTGCCAGCATCACACGTTAATTAAATTATATGGCAGAAACACTACAATGTCAAGGTCAGATATTACAGCCGTCAAAGCCTAACATTAGGCACAGTATTTTATAGCACAGAGCAAAGTATACCTTTAAACAAATTTCTTTATCTTTCCCGCGTCCTCTCTTGCCTCTGGCTGTTAAGACATCCACCACTCAACCATTCCTATGTGAAGAGCATCTGGGACAACTTTGTCTGAGGGTCCATAAGACCCTCTCTGGCTTATCAGACAGGGGGACTCCTGGGATAGCACCCGCTGGCCTGTCCGACCCTCACCTTGGGCCCAAAGCGGGCCTTCTGTGAGCCTGAAACTCCCTGAGAGAGAGAGAGAGAAACGGAGAGAGACAGAGACAGGCATGCTCTTCCTGGCTCTGTCCCTCAAGTAAATGCTAGTTCTTTCTCCGAAGATGTTTCTATCAGCAGAGCAGTGACTAGCTAGACCAGAAAATGGGGGGCGGGGGGACTTTCCCTCCAAATGCCTTTTTAATAAGCGCGGCTAGAAACTCTCCACGAGTGTGGAAGCTGTCCACGGGAAAGCCTTGTCACGTATGCGCCACTCTGCCTCAGCTCAGAGCACAGCTGGGCTGGGACGATTCTCTGGGGGGCGGGATTATGCATGCATCCCGGTTTCCTTGGGCCTCCTCACCCTCACCAATGAACCTGGGGCCAAATGACTCACGGGCAATCACCAAAACAAAGTTGATACCAAATGTGTTTCAGTGTCACACCCCCTGTACCTATTAAGCACCTACATACATATATATATATATATATAAATATATATATATATATATATACCAGGCACTATTTTAAGTGCTTTCTGTCCATCCACCAATTGAATTCTCCCAACATTCTGAAATCTGTCGTATTACTACCCTCCATTTTACAGAGGGGCAAAGTGAGGCACTAAGAGTAACTGCCTAAAGCCGCACAGCTAAGTCAGGGGGCAGAGCCAGGTTTCCAAGCCGGCAGTCGTGGCTCCACCCTGCCAACTACTGCGTGGTCTTTGCTGTTTGAACCCCACAAGATTTGTCAAAGGCCCACCATGAACAAGACACGTGGACAAGGGGCTAGGGGCTGAGGGTGGGGGGCGGGGAGGAAGGATGGACAAGCGACGTATCTACGAGGGCAAAGTATTCCTAACTAACATCTGAAGATAAAGTTAAATTAATTCAGATCTTTGAAGGGGTTTTGAATTCTTTCCAAGGGTAGGCGTGTTGAATAAATATAGCGCTTTTGAAAATCTGCCTTCCTATATGGGTGTTCATTGTACTGTTCCTTCGATTTTTCTGTGGGTTTGGGGTTTTTAAAAATAAAATAATTTTTTAAAAGAATTAGCCTTAATAGACGATCTCGGGGAGGGTAAGCAAGAATTTGGGGAGCAGTGACCCCCCCAGAGAGACAAACTGGATGACCGAGGAAGGGGGTGGGTGGCGCTTACTTTCCCTCTATACACCCTTGATATCTAGCCTTAGAATTTGGGGGCACATGCAGGTGTTCCCCCTAACATCTGCCCCTAACGCGACATTGTCTGGATGGAACCTCAGGAAAGAGGGCACAGAACTCCCCGCGCCTAAGTCCCCGTTCAGCAGGTTGGCAGCTCAGAGTTGGGGGGAAGTCTGGGTATCCAGCTGTGGAAAGTGGGCAGAAGCACGCCATCCGCCCTTTGGCTGGAACAATATATGCCTGAGGGGAAAACCAAGGGCGGCTCTTTCCCCTGGTTTCAATTAGTGTGAGCACAGTGAGGTTTTCGGCTATGTGGGGCTCATCTCTCTTGGGGGGATTGTAAGTTCTCTAAGGAGGGGCCCAGGGCCTGGGGTCTCCCCCAGCCACCCCAATGGCCACAAATGCAACGCCCGATAAACAAGAGGGGCTAGGTGTTGAATGAGTGCTCACCTTCCATAAAGGGCCATGAGCCTGATGCCCTCCCCGTTGTATATGCGGGTACTTCTTGGAGCCTGGGTGTCACACTTATCGCAAGTCGGCACCTACACCGTGCTATTTTCAGGGCGCACCAGGGTCCACAGTGACCGAGTATCCACCACTGCCCAAGATGGCTGCTCAAGGCTGGAAGTCACCCATCAGGGGCCCTGGGCCACCCCCAGACCCACTGGGCCACCCCGAGGGGCT
>NW_024423319.1:90168170-90177309 GCF_017311325.1 Ursus maritimus | reverse complement strand
GGGATTATGCAGCTGCATTCCCGGTTTCCTTGGGCCTCCCTCACCCTCACCAATGAACCTGGGGCCAAATGACTCACGGGCAATCACCAAAACAAAGTTGATACCAAATGTGTTTCAGTGTCCAGCCTCCCCTGTACCTATTAAGCACCTACATACATATATATATATATATAAATATATATATATATATATATACCAGGCACTATTTTAAGTGCTTTCTGTCCATCCACCAATTGAATTCTCCCAACATTCTGAAATCTGTCGTATTACTACCCTCCATTTTACAGAGGGGCAAAGTGAGGCACTAAGAGTAACTGCCTAAAGCCGCACAGCTAAGTCAGGGGGCAGAGCCAGGTTTCCAAGCCGGCAGTCGTGGCTCCACCCTGCCAACTACTGCGTGGTCTTTGCTGTTTGAACCCCACAAGATTTGTCAAAGGCCCACCATGAACAAGACACGTGGACAAGGGGCTAGGGGCTGAGGGTGGGGGGCGGGGAGGAAGGATGGACAAGCGACGTATCTACGAGGGCAAAGTATTCCTAACTAACATCTGAAGATAAAGTTAAATTAATTCAGATCTTTGAAGGGGTTTTGAATTCTTTCCAAGGGTAGGCGTGTTGAATAAATATAGCGCTTTTGAAAATCTGCCTTCCTATATGGGTGTTCATTGTACTGTTCCTTCGATTTTTCTGTGGGTTTGGGGTTTTTAAAAATAAAATAATTTTTTAAAAGAATTAGCCTTAATAGACGATCTCGGGGAGGGTAAGCAAGAATTTGGGGAGCAGTGACCCCCCCAGAGAGACAAACTGGATGACCGAGGAAGGGGGTGGGTGGCGCTTACTTTCCCTCTATACACCCTTGATATCTAGCCTTAGAATTTGGGGGCACATGCAGGTGTTCCCCCTAACATCTGCCCCTAACGCGACATTGTCTGGATGGAACCTCAGGAAAGAGGGCACAGAACTCCCCGCGCCTAAGTCCCCGTTCAGCAGGTTGGCAGCTCAGAGTTGGGGGGAAGTCTGGGTATCCAGCTGTGGAAAGTGGGCAGAAGCACGCCATCCGCCCTTTGGCTGGAACAATATATGCCTGAGGGGAAAACCAAGGGCGGCTCTTTCCCCTGGTTTCAATTAGTGTGAGCACAGTGAGGTTTTCGGCTATGTGGGGCTCATCTCTCTTGGGGGGATTGTAAGTTCTCTAAGGAGGGGCCCAGGGCCTGGGGTCTCCCCCAGCCACCCCAATGGCCACAAATGCAACGCCCGATAAACAAGAGGGGCTAGGTGTTGAATGAGTGCTCACCTTCCATAAAGGGCCATGAGCCTGATGCCCTCCCCGTTGTATATGCGGGTACTTCTTGGAGCCTGGGTGTCACACTTATCGCAAGTCGGCACCTACACCGTGCTATTTTCAGGGCGCACCAGGGTCCACAGTGACCGAGTATCCACCACTGCCCAAGATGGCTGCTCAAGGCTGGAAGTCACCCATCAGGGGCCCTGGGCCACCCCCAGACCCACTGGGCCACCCCGAGGGGCTGGCCCACTGGCAACGCACTCACTCTTGGGAAGTTCTAGGCTAAGGGGCCCAGGGACCGTTGACTGGCACTGGAACAAGCACCCTAAGGGGCGAGAGGGCGGGCTGAGAGGGCCACCGAGGGACGGCAGGGCTTCCCAGGGCTTGGGCTGGGTGCGAGGGTGTGCCCAGGTCTGGGGGCCAACGCAGGCCTGAGTGGTGGGCTGGAAAGGGCACGCTGCCAGCTCCGGCTGGCCCCCAGCCAGGAAGTCTGACTGAACTNNCAGCCCTGTTGGCCCACAGACTCTGTAAGCTGAACTGCTCCAGCGCTCCTTGGCCTCTTTGTTTTCACTTCCCCGCAGATCTCCCTTAGTGTTTAGGAATGTGCTTTGAAGGTTCCAGCATGTTTCGCCTCTGCTTAGGGAAACCAAGAGCGGAGGCTGGGCCGAGGCCAGATGGCTGCAGGGAGGGCACCTGTGATCACACTGTGAGCGCCCCAAGGGGCAGGTGGAATCCAGGGGGTACAGAGTGGGGGCACTTAAGCCGGCTCCCCTTCTCTGCTGGGAGATTCCGTTTCCAGTGCTAAACCTTGGAGAATCTCGGGTTTGTTTTGTTAAGGGAGGCAGTATTCCCTTACCGGCTCCCCCAGAGAGCCTACATTTGTCCAGGAGCTTTTGGGGATAAGCTACACTCTTCTATTTGTCCAGGGCAAAAGAGAGAACTGCAAGGAGCGCTTCCCAATTTGCATTAGACTCATGCTCCCGGCAGGCCCTGCAAGGAGAGTGAGGTGAAGGGCCTGATCCAGAGGTCTCTTGCACCTCCACCCCTGGGAGAGCAGTCGCACAACCAGACTGCCCCGCTGTAAACCTCCTTGTGGGCTGCGTATAAAAGCAGACCCCTGCGAGTGCCCGGCTTCTTTCTTCCCTTCTCCAGCCCCTTCGCCCCTTGTCCTTTAAGGCCCTTGTTACCAGGCACAGAGAAAGGACTGCGGCTCCCCTGTGCATTCCTTGGAGGGCTCACAGCACTGGCACTGGGCCTTATACACCCAGAGCAGTGCTTTGCACACAGCAAGTGCTTAATACATGCTAAATGACTAAAGTACTGGGCTTCTGCAGTGACCAAGAGCACCCTGGATCTCCTTCTAACCACCAGTCAGCCTCCTGCTCGGGTTCCCTTTCCCAGAGCAGGGAGCTCTGGGTTCGAGTCTTACCTTTGCCAGTAATGGGTCACCTTGAGCTAGTGTTTTTTTTTTTTTTTTTTTTTACCCTCTGAACTGCTTTCTTCAGCTGGGTTAAAGCGGGGCTCAATTAAAGCCCTGGTAGCTCGACTGTTCTATGACACGTGCATCCACTCCCATTCGCCGGCCCTGGGTAAAGTGACCATGACCCAGGTTGGGCCATTTGGATCCTGCGTGGGCCCAGGTCTTTCAGGGGGTCCCTGGCCTTCGGCTGAGGATTCGCCCCCTGCTTTTCCACAGTCTGTTTAGCTTCACAACACACACCTGGTCCTTGGGCTCCTGACACATCCGTTCCTTTCCGTCCTCACAGCCATTTATATACACAGCTGCAGCTCCCGCGTGCGACCGGGCCGTGGCACATGAGCGATAACTCCAATGCCACAAGGGCACCCGACTCATTTTTCTGCAGCCGGCATTGTCTGTTTGCAGCTACGGTAGACCTCCCTCCTGCCTGGTGGTGACACAGGACCCGTTTCGTTATCTGTGGGCTCTGGATTTTTTTCCTTCCCCTTCCTAATTTCCATTTCTCCTTGATTTCAGCAAGACAGCTAATGCGCACTCAGAGGCTTTGCTGAGGGTAAACAGAAGGTGTGATCAGAGGGATCCCGTCCTCCTGCCTCTCAGAAGATTCACTCTCTCTGCCCAGGTAATGACCCCTTTTTCCTCCCAGCTTCCTCTCAGGCTCCGTATATTTAGCGAAGGTTGCCCTGGATAGAGTTTAATTAGGCACCAATGCACCCAGGGGCAAGAACCAAGGACCCCTCTCAGGTTGAGCAAATGGGGCCCAGCCCCTGCACAGGAGCCTGCAGCCAGCCTCCGCTGGTAAGTGATGGGCTGCCAGAAGGTAGAGGTTGTCCATTCTCGGCTAATGATTGCCTTAGGCGCCAAGTGATGGAAAATCCAGGAGGGCTGGGAGCTGCAGGGCGCACAGGGAGGGACAATTGTATGGACCAGTTTAACATGGCTGGGGGAGGGAGGGCAGAAGGAATACTGTGTGTGTGTGTGTGTGTGTGTGTGTGTGTGTGTGTGTGTTTCCTGGTCTCTTTTCTCTCCCTTCCCCGCTGCCTTTCCTTCGTTCTTGCTCTCGATTTCGATTTTCTGTTCTGTTTCTAGCCCACGCGAGTTGAAATTAGAAAGGTCTTTGCATTCATTTATTTGTTTTAATAAAGACAGCATTTTTAAGCAGCATATTTGCAGCAATTGAGTGTTAAACTAAACACCAAGCCAACTAAATGTGTTAGGGGGAAATGAAAAGTTGGTTTACAAGAAACATATAATTAACACGTTCTCTGACTTTCCCTAAGCCTTTGTCTGGCTGAGGACAAGGCAGAGGAACCATAATCAACTTTAATAAAATGAAAGATGGTATCGAGGCAAAAGGGGAACAAAAAAGTTTGGAGTGGGAAACAATTCTCAAGAGGGAATTCTTGAGTTATAATAAATATGTTTAAAAAATGAGTCTCGTGCTGCCTTATTGTAGTCAACAGTCATGTTCTCCTTACCACGACAAAGGCTCCAGAAGGCTCTAATTTGTACTGTACCTGTGAGCCACTGAAGCTGAGACCTGGGGTGGGGGGGAGAGGGGGGCTTGGAGGAACCGGCAGGAGATGCCTGGGAGAGTTTCCGGAGGCAGATCTCTACCCAGGCTAATGGAAATTACTATTGCACAAACACCAGAGTCTTCATGTGGCCTGACTTCCAATAAACTGTTCCCCTCCTCACCCCTTGGAGAAAGTGAAATAAGACATTAGACTTTCAATAATCTCATATGGTGATGATCAATCAAAACCCAGAGGAGAAGGCCAATTTATAGAAATTGTATCTGCTTCACTGGGCGGCTGCAACCAGGGAGCCGAAAAGAACACTGTGCTTGCCTTTGACGTGTGAAGTTGCCTAAAAATGACAAATGCCAAAAAACATCCCCTGTTCACACGAGGGCTCTTCAAAAGGGAGAAGGTGCTCGGGTGAGGCCTGTGTGAGGCAGCCGGCTGCAGGGACCTGCCTGGCGAAAGGCACGAGCACATGTTTCGGCCACAGCCAACTACTTTCACTGTCTTTTGGCCATTTTCAGTTGGCGGTTCCATCTTTCCTGTTTGCTTTATCGCCAATCAAGTTTATTTGCTGAATTAACTTTAAATGGACCCTCTACTTTATTCTTCAAAGTTGGCTTCTGGGACTTCAGCCTTTTCAGCCAGGACCTCTCTTGCCTTTGTGACCAGCTCTCAGCGGGGGCCACCCCCCAACCCCATTCCCAATCCTGGAAGTGAAGGGCTCAGCCTGTTAACTCCTTGCCTTCCGGTGTCTTTTCTCTGTAGCTACTAATCACCTCCTTTTTGATCACTGCCAAGTTCTCAGGTTGAAGGAAGAAGACCTCTTGACCATTCTGGCTGGCTTTCCACATGAGCCTGAAAATGTCGACAAATTTGAAACATCTGCCTGGCTGCTTTGGTCTGATTGCTAAAATATGCCGACCTCAAGCCCCCCTCCCCCCCGCCCCTTTTAATCTGTTTCATATTCACAAATTAAGCATTTAGTCTGGGTAATAAATCAGGGCGGTTTACGAGGCTCACACGAGACAAACAAGCGAGCAGGGCACCACACGAGCCCCTGGTACCGGAGTGCGCGCGGAGCTGCCGGGAGTCGGGAGCTCCACGCGCTCGAACGCAGAGAGCGGCCCTGGCGCGCCCTGACACGCCGCCAGCACCCACACTTTGGCCGGTCCTCGAGCGGGAGGAGCGAAGGAGTGCAGGGGGGCTGCCCCAGCCTGGGCGCGCACCCTTCCAACCTTCCAGGAGAACCCGCGGCGCCCGGCCCGCCCCAGCCCTGGGCAACTCTGCGTCCCCGCCCCGCCAGGGAGGGGCTGCTGGCCAAGGCGACGGCCTCACCCGGCACACACCCTGTGGTGGGCCCATTAAGCCTCTCCCAGCCGGGAAGACGGGATGCCCCCTCCCCCACCTCTCCCATCCGGCCGGGTTCGGCCTTAAAGATCCCAGGCCCACTCTCGCCAGAGAAGCCAATGATCCCCCCTCCACATCCACGTGTGACCTCCACTAAGCCTGGGCGCTAGGCACCGCCCCCCACCCCATATCTCCGCGTCGCCTCCTCCCAGGTTTTCTGTCCCAGCAGCCACAAAGCTACTTTCAGATTCAGAAAGGGGGGGTGCGGGGAAGGGCTCTCCTTTAGAGTGGATCGAGGCTTAAGAGAGGCATGCGGAGGGGAGCAAAGGCACAGACAGGGCCCAGGCCCCCGCTGCAGAAACCCCGGCCCAGGCTTTAGCGACTGCCCGAACTCAGGGGGGTTCTAACCTGTGCGTCTCCCCCCCTCCCCCGTGCACCAGCGAGAAGAGGACCTGGACGGGGGAATCTCTAGCCAGTCCCAGCCTAGGACCTTGAGAGACCCCGAAGGGGATAGTAGCTCCAGGTCACCTCGTCCGGGCCTGCGTCGCCCTTCCATGCTCAAGTTCCCTATCGACTGGCGTTCTTGACGCTACCGGGGGACGCGACGGTGGAGAGGCGGAGGGCGGGAAATCGGGCAGCCGGAACCTGCAGCCCACCCCGGACCCGGTGGGGAAGGCGTAGGAACGATTCCCCCACCTCGCAACACTGTACACACATCGCCCTTCCTCTCTTCTCCTAGCACACATTCCGACTGCGAAAGCCATTACCGCCGGCGCGCGAGAGACTTTTTAAATATTTACAGCCCGCTCTCCGCACGGTAGCCTGATCCATCTTGTGGGCGCGGAGGCGGGGCGCGGGGCTCCGCTCCGGGGGAGGTGCGGACCCGGGGCTGGGGACGCCAGCCGCCTCCCCCCGCGGCCCCCGGGTACTCCCGGAGCTCCCCACCTTGCCCCCCCCCAAGATGGGGAGGGGGCCAGAGACGGCGCGCAGCGCCCCGGGGGCCCTGCCGGGGCCTGAGCAGGCGGGGGGCAGCGTCGGGGAGGAGGGAGGGCCGGGAGGCTGATTTAAAGGTTCTCACCGGGAAGCGAGAGAGGCACAGACCTGAGAGCCGCCGCGCGGTGAAATCCGAGGAGCTCTCTTGGCGAGGAGGGGCTGTCAGAGGCCATTTATCTCTCGCCAGAGTGGAGGCTCGGCTCCCACACCGCCCGCGAGTAACAATGGCAGCGATCAGCAGCTCTGCACGCGCTTCAGTGCATGAATGGATTGCGGAAGATGCCTGCGCTCCTCTCCGCTCAGGCGGCTCTCCGAGCGCCCCCTCCCCGCCCGCCGCCCCCGCCCCCCGGCCTCCTCCGGCCCGAGAGCGCGCGGTGCGCCTCGGGGTTCGCGGGTCCGGCCCCGCGGCGCGGTCCCTCTCACCCCGACCCCGGCGGCCCTTCCCCCTGCCGCCGTTCCCAGGGCCTTGGCACCTTGCCACCGAGTGTCATTAGGGGCTGAAACTTGACACAAGGCTTCCCGACGCAGACACCCCCGCCAGCCCCCTCCCTCCTTCGCTCCCCTCGCGGCAAGTTTACTTTCAAGGAGTTGGACGCCGTTTCCGCCTCCAAGGCCGACCGTGTGCGGGGCCCAGGGGGAGGGGGCGGGCTCGGAAGGGTGTCTTCACCTGTCCCGCAGCCTAGGGTGTTCTCAGGCCCCTGGCTGGCCCCCCAGTCCGAGCGCCCGAGGCCAGTGCCCCCTCCCCCGCTTTGTAGCGGCTATGCACCGAGAGTCCCTGCGATCCTCACAGGCACACGCACTCAGGACACCCCTACCCGGACCCACACGTCTGGCCAACTTTCGGGTCAGAGGCAGAACCCTGTAGTCAAATTCTCGGCGGCTTACAGTCTCGAGAGTTCGCAGAACGCCACAGACTGCGCGAGGTCCGTCGCTGAAGAGTTCCCCCTTAACTCTGCAAAGTAGGTCTCATCTAAGCCCCCCTTCAGTTGCTGCCTAGGGCTGGGAGCATCAGGGAACGCAGTGAGGGATACTCCGACCCTCTTGGGTTTGCTTTGGTGGAGCTAAACCAGAACCTCGGGATGTTTCAGTCCCGGAGGTCGCAGAGCCCCCGGACACGTCGGCCTGGGCCGGGGGAGGGGGCATGAGGAGTGGACACTCTCAGCGATCCCACGGCAGTGTCAACTAGCCGGTGGGAAGAGGCGAGCTGAGCCCAGGCCGAGGGAAGGGGGCCACACGCGCGCAAAGAGCAAGGCAGCGTAAATGCCAAGATGCACTTGGAGAGGCAGAGCGCGACCAGCCGACCCAGGAGACTGGCGAGGACAGGCGAAGAGCTGGCAGCGAGACAAAGCGGCGGGAGAGAGCCGGGGAGGCTCAGCCGCAGACCCGGAAACGCAGGCAGCAGCAGAAGCCCCGACGCGGAGGCGTGCGCAGCCAGGCCCGGCCTGGCATACCCCCGTTCACGCGTCCGGGGGACAAGGACGCAGACTCCTGGCGGGGCCTACTGCCAGAGCTGGTCTCTGTTGGGCCTGAGCGGGCTTGGCGAGTCAGCCTGGGCCTCCCTCGGACCCGGGGTGGTCTTAAACTAATAGAGATCCCTCTGGTCTCTGCCACTCCCAGAGCCCCAGACAAAGGTCTGGGTGAGAGGGGTTTGGTACTTTCTCAGGGCTGGAGCACGGCCCTTGTCGAACTCGTGTCTCCGCCCTGGGGACCTCAGGCAACTGTTTAACTGACTTGGAGGCCGCTGGAGGGCCACCACCCTCCACCCAAGGAACATTCAGGCTTCCCGATCTTAAGACTCTTAGGGCAAACCCCATGCCCTGACTTTCCAACAAGCGGGAATCAAGACTGGACTTCAGAGAGGAACAGTGTAATGTGGCGAAGAGGCCCCCAGCCTCAGATTCTCTGCCACTCCCTCCCACTGCCCGCACAGTGAGCCCAGCAACCCCTGCACTGGGCCAGCAAAGGCCCCAACTCACTGCTTCCCCCAACCCCACCAACCCTGGTGCCTCAGCCCAGGGCAGCCACCTCGGAGCACGCCTGTCCTCCCTCCAGCGGAGAAGAGAGCCTTCCCAAGGCTGTTGGCCTTGTACACACTAGTTACACCCACCCCCCACCACACACACACCACAAACAGAGTTGTTCTCGCCCTTCCTGTCTCCCGCTGGGCGTCCTCGAAACCTGACTGCCTAGTCTGAGCTCAGAGCCACACCGAGCCAGGAGCCCCAGAGACCAAGTGGAGGTGGCCAAGGGAGAAGAGGCGAGGAGCCCATCATGGAGGAGGGGGCTCATGCCAGAGAGAAAGAAGCCAGCCCGGGAGACACAGCCTGCGGGAGAGGGGGAGTATAAAGGGAAAGCCAACACTAATCCCTCAGCCTGCCTACCGTGGGGCCTGACAGTCTACAAAAGCCTTTTCCCTGAATATTATATCATTTGCCCCAGCCTCACTGCCACGCTGCGAGGGAGGTAAGGCAGATAGCATTACCCCCACTGGCAGAGGAGGAAAATGGG
>NW_024423319.1:90165920-90168160 GCF_017311325.1 Ursus maritimus | reverse complement strand
GACCCCGGCGGCCCTTCCCCCTGCCGCCGTTCCCAGGGCCTTGGCACCTTGCCACCGAGTGTCATTAGGGGCTGAAACTTGACACAAGGCTTCCCGACGCAGACACCCCCGCCAGCCCCCTCCCTCCTTCGCTCCCCTCGCGGCAAGTTTACTTTCAAGGAGTTGGACGCCGTTTCCGCCTCCAAGGCCGACCGTGTGCGGGGCCCAGGGGGAGGGGGCGGGCTCGGAAGGGTGTCTTCACCTGTCCCGCAGCCTAGGGTGTTCTCAGGCCCCTGGCTGGCCCCCCAGTCCGAGCGCCCGAGGCCAGTGCCCCCTCCCCCGCTTTGTAGCGGCTATGCACCGAGAGTCCCTGCGATCCTCACAGGCACACGCACTCAGGACACCCCTACCCGGACCCACACGTCTGGCCAACTTTCGGGTCAGAGGCAGAACCCTGTAGTCAAATTCTCGGCGGCTTACAGTCTCGAGAGTTCGCAGAACGCCACAGACTGCGCGAGGTCCGTCGCTGAAGAGTTCCCCCTTAACTCTGCAAAGTAGGTCTCATCTAAGCCCCCCTTCAGTTGCTGCCTAGGGCTGGGAGCATCAGGGAACGCAGTGAGGGATACTCCGACCCTCTTGGGTTTGCTTTGGTGGAGCTAAACCAGAACCTCGGGATGTTTCAGTCCCGGAGGTCGCAGAGCCCCCGGACACGTCGGCCTGGGCCGGGGGAGGGGGCATGAGGAGTGGACACTCTCAGCGATCCCACGGCAGTGTCAACTAGCCGGTGGGAAGAGGCGAGCTGAGCCCAGGCCGAGGGAAGGGGGCCACACGCGCGCAAAGAGCAAGGCAGCGTAAATGCCAAGATGCACTTGGAGAGGCAGAGCGCGACCAGCCGACCCAGGAGACTGGCGAGGACAGGCGAAGAGCTGGCAGCGAGACAAAGCGGCGGGAGAGAGCCGGGGAGGCTCAGCCGCAGACCCGGAAACGCAGGCAGCAGCAGAAGCCCCGACGCGGAGGCGTGCGCAGCCAGGCCCGGCCTGGCATACCCCCGTTCACGCGTCCGGGGGACAAGGACGCAGACTCCTGGCGGGGCCTACTGCCAGAGCTGGTCTCTGTTGGGCCTGAGCGGGCTTGGCGAGTCAGCCTGGGCCTCCCTCGGACCCGGGGTGGTCTTAAACTAATAGAGATCCCTCTGGTCTCTGCCACTCCCAGAGCCCCAGACAAAGGTCTGGGTGAGAGGGGTTTGGTACTTTCTCAGGGCTGGAGCACGGCCCTTGTCGAACTCGTGTCTCCGCCCTGGGGACCTCAGGCAACTGTTTAACTGACTTGGAGGCCGCTGGAGGGCCACCACCCTCCACCCAAGGAACATTCAGGCTTCCCGATCTTAAGACTCTTAGGGCAAACCCCATGCCCTGACTTTCCAACAAGCGGGAATCAAGACTGGACTTCAGAGAGGAACAGTGTAATGTGGCGAAGAGGCCCCCAGCCTCAGATTCTCTGCCACTCCCTCCCACTGCCCGCACAGTGAGCCCAGCAACCCCTGCACTGGGCCAGCAAAGGCCCCAACTCACTGCTTCCCCCAACCCCACCAACCCTGGTGCCTCAGCCCAGGGCAGCCACCTCGGAGCACGCCTGTCCTCCCTCCAGCGGAGAAGAGAGCCTTCCCAAGGCTGTTGGCCTTGTACACACTAGTTACACCCACCCCCCACCACACACACACCACAAACAGAGTTGTTCTCGCCCTTCCTGTCTCCCGCTGGGCGTCCTCGAAACCTGACTGCCTAGTCTGAGCTCAGAGCCACACCGAGCCAGGAGCCCCAGAGACCAAGTGGAGGTGGCCAAGGGAGAAGAGGCGAGGAGCCCATCATGGAGGAGGGGGCTCATGCCAGAGAGAAAGAAGCCAGCCCGGGAGACACAGCCTGCGGGAGAGGGGGAGTATAAAGGGAAAGCCAACACTAATCCCTCAGCCTGCCTACCGTGGGGCCTGACAGTCTACAAAAGCCTTTTCCCTGAATATTATATCATTTGCCCCAGCCTCACTGCCACGCTGCGAGGGAGGTAAGGCAGATAGCATTACCCCCACTGGCAGAGGAGGAAAATGGGGCCCAGAGAGGTTAAGAGAGGCTGTACCGAGGTCATAAGAGCTAAGAGCGGTGGAGGAGGCCCAAGGCCTGCGTTTCCTGCCCCCAAGTTCACTTTCCTGTTCAACAGCTCTGTGTGTGTGTGTGTGTGTGTGTGTGTGTGTGTGTGTGTGTGTGTGT
>NW_024423319.1:90162011-90165910 GCF_017311325.1 Ursus maritimus | reverse complement strand
TGTGTGTGTGTGTGTGTGTGTGTGTGTGTGTGTGTGTGTGTGTGTGTCTGGGTGAAGATCCTCGTGCAGGGGAAGGGGGATGGCCGAACAGGAATGCAGTCCCATCAGAGAAGTCCAGGAAGGAAGGACACAGCCCCACACCTCTTCCTCTACCCAGGTCTCACGGAGCGGGCCACTCTTTCCGTAGCAGCCCGAGAGCTGGCCCCCAGCCCACCTGCCCAGGGGTGAGCTGTCAGTGCCTGGCCATGCCTTCAGCCGCGGCTGCTCCAGAGGCCTTGTAGCTCTGGGAGGCCTGGCTCCGCTGTCTGCTCGGCTCTCCTCTCTGCCTGTCATCCCCGCCCCCAGCCTCGGCTGCAGGATGCCTTGCGTCCAACTGTGGTTTCCGGGCAATAAAACAACTATTAAAGTCTCAGGCACGGCTGGTGATTTGCATCACATCCTCTCGTGCATGGATTCAATATTTAATACACAATATTGAATACGGATATTAAAAATCAATAGCTGAGGACCCCTGGGGAGGCGGCGCAGTGCGATCCTGCTTCGGGAACACAACCAGCTCCTCTAAAAAGACAGGAACGGCAAGTTCAGCCAAGCCGAGCCCAGCGCCAGGGGAAGTGAGGAGTAGTGGATGGATGCCTCTCAGCTTCCTGGTATGCTTCACTGTACGGAACGTGAGTCGAGCTAAAGGGAGGCCGAAGGAATGGTCTCTCCCCAGTCTTTACTAGTTGCGGGGTGGGGGCGGGTAGGATTTGTTTCTGAGCCAGAGACCAGGTGGATGGAGCTGCGTTTGGGGGTTGCTGTTTGCATTTCGGTTTGGGTCAGGTCTGAGTCCTGAGGGCAAGCACTCAACTCTTCCCACCATGATGGCTCCTACCCCTGGCCCTCTGGACATCCATCACCATAGGCCCCATGGGGAGCTCTTGGCATAAGCTTTCAGGGAGATGGAAAAGGAATTCCAATGGCTCAGGATATTCTTTACACAGTAAAAGAAACGCGAATGCCTGCTACCAGACTCAGAGTTGCAAGGTCTTCTGAGGCACCACCAGGCTTCAAGACAGAAACCCTTCCGCCCTGTGGCCCACCCAAGGACCTGGTGATGGCTGGGTGGCGACAGAAGGAAGGGGACAGCGAGGAGGAGGCTGGAAGTCCGAAGCGCTCCTGGTCCAGAACGAGAGAATCTAGACTGTCTGTTAAACAGCCAGGAGAAGAGCAAGCTCCCAGGACACATAATTATCTTTTCAGGCCCGAAGAAGAACACAAATTACTCTCTTCTTTATCAAAACACAGGAATACACTTTACCCTACACAGAAACAAGGTTCTCGCAGACTGATAGGATACGGGTGAAGGAGAAGAAACATGTTTGAGCAGATTCATCCCCCCCCCCCAGAAAGAGAAGAGAAACTAGCAGTGGGGAAATACACTTTGATCATCTGCTTGGAGGGGCCTGGAGGCTTTTAGATGCCAAAGAACTAGGTGAACTTGACCTGCTGAGGTGTCATCCTGGACACCAAGTTATAATATCAATTTTACAGATTCCCTTTTTTATCATAGCTCAAATCAATTTGGATTGAGCTGGAAAACTTGCTCTGGTTATAAAGAGAGAGGACACCTCGGGGAAACCCCAAAGGGGCGATCTGGGTAGAAGGTAGAAGGAAAGGAAAGAGGTGTTAGAAAATGAGCCAGTGGCCTTGTCTCTTTGTTCCGTAACAGTTGTCAGAGAACCATCAAAAGGGAGGGAATGGGTGCCCTTCTCAGAACCGTCACAGGAAAAGCTGACGCTTTCTGGCTGCTACAGATCCCCTCCGTGGCGGTTTTGCAGAGACCCAGCCCCCTGGGAGTTTGCCTCTGTGTATTTAGGCGTTTCCGGGCCGGGGGTGCAGCCACTTTTACAACATCGGCCCTGGGCCGGTGAAACCCACTAGCAAAAAGTTCTACTCAGAGGACACGTCGTTCTAAGGTGGATGTTGGATATAGGGCAAGGCTGCGGCATCACGAACAGCATTTTCTTGAGTCCCTCAGTACTATCCGACTGCCTCAGTTCTTTCCCCTTTGGCCATCAGGCCAGGCTCTGGGCCCCCTTGTAAACCCACGCAGAGCTGACGGTTTGTAGACCCCATCGGCTGCACCAAGTGGTGACATGTGGCTAGGCCACATGAGGGAGGCCAAGGGAGAAGGGAGGCTCAGCTGGGGGGACCCAAGGCCCAGGAGGGCCTGCTGGCACAAGCTTAGACCTGAACCAGCTTGTGGGAGGTGCACCTCCAGAACCCACTGAGGCTGACAAGTGCTCCCTGGACCCACCCCATACTTCAAACCAAGAGGGAAAATGGCCCTGTCCGGTTCAGATGGGCTAGGCCCCGGTTTAGGAGAGAGCTCGCTGGTGCAGCAAGTCCCAAAGCCTGAGAAGGATTGGGGGGCAGGGCAGGACGGAGTGGAGCGGGTAGCTTCGTGCCTGCCAACACCCCCACCCCTTGGTAAGGTCTTCCTGGAATGAACTGCAGTTACTATTGGAGGTGCTCCTGAAGCCCCTCGGGGACTGTCACTACTCCCAGTGCAAGACAGCGAGCACGATGGCTTTCTGCTGAGAGGATCCCCTGGAGAGTATTCATGCTCACCAAAACGAGCTTCAGATTCTGGCGTAAAGCCTCACTCTTCGATAAGACTCTACCTCCCTTCCCACGCCCCGCAGAGAAACACCCCCGAACTGCTGGGGTGAAGAGAGTCTGAGGCCAGGGTCAGCGGAGGGGCCTCCCCACCACCAACAAGTTGCCGGCCGAGATAACAGCTGTGGGAGGGGGAGGGGAGCCGGAGGCAGCCACGACTGAACGGTTGCGATCTAGAAAATTCAACAACAGGCTGCCGCGGTGGCGGCGGCGGCGGTTCCAATTAACTAAGCCAACTGGGAAGGCAGAGAGTGAGGCGGCGGCCCCGCCGATCGTGCCCGGGGCGAGCCGGCGGGCGAGGGCGCGGGGCTTCGGCGCTGCCCGGGCGGCCCTCGCCCGGCCCCTCCCGCGGGCTCTCGGAGCGCGCCGGGTGTTTACACACTGTCCTTCCGACACGGGATCAAGTTTCAGGACGCGCTGGAAGCGCCGGGGGCCGGGAGGGGGGAAGAGCTGGAGCGGCATCTAAGGCAGCAATGCGGGGACAAGGCCCGGCTCGCGTGGTCACTGCCAGTGCAGCGGGCCCCCGGGGGTGGGGTGAGGGGAAGTCCACCCGGTAGGGTAGGGAGATCTGAGAGTCGCGGCCGTTCCTCCTCTGCCCCAGCCGCACGCGGCCTTTGTGAGGCTGAGGCGGGGTCGCGTAGGACTGAGTCTGGCGGTCCCGGGGGTGGGGGGGGCACACTCAGCCCAGGTTCCGGCCGGTGCCGGAGGGCAGAGGGCAAGGGCGGCTCGGCGGGGTCTGACTGTCCCAGAGACTGCGAGTAACCTTAGCGCGTCTGGAGCTGCACGGAGAGCTGCGCCTCCTTTGCCCCCTCCTCCAGGGCTCATCTCGCCGCAGGAGCCTGGGGCGGGGGGCTGCAGCTCCTTGCTGCTAGTTCTGCGCAGAAGCACCTGCACGCCCGGGTACCAGGGGGTGCGACCCCTCCCGCGACTCCATCCCAGCTTCACACTGGGCGGGGCTCGAGGCCGCCTCCCAACCCCTGAGACGGGGTCTTCCAAGCCTCTCACACAGCCCTTGGAAGAAGAGAGATCAGGTTCACGCAGTTCTGTAACTAGGGGATCTTGAGACCGAGGCTGCTGGAAGCTGAAGCTGCCGCTGTTCTTTCTCATCCAGGCCCCACCCCAGCCGCTCATGCTTAGGGGCACTTAACTCGTTCAGCTGCACTGCAGATGGGGCCTGCTGAGGCCGCGGTCTCCAGAGGAGTCGTCCCAAACCTGCTCGGTGGACCGCCTGTCGTGCC
>NW_024423319.1:90107457-90162001 GCF_017311325.1 Ursus maritimus | reverse complement strand
AGAGAAACACCCCCGAACTGCTGGGGTGAAGAGAGTCTGAGGCCAGGGTCAGCGGAGGGGCCTCCCCACCACCAACAAGTTGCCGGCCGAGATAACAGCTGTGGGAGGGGGAGGGGAGCCGGAGGCAGCCACGACTGAACGGTTGCGATCTAGAAAATTCAACAACAGGCTGCCGCGGTGGCGGCGGCGGCGGTTCCAATTAACTAAGCCAACTGGGAAGGCAGAGAGTGAGGCGGCGGCCCCGCCGATCGTGCCCGGGGCGAGCCGGCGGGCGAGGGCGCGGGGCTTCGGCGCTGCCCGGGCGGCCCTCGCCCGGCCCCTCCCGCGGGCTCTCGGAGCGCGCCGGGTGTTTACACACTGTCCTTCCGACACGGGATCAAGTTTCAGGACGCGCTGGAAGCGCCGGGGGCCGGGAGGGGGGAAGAGCTGGAGCGGCATCTAAGGCAGCAATGCGGGGACAAGGCCCGGCTCGCGTGGTCACTGCCAGTGCAGCGGGCCCCCGGGGGTGGGGTGAGGGGAAGTCCACCCGGTAGGGTAGGGCGGCGGGACGCTCTCTGCAGCGAGAGGCATCTCCGAGTCGCTGGCGTGCAGTGCTTTGCTCACTCCGGCCAGAGAACTTACCCCTGGGAGGGGAAGGGCTGCAGAGAACCCTGGCGCAAGGACAGCTCTGAGCGCCCCTCGCGAGCTCTTTACCCCTTCCCCCCAAGTCCCTTTGATATACTACCCGATTCAGGCCATTGTTGGGGAGGAGGGGGCGGTCGGTGGGCTAGATGAGGCTCGCGCGACTGGAGACCTCGAGCTTCCCAGCGCGCCCTGCCCCAGGGCTGCAGAGGCCTCGGGCCAGTGCCGGAGGGCTCGCCGCTCCGCGCCTCCTCTGAGCTGGCAGCGCGCGGGTGCCCCACGCTGTCAGGCGGCGGTGGGTGAGCTTCCAGCAGCACAGGCACACTGTAAACAGCTGCGTGCGCGCCCTCCCAGCCCGGCCTGGGAACCTCACCCAAACACCATGTCGCCTTCTCTCTGGCTCCTGGCAGAGGCTAGGGGAGGCTGGGGCGCGGGGGGCGCGGCTTTTGTAGTCGAGCCTGGGGGAAGAGGGCCCTCACCCCATCCCCAGGCCGCCGGGGCCCGGGAGCGAGCGTTCTGAACCTGCAGGGGTGCGGGGTGCTGCGGGGAGGGGAAGGAGTCAGCGCCTGCCCCCTCCCCACTGAATGTCTGCTTTGTTCCGGAAAACAAGGGAAGCATTAGGCTGCTGCCCCCGGGGAAACACAAAACTTCTTTTTGAATCTCGGGAAGGGCGGTTGACTGCGCTACGGGGCTCCCGAGACAGACCAAGGAGGGGAAAAGCTGAGAGGGCGGGCGGAGACAGGGAGACTCCGGAGAGAGGACGACTGACTGAGCGGGGGGTGCGGGGGTGGGGGAGCCGCTCAGGGTGACTGGGCGGGAGACCCGGGAACCCGACTCGGCGCGAAGGTGCCGCGCGAGTTCCAGCGAGCAGCCGGCCCGGCCAAGTGGCGCCGGCCCAGCCGGCGGCCGTGCCAGCTTCCTGCCCTGCCCAGGACCGCGGAGCAGTCGGGGACGCCGCCGCAGGCTGGCCCGGAATCGCAGGAGGACAGCGGGAGTGGGGGTGGGGGCGCGAAGCCACAAGTAAACCCCGACTAGAACTTTCTGCACACACACACACACACACACAGCGGGCCCGGACCCCGGCCTGTGGGGCGTCAGCTCCAGGCTTTACACCTTGGAGGAGGGAGGGGGCAAAGACCCAGGGAACTCCCCCGCGGAAGGTGGGGGGACAGTCTGAGGTGTCTTTGGTCTCATTTGATGACCGCTAATCCGATCGGCTCCCAGGCCAGCTGTGCCGTTCCGAGAGGGCGGGTCAGTTCTGCCCTGGCCGGTAGGATCGGGCAGGGGGACGAGCCAAAGCAAACCTGGAGCTCACTCCCCAGCTCCCCGTCCTCCTCCGGCCCGCCACCCCTCACTTCACCTTCCCGCATCTAAGGAAGGGGAGGGCACCCAGGCTCTGCCCCACCCCCCGAGGGGCGCTCCCCTCCGCCTGGGAAGCTCAGACTGAGAGCGAGGGTTTTCCCCCTTTCCCCTGGGCTCGCTGGGTTTCTAACTTCCTCTAAACCTCCCTCCTCGCTCCGAAAAGCCCCGAGGAGAGGAGCCGAGAGGAAGCACGCCGCGAGTGTGCGAAATGAAGACCATGTGTGGGGACGGCGGCATCAGAGTGCAGCCGCCGGGGGGTGAGGGGTGGTGAAGGCCCCCGCGCAGCCGGAGGCTCGGGGCGGCAGCAGCCAGCGCCTCTGCTCGGCGTTGGGGACGCGGAGCCGCAGCGAGAAGCAGCGAAGAGGCTGGGCTGGCCTCGTGGCGGGCGGCTGGGAGGGGGACGCGGGGCCTGCCGCGCCGTGGGGGGGGGGGGGCGGGGACGCAGCCCCGGCTTCCTGGGCCGCAGCTGCGACCGAGGGCGCAAGAGCAGATCGTGCTCGGCGGCGGCGGCGGCAGCGGCGGCGACGGCGGCTCGGGCCCGCCGCGCTCGCAGCTGAGAATCAACAAAGGGAGGCGGCAGGCGAGCGGGGGAGGGGCGCCGCCGAGCGTTCGCTGGCTGCTGTGGAATAATAAAAAATAATTAATAATGATAATAAGAGAAAAATCCCCGGGCTTTCATGGCTCTAGGTTTCCGTGTGGCTGCAGCGGGAAGCGCGCTGTCCTTGAGGCGGCCTCTCTCTCCTGGTCTGCCCGCCCCTCCCCCTCCCTCGCCCCCTCCCCTCCCCGGGAACCGGGAAGAGAAAGGTCTGCAGCTGACAAATATTATCCATTCTCCCCATCGATCGCGGAGTGTACAGATGTGAGCGCTTGATGTGCCCGCGGAGCGGCGGATCCTCCCTGCTCGCTCGCTCTCGCCCAGGCTCCGCTCACCGCCCCCCTCCTCCCCCTTTGTTCTCCTCCCCTTTCCCTCTCTTTAAATAGATTTCAGGGCGCTGCCTGTTGGAGAGCAGCTGGCGATCTCTCCCGAGAGAGGGAGCGAGCGCAGCCCGAGGTGCCCTGTCACCAGCCTCCCCTCCCCCACCTCGCCTTCCCGGTGCGGGCCCACCCCTCCCCAGCCTTTCTCCAGTTTCCAAAACAGAAAACACCGGGAACACCCACGTCCACTGCACCGCGAGTCTCTCGGAGCCTTTAGACCCCTCGCGCTGTCCCTGTGCTGTTCTGTGTCGGCGTCTTTCTGTGCGGGGAAGGGAGGGGGCGCAGGGAGGGGACCCGGGGACGTGCCGGAAGAGCTGAGGGTCGGGATCTTTCCCCGGCAGCAGCGGGGACGCAGCCCCGGTCACGCTGAGGGGGGACAGTTTATCCATTAGGGAAAGTCGGCGGAGGCGGCCCTTTTATTCCTCTTTTGCAGATGGCAGATTAAGCCGACAGCGGCCGGCCTCAAAGCGGCCGGCCGCTCGGCGAAGGGTTAACCCGTCAACCGGTAATCGCGGGCGGGCGGGCGCACACACACACACACACACACACACACACACTCACACACACACACGCGCACAGCGCGCCCGCCCGGGCGCGGGCCACAGCCCGCAGTGCGCCCGGGGCTGGGGGGGGGCACTCGGGGGGGGGAGGGGCGGGCTTAACCAGGCCGCTCAACTGAGCCGAGGCCACCTCGCCGTCTGTCACTTAAATGATTGTCCTCCGCTCTGCTCGGTGCGGTCAGTACGGGCTGTTAACAGGCAGTTGCAATCAGTTTCCGAAAGGTCAGCCAAGGTCCTCCGGCTCTCGCAGACGGAAGGCATTACGAAACCGCTTTTGTATCTGCAGGCACTTTAGAAAAAGAGGCGAGGAGGGGCGCACCGCAGCGCCGCGGTGCTGCGAACCCCAGAGAGGGGCGGGGGCCGCAGAGCGGGGGGGACCTCGGCCCCCCCCCCCGCCCCGCGGCCTGCACCCGCGGCGGGGAAGCCACCCGGCGAGTGACCCAGGCCCTCCCGATTTCGATGGGGAAGCAGGAAAGAATGGGGGGTGGGTGGGCAGGCGGCGAGGGAAGAAGGAATGGGAGGAAGTGGGAGAGGCGTCCTGGCTCCCCTCCTCGCCCGGCCTGTGGCCCACACCAGGACCCGGACGAGGGCGGGCGGCCTTGGGTGCTGCAAGACCCTGCTCGACTCTCATGTCCTCCTACGCCGGCAAGTGTGAGAGGGGTGTTTAGGGGGGCGGGGTAAAGAGAGACCCTCGCAGAGCAAGCGAGTCCCCGCACGGTGTCTGAAGACGCTGCTGCTGCTGCCGCTAGAAGTCGTCCATCAGCAACCAGTCCAACCTGCCAGTGATAATGTGCGATCAACACCAAATCACCCCCGCCAGGCGCGATCCATCATCGCTGCGCGCCGCGGGCCCGCGAGAGGCTGACTTGGGGCTGGGGGCGGGGGGGTGCGGAGCAGGAAGCGGTCGCCCAGCGCACTGAGACTCCCGGCGCACCTAGCTGCCCCTCTCGGAGGCCTGCATAACTCTGCAAGTTCCCCAGCCGCAAAGCGCTGACCGAGTTGCCGGCGCAGGTCACTTAGGAGCCCGCGCATCCCCGGCGCCCTACTACCCGGGTCACACCCTACAAAGCCATCCCTTCCTAGGAACTGCCCTGCCTGTCCCTTCCCCCTGCTCCGAGAAAGCCTGGCTGGCGGGAAATTAATATTTAATATCGTGAAATTGATTAAAGGGCTGGAAGCCGGCGATGGGGTGGGGGGAAGGGTAGGGGCGTAATTAAAGATCTGAGAGTCGCGGCCGTTCCTCCTCTGCCCCAGCCGCACGCGGCCTTTGTGAGGCTGAGGCGGGGTCGCGTAGGACTGAGTCTGGCGGTCCCGGGGGTGGGGGGGGCACACTCAGCCCAGGTTCCGGCCGGTGCCGGAGGGCAGAGGGCAAGGGCGGCTCGGCGGGGTCTGACTGTCCCAGAGACTGCGAGTAACCTTAGCGCGTCTGGAGCTGCACGGAGAGCTGCGCCTCCTTTGCCTGCCCTCCTCCAGGGCTCATCTCGGCTGCAGGAGCCTGGGGCGGGGGGGCTGCAGCTCCTTGCTGCTAGTTCTGCGCAGAAGCACCTGACACGCCCAGGGGGTACCTTGAGGGTGCGACCCCCTCCCCGCGACTCCATACCCAGCTTCACACTGGGCGGGGCTCCGAGGCCGCCTCCCCAACCCCTGAACGGGGGTCTTCCAAGCCTCTCACACAGCCCTTGGAACGAAGAGAGTCAGGTTCACGCAGTTCTGTAACTAGGGGATCTTGAGACCGAGGCTGCTGGAAGCTGCTGAAGCTGCCGCTGGTTCTTTCTCATCCAGGCCCCACCCCAGGCCGCTCATGCTTGGGGCAGCTTAACTCGTTCAGCTGCACTGCAGATGGGGCCTGCTGCTTGAGGCCGCGGTCTCCAGAGAGTCGTCACCAAACCTGCTCGGTGGACCGCCTGTCGTGCCTTTTATGGTTACTGCGCCTCCCAGGAGGGGCGTGGGGCTGGACAGGGCTGGAGGTGGGTGCGCCCAGGCCACCCGAGCTGGTGTTACTAGAGGAATGCCGTGGGCACGTGGTCAGTGGTAAACTCGATGGCGCTGGCTGTGGTTTAGAAAGGAGGGGTTGCTCCTGGCAGGATTGACCCCAGCTCCTGGAGGCCTGGCTTCAAAGGGCCGCTTTGAACTTTTTCTTGCATACGATTTATTTTTTGGTAAGGCATTGTGTCTGAAAAGTGCCAACAAGTGTGCAGAGGGGAGAAACCGCTCATAAAGACAACCGAGCAGTGGCCTGGGCCCTCCGGCTCGGCTGGGAGAGCGGCCGGACCCTCCAGGCTCCAGGCCCGCTAGAGGAAGGTCAGGACCAGTGACGGTTAGGTCCAGTCTCGGGTTTATTGCTGTCCTTGAACAAAGCACCGGGAGCTGCCTAAAGTGGGGCAAGAGAGAGGTAATTACAAGAGGGGATGCAGAGGGAAGGAAAGGCTGGTGTGGCTGTTGCCTAGGTGGGTGGAGGAAGTGTTCTCCATAAGAATAAAAAGCCTGTGCAAACCTTATGCATAACGAGTTTATTTCACCAAAACAAAACCCAAAAAGGTTCACATTCAGCCTCTCACGCTGAGCTGATAAGCCACACGCAAACTTTGGATGGAACCTTGAACTGATGGGAGGTGCCAGCCTGAAGTTTACAGAGGACAATGGCCAGCTTTCCCAGGTACATCTCTGTTCCTACCATTGTGATTCTACCTGCATCAGCGGCTCCCTCAGGGCGGGGGTGGGGGGAGGGCCTTCTGACCTCCCAACCTGAGCCCGAGGAGATCACTCAGAATGCGCATTATCAATGCCATTTCTGTTAAATTGGACCTCGGGTTTGGAGTGTCCTAGGAGGAAGGCAGCCTACACGGTGCGCATACGATGTCAGAGCCAATGTGACGAGCGGCACACGTTCTGTAGCCTTTACTAGATGATATTACAGTTTCAACCCGGATGTACCAGATTTTCCAGGAGAATTCTGATTTCAAGAGCTCTGGGCCCGTGTCTTCACCGGGCGTGACCCCCCCTCCCTGCGGTCACTGGCATGCGTAATTGTGCACCATAGGTGTTCAAGGCTTACTGGCGAGCTGCCAGCGGGAGGCAGGGAGGCGAGGCCTGCCCCAGTGGTACCGCTGGCTCTCCGTGCACCGCGTCTATTCTGGCTGCCATCCTCAGTCCTTCTCTCGGCCAGGGCCTAGCCCTACCTCCTCGGAACCCGAGTCTGGGGCAGTTGGGTGATACAATGTCCCTCTAGGGCCGTCCAGGTAGAGCGCCTGGCAGGGTGCTTGTCTGGGAAGTCGCAGGACCGGGTCCTCGGGGGGGTGGTCCCTGCGGGCCAAGGAGGATCGGCCTTCGCCCGGCCGGGAAACACAGCCGCCCGCAACGGCTCCCGGGGGCGCCGCCCGCCTCCCCGCCACCCCGGGCGCCGGCGGCCCGCGCGGCTGCTCGCCGGCCGCCATCTTAGCCCGGGCGGCGCGGCGGCGCTGCCCCGGCGGTGGGACTGCAGGGCCGCAGGCCGGGCGGAGGCGGCCGCGCGGGCGTTCCCGGGCAACCGGGAGCGCGCGGGCGCCGCGCCCTGTCCCTCCGGTGGCCCCTCCGCGCCGCCGGGAGCACGGCTGACCCCTGGCGCGGCCGCTCCTCTTGAGTCGCCCCTCGCTGCACCGAGTGGATTTCAAGCCCGAGAGACGACCTCTCGTTCCCGGAGTCCTGCAACAGTCCACACGTTGTCACCTCTCCCGCCGAACTTGGGCTGCTGTTCCCGACTGCGGCGTGCGGTGGCGACTCCGGGCGGAGGGTCGAGGGGCGAGGGGCGGCCTGCGGCACTGGTGCCCACGTTCAGAGATTTCGCAGTCGCTTTCCGGGCAAGAGAGATTGAAAGTTACCGCTCTTTTAAGGGATCTTGATTGGAGAAGACTGCCACTCTATTTGTCTACTTTTTGACATGCGTTTATGGAGAGCTTGCTAAGGGCAAGGCACTGTGTTAGGTCTAGGGAATCCAAAAAGTACAAAAGTGAATTTTTAAAAAGGCCCCTGGCCCTCAAGTGATTTACATCCAGGCGGAAGGCAGACTTGTAAATGACTAAACACAAATAAAAGGCAGCGTGAAATGAATGTAAACAAAGGGCATGAATCCTGCAGTAAAATGGCCTGGGGAAGGGCCAATTAATTATTTATTTTTAAAAGATTTTATTTATTTATTCGACAGAGATAGAGACAGCCGCTGAGAGAGGAACACAAGCGGGGAGTGGGAGAAGAAGAACGAGGCTCATAGCGGAGGAGCCTGATGTGGGGCTCGATTCAGAACACGGGATCACGCCCTGAGCCGAGGCAGGCGGCTTAACCGCTGTGCCACCCAGGCGCCCGGCCAATTAATTATTTTTAAAATAACCTTTACTTTCTAAAAATGTAGAATCCATTCTGGGAGGAGGAGAGGAAAAGATAAATTTACTAACACTGGCTAGTTCCAGGGTTCAGGAATAACAGTCATCACTTCTGAAAGGTTGATGTTTAGGGAAAATGGTGAAAGTTTATTTAAACTAAGCAAAATACCAAGAATCAGAAACTTCAGATTCATTTCTCGACTCCCGACATTAGCTGGATGGTAGAGATGCAATTTTCAATCAAAACACCACCCCCATTTGAAATCGGGTAAAACTCCCACCACGCTCATACAAAGAAAAGTTTTTAAAAATAAAACTAAGTGGAGGATTAGAAACTTCAGAAAGCTTTCAGACAGAAAGATAATGGGAATGAAAGAAAACCACAAAACAAAATAGGTCAGCCTATTGTTTTGCAGATGGTCTCAGGATGTGAGCGTGCAGAAAACTGTCCCAAGATGATTTGTGCAGAGGTTGGGGAGTGTGGGAAAGTTAGTCATAGGTCAAAGAAAATTAAGCAAATTAAAAACTGAGGCAATTATTAACCCCAGGAAAAAAAATGTACAACAAGGAAATGCAATCGCAAGCTCATTTTGCCTTGGCAATAAACAATATATATGTGGTCACAAAGTAAGACCTGGATTGAATTTCTTAAGAAATATGATATAGCTCTATTGTAAGAGTGGGAGGGGGAAGTATGAGGTAGAGAACTAAAACCCTCCTCTCCTATACTAGGAGGCCAACAGATGATAGTTACCATGGATTATTTAAGAGAAGGCCACTCTACGCATTACTTAGAAATATGATGGTATCTACCAGAAGAAACAGGCCCAACAAGGGAGGGGTCTGCTTTTGTACCAAGATTTTGCATACTATTTGGCTTCATAAACTTTGGGCAAATAGTCCTTTGTGAAAAACTCCACAATTTTTTAAAGGATAAAAACACACGCATTCTGAGGCACCCGGTGATTACGCCCAGTTGGGTGACTTGGGTTTCAGCTGGGTTTATCTCTGGCCTAAGATCAGCCCCTGGTGGCCTCCCATCAGCGGGGAGTCTGCTTGAGAGTCTCTCTTTCTCTGCCCTCACTACCCCCCACACCTGTGCGCTCTCTATCTCTCTCACACTCAAATAATAAAATCTTTTTAAAAATTAAAAAGACCCTGGGGCAACTGGCGGCTCAGTCGGTGAAAGCGTCTGTGTTTGGCTCAGGTCATGATCCCAGGGTCCTGGGATGGAGCCCTGCATGGGACACCCGCTCAAAGGAGTCTGCTTCTCCCTTTACCTGCCCCTTTCCCCTGCTCATACTCTCTCTCTTGCTTGCTCTCTCTCTCAAATAAATACAATCTCTTTAAAAAAATTTTTTAAAAACCACATGAATTAGTTTTTAAAAAGATTGTATTTATTTATTTAGAAGAGAGTGCGGAGGAAGGGAGCAAAGAGAGAGGAGAAAGAGAATCTCCAACAGACTCTCGCTCAGTGCCAGCGGTCACCAGCCTGGATCCCGCGACCCTGAGACCATGACCTAGAGCTGAAATCAAGAGTCAGAAGCTTACCACTGAGCCACCCAGCACCCCATACACACTTAGAAGACTAAAACCGAGAACTCTCAGTCACGACGATGTAACTAACATCCTTAGAAGCTATCTTTCTTCAACAGACCCAATCAAATTACTGAAAGTGTGGGGAGGAAAATGGGAAGGGAGGTGAATGGTTTAGGCCCCCAGACTATACATTCCTGGTTAAAGAGGAAGAACAAGTCCTCCAAATTTGTCCTTCTCAAGAGAGACCGGTTTACAGCTTTACTGTGAAAATACCTTTCCAAGTATTAATGGAATTCCGAATGCCAATACCACCCAGTATAGAAACCAACAGGAGTAGGCATTACGGGCTAATTTAGACGGCTTCCAAAGGCTTTCCCTAGCAGCCTATTGCTGACACCAGAAAAGTCCCTCTCTGGGGCACCTGGGTGGCACAGCGGTTAAGCGTCTGCCTTTGGCTCAGGCGTGATCCCGGTGTTCTGGGATCGGCCCCACATCAGGCTCTCGCTATGAGCTGCTCTTCTCTCCCACTCCCCCTGCTTGTGTTCCCTCTCTCGCTGGCTGTCTCTATCTCTGTCGAATAAATAAATAAAATCTTTAAAAAAAAAAGTCCCTCTCTGGAGTTGTTTAATTTTGATCAGGAATTGCTTTATCTGGATCAGCTTCCACTTTTTTTTTTTTTTTTTGTAGGCTCTGTGCCCAACAAGGGGCTCGGAACTCCTGACCAGATCGAAGTTTCAGGCTCTACTGACTGAACCGCCAGGCACCTAATCTTCCACTTTTATTTATTTTAGACATTTTTATGTCTTTACCTTTGTATTATTTTTTTTATAAGATTTTATTTATTTGACAGAGAGAGGGCAAGCGAGAAGAGGACACAAGCAGGGGGAGTGGGAGAGGTCTGAAGAAGCAGGCTCCCAGCGGAAAAGAGCCCGATGCGGGCTCGATCCCAGAAAGCCACGGGATCACCTGGCCGCAGGCAGAACGCATTGACCACCCAGGTGCCCCCTATTTGTATTTTTAAAGTAATCTCCCCAACATGGGGCTTGAACTCACGACCCCAGATCTAGAGTGGTATGCTCTAGGACTGAGACAACCAGGCATCTTCCACTTTTAAATGTAAATTATCTCCATCCATTACAAGGAGTGTGCATTTTCTTTCACAGGTAACTTGTTAGGATGTCAAACTACATTGCGCCACCTGTTGGTCTTACCCTCAAACCGCTCAGACCCTACACCCAGCCCATAAAGGCCTGCAGCTAACATCCCTTAAAGTCTTCACATTCAAAACCAAAAAAACATGGCGCCCTCCCCCAAATGCTACCTTGCTTGCTAAACAAGACATAGATAGCGTGACACCCTTGTCTTTTTTTTTCTTTAAACTCAAGTAAAGCCCAGGAGGGACCCAGTAATTCAGGAACCTGGAGCACTGCAGATGAAAGCCTAGGCGGGACCCAGTAATTCACGAACACTAGACCCTGCAAAGGCGAGTCAGTAAATGGGCCTACTGTTCCAACCCACTGGGTCAACACTGAGCAGTCTGCACCTTAGGGCGGGCCCACTTAGCTCCCAAGATGCCCTTTTGACCCCTGTCCTGCCCTGTGTCACCGTTTCTCTTTTCTTCTGGATCAGAGAATCTATTTCTCCTCTGCCCTGAGAAGAGAACCACCACTACCTCCTCGGTGACTTTTGTAAGAATGGGGGACAGGTGCCCAGCCTGAATTCAGCGCTCGGCTCCTTGTCTTGGCTGGGACCTTTGTGCAAGGCACAGCCTGAAAACCCCCATGTGCCAGGCCCCTAAGAAAGCCAGCGGACTTCAGCCCACCCTGACTGTTGCTTGGTTCTGACCTGCCAGGTTCCTGCTGAATCTGGGTTTCTTTGGCCTCCAGAAGAGAAGGCCAGCCCCCAGACCGAAATCACCTGGAGCGGAGGCCGGGTGCGCCAGGTACGTCCCTGGCAAGTCGGTGAGGTCAGGAGAGGGGCAGGTGGGTCAGAGTTCACCCAGGAGTTCTCTGCTAACCCCAGGGACTTCGTTTTCATGAGATCTAAAACATGAGGCGTCCCTGCCCCCAAGCCTCGCTGAAAATTAAATCTTCACGAGCAAGGAAAGCATGCCAGAGGGGGCACATGCCTTTTGGATTTTCAAACACGGGAAAATGATTGAATTTCAGATTTAGGGAAGGTGTGTCACGTTAAAGGGAGCCAGAGAAAGAATAACTGCCAATTCCAAAAGCAAAACAAAATCATGTTTTTCCACCATTTCCATCTCTGTCTCCCTAGTCAAGCCACAATGAAATCAGCGGATCAAGCAGCAGATCAAAGGCAAGGCAAATACAATTATGTTGCCTGAAAGAAGCCCTGGCATGAAATTAGAAGTCAAACTCTCCATTCAGGGGTGAGAGACAAGATAATGAGAACCGGGCCCTAGAGATGTGCGCAGCCCCACACTCTCCGCTGGATATTTAAAACCACACCTGAGTTAGGGGGCAAACATTAAGTATTAGAGTAATTATTATTAGCCTAATGTATTATTTTTCCACACTTACTCGGACATACATTGACTTCCTCTCCAGCTTACCAACACAGAGACGCCCGTGTGCTGGAAAAAACAAAAAGGGATTTGTAAGCAAATAGTACAGATCCTGTTGTCTGAAGCGATGAAAGGCTGCCACAGAGCCCCCAAAGATGGAGAGGCGAGAGGATGGGGAGCAGCTAAGTCCTGTCCTCCTACCCGCTTTCCCTTTCAGCGCTGCAGGAGCCTAGAACCCATCTGATCCCAGCACACAGTTCTTTTTTTTTTTTTTTTTTTAAAGATTTTATTTATTTATTTGACAGAGAGAGGCAGCAGCGAGAGAGGGAACACAAGCAGGGGGAGTGGGAGAGGAAGGCAGGCTCCCAGCGGAGGAGCCTGACATGGGGCTCGATCCCAGAACGCCAGGATCACGCCCTGGGCCGAAGGCAGGCGTAACGACTCGCGCCACCCAGGCGCCCCCAGCACACAGTTCTTCTCCGTCCTTCCCAGGCTTCCCAAGCTCCGATCAGAGCTGTCCTCTGACATTGTCTATTTTTCTAAAAAAATCCGATATTTGCTTTACGGATCTATTTCTTTCACCTGGCCTCATTTAGCTCTCTGCCTCCCCCCTTGTATAATTTTTAAAAGGATTTATTTATTTATTTTGAGAGAGAGGGAGAGAGCAGGGGAAGGGCAGAGGAGAGAGAGGGGAGAGCAGGGGGAAGGGGCAGAGGGAGAGAGAAACACTCAAGCATCAAACATCGCAGGCTCGATCGCACGACCCTGAGATCAGACCTGAGCGAAACCAAGAGTCCTGGCGTTCTGCCAACTGCGCCGCGCAGGCGCCCCTAGCGACCCCTGTATAATTTATGCAGCCTCCTGAGAGCCCAGTTCCTATGTATAGCGTGGACTATTCTGTTTAGAGCCACTGTTCATTAAGCTCGGAGTGCCTGGCATGCCCCCACCATGGCCACAAGTTCTTTGACCACTCCTCCCGATGACAGGTAGGGTCTAAGTCCTTTTCCGTGACTCTGAATGGGCTTGTGACTCTGTCAAGCCAGTACAATAGAGTAGAAATGACACCCGTGACTTCTGAGGCCGGGTCAGAAGAGGCAATGCAGCTTTCAACCCGTTTGCTGGCAGGCTTGGTTTGGGAGCCCTGAGCTGCCCCTGTGTGACTTCAAGGCCTACCGGCCGAAGCCGCCACCCATGTGGAAGCCCAGGCCACATGAGAGCCCCGGTGTGCGGCGGGACAGAGCTGAGGTTCCGGCAGCAGCCAGACGTGGGGGAAGCCGTGCCCAGCGCGATTCTAGCTGCCAGCTCTTGAGTCTTTCCACCTAATTCTGGACCCACCGAACCCGCGAGCAGAATCAATTGCTTCGGGCGAGCACCCTGCAGCGGCTACCGCATGACCCCTTATTTTTGTGATAGTAAGTAGGGGCAATCGGTTTCTTACGTGTTGTTAAATCACGGGAAAAGGTGAGCTGGATTAAAAGCGGAAGTGTGGAGGGCGAGACATTTTTGATGGCGACCCAAATCCTCCACCTCGATGACATAACTCCTGTCTTGTTCTTTATCAGAAATCCCGCCTGCTCCTAAATCTGATCTCACGCTTCCCTAAAGGACCTGGTTGAAAGAACCCTATCTGTTGTCCGTCTGACCTACGACGGCTGCAGGGGAGCCGGTTCACCTGGAGCGAGAGCCAAGGACCAAACATCGCCACCCAGCTAGCTTTGCTCTCCGTCCGTTCTTTCTCTCCCCACATTCTTCTTGCTTCTTCTGGAAGGTTCTCCAATCGGGATGGGGAAGGATGGAAATAAGGAAAAGTTCGGCCCGAGTTTCTTCCCCACAAACTCCGCATCTCCCCTTTCTTGTCTCCACCCTACTCCACCGGTCTCACCCTTCAGACACGTGCATTTTCATTCACGGTACTCAGAGTCACAGTGGCTAGGCTACCACAGTCTCACCCAGCGTTGCCCTTTGGCCTGTCCCTCCCTCCATCCTCCTTCGAGGGACCGACATTCATAGCGGGCCCTCCTGGGAAGCACTAGGCTCAGAAGAGGAGTCCTGGGGAGGGCTACAAGAACCTAGCATGTGGAAGACTGAGGAGGAGTGTGGGGAGCCCACGTGGTACCCCTCACCCCCAACAAGCAAGAGGAGGCCATGGAGCAGGAGAAAAGAGCCTGCGATGTGGGATTGCCAAACTGTGCCTGCGGTGGGGTGGGGTGCGGGTGAGAGGTGGGGTGCGCCTAAAGGCTGGAAGAAGACAAGCGCAAAAGAGAAGCAGCGACCGTTCCCGCCCTGCCCTGCCAAAGACCGAGGATGAACTTGTCCAAGATCAAGTATACAGCCATGAAACAGGAGCAGAGGTCGGGCAGAAGGGACAGTTCGGGACCACGGAAAGCCAGCACCAACTGGGATTATCTGCCGTCGCTCATCCCAGGAGGCCTGACCCTCCGAGCACAACCGGGGAGCTCAGTCCCAAATCAGCCCTGCAGAGGAGAGCCCAAGGGGCCTGGGACCTGCCCTTCCCCAGAGCCTGAGTCCGAGGGCTGGCATGGCTCCCAGAGTTTATTTGGGGCTGCCTGCCCCCTTTGGACGGTGAGTCCCATAGCTCCAGTTCACGGGGCTACTGGAGCTGTCTCTTCTGACCCAAATCCCAGGCCACTGAGACCTGTGCCCAGCTAGGGCCTTGTGTGAAACTTCCTTCCTATACTCCAAATAATATCAGCCCAAACTGCCCTCACTCCACAAGAACAAGGCACAACATTTTTTAAAATCTTATTATTATCTTCCTGATGTTTTACATGCAATTACTTCACTCGAATCTTAATCTTGGGAGTGAGCATTCTCATACCCTTTCAGAATAAAGGCTTGAGAATCCGGAGGTTCATACTACCCGGGGTGCAGAGCGTTCCCCCTTAAGCCCAGATGTGTCTTGTTCCAGAAGTTTCCACTACCCTGTGATCTCCCAAGCATTTTTAAAAAGATTTTATTTATGATTCACCAGAGAGAGATCCAGAGAGCACGAGCAGGGAGCAGGGAGCTGCAGGGCAGAGGGAGAAGCAGGCTCCCGCTGAGCAGAGGCTGGAGGAGGAACTCCATCCCAGGCCCCTGGGATCATGACCTGAGCCAAAGGCGGCTGCTTAACCAACTGAGCCACGCAGGCATCCCCCACTTTCTTAATATTGAATTTTATGCCCAGCGACATGGGCTGGAACTCACTGCCCCACCCAGAGATGGAGAGTCACGCCTTAGGGACTGAGCCGGCCGGAGCCCTAATCTCTCATTTTGATCACGTATTTTGTGCCAGGCCGTGAGGTGGGCTTGCAAAGATAAATATGACAATCTCTGCCCTTGGGGGTTTGTAGTCCGATGGGGAGACAGAAACACCACAATAGGCAGTGGCACAAGGGGGCACGAGTGGGAGATGGTCCAAGTACCATGGAGCCCTTCTGAATATTCCGATCATCGTCACCTTTCCAGCCCATCTCTACTTTCTTTGCTCCTTCGGTTCCTTCTCATAGGCCACTCTTCTTGTCCTTCCTTAGGCATTAGCTGTTGGCTTCCCTCCCATGTCTGTTTTCTCCTCCCACGGGGTCTGCGCAGTACCTGGCAGGGATCCCAGTACCCTACTTGCCTTGGAGGGGCCACAGCGGTTGAGTGGTTGTCCTTGGCTTCTGGGGTCCCAGAAGGAGCTAGCCCTGCACAGCCCCAGGCTTCCTCAGCTGGGAAATGGGCACAGGGCCCAGACACTGAGCAGGCTGGTAGGCCCTAGTAAGGCTTTTGATGAAGCCTGTGAAAGGGCTTTGGGCTTCCTCTGATGAAAGGCGCTTCAGTGCATCTGGTTTTGATTACAGGGGAGGAGAAAGCCAGGCAGTCTCTCAGGGGTTGGACCAGTCATCTGGCTCTGCTTCCTCCGGGCGAGCTCATCTGGAGAGGCCAGGAGGCCAGGTGTGGGGGGTGGCAGGCAGGAACAGAGCCAGACAAAAGCCCCCAATTCTCAAGAGCTCCCCTGACCCCAGCCCCTGGCTGCACCAGGCAGGACTCCCAGAAACAGCATGGTGGCTCAGAGGTGCCAGGTTGCTAGTCAAGTTCAGAGGGGCTGCTGCCCACTCCTGACCACATAGCTCTTGACTAATCACCAACATCTCAACTCAAAATATCCTCCCAAGAACCCCTGACCATCCAACAACCTTCCCGGCTGCTCTTCTCCCTCCATATGAAATTAAAAATAAGCTTACACCTCAAGCGTTTGCGCAAGTGACAAATTAAGGAAATGAAGATTTTTAAAAGCTAAAAACCCCTCAACATCTTTCTCCTTTTTGCCTGGCCAGTTACCATTTCCCATCAAACAGACATCGTTAAGGATTCCACGTCCCTGTAACTGACAAAATGCTGAATTAAAGGAAGAGATTAATATTAAAATAATGTGGCTGTCCCAGAACGTCATCAGGCAGTCGGAGCTGCTCAGTGCCCAGCACCTGTCCTGCGCGGGACTCCACGTGGGTACAAAAAGCTCTCGGGGATCGGATGGGTTAAACGCAGTCCGCGGTTCTAGAAACGAAAATGCATTTTCTTCTTCCCGCCCTGATTTAATCCTGCTGCGTGTTATTATTGTCAAGTCTCTTCGCACCACCGTTTCTAAAAAGAAAACCCGTGGGTCTGCGCCCTTCGCCGCCTGCTCGGCTTTTATTGTGCACGCAGCCTGATCTGTCTGCGTGGATTCAGCACGTCGTGACCGCTCAGGCGCGCACGGACACCCTCGGATTGGCATTTCGAGAAGAGCCGGGTGCATTGTCTCAGTGGCGACACACACACACACACACACACACACACACACACACGCAAAGATAATAAAGGGCTACAGACCTCTGGCCACTCTCCTCGCAACCCATAATTAGAGATGATCTTTGCTAAAGGCAATTAAAATATGGTAATGATCATGTTGCTCCCCCTTTCCGAAAGGGAAATACACAGGTGTTGGCTTCGGGAGGCTCCACTTGGCCCGGCCAGGAGGCCTCCGCCAGCTCATGAATGAACTCTTTCTCTGGGGAAGCTTCGATTCCCCGCTACCTACACGCGAGCGCCGGCTCCCTCCTCCCTTCCCCTCCCCACCAGTGCTCCGGCGCCAGGAGCTTGCTGGCGGCGGCGGGGCTTTGTCATCGGAACGCACACACAGACACGCACACGCGCGCACCCGGCCACCACGGGACCGCGGCGGCCGCTGCGCTGTGTCCTTCCTCCCCTGCGCTCCCCTCCCCCCCTTTTTTAAAAGCTCCACCAGACCCTTTCTTCCGTCCTTAATGTATTCGGTCCTTTAAACCGGGGAGCTCGGGAAGCATTTTTTTGGGGGGCTCCCTGAGGCGGGACTGCAGGACTCAGGACGCGCGAGAGGACGTGGGCAGCCGGCTTTGTTCTGTCCCTTGTCCGGGTCCGGAGGGCGGAAAAGTCTCCTCCACGCTGGGGCCCACCGGCGATTTGGCGGCGCCTAAAATCAGCAATCCCCACCGCCACCAAACTGGAACGTGAAATCCCGGAGTTCACTTCGGACTTGGGCCGGGTGGGGTGCATCGCCTCGGGGAGGGTCTCCATGGTCCACAAGCTCTCCCCATACCGGCAAATGTGCAGTGTCATTATGGTGGCTCCACTGTTGCTCGGGCCCCGGGTGCTCCGCGCGCGGCTTATCCACACGGCGTGGAGGGCAGGGGGGGGCTCTGGGGCGAGGCTCCCAGGGGCTGCATGGAGGCGCCGCGTCCGTCCCTCCCGCACCTCCCGGCTGCCTTCTGAGACGACGCCCGGAGCCAGGGCGGCCTCTCTCGCTACTTTCATTACCGGGCCTGCCGAAAGCAGCAGCCCAGGCAAATATGTAGCTATTAAAATTAATCGCCCTGCGTTGTCATGAACATAATGCAAATTATTTATGGGCTGTCTGCGCAATATTATATCATCGTGCAGGCTCCAGGCGCTTCGTGCCTCCCGGCCTCCCCCCGCCCGCCCGGCCGGCGCAGGTGAAGCTGCGCACTGGCTGCGCGACGCCTGGGGGCTCTGGGCACCGAAACGGGGTTCAGAAGGCGAGCGGCGCACCAGGCTGCCTTCCAGGTCTAGAGCCTCGTTTTAGGTTTTGACATTCATTCCACATGTGTTGGAGGCCTACTACGCGCAGATGGGAGGTCTGCGAAACTAGGGGTAAAGACCAATTTGGAGAAATCGTAACCAAATAGACAAGCTCAGGCCCGAGGGAGATGCAGGCGGGGGCTCCTCGGCTGCCGAAGTGAATTTTCTGGGTCTCAAGTCTGTCCTCCAACCCGGGAAACATATGTGGAAGCTGGATTCCCGGTTACAGAAACCGAGAGCATCCGAGGTGCCCAACAGATTGGAGTCCCTACAACCCTGTTGACGGGAACAGGAATTCGGTGTCCTTCGAGCCTCAAAACTTGTTTGCAGATCGCAGATAACAGATTAACTGCTAATTGGCGGAATCGGCCAACCATTTAGTTTATCACTGCTGGGGGCCCCTTGGTATTCGCTGCAACTTTTTATATGTAAAAACAGCCTTCCTACCTCCTAAACGGCTTTTGTGTGGCTTTGTTTCTCTTTCAAATACGGTGTTTTAAAAAACAGCAGCAACACGCCACCCACCCCCTCTCCAACCAAGCCTTCTCGTTAAAAAAAAAAAAAAAAAAACCAGGAGGGAGAAATAATCTATAGGACAATCCCCCTACTGGTCGGCGCTGGCGTTAGGCTTTTAAGCAGATCGAGGTCGCCCTGGGCTGCAGAGGTAAACAGGCTTTCTGCACCGCTGCTAAATGAATCACGAGGGAGAAGGACCGGGACTACAGGGCGGAGGCGCGGGATCAGGCTGGATGCCAGAGGGAGGAGCGCACACGGGGCAGTGGGGTGGAGGCGAGCTGACCCCAGAGGCCTCAGGGCCTGGGAGGGGAGAGGAAGGTCGGTGGGTGGTGCAGCCAGAGGCCACCCCCACCCCGCACCTAACTTGCTAGGCTGGGTGAATGCTCGGCCTCGGCCTCTATCCCCAGTGTCCCTGGGTGCCACCGGGGCAGTCACGCTGCGTCAGTCCATCTGTGGGGAGGGAGTCGCGGGGCGCCCCTTCCAGCACACAATTTTAGCAGCTCTGGGCCTTCAGGAGTCCGAGGCAGGCCTGCTCTTTTCTTCTGATGTTCATTTTAAGCATATTATTACCCTTCCTCATTGTCCCACCCTGAACTCCAGCGTCACCTCGTACTCAGATGACCAAGCCAGAGTCAGGGCCTACTTCTCGGGTCCTGAGGGATGGAGTGGCTGTCTATGGCATCTGCTCTCCAGACAGACTGAAGCAGCTAGAAAGGTACTTCAAATTTCTCTTCTTCATCCGGGTTCTTCTCACGGTGTGGTTTGAGCCACTTCCGAAGGTCCTTTTTCTTTCCGTTTAACCCCCATTTTTGACAGAGCTTTTTCTTACAACATTCCAAAGGTTCTCCCATCACTTCAGAAACTTAGATTTGAAGCAATGTAAAAGAAAAAGAGGTTCAAAAGATTAACTGCTTTTGATTCCCTTGGTCTGCTACATTCGGCATGGATTTGAGGGACGGCTGCTTTTACTCTGTTTTGTTTTCTAATGATCAAATCACTGTGTTTTCTAGGGTAAGAGCGGCTGAACATTGATCCCAGTGAAGTGGAGGGGTCATGCCCCTTTAACAAAGTGATTTGACACTTTGGGTCAGAATCCACCTGAGCTGGGCAGGGTCACCGTTCTTGTTCCCATTTGCCAGCCAAGGCCTGAGCCCCTCCTCCCCACAAAGTTTTGGGGATCCAATCTTCCTCACCGAGTGAGGACCAGAAGCCAGTTGACGGCTGCCTGCCCTGCCTGCCCCCACCCTACCCCAGATCAGTGTCCGGTGGTAAATGCTGTGTCCTTTCCTGAGCTCTATCTGCTGGGTCCTGGGCCACCTTCAGGGCTGGACAGCCCCACGGCCCACCTGGGGCGGCTCCTCCCCATCCCAAGCTGTGAGGATCGGCCCGCCTGACCTCCTGTTTCTACTTGCCTCCGACTGCAGACCCAGGGAGGACATTTTTAAAGTGTTTCTGCAGACAGCCCTCTGGCTGCGCAGGAAGTGTTTTTATGGACCTGTGAGCCTGAGTTAATCCCAGGAGGGGCGCAGATTAGTCCTGGTGTGGGTGGGATTCCTATGTTAAGGTTTCATCCCCATGGGAGGGAGAGCAGATGGGGAGGGAATCGGGTGGCTTTGGCAGTGTCCCCCCCCGCCATGAGACTCTCCGATTTGGGCCGAGGCCGGTGGAAACTGAGGCACGTGGCCTGAACCTCGATCCTTAGCGGCGAGGAATGGAGAACGCCGAAGCCTCGCCTCGGCGACCGACCCAGCAGGGGTGCAGTGGAGAGCGCGTTGTGTTTTTTCCCAGGTTTTATTCTCCCAGCCCCGTGGAAAGGGAGAGCCGCAACCTCGGGGAGGGAGCCGAGAAAAACAATCACCGGCGTCTCGCTGCTCGTCATGCCCGAAGATGGCAGCGGCTCCCTGGGTTTCAAGGTTCGGGAAAGGCGTGTGTTCTGCCTCGGCGCGCGGGCTGCTGCGCTCCTCCGGCTCGGCGGCCGGCCCGGGCCTCCGGGCCGCTCTCAACGCCCGCAGGTGCGGCTAGGCCGCCCGCCTGCCCCTCTCGCGGCAGGCGGGCTAGGGGGCAGCGGGGCCGTGAGTCTCGCGTGCTAAAAGTAAAGGCTCGGGGCGCCCAGCTATCACCACGGCACCGCTCTGACCGACGAACCCCGCAACACACACACCCACCTCTGGCCGGCAGAGGCGTCAAGCACGCACCAAAAACAAGACGATGCCGAGGGTGAACTCCCTGCTAGCGGTGGCGGAGGGCTCGAGCCAGCCTCGCGGGAAGAGGATTTATCGCCACCACCATCCACAGCGCTGCCCCCTGCCTGGTCGTCTCCTTTCACCCCCACCCCCAGCCATCAGGAAACACTGTGCCGGATCCCCGCCAGCCACCGCCACTTGCGGGGGCGGGTCTGGATGGGAGGTGGAGGAGATCACAGGCCCTGGCTGCGCCTTGGGGTGCAGCGTCGCGCCTGACTCTCAGGGGAAGAGGAGCAGCTCGGCCCCTCTACCTGACGCCGCCACGACGGCGCAGCACCAGAACCGCGAGGGCTTTCCGAAGTGCCCTAGCGGAAAGGAGGAAGGGAAGGCGGAGGCCCGGGTGGCCGGCTGTGCGCTTGGAACCCGCGCGCCTCGCGTGTGTGTATGTGCTTGCGCAGCGCGTCTCGCCAGAAGGGTAATCCCATGTTCACGCGAGGCAGGGTGGGTGTGAGCAACCTACACGAAGCCACCGTCCCCACCGGGAATGACTGGCTGGCCTCTCCAGCTCGCCCCCCAGCCCGCTCCAGGCATCCGGGACTGGCGGTTCAAAGGAGGGGAGCCAGGAGCTGCTGACGCGTATGACATCGGTCAGTTCTGCGGGAGGAGCCAGGGACCGGTGGGCCCAGCCGCCCCCTGACAGTCGTTTGCTCCGCCTCCCAGGACCACTGACACTTGGTGATAAGGAGTTCTCCTCCGCAATCGGCTATTCCCGACAACCCCAGTCACCTCGCGATGGTGGCGTGACCACCGGATGCTCTGCAAGCAGGTGGGGCATGGGCCTTTGCGCTGTCTCACCTGACCCCTTCTCTAGCGCGGGTCCAATAGCGTATGAAGCCCGAAACTTTCTTTTGCAAATAAGAGCCCTGAGACGTTGGGCCTTCTCAGCTGTTCCATAACTTTTCCTTCGCAGAAGGCAGGGGTTCAGGCAGTCCACCTAGAAACATCCCCAAGGGCTCGCCTTCACTCCACACACTTGGAGAGCAGCCGGCTCTGCCTCCCGGCTCAGAGGCAATCCCTGCCCTATCCTAAACCTGCGTTGCTTTGGGCCAGCTGCTTCGAACGACTCTGGGCTTCAGTGACCTCATCTGTAAAAGAGGCCGACTAGCAGTGTGCTATTTTCATAGGGGTTGTCTTGAGGATAATGTGAGTTAATATGTAAAACACCTAGAGGCTGCCTCTATACGAGTACTACAGTGTGTGTGCTGTTGGGATTTGGTACTCTCTTACCTTTGGTTAGGGAGAGGCTAAAAAAACCGGCCAGGTTCAAGTTCCACAAAGGCCCCTGTGGCGGCAGGGGCTGGGAGGCCAGAAGGAAAGGGCCTCGTGGCCCAAAAAGGCCGGAGGGCAAAATGGCGCAAACTGGGCTACGCTTGCCATAAAGGCCTGCGTGTGTGTGGGTGACGTGAGGAGGCTAGCGGCTTTGTGGTGCTCATTTGAGCTGGATTAATGGGAAGCTTCTCCTAGGGGCTCAGGAAGCACGTACCCGACCACCGCGCCCTGAGGCCTTGGGTAAACAGCACTGGTGGAGAGAGGACCTCCGATGTTAGACTCTCCCAGGCCACCCTTTGATGGCTCAAGGCCTCCTATAAAATCTCAGTTCTTGGAGGGGGCTGAGGCAAAGCCACATCCTCTGGGGATGTCTTAGCCAGAGTTTAACACTGGTCTAGAGCTGGAATGTGGCAGGCCTCATTCCTGGGCCTCATTTAGGAGACGGCACACATCGTTACTATCTGATGTCACAGAATTGAGCCCGATTTCGTTCTAGAAGCTTCCACGTTTCTACTCTCCTGTGCGATGGGGAGGAGCTGGGCCGAAGAAGGGTCTGACGGGTCTGAGGCCTCTACGCACTGCTCTGGGGCCTGGCCTCTCCCGGGTCACCATAATTCATTGAGTGGGACAGCCTTTTTCCTTTTCAGAGAACCGCAAACGGCCTTTCCTGACGTGGCTGCAGGCATTCGCCGCAATCACTGAAATGTGCTGGCGGTGCGCTCTCGCTCTCGGTTGATCCTTATCGGACCTTGCGTGACCAGGCTGCCAGCCCCGCGGAAGACAAAGACGCGGCCGCCTCAGGTTGCTCCCGAAGCGTCAGGGTCACCTACGGGGCTTCCCCTTCACAGCCTCCGGCCCCCAAGCCGCCGCCCGGACTGGCAGCGCTAAGTCAGAATTCAGTTCTCGAGCGCCACCCGGAGAGTTCACATTTCCCTCTTCGAGGCCGCGTGGTGCGCAAGCTGAGAACCTGAAGGTGGTGGCAACACAGGAGCTGGCCTGCGGGGCGGCGGCAGCGGCGAGCTGGCGGCGGCGGGAGATGGTTTTCCTTGCACCCAGCTGCACGTACGCAGGAAGAAAAGAAAAGCCAAGCGAAAGACGTGGGCTTTAAAAGCCAAAACCCTGGACAGTCTGCACTTGAGTACAAAGCAATCCCAGACAGGAGTTTGCAAGGGTAAGCAACCTCAAAATAAAAACTACAACTAAAATAAATCCCTTTTAGAGTTATGATTAAAAGTCCTCCAAGGTGGAAAACAAGGAACCGCGCCTTCTTAGAGACACACGCACGTGCCAAGATACATCGTGCTCAGCCCAGCACCTCCGGCACATACGTTTCATACCAAGCAAAAAAGCGGTACTCCTCTCGTATCTACTAGATTAACCAGATTCTCATAGTATTTATAGCTGACTCAACTGTGTCTGATTTAAAAAAAAAAAAATTGATCTTGCTTGAAAGATACATGGACGACTCTATTTGAACAGGCTAAGTTCCGCAGCTGTCTGACCAGCATTTCTAGTCTCTCTAAGAATACGTTTTCTAGCCCGGGAAGGGGCAGGCGGCCCTCGTGGCTCCCCCTTCGGCGGTTTCCTGGCGGGACCATCGCTCCCCAAGCACCGGGAACGGAGGCGGCGCTGTACTCGCGGGCGCTGCTCTGACCTATACTGTCATCTTTTCCATCGGTCAGAATCGGGCTTGGGGGCAGTGGGTTCTCCCCTCCGAGAGGCTCACACGGATGTGGGTTTTCCCCGGCAGAACTTAACACGGAGGCAAAAAGGGGCAGATGGAAACCAGGCTCCGCGGCCCGGCGCGCGTAAGCGCCGCACTCTGCAACTCGACGCAAAGCCAGGGGCTGGATTTTCGCGGCCCGGGCCCGGCGGCCTCCCCGCGCCGGCGCGATCCGATAGTCTCCCTCGGGCTGAGCAAACGTGCTCGCCTAATTCCGCCCTGGAGACAGCAGCTGTGCGCGAGAGCGGGGGGGGACAGCAACTTTTCAACAGAAGTGTATGCGCACAGGAGGGTGAGGCCACCCCGATTCTGTGCACGTACCGACACAGACATCTAATCAGTGTCACTGCCAGGAATACGCTTCCGCGGCGGGCGACACCCCCGCCCCGCCACCTGCAGGAGGGAAGGGGAATGCAAATGGCGTCTCACGATCGTCCAGAACTCTGCACGGCTCCGCTGCCCGCGACCCCGAGGCAGACGTCGCAGCGGGCCAAGCAGCACGCCACTCTGGGGACGCGAACACGCTGGCAGCCTCCCCTCTCCTGCACCGATGATTCTCGGGAAAAGGAACCTAGCACCACTCACCGTTCGGAGGCCATCCCCTGCCCCCACGTCCGGAAAAGCCGCCCTTCCCGGATTGGGGGTGGGGTCGTGAGGACGCGAAGCTTTGCGAACAACTGTTCACGCGCACTTCCTCGTAGGCGCCGGAGAGGAACGTGGGTGGGTTCCTGTCCGAGGAGCCTGACCACACTCCCCCACTCTTCCAGGCCTCGGATCTGAACCTCGTGGGCCACGGCGTGCTCGGGAGGAGTACATTTCAGGCCACGGGGAGGAAGGAGGACATTAAGCCTAGCCGATATCTTCACGAGCGCTGGCGGTGGCCTTAGTTGTCCTGTCCCTGCCACGCTGGAGTAAAGGCGCGCCGCTTTGGGAAGCGTGAACTCCTCACCCTGGCCACGAGGCCACTCCTGTCTTCAAAGGTGGGGCCAGAGCGGTTTCTCTACAGCACCCTCTCCCGCTCTGCAGCTCCGCCACGCGCAGCTGCCCCAGGGAGACCCCAGAGAGAACCCCCAGAGACGGCCCGCGCCTCGCTCGCCGGCTCTTCGGGAGGGAGGCGTGTGTTGATGTGCCCACGCTTCGGCTCGCACCCTCACGCGGAGCCACCTCGGCAAGCCTTCGGGCCGCGGCCTCCAGCCGATCCCGGCCCGGAGCCGCCCGCAAGCAGGATGCAGACCCTCCTCCGCACAGCGGAATGGGGCGCCCCTGGAACGCGAGCGGGGATGGCGGTTCGGTCGTTCCGGGATTTGCGTGCAAAAAGAAAGAAAACAAGGCCGGCGACTGCGAGAGCGCCAGCCCTCCGTTCTCGGGTTCAGACGCCCTCGCGGTCTCCGACGTCGGTCCCGACTACGCCACTCAACGGCCTCAGGGGCCCTTCACCCCCACCCCGCAATTCCTTCGTCCCGCCTGTGCCGCAGCAGGCCAGGCTCGCACCCTGGCTCCCACACAGCACCCCCACCCCACCCCGTAACTCGCGCGCCTGCCTCGCCCGGACTCGGGGCGCCGCTCGCTCTCAGCGCCCCGGAGCACGCCGGTTCTGCCCTCAGCTGCGAAAACCGCCACCCCCCGGCCGGGCCCTTGTCCCAGCCTGGCTCCCCCGCCAGCTGCGCCGCCACCGCCGCAGTGACCCGCCCCGTCGCGGCTTCCTTCAGCTCCTGTTCGGATTTGTTTCACAAACAATTTGCTCTTCCTGACCGGGTCTCTCTCAGGCCCCTGGCGTCCTCTCCTCCCTGCCCCCCCCTTCCGGGTACGAGAACTCAAAACAACTCCGCTGACCTTCCCGGGCTGACCACTCGGCTTCCCCTGAAACTCCGGCATTCCGTTCAAACCCAGCATGGCGCGGCTTCTAGGATTTCCTCCGCGCTGGGCTGGGGGAGGGAGGTGATTTCTCAGGAGGGTGTCTCCAGATCGAAGAGCCACTTCACGCTCCTTCCTCTCCTCGAAGTGAGTTTTCAGACTCTCCGAGGCCCTGAGCGCTTCGCCGCGGCAACGTAAAGCACCCCCACCCCCACACACCACGACTTGCCGCCTGACTCGTGCGGCCCGATTTAGGGGTCACGGCCCAGCGCAGAGGGCCTCAGCCAGCCTCAGAAATACCACCCAGCGGTGGGCGATGGCACGGAGCAGAGCTGGGGTGGCGTGGAGTGCTGACGTTAATAATTAATAGACAGCTCCCGCTTCGCTTGGAGCTGAAGGTATTCAGAGCCCTCCAAGCTGTCACAGATCAAGACTGGGCAGAGAGATGATCGGATTACATAAGCTAGATCAGGGTCACCCGCTTAGTTAAAAGGACTTGGAAGAGTGATCCCAGGTCACTCAGGAGTCAGGATGGTTGAACATTATGCTGACTGCTCACGTTGGAAGCAAGTGCATGGCCGTCTGCACAACCTAGTGTTCGCTATGCGGGCTCTATTTTTGCCTAGGCATTGTAGTTGTGCACATAGTAGGCACTCAAATACTGGTGGAATGAATGACTTGCTGAAGGACTGACTGACGCACCAGCGAGGCAGAAGTGATTTTCCAGAAAGCAGCCTCAACTATTGTTCTTTTCTAAATGTTGTTCTACGTAATAAAACCTCTGGTTTTGAAGTGTTTGACAGGTAACAGGAAACTCTTATTCAAAAATATGATTAACCTCCCCCCCACCTCCTGGCCAATCAGCCTGGCAGCATTTGAACTTGCTGGGGCATATCCCAAAGCAGCTTACTTGGTGTCATGCATTTCTCCCCCACCCTGTTCTTTCTCTAGACTTCTGCCGGAGGTGAGCGGCTGGAACAGTGTTTGGATGAGTTGAACATAAGAGAAGAGTGATCGCTGCCCCCAAGCATGGGCTCATTGGCTTCCCTTCCATGGGGTGGGTGGGGGTGGAGAAGCGTGGTTGGGAGGGGGTGGGGGAAGTGTGGTTTGCAGCCCAGTGGTTCTTTTTTAAACTAATGGACCACATCAGGACCACCAGCATCCTGCAGCCAGCTTCAGTCACAGCCCTCACCAGCTGTGAGGCCACATCTGTCCGAAGGCAGTCGTCTCCCTTAGCCAATAGCTCTGAGACGCTGATCAGTGGGACCACATCTGCCATTTGGAGAGCTGCCACTGGCTCTCTGCGCTGTCCCCCTCCTTCCGGTGGCCCCTAAGAGAGGATGCGATTAAAAATTTTTTTTCCTCTATGTGAATAATCGTCGCCTTTCATATCATATTGTTATTTTTAGCCCTCTCATTTTCTGAACCTACCCCGTTGTCCCTTCTATGTCACTAACTGGGCAATCCGAGAAAGCGAGGACAAATTCGCTTCCGGTTACCTGAAAGCAAACTTTCTCTTTTCAGTTTGATTCCTCCAACATCTGTTGCATGCATCTGTGATGTAAGTCACTGTATTAGGCAGAACATGGGAGAGGAAAATGCCTATTTTCTGTTTCTGATTATTGATATGAGTCTGTTCTCCTCCTCTCCTCCCCCCACCCCGTCCTTTTCTAGCACCTCCCTCCCTCCTTCCTCCCGCCACGCCCTCCCTCCCTCCCTTCCTCCTGCCCTTTCTGACAGTTGTCTGTTTTGGCTCACGTTCCTAGAGGGTTATTAACCAAGAAATGAAAGGCGTTTATTTTTCTCTCAAAGTAACAACCCAGTCTTGACCGTAAGGCTGGGGTTTCTGTGGCCTCTTTTTTACAATCTGTACTGGAGTGACCAGCAGGACCCTGTGACCTCAGCCGTGGCGGCCCGGCCCAGGTTGAAGCATCGAATGATTTCCAAAGAGGCCACAGGCCTCCATCCACGCATGCTGTTGGTGTGGCCCGATTGTAGCTGAGAACAACCTTGCCCAAACTCACTTACCCCTCGTGCAGGGGACGGGTGACAAGTGATGCTGGACCCGGGAGGTTCAGGATACTAATTTGATTTATTATCTGTGTACAGCCTGGGGAGAGAAAAAGGCTCATAAAAAGTGTTCTAGGCTGGTCATTCTGAATGTGAGCATTTATTTCTCTGCAAAAGCTGCTGAATGTCCCTGCAGGAAGTCCTGGCAGCAACCCCTGACTGCACAGACAAAGTCTCCCCTTTACGCGGGGCTGCCCCTCATTGTTTCCAACAGCTTTGTGCTTTCCACCAGGGAAGAGGAGAGTCACACAGCGGAGATTTTCTTCCCTCTTTTCTCACGCTGCAGAGGAAGTGATGTTGTGGAAACAGTCGCATTAACTGGGCCTGCAAACAGGGTCCGGTGGCGTTGCTGGGAGCCAGCGCGATGCGGGGTGGCATTCTAGGGCTTGTCTCCCAGGCCCCAAGCAACCCGGCCTGGATTACGAGCATGGGGATGGCGGGCAATCTGCAGGTGGCATGAAGCAAGAGGAAGGCGATCCTGGAGAATCATTCCTTCCCAGGGCATGGACACTCTGACCCCTTGAGCCCGCTTTCTTCTGGAAAATTTTTCATTTATTCTCTATTACCATGTGCCATGCCACACTGCACTTGCACCGCCACATGCTGCACCTTTCGGTTATTGGACAACATTTCAGGATGACACTTTGTGGTGGGCATCCTGCTAGATCTGGGTATGCAAAGGTAAGCCCTGCCCTCACCGACTTACATTCTCTTCTACTTGAGGCGCCCAAAGGCGGCGCAGGATGTGGTCCCCGCCATCAAATCATGTAGGTCCTCAGCGCCGTAACATCTATCCTGTGCTCTTAACGCGCCTGCCTGCCTTAACTCAGGTGCGTCTAGGACTCTTCGCCAGGCAGTTGAACCCCTCTCCCAAACTCCCCCTCCTCCATCTCATCATGCCACTCACTGCTTTTGGAATCCTTCAAGCAGCAAGAAGAACAAAGGGCACATGGGACGCCCCCTTCCATTTGAGTCAGCCTCCTTTAAAAAGATTTCTCGAAGTCTTGCCCAGTGATTTCCATGTCTGTCTCATTGGCCCCTTCTTGCTGCAAGGGACGATGAAGTGTGCCTTCTAGCTTGGGTGCCTTGCCCCCACACTTACTAAGGAGGAGGGTGGCCGTGCGGTGGGCGACTGGCCTCCTCTGGTCATCTATGCCTGGGTAATATGCTTGGCAGATCAGCAGGAAAATACTTAGTAGGTGGTAGGAGAGGGTTCAGGAGGCCTTTGGGTCCCTGTTCTGGTCGCACCCCAGTTCTCTGGAAGGGGCCCTTCGTCTCCCTCCCGAGGAGTCAGGTCACCCAGCAGGCTCTATGTTGCTCTGTAGTTCCAGGGGAGACTGCCCGGCCGAGAGCCCTTCTGTTCTTTTGTTGGGAAGGGCAGATTGGGAGGAAAGCTGGTCTGTCAGGCCAGGGCTGGCTCGCGATTGTGTGACTACAGCAATCACCCAGCCCCTGCTCAGAAGGGCCCCGCGCTCAGGAGTTCAATGCTCTGCGAAGTTGCTCTCTTGACATGCTGAAGACTGTGATTTCTAATTCGCGTTTGGTAAGTGAAGCCTAATGGGGCGTTGGAGCATGAACCAGGGGCTTGGGGGGCCTCGGCTTTGCCTGCATGGTCCCTTCCTGGTTTAGCTCCCTGAGATGGGTTCTCAAATGCCTGCTTCCCAGCCCCCCGGTTCCTCGGCCCGGCCGGCTCACACCCTCTGCCCCTGGTAGGGACCTGAGTGCTAACATGGGGGTGGGGCAAGGGGGCAGCAACCTTCCCTCCCCAGGAGGGCTGGGAGGACCACAGCACGCGGTTGGCTGGCAACAGCGGGGGCCTCCCAGCTGCGCCCACTGCCGATCCAGGCACTGGGTGTCCCAGTGTGGTAAGCTGTGATCCTTGGAGGCCGCCGTGGGTGGAGGCGGTAAACGCGTGGGGAGGAAACAGGGTTTGACTTCTCTGCCCTGACTGGGGCCCTGCATTTTAATTTTCTGGGCCCTGCACGTTATGCGGTCAGCCCTGCCTGAGCGATGGGGCCGACTGTGTTCCGGCCTGTGGATGCCGGGCCAGGGAGCGGGTCTGCAGAAAGGCACAGAATAATAAAGTGCAGTAAAGTCACAAGAAGGCCTTCAGAAACATGGGGCCCCAGAGAGGGGCAAGATGGGTTCCTGGGGGACTCAGTGCCCAGGTCTGCCCCGGGGAGGCCTGGCTGTGCTTGTGCTGCTCTGTTCTTCTGTTCAATTCTCTTCTGTTCCTTGTCCTGCTATGAATTGGTTTCCTTGATTGCCAACTACAAGTTCCCCAACCAAGATTAAAAAAAAAAAAAAAAAAAAAAAGGCAGGTTTGTAGTGTCTAGTATCAGGCTCAGTCCCGAGCTGGCCATTTAACTAACTGTGATGGGGCCAGTCAGTTATTCTCTTCGAGGGACGCTTCATTTTCTCAACCTTCAAAAACAACCGGACATCATGGGACCAACCTTGTGGAGTTGCTATGAGGATTATCTGTTTGTGCCCCTCGCCTTGTTAATAGAGGACTTAAGGTACAAAGCCTGCAGGAAATTTAGAGCGAAATGACTTCCTTCTTTCCACTGTTTTCTCAGTACTTAAAAATGAAAACTATTTGAATCTGGTTGACTCAAGTGGTTAGAATAGGGTCAAAGGAGGACTGTCTCAGAGTTTGAGCATGAGACAGGTTTGCTCAGCACATTTCACTGACGAAGACTGACGTAAGGTAGGTATCACCGATTATCTCTTTGCGCAGTGAACAGCCCCCAAACTTAGTGGCTCAAAATAACTTAAGCCATGTGACATTTTGTATCTCACGATCTGGTGAGCAGGAATGAGGGCAAGACTAGAACGGGTGCTGGGAGGGTGCCTGGGTGGCTCAGTCAGTTGGCGTCTGCCTTCAGCTCTGGTCGTGATCCGGGGTCCTGGGATTGAGGCCCGCATCGAGCTCCATGCTCAGCGTGAGTTGGCTTCTCCCTCTCCCTCTGTGCTCTCCTCCTCTGTCTCTCCAATAAATAAATAAAATCTTAAAAAAAAAAAAAAAAAAAAAGGGAGGGCGCCTGGGTGGCTCAGCAGTTAAGTGTCTGCCTTTAGCTCAGGTATGATCCCAGGGTCTGGGATCGAGCCCCTTGGGCTCCCTGCTCGGCGAGGAAGCCTGCTTCTCCCTCTCCACTCCCCTCTCTTGTGTTCCCTCTCTGCTGCCTGTCTCTCTCTGTCAAATAAATAAATAAGATCTTAAAAAAAAAAAAAAAGGGAGAGAGACTAGGATGAGCTTAAGTCTTCTGCTCCATGTGGGACTGACTAAGGTCTCTCAATTGGTGCTTGCGAGGTGGTGGACGTACCAGTCTGGAGAATCCAAGTTGGCTTCACGTATGGTGGTGCTTTGGTAGGGATGGCCGGAAGGCTGGACTTAGCTGGGACTGCAGAATGTGGCTGCGCATCTGTGGCACTTCCAGCATGGTGGTCTTAGGGTAGTAGTACTTCTTATACCGGTGGCCCAGGTCTTGAAGAGAGAGTGTTCGAGAAAAGAATAAGACAGAATCTAGAAAGCCTCTTCTGACCCTAGCCTTGGACATGATGCAGTATCCCTTCTGCCATTCCTTAGTTACCAGAGTCTATTCACCCAGATTCAAAAGCAGGGGCACACGAAGGGGCGGTAGAGGTGAGATACCGAGGAAGCTTAGCGCATCATGGGGGCCATCTTTGAAAGACTAGCTATCATGGTGGACCAACCACTCAGATGTTTGTGTCCTCAGTTGTGGGGAGGCAAAGTGCTGGTATGCGAAAGATGGGAAAGCTCAGATCCATCCTCATTCATCATCAGGAGGGTTCTGGGAGATCACAATTGAGGAGCCCAAGATGGCAAGGCTCTTGGGAACATTAGCCCTACAGAGTATCTCAGAGCTGAGTCCCTGGGCTCTGAATGTTAAACCCTAGCCCTGCTTCCAAGAGCCAACTGCTTGGGCTCTTGAGCTTACAAAAAAAAAAAAATTTGCAGATTTCTATGAGGGAATGACTATAATTATCTCCATTTTCTCTATGAGGGAAACTGAATTAAATTGCCAGAGTGGCAGCTAGAAAATGGTACAGCTGGAATTTGAACCCAGACATATCTAATGCCAAAGCAGGAGGTCATTTTTAGAGTTTACAGTTTTAAGTAACTTTCCCAGGGAGATCAATAGAGAAGCCAGAAATACAGTTCAACACTCATTTTATGAGTAAATGCTTAGTAGACTTAGAAGAGAATGGAAATTCCTTCATCTGATAAACAGTATGTACATGCAAAACTTACACCAAACATTATCCTTGATGGTAAAATATTGAGGGGGCACCTGGGTGAGAAACTCCAATCCGTGAAGCGTCTGCCTTCGGCTCAGGTCATGATCAGGGTCCTGGGATCGAGTTCCGCTTTGGGCTTATCGCTCAGCGGGAGCCTGCTTCTCCCTCTGCCTGCCCTCCCCTGCTTGTCAAGCTCTCTCTCTCCTGACAAATAAATAAATAAATAAATAAATAAATAAAATCTTTAAAAAAAAAAAAAAGGTAAAATAGTGGAAGCTTTCCCTCATGAGATGGGAACTAGAGAAGGATACCTGCTATCCCTCTTCTAATCATTATTATTCTGGAGGTTATAACCAGTGCAATAAAGTAAGAAAAAGAAATAAAAGCATTGGAAGTGAAAGGAAGAGATGAAGCTGTCATTCACAGATGACATGGCTGTGCACATACAAATCCCAAAAGAACCCCTGCAATCCAACTATCAGACTTAATAAGGGAGTTCAGCAAGGTCGCTGGATTTAATGTAGGGCTCTTATGAGGGCTTTTTTTAAGATTTTATTTATTTATTTGACAGAGAGAGACAGCCAGTGAGAGAGGGAACACAAGCAGGGGGTGGAAAGGAAGCAGGAGGGTCCCAGCTCGGGAGGAAGCCTGATGTGGGGCTCGTCCCAGAGCGCCCGAGATGCGCCCTGGCTTGAAGGCAAACTGCTGCCGAGGCAGGCGCCCTCCGTTCAACCTCCTTGACAGTACCCTCTTTTGTGTCCTGTCCTCCTTGCCCTGCAGATTCTCTCCCAACCTCCTCTTTTGGTTATCTCCCACAATGTTGGCCGCTCAGAGTTCTGTCCACAAGCAGTGCTGTAGCACAGGCACAACTCCATCATGGTCTGCGTGGACACCTCCCACGATTGTTTATGGTTACTGCGCCTCCCAGGAGGGGCGTGGGGCTGGACAGGGCTGGAGGTGGGTGCGCCCAGGCCACCCGAGCTGGTGTTACTAGAGGAATTCCGTGGGCACGTGGTCAGTGGTAAACTCGATGGCGCTGGCTGTGGTTTAGAAAGGGAGGGTTGGCTCCCTGGCAGGATTGACCCCCAGCTCCTGGAGGCCTGGCTTCAAAGGGCCGCTTTGAACTTTTTCTTGCATACGATTTATTTTTTGGTAAGGCATTGTGTCTGAAAAGTGCCAACAAGTGTGCAGAGGGGAGAAACCGCTCATAAAGACAACCGAGCAGTGGCCTGGGCCCTCATCGGCTGGGGAGAGCCAGCACAGCCCTCCAGGCTCCAGGCCCGCTAGAGGGAAGGTCAGGACCAGTGACGGTTAGGTCCAGTCTCGGGTTTATTGCTGTCCTTGAACAAAGCACCGGGAGCTGCCTAAAGTGGGGCAAGAGAGAGGTAATTACAAGAGGGGATGCAGAGGGAAGGAAAGGCTGGTGTGGCTGTTGCCTAGGTGGGTGGAGGAAGTGTTCTCCATAAGAATAAAAAGCCTGTGCAAACCTTATGCATAACTGGTGAGCACTCCGTGAGCCTTTTACCTATCATGTGGGAGAGGGTGGGGGGCCCCTTCCAGGGTGGTATAAAATCCTTTTACGGTTTGTTTCCTCTTAGGGCGGGGGGGGGGGGGGAGGGGCCTTCTGACCTCCCAACCTGAGCCCGAGGGGAGATCACTCAGAATGCACCGCATTCATCAATGCCATTTCTGGTAAATTGGACCTCGGGTTTTGGAGTGTCCTAGGAGGAAGGCAGCCTACACGGTGCGCATACCGATGTCAGAGCCAATGTGACGAGCGGCACACGTTCTGTAGCCTTTACTAGATGATATTACGGATTTCACAACCGGATGTACCAGATTTTCCAGGAGAATTCTGATTTCAAGAGCTCTGGGCCCCGTGTCTTCACCGGGCGTGACCCCCACTCCCTGCGGTCACTGGCATTGCGTAATTGTGCACCATAGGTGTTCAAGGCTTACTGGCCGAGCTGCCAACGCGGGAGGAAATGGCTTGGGGGGCGAGGCCTGCACCCAGTGGTACCCGCTGGCTCTCCGTGCACCACGTCTATTCTGGCTGCCATCCTCAGTCCTTCTCTCGGCCAGGGCCTAGCCCTACCTCCTCGGAACCCGAGTCTGGGGCAGTTGGGTGATACAATGTCCCTCTAGGGCCCGTCCAGGTAGAGCGCCTGGCAGGGTGCTTGTCTGGGGAAGTCGCAGGACCGGGTCCTCGGGGGGGTGGTCCCTGCGGGCCAAGGAGGATCGGCCTTCGCCCGGCCGGGAAACACAGCCGCCCGCAACGGCTCCCGGGGGGCGCCGCCCGCCTCCCCCGCCACCCCGGGCGCCGGCGGCCCGCGCGGCTGCTCGCCGGCCGCCATCTTAGCCCGGGCGGCGCGGGCGGCGCTGCCCCCGGCGGTGGGACTGCGGAGCCGCAGGCCGGGCGGAGGCGGCCGCGCGGGCGTTCCCGGGCAACCGGGGAGCGCGCGGGGCGCCGCGCCCTGTCCCTCCGGTGGCCCCCTCCGCGCCGCGGGGCACGGCTGACCCCTGGCCCCGGGCGGCCGCTCCTGCTTGGAGTCGCCCCTCGCTGCACCGCCCGAGTGGATTTCAAGCCCGAGAGACGACCTCTCGTTCCCGGAGTCCTGCAACAGTCCACACGTTGTCACCTCTCCCGCCGAACTTGGGCTGCTGTTCCCGACTGCGGCGTGCGGTGGCGACTCCCGGGCGGAGGGTCGAGGGGGGCGGGGAGCGAGGCCTGCGGCCTGGTGCCCACCGTTCAAGAGATTTCGCAGTCGCTTTCCGGGCAAGAGAAGATTGGAAAGTTACCGCTCTTTAAGGGATCTTGATTGGAGAAGACTGCCACTCTATTTGTCTACTTTTTTGACATGCGTTTATGGAGAGCTTGCTAAGGGCAAGGCACTGTGTTAGGTCCTAGGGGAATCCAAAAGTACAAAAGTGAATTTTTTAAAAAGGCACCCCTGGCCCTCAAGTGATTTACAATCCAGGCGGGAAGGCAGACTTGTAAATGACTAAACACAAATAAAAGGCAACGTGAAATGAATGTAAACAAAGGGCATGAATCCTGCAGTAAATGGCCTGGGGAAGGGCCAATTAATTATTTATTTTTAAAGATTTTATTTATTTATTCGACAGAGATAGAGACAGCCAGCGAGAGAGGGAACACAAGCAGGGGGAGTGGGAGAAGAAGAAGCAGGCTCATAGCGGAGGAGCCTGATGTGGGGCTCGATTCCAGAACACCGGGATCACGCCCTGAGCCGAAGGCAGACGCTTAACCGCTGTGCCACCCAGGCGCCCCGGCCAATTAATTATTTTTAAAATAACCTTTACTTTCTAAAAATGTAGAATCCATTCTGGGAGGGGAGGAGAGGAAAAGATAAAAATTTACTAACACTGGCTAGTTCCAGGGTTCCAGGGAATAACAGTCATCACTTCTGAAAGGTTGATGTTTAGGGAAAATGGTGAAAGTTTATTTAAACTAAGCAAAATACCAAGAATCAGAAACTTCAGATTCATTTCTCGGCTCCCGACATTAGCTGGATGGTAGAGATGCAATTTTCAATCAAAACACAACACCCCCATTTGAAATCGGTAAAACTCCCACCACACTCATACAAAGAAAAGTTTTTAAAAATAAAACTAAGTGGAGGATTAGAAACTTCCAGAAAGCTTTCAGACAGAAAGATAATGGGAATGAAAGAAAACACACAAAACAAAATAGGTCAGCCTATTGTTTGCAGATGGTCTCCAGGATGTGAACGTGCAGAAAACTGTCCCAAGATGATTTGTGCAGAGGTTGGGGAGTGTGGGAAAGTTAGTCATAGGTCAAAGAAAATTAAGCAAATTAAAAACTGAGGCAATTATTAACCCCAGGAAAAAAAAATGTACAACAAAGGAAATGCAATCACTGAAGCTCATTTGCCTTGGCAATAAACAATATATATGTGGTCACAAAGTAAACACTGGATATGAATTTCTTAAGAAATTATGATATAGCTCTATTGTAAGAGTGGGAGGGGGGAAGTATGAGGTAGAGAACTAAAACCCTCCTCTCCTATACTAGGAGGCCAACAGATGATAGTTACCATGGATTATTTAAGAGAAGGCCACATCTACACATTACTTAGAAATATGATGGTATCTACCAGAAGAAACAGGCCCAACAAGGGAGGGGTCTGCTTTTTTGTACCAAGATTTTGCATACTATTTGGCTTCATAAACTTTGGGCAAATAGTCCTTTGTGAAAAACTCCACAATTTTTTTAAAAATTAAAAACACACGCATTCTGAGGCACCTCGGTGGTACACCAGTTGGGTGACTGACTCGGTTTCAGCTGGGTTTATCTCTGGCCTAAGATCTAGCCCCTGGTTGGCCTCCCACTCAGCGGGGAGTCTGCTTGAGAGTCTCTCTTTCTCTGCCCCTCACTACCCCCCCCCCACACGCATGCACTCTCTCTATCTCTCTCACACTCAAATAAATAAATCTTTTTAAAAATTAAAAAAGACCCTGGGGCAACTGGGCGGCTCAGTCGGTGAAGCGTCTGTGTTTGGCTCAGGTCATGATCCCAGGGTCCTGGGATGGAGCCCTGCATGGGACACCCGCTCAAAGGGAGTCTGCTTCTCCCTTTCACTCTGCCCCTTTCCCCTGCTCATGCTCTCTCTCTCTTGCTTGCTCTCTCTCTCAAATAAATACAATCTCTTTAAAAAAAATTTTTAAAAACCACATGAATTAGTTTTTAAAAAGATTGTATTTATTTATTTAGAGAGAGAGTGCGAGCAGGGGGGAGGGGCAAAGAGAGAGGGAGAAAGAGAATCTCCAGCAGACTCCTCGCTCAGTGCCAGCGGTCACCAGCCTGGATCCCGCGACCCTGAGACCATGACCTGAGCTGAAATCAAGAGTCAGAGGCTTAACCAACTGAGCCACCCAGCGTACCCCCCATACACACTTAGAAGACTAAAACTCTGAGAACTCTCAGTCACGACGATGTAACTAACATCCTTAGAAGCTATCTTTCTTCAACAGACCCAATCCAAATTACTGAAAGTGTGGGGAGGAAAATGGGAAGGGAGGTGAATGGATTTAGGGCCCCCAGACTATACATTCCTGGTTAAAGGGGAAGAACAAGTCCTCCAAATTTGTCCTTCTCAAGAGAGACCCCGTTTACAGCTTTACTGTGAAAATACCTTTCCAAGTATTAATGGAATTCCGAATGCCAATACCACCCAGTATAGAAACCAACAGGAGTAGGCATTACAGGGCTAATTTAGACGGCTTCCAAAGGCTTTCCCTAGCAGCCTATTGCTGACACCAGAAAAGTCCCTCTCTGGGGCACCTGGGTGGCACAGCGGTTAAGCGTCTGCCTTTGGCTCAGGGCGTGATCCCGGTGTTCTGGGATCGAGCCCCACATCAGGCTCCTCCGCTATGAGCCTGCTTCTTCCTCTCCCACTCCCCCTGCTTGTGTTCCCTCTCTCGCTGGCTGTCTCTATCTCTGTCGAATAAATAAATAAAATCTTTAAAAAAAAAAAAAGTCCCTCTCTGGAGTTGTTTAATTTTGATCAGGAATTGCTTTATCTGGATCAGCTTCCACTTTTTTTTTTTTTTTTTTTTTGTAGGCTCTGTGCCCAACAAGGGGCTCGGAACTCCTGACCCCGAGATCAAGAGTTTCAGGCTCTACTGACTGAACCAGCCAGGCACCCTAATCTTCCACTTTTATTTATTTTAGACATTTTTATGTCTTTACCTTTGTATTATTTTTTTTTTTAAGATTTTATTTATTTGACAGAGAGAGAGAGACAGCCAGCGAGAAGAGGGAACACAAGCAGGGGGAGTGGGAGAGGTCTGAAGAAGCAGGCTCCCAGCGGAAGAGCCCGATGCGGGGCTCGATCCCAGAACACCGGGATCACGCCCTGAGCCGAAGGCAGACGCTTAACGACTGAGCCACCCAGGTGCCCCTTACCTTTGTATTATTTAAAGTAATCTCTACACCCAACATGGGGCTTGAACTCACGACCCCAAGATCTAGAGTGGTATGCTCTAGGACTGAGACAGCCAGGCATCTTCCACTTTTAAATGTAAATTATCTCCATCCATTACACAGGAGTGTGCATTTTCTTTCACAGGTAACTTGTTAGGATGTCAAACTACATTGCACCACCTGTTAGGGTCTTACCCTCAAACCGCTCAGACGCCTACACCCAGCCCATAAAGGCCTGCAGCTAACATCCCTTAAAGTCTTCACATTCAAAACCAAAAAAAACATGGCGCCCTCCCCCCCCAAATGCTACCTTGCTTGCTAAACAAGACACATAGATAGCGTGACACCCTTGTCTTTTTTTTTTTCTTTAAACTCCAAGTAAAGCCCAGGAGGGACCCAGTAATTCAGGAACACTAGACACTGCAGATGAAAGCCTAGGCGGGACCCAGTAATTCACGAACACTAGACCCTGCAAAGAGCGAGTCAGTAAATGGGCCTACTGTTCCAACCCACTGGGTCAACACTGGCTTGGTCTGCAGCCTTAGGCGGGCCCACTTAGCTCCCAAGATGCCCTTTTGACCCCTGTCCTGCCCTGTGTCACCGTTTCTCTTTTCTTCTGGATCAGAGAATCTATTTCTCCTCTGCCCTGAGAAGAGAACCACCACTAGCCTCCTCGGTGACTTTGTAAGAATGGGGGACAGGTGCCCCGGGCCTGAATTCCAGCGCTCGCTCCTTGTCTTGGCTGGGGACCTTTGTGCAAGGCACAGCCTGCAAAACCCCATGTGGCGGCCCCGCCTGAGAAGCCAGCGGACTTCAGCACCACCCTGACTGTTGCTTGGTTCTGACCTGCCAGGTTCCTGCTGAATCTGGGTTTCTTTGGCCTCCAGAAGAGAAGGGGCCAGCCCCCCCAGACCGAAATCACCTGAAGCGGAGGCCCGGGTACGCCAGGTACATCCTGGCAAGTCGAGGTGAGGTCAGGAGAGGGGCAGGTGGGTCAGAGTTCACCCAGGAGTTCTCTGCTAACCCCAGGGACTTCGTTTTCATGGAGATCTAAAACATGAGCGTCCTGCCCCCCAAGCCTCGCTGAAAATTAAATCTTCACGAGCAAAAAGGAAAGCATGCCAGAGGGGGCACATGCCTTTTGGATTTTCAAACACGGGAAAATGATTAGATTTCAGATTTAGGGAAGGTGTGTCACGTTAAGGGAGCCAGAGAAAAGAATAACTGCCAATTCCAAAGCAAAACAAAATCATGTTTTTCCACCACGTTTCCATCTCTGTCTCCTAGTCAAGCCACAATGAAACAGCGGATCAAGCAGCAGATCAAAGGCAGAGGCAAATACAATTATGTTGCCTGTGAAAGCCCTGGCATGAAATTAGAAGTCAAACTCTCCATTCAGGGGTGAGAGACAAAGATAATGAGAACCTGGGGCCCTAGAGATGTGCGCAGCCCCAACACTCTCCGCGCTGGATATTTAAAACCACACCTGAGGTTAGGGGGCAAACATTAAGTATTAGAGTAATTTATTATTAGCCTAATGTATTATTTTTTCCACACTTACTCTCGGACATACATTGACTACATCTCCAGCTTCGTACCAACACAGAGACGCCCGTGTGCTGGAAAAAACAAAAAGGGATTTGTAAGCAAATAGTACAGATCCTGTTGTCTGAAGCGATGAAAGGCTGCCACAGAGCCCCCAAAGATGGAGGGCGAAGGATGGGGGCAGCTAAGTCCTGTCCTCTACCCGCTTTCCCTTTCAGCGCTGCAGGGCCTAGAACCCATCTGATCCCAGCACACAGTTCTTTTTTTTTTTTTTTTAAAGATTTTATTTATTTATTTGACAGAGAGAGAGACAGCCAGCGAGAGAGGGAACACAAGCAGGGGGAGTGGGAGAGGAAGAAGCAGGCTCCCAGCGGAGGAGCCTGACATGGGGCTCGATCCCAGAACGCCAGGATCACGCCCTGGGCCGAAGGCAGACGCTTAACGACTGCGCCACCCAGGCGCCCCCCAGCACACAGTTCTTCTCCGTCCTTCCCAGGCTTCCCAAGCTCACAGACAGAGCTGTCCTCTGACATTGTCTATTTTTCGTAAAATCCATATTTGCTTTACGGATCTATTTCTTTCACCCTGGCCTCATTTGAACTCTCTGCCTCCCCACCCCTTGTATAATTTTTTAAAAAGGATTTATTTATTTATTTTGAGAGAGAGGGAGAGAGCAGGGGGAAGGGGCAGAGGGAGAGAGAGGGAGAGAGCAGGGGGAAGGGGCAGAGGGAGAGAGAAACACTCAAGCATCAAACATCGCAGGGCTCGATCGCACGACCCTGAGATCAGACCTGAGCCGAAACCAAGAGTCCTGACGTTCTGCCAACTGCGCCGCGCAGGCGCCCCTAGCGACCCCCTGTATAATTTATGCAGCCTCCTGAGAGCACCAGTTCCTATTATAACGTGGACTATTCTGTTTAGAGCCACTGTTCATTAAGCTCGGAGTGCCTGGCATGCCCCCCCCCACCATGGCCACAAGTTCTTTGACACTCCTCCCGATGACAGGTAGGGTCTAAGTCCTTTTCCCGTGACTCTGAATGGGCTTGTGACTCTGTGCAACCAGTACAATAGAGTAGAAATGACACCACGTGACTTCTGAGGCCGGGTCAGAAGAGGCAATGCAGCTTTCAACCCGTTTGCTGGCAGGCTTGGTTTGGGAGCCCTGAGCTGCCCCTGTGTGACTTCAAGGCCTACCGGCCCGAAGCCACCACACCATGTGGAAGCCCAGGCCACATGGAGAGCCCCGTGTCTGTGCGGCGGGACAGAGCTGAGGTTCCAGGCAGCAGCCAGACGTGGGGGGGAAGCCGTGCCCAGACGATTCTAGCTGCCAGCTCTTGAGTCTTTCCACCTAATTCTGGACCCACCGAACCCACGAGCAGAAGTCAATTGCTTCGGGGCGAGCACCCCTGCAGCGGACACACGATGACCCTTATTTTTGTGATAGTAAGTAGGGGCAATCGGTTTTGTAACGTGTTGTTAAATCCACGGGAAAAGGTGAGCTGGATTAAAAACGGAAGTGTGGAGGGCAGGACATTTTTGATCGCGACCCAAATCCTCCACCTCGATGACATAACTCCTGTCTTGTTCTTTATGCAATCCCGCCTGCTCCTCAAATCTGATCTCACGCTTCCCTAAAGGACCTGGTTGAAAGAACCCTATCTGTTGTCCCGTCCTGACCTACACCGGCTGCACGAGGGAGCCGGTTCACTGGGCAGGAGCCAAGGACCAAACATCGCCACCCAGCTAGCTTTGCTCTCCCGTCCGTTCTCTTCTCTCCCCACATTCTTCTTGCTTCTTCTGGAAGGTTCTCCAATCGGGGATGGGGAAGGATGGAAATAAGGAAGGAGTGTCGGCTTGAGTTTCTTCCCCCACAAACTCCGCATCTCCCCTTTCTTGTCTCCACCCTACTCCACCGGTCTCACCCTTCAGACACGTGCATTTTCATTCACGGTACTCAGAGTCACAGTGGCTAGGCTACACACCCACAGAATCACCCAGCGGTGCCCTTTGGCCTGTCCCTCCCTCCATCCTCCTTCGAGGACCGAATTCATAGCGGGCCCTCCTGGGGAAGCACTAGGCTCAGAAGAGGAGTCCTGGGGAGGGCTACAAGAACCTAGCATGTGGAAGACTGAGGAGGGGGATGTGGGGAGCCCACGTGGTACCCCCTCACCCCCCAACAAGCAAGGAGGCCATGGAGCAGGAGAAAAGAGCCTGCGATGTGAAGTTGCCAAACTGTGCCTGCGGTGGGGTGGGGTGCGGGGTGAGAGGTGGGGTGCGGCCTAAAAGGCTGGAAGAAGACAAGCCGCAAAGAGAAGCAGGCGACGTTCCCGCCCTGCCCTGCCAAAGACCGGAGGATGAACTTGTCCAAGATCAAATACAGCCATGAAACAGGAGCAGAGGTCGGGCAGAAGGGACAGTTCCCGGGACCACGGAAAGCCAGCACCAACTGGGATTATCTGCCGGTCGCTCATCCCAGGAGGCCTGACCCTCCGAGCACAACCAGGGCTCAGTCCCAAATCAGCCCTGCAGAGGAGAGCCCAAGGGCCTGGGACCTGCCCTTTCCCCAGAGCCTGAGTCCGAAGGCTGGCATGGCTCCCAGAGTTCATGGTGGGGCTGCCTGCCCCCTTTGGACGGTGAGGTCCCATAGCTCCAGTTCACAGGGCTACTGGAGCTGTCTCTTCTGACCCAAATCCCAGGCCACTGAGACCTGTGCCCAGCTAGGGCCTTGTGTGAAACTTCCTTCCTATACTCCAAATAATATCAGCCCAAACTCGCCCTCACTCCTTCAAGAACAAGGCACAACATTTATTAAAATCTTATTATTATCTTCCTGATGTTTTACATGCAATTACTTCATCGAATCTTGCCCCAATCTTGGGAGTGAGCATTCTCATACCCTTTTCACAGATAAGGAAACTGAGGCTCAGGTTATACAACCCCGGGGGGGGGTGCAGACGTTCCCACCTTAAGCCCAGATGTGTCTTGTTCCAGAAGTTTCCACTACACCTGTGATCTCCCAAACATTTTTTAAAAAAGATTTTATTTATGTATTCACCAGAGAGAGAGAGATCCAGAGAGCACGAGCAGGGGGAGCAGGGGGAGCTGCAGGCAGAGGGAGAAGCAGGCTCCCCGCTGAGCAAGGAGCTGGAGGAGGAACTCCATCCCAGGCCCCTGGGATCATGACCTGAGCCAAAGGCAGCTGCTTAACCAACTGAGCCACGCAGGCATCCCCCCACTTTCTTAATATTGAATTTTATGCCCAGCGACATGGGCTGGAACTCACTGCCCCACCCAGAGATGGAGAGTCACACGCCTTAGGGACTGAGCCAGCCGGGAGCCCTAATCTCTCATTTTGATCACGTATTTTGTGCCAGGCCGTGAGGTGGGCTTGCAAAGATAAATATGACAATCTCTGCCCTTGGGGGGTTTGTAGTCCAGTGGGGGAGACAGAAACACCACAATACAGTGGCACAAGGGGGCCGAGTGGGAGATGGTCCAAGTACCATGGAGCCCTTCTGAATATTCCGATCATCGTCACCTTTCCAGCCCATCTCTACTTTCTTTGCTCCTTCGGTTCCTTCTCATAGGCCACTCTTCTTGTCCTTCCTTAGGCATTAGCTGTTGGCTTCCCTCCCATGTCTGTTTTCTCCTGTCCACGGGGTCTGCACCCGCGTACCTGGCAGGGATCCCAGTACCCTACTTGCCTTGGAGGGGCCACAGCGGTTGAGTAGTTGTCCTTGGCTTCTGGGGTCCCAGAGAAGGAGCTAGCCCCTGGCTGCAGCCCCAGGCTTCCTCAGCTGGGAAATGGGCACAGGGGCCCAGACACTGAGCAGGCTGGTAGGCCCTAGTAAGGCTTTTATTGAAGCCTGTGAAAGGGCTTTGGGCTTCCTCTGATGAAAGGCGCTTCAGTGCATCTGGTTTTGATTACAGGGGAGGAGAAAGCCAGGCAGTCTCTCAGGGGTTGGACCAGTCATCTGGCTCTGCCTTCCTCCGGGCAGAGCTGGCTGCTGGTGAGGCCAGGAGGCCAGGTGTGGGGGGTGGCAGGCAGGAAACAGAGCCAGTACAAAAGCCCCCAATTCTCCAAGGCTCCTGACCCCAGCCCCTGGCTGCACCAGGCAGGACTCCCAGAAACAGCATGGTGGCTCAGAGGTGCCAGGATTCTTTGCGAAAGTCAAGTTCAGAGGGGCTGCTGCCCACTCCTGACCACATAGCTCTTGACTAATCACCAACATCTCAACTCCAAAATATCCTCCCAAGAACCCCTGACCATCCAACAACCTTCCCGGCTGCTCTTCTCCCTCCGATGAAATTAAAATAGGCTTACACCTCAAGGGTTTGCGCAAGTGACAAAAATTAAGGAAATGAAGATTTTTAAAAGCTAAAACCCCCTCAACATCTTTCTCCTTTTTGCCTGGCCAGTTACCATTTCCCATCAAACAGACATCGTTAAGGATTCCACGTCCCTGTAACTGACAAAATGCTGAATTAAAGGAAGAGATTAATATTAAAATAATGTGGCTGTCCCAGAACGTCATCAGGCAGTCCGGAGCTGCTCAGTGCCCAGCACCTGTCCCTGCGCGGGACTCCACGTGGGTACAAAAAGCTCTCGGGGGATCGGATGGGTTAAACGCAGTCCGCGGTTCTAGAAACGAAAATGCATTTTCTTCTTCCCGCCCTGATTTAATCCTGCTGCGTGTTATTATTGTCAAGTCTCTTCGCACCACCGTTTCTAAAAAGAAAACCCGTGGGTCTGCGCGGCCCTTCGCCGCCTGCTCGGCTTTTATTGTGCACGCAGCCTGATCTGTCTGCGTGGATTCAGCACGTCGTGACCGCTTCGCAGGCGCGCACGGACACCCTCGGATTGGCATTTCGAGAAGAGCCGGGTGCATTGTCTCAGTGGCGACACACACACACACACACACACACACACACACACACACACGCAAAGATAATAAAGGGCTACAGACCTCTGGCCAACTCTCCTCGCAACCCATAATTAGAGATGATCTTTGCTAAAGGCAATTAAAATATGGTAATGATCGATGCGCTCCCCCCCTTTCCGAAAAGGGAAATACACAGGTGTTGGCTTCAGGAGGCTCCACCTGGCCCGGCCAGGAGGCCTCCGCCAGCTCATGAATGAACTCTTTCTCTGGGGAAGCTTCGATTCCCCGCTACCTACGCGAGCGCCGGCTCCCCTCCTCCCCTTCCCCTCCCCCACCAGTGCTCCGGCAGCCAGGAGCTTGCTGGCGGCGGCGGGGCTTTGTCATCGGAACGCACACACAGACACGCACACGCGCGCACCCGGCCACCACGGGACCGCGGCGGCCGCTGCGCTGTGTCCTTCCTCCCTGCGCTCCCCTCCCCGCCCCCCTTTTTTAAAAGCTCCACCGAACCCTTTCTTCCGTCCTTAATGTATTCGGTCCTTTAAACCGAGGAGCTCGGGAAGCATTTTTTTGGGGGGGGGGCTCCCGCGGGGCGCGGGACTGCAGGACTCAGGACGCGCGCGGAGAGGACGCGTGGGCAGCCGGGCTTTGTTCTGTCCCTTGTCCGGGTCCGGAGGGCGGAAAAGTCTCCTCCGCGCTGGGGCCCACCGGCGATTTGGCGGCGCCTAAAATCAGCAATCCCCCACCGCCACCAAACTGGAACGTGAAATCCCCTCCGGAGTTCACTTCGGACTTGGGCCGGGTGGGGTGCATCGCCTCGGGGAGGGTCTCCTGGTCCACAAGTGGCTCTCCCCATACCGGCAAATGTGCAGTGTCATTATGGTGGCTCCTGTTGCTCGGGCCCCGGGGTGCTCCCGCGGCGCGAGCACCCCATCCATACACGGCGTGGAGGGCAGGGGGGGGGGCTCTGGGGCGAGGGCTCCCCGGGGGGCTGCATGGAGGAGGCGCCGCGTCCGTCCCTCCCGCACCTCCCGGCTGCCTTCTGAGACCGCGAGCACGGAGCCAGGGCGGCCTCTCGCCTTTCATTACCGGGCCTACGAAAGCAGCAGCCCAGGCAAATATGTAGCTATTAAAATTAATCGCCCTGCGTTGTCAGCTGAACATAATGCAAATTATTTATGGGCTGTCTGCGCAATATTTATCATCGTGCAGGCTCCAGGCGCTTCGTGCCTCCCGGCCTCCCCCGCCCGCCCGCCCGGCCCGCGCAGGGTGAAGCTGCGCACTGGCTGCGGCGACCTGGGGGCTCTGGGCACCAGAACGGGGTTCCGAAGGCGAGGCGGCGCACCAGGCTGCCTTCCAGGTCTAGAGCCTCGTTTTAGGTTTTGACATTCATTCCACATGTGTTGGAGGCCTACTACGCGCAGAATTAGGAGGTCTGCGAAACTAGGGGGGTAAAGACCAATTTGGAGAAATCGTAACCAAATAGACAAGCTCAGGCCCGAGGGGAGATGCAGGCGGGGGCTCCTCGGCTGCCGAAGTGAATTTTCTGGGTCTCAAGTCTGTCCTCCAACCCGGGAAACATGTTTGTGGAAGCTGGATTCCCGGTTACAGAAACCGAGAGCATCCGAGGTGCCCAACAGATTGGAGTCCCTACAACCCTGTTGACGGGAACAGGAATTCGGTGTCCTTCGAGCCTCAAAACTTGTTTGCAGATCGCAGATAACAGATTAACTGCTAATTGGCGGAATCGGCCAACCATTTAGTTTATCACTGCTGGGGGCCCCTTGGTATTCGCTGCACTTTTTATATGTAAAAACAGCCTTCCTACCTCCTAAACGGCTTTTGTGTGGCTTTTGTTTCTCTTTCAAATACGGTGTTTTAAAAAACAGCAGCAACACGCCACCCCACCCCCTCTCCAACCAAGCCTTCTCGTTAAAAAAAAAAAAAAAAAAAAACCAGGAGGGAGAAATAATCTATAGGACAATCCCCCCCTACTGGTCGGCGCTGGCGTTAGGGCTTTTTAAGCAGATCGAGTCGCCCTGGGCTGCAGAGGTAAACAGGCTTTCTGCACCGCTGCTAAATGAATCACGAGGGAGAAGACCGGGACTACAGGGCGGAGGAGGCCTCGGGATCCAGGCTGGATGCCAGGGAGGGGAGGGCGCCGCACACGGGGCAGTGGGGTGGAGGCGAGCTGACCCTGCCCAGAGGCCTCAGGGCCTGGGAGGGGAGAGGAAGGTCGGTGGGTGGTGCAGCCAGAGGCCCCCCACCCCCACCCCGCAACTTGCTAGGCTGGGTGAATGCTCGGCCTCGGCCTCTATCCCCAGTGTCCCTGGGTGCCACCCGGGGCCGGTCACGCTGCGTCAGTCCATCTGTGGGGAGGGAGGTCACGGGGCGCCCCTTCCCGCACACAATTTTAGCAGCTCTGGGCCTTCAGGAGTCCGAGGCAGGCCTACGTCTTTCTTCTGATGTTCATTTTAAGCATATTATTACCCTTCCTCATTGTCCCACCCTGAACTCCAACGTCACCTCGTACTCAGATGACCAAGCCAGAGTCAGGGCCTACTTCCGGGGTCCTGAGGGATGGAGTGGCTGTCTATGGCATCTGCTCTCCAGACAGACTGAAGCAGCTAGAAAGGTACTTCAAATTTCTCTTCTTCATCCGGGTTCTTCTCACAGTGTGGTTTGAGCCACTTCGAAGGTCCTTTTTCTTTCCGTTTAACCCCCCCATTTTTTGACAGAGCTTTTTCTTACAACATTCCAAAGGTTCTCCCATCACTTCAGAAACTTAATTTGAAGCAATGTAAAAGAAAAAGAGGTTCAAAAGATTAACTTGCTTTTGGATTCCCTTGGTCTGCTACATTCCGGCATGGATTTGAGGGACGGCTGCTTTTTACTCTGTTTTGTTTTCTAATGATCAAATCACTGTGTTTTCTAGGGTAAGAGCGGCTGAACATTGATCCCAGTGAAGTGGAGGGGTCATGCCCCTTTAACAAAGTGATTTGACACTTTGGGTCTCAGAATCCCACCTGAGCTGGGCAGGGTCACCGTTCTTGTTCCCATTTGCCAGCCAAGGAGCCTGAGCCCCTCCTCCCCACAAAGTTTTAGGGATCCAATCTTCCTCACCGAGTGAGGACCAGAAGCCAGTTGACGGCTGCCTGCTCCTGCCTGCACCCACCCTACCCCAGATCAGTGTCCGGTGGTAAATGCTGTGTCCTTTCCTGAGCTCTATCTGCTGGGTCCTGGGCCACCTTCAGGGCTGAGACAGCCCCCACGGCCCCCACCTGGGGCCGCTCCTCCCCATCCTGCAAACTGTGAGGATCGGCCCTTACAGCCTCCTGTTTACTCACTTGCCTCCGACTGCAGACCCGGGAGGACAATTTTAAAGTGTTTCTGCAGACAGACCCTCTGGCTGCGCAGGAAGTGTTTTATGGACCTGTGAGCCGAGTTAATCCCAGGAGGGGCGGCAGGATTAGTCCCTGGTGTGGGTGGGGGATTCCTATGTTAAGGTTTCATCCCCATGGGAGGAGAGCAGATGGGGAGGGGGGGAATCGGGTGGCTTTGGTAACGTGTCCCCCCCCCGCCATGAGACTCTCCGATTTGGGCCGAGGCCGGTGGAAACTGAGGCACGTGGCCCTAGACCTCGATCCTTGGCGAGGCGAGGTGGAGGGAGCCCGAGAACGCCTCGCCTCGACGCACCCTGGGAGCCCAGCAAGGACGCGGAGTGCGAGTGGAGAGCGCAGTTGTGTTTTTCCCCAGGTTTTATTCTCCCAGCCCCGTGGAAAGGAGGAGAGCCGCAACCCGGGGAGGGAGCCGGAAAGAAACAATCACCGGCGTCTCGCTGCTCGTCACGCGAAGATGGCAGCGGCTCCCCTGGGTTTCAAGGTTCCGGGAAAGGCGTGTGTTCTGCCTCGAGGCGCGCGGGCTGCTGCGCTCCCTCCCTCGGCTCGGCGGCCGGCCCGGGCCCTCGGAGCCGCTCTCAACGCCCGCGAGTGCGGCTAGGCCGGCCCGCCTGCCCCTCTGCGGGCCCAGGCGGTGGCGAGGGCAGCGGGGCCGTGAGTCCTCGCGTGCTAAAAGTAAAGGCTCGAGGGGGCGCCCAGCCCAGCCCGGCGCCGGCTCTGACCACGAACCCCCACCCAACACACACACCCACACTCTGGCCAGGCACGCAGGGGCGTCAAGCCGCGGCCAAAACAAGACGTGCGGGGTAGACTCCTGCTAGCGGTGGCCGGAGGCCGAGCCAGCCTTCGCGGGAGAGAGGATTTATCGCCACCCCCATCCACGCGCTCACCCCCCTGCCTGGTCGTCTCCTTTGCACCCCCCACCCCCAGCCATCAGGAAACACTGTGCACAGGTCCCCGCCAGCCACCGCCACTTGCGGGGGGCGGGGGTCTGGGTGGGAGGGTGGAGGGGAGATCCACAGGCCTGGCTGCAGGCCCCAGGGGTGCAGCGTGCGCACTGACTCTGGGGAAGAGGAGGGCAGCTCGGCCCCTCTACCCTGACGCCGCCACAGCCGGCGCAGCACAGAGCCGCCGAGGGCTTCCGAAGTGCCCTAGCGGAAAGGAGGAAGGGAAGGCGGAGGCCCGGGTGGCCGGCTGTGCGCTTGGAACCCGCGCGCGCTCGCGTGTGTGTATGTGCTTGCGCGCGCGCGCTCTCGCCCGGAAAGGGTGTCCCATGTTTACGCGAGGCAGGGTGGGTGTGAGCAACCTAGAACCAGCCGTCCCCACCGGGAATGACTGGCTGGCCTCTCCAGCTACGCCCCCCGCCCGCTCCAGGCTCGGGACTGGCGGTTCAAGAGGAGGGGAGCCAGGAGCTGCTGACGGCGCTATGACATCGGTCCAGTTCTGCGGGAGGAGCCCAGGGACCGGTGTGGCCCAGCCGCCCCCACAAGCGTCCGTTTAGCTCCGCCTCCCAGGACCACTGACACTTGGTGATAAGGAGTTCCTCCGCAATCGGCTATTCCCAGCCCCCAGTCACCTCCGGTGGACGTGACCACCGGATGCTCTGCGGCAAGGTGGGGCATGGGCCTTTGCGCTGTCTTCTCTGACCCCTTCTCTAGCGCGGAGCCACAATAGCGTATGAAGCCCCGAAACTTTCTTTTTTGCAAAATAAGGCCCAGACGTTGGGCCTTCTCAGCTGTTCCCATAACTTTTTCCTTCGGAAGGCAGGGGTTCAGGCAGTCCACCTAGAAACATCCCCCAAAGGGCTCGCCTTCACTCCACAACACTGGAGAGCAGCCCGGCTCTGCCTCCCCGGCTCAGGGCAATCCCTGCCCTATCCTAAACTGCGTTGCTTTGGGCCAGCTGCTGAACAGCTCTGGGCTTCAGTGACCTCATCTGTAAAAAGAGGCCGACAACAGTGTCTAATTCATAGGGTTGTCTTGAGGATAATGTGAGTTAATATGTAAAACACCTAGAAGGCTGCCTCTCATACAGTACTACAGTGTGTGTGCTGTTGGGATTTGGTACTCTCTTACCTTTGGTTAGGGAGAGGCTAAGAAAAACCGGCCAGGTTCAAGTTCCCAAAGGCCCCTGTGGCGGCAGGGGCTGGGGCAGAGAGGAAAGGGCACTCGTGGCCACCAAAAAAGGGCCGGAAGGCAAAATGGGCTCAAACTGGGCTACACTTTGCCTTAAAGGCCTGCGTGTGTGGTGGTGACGTAGGAAGGAACGGGCGCTTTAATGGTGCTCATTTAGACTGGATTAATGGGAAGCTTCTGCCAGGGCTCAGGCACCATTACCCACCACCCTCGCCCTGAGGCCTTGGGTAAACAGCACTGGTGGAGAGAGGACCTCCAGTAGACTCTCCCAGGCCACCCTTTTTTGATGGCTCAAGGCCACCTCCTATAAATCAGTTCTTGGAGGGGCTGGGCAAAAGCCACATCCTCTGGGGATGTACTTTAGCCAGAGTTTAACACTGGTCTAGGGCTGGAATGTGGCAGGCCTCATTCCTGGGCCTCATTTTAGGGACACATAAATGCATTACTATTTATGTCAACAGAATTGGCCCGATTTCGGATTTCTAGAAGCTTCCCGTTTCCTCTCCTGTGCGATGGGGAGGAGCTGGGCGAAGAAGGGTCTGACGAGGTCTGAGGAGGCCTCCTCGCCACTTGCTCTGGGGCCTGGCCTCTCCCGGGTCACCCATAATTCATTAGGTGGGACAGCCTTTTCCTTTTCAGAGACAACGCAAACGGCCTTTCCCTGACGTGGCTGCAGGCATTCGCCCAATCACTGAAATGTGCTGGCGGTGCGCTCTCGCTCTCGGTTGATCCTTATCGGAACCTTGCGTGCCAGGCTGCCAGCCCCGCGGAAGACAAAGACGCGGCCGCCTCCAGGTTTGCTCCCGAAGCGTCAGGGTCACCTACGGGGCTTCCCCTTCACAGCCTCCGGCCCCCAAGCCGCCGCCCCGGACACAGCAGCAGCCCTAAGTCAGAATTCCAGTTCTCGAGCGCCACCCGGAGAGTTCACATTTCCCCTCTTCCGAGGCCGCGTGGTGCGCAAGCGAGAGACTGAAGGTGGTGGCAGCACAGGGCTGGCTGCGGGGCGGCGGCGGCGGCGGCGGCGGCGGCGGGGGGGGGGTGGTTTCCTTGCACCCAGCTGCACGTACGCAGGAAAAGAAAAAAGCCAAGCGAAAAGACGTGGGCTTTAAAAGCCAAAACCCTGGACAGTCTACTACGCAGTACAAACAATCCCAGACAGGAGTTTGCAAGGAGTAAGCAACCTCCAAATAGAAACTACAACTAAAATAAATCCCCTTTTAGAGTTATATTAAAAGTCCTCCAAGGTGGAAAACAAGGAGGACCGCGCCTTCTTAGGACACACACGGGCCGTGCCAAGATACATCGTGCTCAGCCCAGCACCTCCGGCACATACGTTTCATACCAAGCAAAAAAGCGAGGTTCTCCTTCGTATCTACTGATTAACCAGTTCTCATAGTATTTATAGCTGACTCAACGTGTACTCGATTTAAAAAAAAAAAATTGATCTTGCTTGAAAGATACATGGACGACCTGTATTTAGATAGGCTAAGTTCCCGCAGCTGTCTGACCACATTTGTCTAGTCTCTCTAAGAATCCACGTTTTCTAGCCCGGGAAGGGGCAGGCGGCCCTCGTGGCTCCCCCTTCGGCGGTTTCCTGGCGAGGCGCCCATCCTCCCCAAGCACCGGGAACGGAGGCGGCCGCATTAATACTCGCGGGCAGCCTGCTCTGACCTATACTGTCATCTTTTCCATCGGTCAGAATCGGGCTTGGGGGGGGGGGCGGTGGGTTCCCCTCCGAGGGGCTCTACACGGATCATTGGGTTTTCCCCGGCGAACTTAACACGGAGGCAAAAGGGGCAGATGGAAACCAGGCCTCCGCTGGCCCGGCGCGCGTAAGCGCCGCACTCTGCAGCTCGACGCAAAGCCAGGGCTGGATTTTCGCGGCCCGGGCCCGGCGGCCTCCCCGCGCCGGCGCGATCCTGTCTCCCTCGGGCTGAGCAAACGTGCTCGCCTAATTCCGCCCTGGAGACAGCAGCTGTGCGGCGAGAGCGGGGGGGGACAGCAACTTTTCCAACAGAAAGTGTATGCGCACAGGAGAGGTGAAGGCCCACCCCGATTCTGTGCACGTACCGACACAGCATCTAATCAGTGTCACTGCCAGGAATACGCTTCCGCGGCGGGCGACACCCCCGCCCCCGCCAACCTGCAGGAGGGAAGGGGAATGCAAATGGCGTCTCACGTCGTCCCAGACTCTGCACGGCTCCCGCTGCCCCGCGACCCCGAGCAGACGTCGCAGCGGGCCAAGCGCCGCCACTCTGGGGACGCGAACACGCTGGCGGCCCGCTCCCCTCTCCTGCGCCCGGGTCTCGGGAAAAGGAACTAGCACCACTCCCCGTTCCGAGGCCATCCCCTGCCCCCACGTCCGGAAAAGCCGCCCTTCCCGGATTGGGGGTGGGGTGGGTGAGGGGACGCGGGAAACTTTGCGAGACAACTGTTCCGCGCCTTCCTCGCGTGGCGCCGGAGAGGAACGTGGGTGGGTTTCCTGTCCGAGGCCTGACCACACTCCCCCACTCTTCCAGGCCTCGGATCTGAACCTCGTGGGCCACGGCGGTGCTGGGAGGGGTACATTTCAGGCCACGGGGAGGAAGGAGGACACCCAAGCCAGCCGTCTTCACGGGCTCTGGCGGGTGGCCAAGTTTGTGTCCTTTCCCTCCCACGCTGGAGTAGAGCGCGCCGCTTTGGGGAAGCGTGAGACTCCTCACCCCTGGCCACGAGGCCACTCCTGTCTTCAAGGTGGGGCCGACGGTTTCTCTACAGCACCCTCTCCCGCTCTGCGGCCGCCGCGCGGCTCGCACGCCCCCGGGGAGTCCCCAGAGAGCCCCCAGAGACGGCCCGCGCCTTCGCTCGCCGGCTCTTCCGGGGGAGGGGGAGGCGTGTGTGTTGTGTGCACCACGGCTTCGGCTCGCACCCTCCGCGGAGCCACCTCGGCAGCCTTCCCGGGCCGCGGCCTCAGCCGATCCCGGCCCGGAGCCGCCCGGCGGGATGCAGCCTCCTCCACGCGGAATGGGGCGCCCCTGGGACGCAGGCGGGGATGGCGGTTCCGGTCGTTCCGGGATTTGCGTGCAAGAAGAAAACAAGGCCGGCGACTGCGAGAGCGGCGCCTCCGTTCTCGGGGTTCAGACGCCCTCGCGGTCTCCGCGTCGGTCCCGCTAGCGCCACTCCGGCCTCGGGGGCCCGCTTCCGCACCCCCCCCACCCCCCAGCAATTCCTCGTCCCGCCTGTGCCGCAGCACGCGGAGCTCCGAGCACCCTGGCTCCCACACCAGCACCCCCCACCCCACCCCGTAACTCGCGCGCCTGCCTCGCCCCGGACTCGGGGCGCCGCTCGCTCTCAGCGCCCGGAGCACGCCGGTTCTGCCCTCGGCTGCGAAAACCGCCACCCCCGTCCGGCCGGGCCCTTGTCCCAGCCTGGCTCCCCCGCCAGCTGCGCCGCCACCGCCGCACGTGACCCGCCCCCGTCGCGGCTTCCGCTGAGCTGCCTGTTCCGGAGCACAAACAATTTCTGCTCTGACGCGGGGTCTCTCGGGCCCTGGCGTCCTCTCCTCCCTGCCCCCCCTTCCGGGTACGAGAACTCAAAACAACTCGCTGACCTTCGGGCCGACCAGCTCCGGCTTCCACCGACTCCGGCATTCCGTTCAAACCCAGCAGCGGCGGCTTCTAAGATTTCACTCCGCGCTGGGCTGGGGGGAGGGGGTGATTTCTCCAGGAGGGGGTGTCTCAGATCGAAAGAGCCACTTCACGCTCCTTCCTCTCCTCCGAAGTGAGTTTTCAGACTCTCCGGAGGCCCTGGGGAAACGCTTGCAGCCGCGCGCAAAGAAAGCACCCCCCACCCCCCCACACACCACGCTTATGCCGCCTTGACTCGTGCCTGACCCGATTTCCAGGGTCACGGCCCAGCGGCAGAGGGCCTGGCCAGCCTCAGAAATACCACCCAGCGGTGGGCTGTGGCACGGAGCAGAGCTGGGGTGGCGTGGAGTGCGTGCGTTAAATAATTAATAGTAGCTCCCACTTCCGCTTTGGGCTGAGTATTCAGAAGCCCTCCAACTTTGCAGATCAAGAAACTGAGGCAGAGAGAGTGATCAGTTACATAACTAGATCAGGGTCACCCAGCTTAGTTAAAGGACTTGGAGAGAATTTGATCCCAGGTCACTCAGAGTCCAGGATGGTTGAACATTATGCCCTGATGCTCACGTTGGAAGCAAAAGTACAGACCCGTCTGCACAACCTAGTGTTCGCCTGCGGGCTCTATTTTTTGCCCGAGGCATTGTAGTTGGCACATAGTAGGCACTCAAATACTGGTGGAATGAATGGGCGCCTGAAGGACTGACTGACGGCACCAGCGAGGCAAGTGATTTTCCAGAAAGCAGCCTCAACTATTGTTCTTTCTAAGATGATTGTTCTACCGTAATAAAACCTCTGGTTTTTGAGTGTTTGCAGGTAACAGGAAACTCTTATTCAAAAATATATTAACCTCCCCCCCCCACCTCCTGGCCAATCAGCCTGGCAGCATTTGAACTTGCTGGGGCACATACCCAAAGCAGCTTTTACTTGGTGTCAGCCATTTCTCCCCCACCCTGTTCTTTCTCTGGAGGCTTCTGCTCAGGGTCAGGCAGGCTGGAACAGTGTTTGAGGTGATTCGGAAC
>NW_024423319.1:90104399-90107450 GCF_017311325.1 Ursus maritimus | reverse complement strand
GAGCTGCCACTGGCTCTCTGCGCTGTCCCCCTCCTTCCGGTGGCCCCTAAGAGAGGATGCGATTAAAAATTTTTTTTCCTCTATGTAGATAATCCGATAGAATGTACTTTCATATCATATTGTTATTTTTCGCCCTCATTTTCTGAACCTACCCCGTTGTCCCTTCTATGTCACTAACTGGGCAATCCGAAACGAGGACAAATTTCACTTCCGGTTACCTGAAAGCAAACTTTCTCTTTTCCAGTTTGATTCCTCCAACATCTGTTGCATGCATCTGTGATGTAAGTCACTGTATTAGGCAGAACATGGGAGAGGAAAATGCCTATTTTCTGTTTCTGATTATTGATATAGTCTGTTCTCCCTCCCTCTCCTCCCCCCCACCCCGTCCTTTCCTCCCGCCCACCCTCCCTCCCTCCCTTCCTCCCGCCCGCCCTCCCTCCCTCCCTTCCTCCTGCCCTTTCTGACAGTTGTCTATTTTGGCTCACGTTCCTAGGATTATTAACCAAGAAATGAAAACGTTTATTTTCTCTCAAAGTAACAACCCAGTCTTGACCGTAAGGCTGGGGTTTCTGTGGCCTCTTTTACAATCTGTACTGGAGTGACCAGCAGGACCCTGTGACCTCAGCCTGTGGCCAGCCCAGGTTGGAAGCATCAGATGATTTCCAAAGAGGCCACAGGCCTCCATCCCACGTGGCCCGATTGTAGCTGAGAACAACCTTGCCGAAACTCACTTACCCCTCGTGCAGGGGGACGGGTGACAAGTGATGCTGAACGGGAGGTTCAGGATGCTAATTTGATTTATTATCTGTGTACAGCCTGGGGAGGAGAAAAGGCTCATAAAAGTGTTCTAGGCTGGTCATTCTGAATGTGAGCATTTATTTCTCTGCAAAGCTGCCGAATGTCCCTGCAGGAAGTCCCCGACGCAGCAACCCCTGACTGCACAGACAAAAGTCTCCCCTTTACACGGGGCTGCCCTCATTGTTTCCAACAGCTTTGTGCTTTCCCTGGGGGAAGAGGAGAGTCACACAGCGAGTTTTCTTCCTCTTTTCTCACGCTGCAGAGGAAGTGATGTTGTGGAAACAGTCGCATTAACTGGGCCTGCAAACAGGGTCGGTGGCGTTGCTGGGAATAGCGCGATGCGGGGTGGCATTCCTAGGGCTTGTCTCCCCCAGGCCCCAAGCAACCCGGCCTGGATCTGAGCATGGGGATGGCGGGCAATCACAGGTGGCATGAAGCAAGAGAAGCGATCCTGGAGAATCATTCCTTCCCAGGGCATGGACACTCCTGACCCCTTGAGCCCGCTTTCTTCTGGAAAATTTTTCATTTATTCTCTATTCAGTTATTGGACAACATTTCAGGATCGGCCACTTTGTGGTGGGCATCCTGCTAGGTCTGGGTATGCAAAGGTAAGCCCTGCCCTCACAGAGCTTACATTCTACTCTGCTTGGCGCCCAAAAGGCGCAGGATGTGGTCCCCGCCATCAAATCATGTAGGTCCTGCGCCCATAACATCTATCCTGTGCTCTTAACACACCTGCCTGCCTTAACTCAGATCGTCTAGGACTCTTCGCCAGGCAGTTGAACCCACTCTCCCCAAACTCCCCTCCTCCATCTCATCATGCCACTCACTGCTTTAAAATCCTTCAAGCAGCAAGAAGGGGAGGAACAAGGGGCACATGGGACGCCCCCTTCCATTTGAGTCAGCCTCCTTTAAAAAGATTTCTCAGAAGTCTCGCCCAGTGATTTCCATGTCTGTCTCATTGGCCCCTTCTTGCTGCAAGGGACGATGAGAAGTGTTACCTTCTAGCTTGGGTGCCTTGCCCCCTCACCTTACTAAAGGAGGAGGAGGGGTGGCCATTGCGGTGGGCGACTGGCCTCCTCTGGTCATCTATGCACAAAGATATGTGGCAGATAGCAGGAAAATACTTAGTAGGTGGTAGGAGAGGGTTCAGGAGGGACCTTTGGGTCCCTGTTCCTGGTTCGCACCCCAGTTCTCTGGAAGGGGCCCTTCGTCTCCTCCCCGAGGTCAGGTCACCAGCAGGCTCTATGTTGCTGTAGTTCCAGGGGGAGACTGCCCCCGGCCGAGCCCTTCTGTTCTTTTTGTTGGGAAGGGCAGATTGGGAGAGAAAGCTGGTCTGTCAGGCCAGGGCTGGCTCCACGGTGTGTGACTACAGCAATCACCCAGCCCCCTGCTCAGAAGGGCCCCACGCTCAGGGTTCAATGCTCTGCAGTTGCTCTCTTGACATGCTGAAGACTGTGATTTCTAATTCGCGTTTGGTAAGTGAAGCCTAATGGGACGTTGGAGCATGAACCAGGGGCTTGGGGCCTCGGCTCCTGCATGGTCTCACTTCCTGGTTTAGCTCCCTGAGATGGGTTCTCAAATGCCTGCTTCCCAGCCCCCGGTTCCTCCAGCCCGGCCCGGCCTCACACCCTCTGCCCCTGGTAGGGACCTGAGTGCTAACATGGGGGTGGGGCAAGGGGGCAGCCTTCCCTCCCCAGGGCTGGGAGGACCACAGCACGGTTGGCTGGCAACTTGGCGGGGGCCTCCCACTCACCCACTGCCGATCCAGGCACCGGGTGTCCCAGTGTGGTGGCTGTGATCCCTTGGAGGCCACCGCCTGCCGTGGGTGGAGGCGGTAAACACGTGGGAAACAGAGATTGACTTCTCTGCCCCTGACTGGGGCCCTGCATTTTAATTTCGTTCTGGGCCCTGCACGTTATGCGGTCAGCCCTGCCTGAGCGTGGGGCCATTGTGTTCCAGCCTGTGGATGCCGGGCCAGGGAAAGCGGGTCTGCAGAAAGGCACAGAATAATAAAGTGCAGTAAAGTCACAGAAGGCCTTCAGAAACATGGGGCCCCAGAGAGGGCAAAGATGGGTTCCTGGGGGGGACTCAGTGCCCAGGTCCTGCCCCCGGGGAGGCCTGGCTGTGCTTGTGCTGCTCTGTTCTTCTGGTCAATTCTCTTCTGTTCCTTGTCCTGCTATGAATTGGTTTCCTTGATTGCCAACTACAAGTTCCCCAACCAAGATTAAAAAAAAAAAAAAAAAAAAAAAA
>NW_024423319.1:90094744-90104389 GCF_017311325.1 Ursus maritimus | reverse complement strand
TGGCGCCCAAAAGGCGCAGGATGTGGTCCCCGCCATCAAATCATGTAGGTCCTGCGCCCATAACATCTATCCTGTGCTCTTAACACACCTGCCTGCCTTAACTCAGATCGTCTAGGACTCTTCGCCAGGCAGTTGAACCCACTCTCCCCAAACTCCCCTCCTCCATCTCATCATGCCACTCACTGCTTTAAAATCCTTCAAGCAGCAAGAAGGGGAGGAACAAGGGGCACATGGGACGCCCCCTTCCATTTGAGTCAGCCTCCTTTAAAAAGATTTCTCAGAAGTCTCGCCCAGTGATTTCCATGTCTGTCTCATTGGCCCCTTCTTGCTGCAAGGGACGATGAGAAGTGTTACCTTCTAGCTTGGGTGCCTTGCCCCCTCACCTTACTAAAGGAGGAGGAGGGGTGGCCATTGCGGTGGGCGACTGGCCTCCTCTGGTCATCTATGCACAAAGATATGTGGCAGATAGCAGGAAAATACTTAGTAGGTGGTAGGAGAGGGTTCAGGAGGGACCTTTGGGTCCCTGTTCCTGGTTCGCACCCCAGTTCTCTGGAAGGGGCCCTTCGTCTCCTCCCCGAGGTCAGGTCACCAGCAGGCTCTATGTTGCTGTAGTTCCAGGGGGAGACTGCCCCCGGCCGAGCCCTTCTGTTCTTTTTGTTGGGAAGGGCAGATTGGGAGAGAAAGCTGGTCTGTCAGGCCAGGGCTGGCTCCACGGTGTGTGACTACAGCAATCACCCAGCCCCCTGCTCAGAAGGGCCCCACGCTCAGGGTTCAATGCTCTGCAGTTGCTCTCTTGACATGCTGAAGACTGTGATTTCTAATTCGCGTTTGGTAAGTGAAGCCTAATGGGACGTTGGAGCATGAACCAGGGGCTTGGGGCCTCGGCTCCTGCATGGTCTCACTTCCTGGTTTAGCTCCCTGAGATGGGTTCTCAAATGCCTGCTTCCCAGCCCCCGGTTCCTCCAGCCCGGCCCGGCCTCACACCCTCTGCCCCTGGTAGGGACCTGAGTGCTAACATGGGGGTGGGGCAAGGGGGCAGCCTTCCCTCCCCAGGGCTGGGAGGACCACAGCACGGTTGGCTGGCAACTTGGCGGGGGCCTCCCACTCACCCACTGCCGATCCAGGCACCGGGTGTCCCAGTGTGGTGGCTGTGATCCCTTGGAGGCCACCGCCTGCCGTGGGTGGAGGCGGTAAACACGTGGGAAACAGAGATTGACTTCTCTGCCCCTGACTGGGGCCCTGCATTTTAATTTCGTTCTGGGCCCTGCACGTTATGCGGTCAGCCCTGCCTGAGCGTGGGGCCATTGTGTTCCAGCCTGTGGATGCCGGGCCAGGGAAAGCGGGTCTGCAGAAAGGCACAGAATAATAAAGTGCAGTAAAGTCACAGAAGGCCTTCAGAAACATGGGGCCCCAGAGAGGGCAAAGATGGGTTCCTGGGGGGGACTCAGTGCCCAGGTCCTGCCCCCGGGGAGGCCTGGCTGTGCTTGTGCTGCTCTGTTCTTCTGGTCAATTCTCTTCTGTTCCTTGTCCTGCTATGAATTGGTTTCCTTGATTGCCAACTACAAGTTCCCCAACCAAGAAAAAAAAAAAAAAAAAAAAGGCTCGGTTTGTAGTGTCTAGTATCAGGCTCCAGTCCCGAGCTGGCCATTTAACTAACTGTGTGATACGGGGCCAGTCAGTTATTCTCTTCGAGCCTTCATTTTCTCAACCTTCAAAAACAACCGGACATCATGGGACCAACCTTGTGGGTTGCTATGAGGATTATCTGTTTGTGCCCCTCCTTGTTAATAGAGGGACTTAAGGTACAAAGCCTGCAGGAAATTTAGAGCGAAATGACTTCCTTCTTTCACTGTTTTCTCAGTACTTAAAAATGGCTTATTTGAATCTGGTTGACTCAAGTGGTTAGAATAGGGTCAAAGAGGAGGACTGTCATAGGTTCGAGCATGAGACAGGTTTGCTCAGCACATTTCACTGACGAAGACTGACCGCGTAAGGTAGGTATCCCAGTTATCTCTTGCTGCACAGTGAACAGCCCCCAAACTTAGTGGCTCAAAATAACAGCCATGTGACTGTATCTCACGATCTGGTGAGCCAGGAATGAGGGCAAGACTAGAACGGGTGCTGGGGTGCCTGGGTGGCTCAGTCAGTTGGGCGTCTGCCTTCAGCTCTGGTCGTGATCCCGGGGTCCTGGGATTGAGGCCCGCATCAGGCTCCATGCTCAGCGTAGAGTTGGCTTCTCCCTCTCCCTCTGTGCTCTCTCCTCTGTCTCTCCAATAAATAAATAAAATCTTAAAAAAAAAAAAAAAGGGAGGGGCACCTGGGTGGCTCAGCAGTTAAGTGTCTGCCTTTGGCTCAGGTCATGATCCCAGGGTCCTGGGATCGAGCCCCGCATTGGGCTCCCTGCTCGGCGGGAAGCCTGCTTCTCCCTCTCCCACTCCCCTCTCTTGTGTTCCCTCTCTCGCTGCCTGTCTCTCTCTGTCAAATAAATAAATAAGATCTTAAAAAAAAAAAAAAGGGAGAGAGACTAGGATGAACGAGTCTTCTGCTCCATGTGGGACTGACTAAGGTCTCTCAGTGGTACGAGGTGGTGGACGTACCAGTCTGGAGAATCCAAGTTGGCTTCACGTATATGAGTGGTGCTTTGGTAGGGATGGCCGGAAGGCTGGACTTAGCTGGGACTGCAGAATGTGGCTCGCATCTGTGGCACTTCCAGCATGGTGGTCTTAGGGTAGTAGTACTTCTTATACGGTGGCCCAGGTCTTGAAGAGAGTGTTCCGAAAGAATAAGACAGAATCTAGAAAGCCTCTTCTGACCTAGCCTTGGACATGATGCAGTATCCCTTCTGCCCATTCACTTAGTTACCAGAGAGTCACAAGCTCACCCAGATTCAAAAGCAGGGCACACAGAAGGGCGTGAGTGAATACCAGGAAACACGCATCATGGGGGCCATCTTTGAAGACTAGCTATCATGGTGGACCAACCACTCAGATGTTTGTGTCCTCAGTTGTGGGAGGCAAAGTGCGAGTATGCAGATGGAAGAGCTCAGATCCATCCTCATTCATCATCAGGAGGGTTCTGGGAGATCCTGAGTGAGGAGCCCAAGATGGCAAGGCTCTTGGGAACATTAGCCCCTGCAGAGTATCTCAGAGCTGAGTCCCTGGGCTCTGAATGTTAAACCCTAGCCCTGCTTCAAAACCAGCCTCTTGGGCTCTTGAGCTTACAAAAAAAAAAAAAATTTGCAGATTTCTATGAGGGAATGACTATAATTATCTCCATTTTCTCTATGAGGAAACTGAATTAAATTGCCCAGAGTCGCAGCTAGAAAATGGTACAGCTGGAATTTGAACCCAGACATATCTAATGCCAAAGCAGGAGGTCATTTTAGAGTTTACAGTTTTAAGTAACTTTCCCAGGGGGTCAGCCAGAGAAACCAGAAATACAGTTCAACACTCATTTATGATATAAATGCTTAGTAGACTTAGAAGAGAATGGAAATTCCTTCATCTGATAAACAGTATGTACATGCAAAACTTACACCAAACATTATCCTTGATGGTAAAATATTGAGGGGCACCTGGGTGGCTCAATCCGTGAAGCGTCTGCCTTCGGCTCAGGTCATGATCCCAGGGTCCTGGGATCGAGTTCCGCTTTGGGCTTATCGCTCAGCGGGGAGCCTGCTTCTCCCTCTGCCTGCCACTCCCCCCTGCTTGTCCGCTCTCTCTCTCTCTCTGACAAATAAATAAATAAATAAATAAATAAATAAAATCTTTAAAAAAAAAAAAGGTAAAATAGTGGAAGCTTTCCCTCCTGAGATCAGGAACTAGAGAAGGATACCTGCTATCCCTCTTCCTAGTCATTATTATTCTGGAGGTTATAACCAGTGCAATAAAGTAAGAAAAAGAAATAAAAAGCATTGGAAGTGAAAGGAAGAGATGAAGCTGTCATTCACAGATGACATGGCTGTGCACATACAAATCCCAAAGAACCCCTGCAATCCAACTATCAGACTTAATAAGGGAGTTCAGCAAGGTCGCTGGATTTAATGTAGGGCTCTTATGGGGCTTTTTTTTTTTTAAGATTTTATTTATTTATTTGACAGAGAGAGACAGCCAGTGAGAGAGGGAACACAAGCAGGGGGAGTGGGAGAGGAAGAAGCAGGGTCCCAGCGGAGGAGCCTGATGTGGGGCTCGATCCCAGAACGCCGGGATCACGCCCTGAGCCGAAGGCAGACGCTTAACGACTGAGCCACCCAGGCGCCCCTCCGTTTTCTGGCCTCCTTGACAGTACCCTCTTTTGTGTCCTGTCCTCCTTGCCCTGCAGATTTCTCTCCCAACCTCCTCTTTTGGTTATCTGCTCCCACAATGTTGGCCACGCTCAGAGTTCTGTCCACAAGCAGTGCTGTGCTGAGCACAACTCCATCATGGTCTACGTGGACAGCACCTCCCACGATTGTCTGACACCCTCGTAGCATTTCTTCCCTGGACTCTCTCACTGACCTAGACCTCGACTCTCCCATCTCCAGTCTTTCCTTATCCCCCCATTTTTGTTATTGTGGCAATATACTCATAACATAAAACTTAGTATCTTAAAAGAAAAACTTACTATCTTAACCATTGTAACTGTACAATTCGGTGGCATTTAAAAAAAAAAAAGATTTTATGTATCTATTTGAGAGAGAGAGAGAGCACAGCAAGGTGAAGGGCAGAGGGAGAGGCAGACTCCCTGTTGAGCAGGAAGCCGGATGTGGGACTTGATCCAGAAACTCCGGGCTCCTGACCTGAACCGAAGGCAGATGCTTCACTGACTGAGCCCCCCAGGTGCCCCAATTTGGTGGTATTGGGTATACTCGTCTGCTTCTGTGACCATCACCACCATCCTTCTGCCTCCAGTCTTGCTCCTTTTGCATCCATCTGTCACACAGTCCCTGGCGTTACCTTCCTAAAATGCGACCTTGATCCTTGCCATCTTTTCCCTGTTTACATGCTTTCAAGATCTTCAGAGACCTCGTCAGGCTTGGCATCCTCTGAATGGTGCAATAGCCCTCCATGATCCCTCTCCTGCTCACTCCCAATGCACACCATCCGTGCTCTCTTGCTTCCAGTCCTGTCTTACCTCGGGTACCTCCAAAAACTGACCCTGAGCCGGGGATCTGGAGGTGTAAGAGCAGTGATCTCAGCAAGCACAGTGGGAGAGTGGGAATCAAGACAGGCCAATACAGGGTGCATTGGTGAGTGGGTACCCATGTGGGCAAGGGGGCTCAATCCTGCTGATGCCTCTCTGGGATCCTGTGTAGCACAGCCCTCCGAACTGTCCCAGTGAGGGGTGAGGAAGCTGGAGTCCCATCCAGTGGTGTGCTGGTAAACCAGCTTTCTGGGAGGACAAAGAAAGTCTCAATTTGCAGTGTTTGCCAATTGCCATGATATAAATATTCCCACTGTGGCTGATTCTAAGCTAGCAATGGTTTAACAATTGGCTTGCAAATTTTCTGAATATGTAACAATCAGGCTCTCCAGAGCTAGTACCACCGCTCCAACACACCCCTGCTCCCATTCCGCATTAGTTGAGGGTTATTTCTGGGCAGCCAAGCACTTAGGATCTGCCCACACATATGGTGGCCAGCTGAGCAGGCTGCAGAGGCCAGAGAACACTCTCTGATGGAGTTTCAGGAAGTCCTCATTGCATTTGGGAAGTCCTTTCAGGTGCCTTCCGGGGTGGCTGCAGGGACGCGGGTGGGGCGGCAACCGAGCTTGCAGGAAGGTCTTGGTAGGCCCCTCCCCCTGCTTGGAAGGCCTGCTCCCTCTCAGTCCACCTCTGAGCTTCTGCTCCTCCTTCAGGGCTCAGCTGTGGTGTCACCACCTCCGGGAAGCCCTCCCTGCATTCCACAAACCGTCCTTGCTCTTACGACAGCCCCAAAGCATGCCCTTGGCTTCTTAATTGTCACCTGCCTTTCTCCCTCGCTGGACTGCAAGCTGCCAAGGCCGGGGATGTTGTCTATCACTTTCTGTGACCGCCGTGGTTCCCCCAGTGCCCAGCACAAGCGTAGCTACTTAATAAATACATAACTCATCCCTCCCCACCTGGCACCTAGTAATGGTTGAGTCAAATGAACACTCCCCCTCCCCTATGTATACATCCGCTGCTCAATCAATCAATTGGTCTCTCTATGGCTTTATTGCTCATTCCCATCCGTTTCCAAAGAGGACTTTAGGCAGCAAGCAGGTGCTTCCTTTCCCGTGAAGGTGTGAGCGACCATATTTTCTGAAGCAATGATCAGGACACGTGATCTGACACATGTTCCAACACATGGTCTGACAATGGGACAGAATATTTTAAATCACCACCGTCTCGGAAAATCCGGGCTGCGTGGCTCTGTGTAGAAAAGAGCCAGGAGCCACGGCCTCATAATGCAGCCCCAGAACAGGCAGGAGTTCTGTTTTAAAGACCTCTGTGATTTTAAGAGCAGCATGTGAAGATAGCTGAAGAGAGGAGTTGATTTCTGCGGCACTCTAGCCGGAGCGATCATAGGGAGCGGGGAAAAATTTGTGGCAGAAACAAGCTCTCATTAAGACCATATGCTGTATTTCTAATCGATGGCTCTTAGAAGTAATTCCCCGACATTTCATTCATTTTTACTGCCTCCCCTTCAGGGGCAGGAAGAACAGCGTTGTTAGCCTGCGTTTAGAGATGAGGGTATTTAGAAACAGAGAGGTTAAATGGCTCAGCCCCAGTCACAGAGTGAATCAGAGACACCGCCAGCCTTGAATTCCGAATTCCAACTTGAGCTTCTGTGCCAAGATCCCTCGGGGCACATTTCCTTTCTCATTTGCATAAATCATCAACATTTTTTTCCAAGCTTGTGCTGAGAAAGCCCCTTTTCAAACAGTGGAAACTCCCTTTGCCTTCTGTTGCCTTAGTTTTATTTTGTGAACCAAATTCTTTTACTTCAACACGTAGACTTGCTGTTTTTCCTTCCGTCGAGCCCTTTTCAAGAGAGGTCGTGACCTTTGCTTATGGATGTGATGGAAACAGGTGAGCCCAAATGAATGAAAACAGATGATCTGGAGACCATATAAAGTATAATTCCAACTCATGTTCACAATCCCATGCAGTTGATTGCAAATCTTGAATCGTGGCAGGTTATCAGAAATATGTGAGTGGCTGATGGCGATACCAGTGTTTGAGCCCCGTCAGGTGTAAGACGTGCTTCCAACTTGGGGGCAGATTTGTAGGATAAGAAATAAGAAACTGGGCAGGGGCACTTGGGGGGCGCACTCCGTTAAGCATCTGACTCTTGTTTTCGGCTTGGGTCGTGATCTCATGGGTTGTGGGATCGAGATTCCCCTCCGTCCCCCCGAGTTGGGATTCCTGCTCAGCCAGGGGTCTGCTGGAGGTTCTCTCTCACCCTCCGCCCCTCCCCCACCCCATGTGCTTTCACTCTCTTGCTCTCCCTCAAATAAATAAATAAATAAATCTTTAAAAAGAAATAAGAAGCTGGACAAATCAGGGCCAATGGAAGTCTGAAAAATGTCAATCTGGAAATATGTAGGGAGTCATACCTGAGATTAATGGTATGTAAACTTGGACTTCTAATCACCATTGTAATTACATAATTACTCACAATCCTTTCACATATTTAAGGAATTCTTAGCTCATGACCTCATCTGTCTGATGCTCCTTAGGTGACTCCAGTATTGAGGTTTCTGGGCATGAACTGCGTTTCCTGGATTCCCAGGTCAGCACTTAGCACATTGCTGACACTCACAAAATAGTAATAATCCTCTTGAAAGTGAAAACATATGCAATGTGTTTGGGAAAAACTTCCCCTCCCTGTCAAATATATTAGATAATCAAAATAATTTATGGCTCGTCGGTTTAACCATTAGGCAGAAAGAAATTATATCTATTCGGAATCTTCCGTAAAATAAAATTCCACATAGACAAAGAGCTTTCTGTCTACATGGTGTAGTACTGACTTTATCGCTTATCGCGTTGGTTAGCTCTTGGTGCAATAATGCTGTGTAACAAAAGTTTTAAACACACCACAACTCAGTGGCTTAGAACACTTATTTCCTGCTCATGGGTGCGTGGCTCTTTCTGTGGATTTCAGCTGAGTTTGGATGCATTCTGAGGTCGGGTCCAGGCCCGCTCCCGTGTCTCCTCATTCTCCTCGAACCGCAACTTCCTGGGGCATTCTCGGCTTGTGGTAGATCACCAGAGAGCAAAAGTCAGGCTGAATGGTGCAATCACATTTAAAACCTTTGCTGGCTTCGTATCTGCTCACAGTACATTGACTAAAGCAAGTCACAGGGGCAAGCCCAAAGTCAGAGGGGCAGGGGAACACAGCACCTCGAGAGGGAGAGGGAGAGGGAGGGGGAGGCGAGTGAATGTTTGCCAAACAACAGTCTCTCGCGATTATCATCCCTAAAAGGCTGTGTCGTGTCCCCTCAAAATTCATACGTTGACCCCCAAAACCCCAGAATGTGGCTGCATTTGGAAGTAGGGCCTTAAAAAGAGTGATTCTACACTATCTGTGAACCGACTTGAATTTAAATAAAATCTGGAAGAAGAAGAAGAACAAAAGCGATTAAGTTGCAGTGAGGCGGTTGGGGTGGGCCCTCATCCCGTCTGACTGGTGTCCTTACAAGAGGAGATTGGGCACACGGAGAGAAAAGGCCTTGTGAGGACACAGCGAGAAGGCGGCCAACTGCAAGCCAAGGAGAGAGGCCTCAGAAGAAACCAAAGTTGCTGACACTTGAATCTTGGGCTTCCAGCCTCCAGAACAGTGAAAAGTAAATTTCTGTTGTTTCAGCCCCCTCCAGTCTGTGGCTTTTCATCTTACAATGTGACTTTGGCACTCCTCTCGTTGAGAGATGGGATCTATATTTTCTGGGTTTCTGGTTGTGTTTTCTTTTGTTTTAGGGATAGAGAATGCACATGAGCAGGGGTGGGGAGGGGCAGAGGGAGAGGAAGACAGAGAATCTCGAGCAGGTTCCACGCACAGCACAGAGCCCAATGCAGGGGCCGACCCCACAACCCTGAGATCATGACCTGAGCGGAAATCAAGAGTCATACGCTCAACCGACTGAGCCACCCAGGCAGCCTTGTATTTTCTGTTCTTGATGGGTCTGGGACTGCAGTGGAAGGGACACTAGGCACTTCCAAGGTTAGGTCATAAAGGACAATATGGCTTCTGTCTTGGTCACTGGAATATTGCCTTTGGAGTCCTGAGCTGCCATGGCAGAAGTCTGAGGCGGCCATGCTGTCAGGAAGCCCAAGCTATGTGGAGAGGCCACATGAAAGTGTTGTGACTAAGAGCTCCAGCTGCAGTCCTGGCTAACAGCCAACATCAACCGCCACATGTGAGTGAGGAGGCCCCTAGATGATTCCAGCATAACCCCCCACTGGCCCCACCCATCCAATCATCGAGTCCTCCCTGTTGAGGCTCCAGATATTGGGAATCCTCCCCACTGTGCTGTCAGAATTCCCCACCCACAGAATCTGGGAGCATGATAAAATGCTTGTTTTATACTGCATCTTGACATAATTTGTTATATGGCAATAGTAAGGGGAATAAAGAGCCTGGGATTGCATCTTTTTTTAAATTAATTAATTAATTTGAGAAAGCAATAGAGAGCGCACATGGGA
>NW_024423319.1:90071745-90094739 GCF_017311325.1 Ursus maritimus | reverse complement strand
CTTTATAGCTCCTCCTCCTCCTCCTCCTCCTCCTCCTCCTCCTCCTCCTCCTCCTCCCCCCCTTCTCCTCCTTCTCCTCTTCCTCCCCCTTCTTCCTCTTCTTCTTCTTCTTCTCCTTCTTCTTCTTCTTCTTCTTCTTCTTCTTCTTCTTCTTCTTTCTTCTTCTTCTTCTTCTTCTTCTTCTCCAATATTTTATTTATTTATTTGACAGAGAGAGAGCACAAGCAGGTGGAGCAGCAGCCAGAGGCAGAGGGAGAAGCAGGCTCCCCGCTGAGCAGAGAGCCCCACGCAAGCCTCGATTCCAGGACCCCAGGATCATGACCTGCGCAGAAGCAGACGCTTCACTGTGCCACCCAGGCGCCCAAAACTCTACTTCCTTTTAAAGAAAATTCTGGGAAAGGTCTCCAACTGCCCAGGCTTGGGTCTATGCCTGCCCCTTCAGCCACTTGTTCTGTCTGGCAGGAAATAGACCAGATTTAGCTTAGTTTCCGTGTTAATTCCTAGGGGGTAGGTAGGGGTGTCATAACTGCCACACCAGAGGCTCATGGCTGGAAGTCTCTACCAAAGGAAGGGGGGAGTGTCAGAAGAAGGGGTATGAGAATGTGTTCCGGTCTGACTAAACCAATAGCTACATTATAACAGCTTTACTTTATTTTGTAACTTTTTTTCTTTCGGAGGTTTTNTTTAAGATAGTTTCCTTTAAAAAAAGCCTGGAGAACAGGCTCCATTACCTACAAGCTGTGTGACTTTGGACGGAGTACTTTGCTCTCCTGAGTCTAAAAATAATATTTTGGGGGGGCACCTACTTGGCTCAGTTGGTTAAGCATCTGCCTTTGGCTCAGGTCATGATCTGGGGGTTGTGGGATCGAGCCCATGTGGGGCTCCCTGCTCAGCAGGGAGTCTGCTTCTCCCTTTCCCTCTGCCAGCACCCTCCCCCACTCTTGCTCTCTCTCTGTCAATAAAATAAAATAAAATCTTTAAAAAAAAGAATATTTTTTATACTTCTCTGGCAAGTTGTTAAGAGCTTGCTAGAAACACTTTTCATTTAGCCATAATTCACGTGGGGACAGTCATCGCTTGGAATCAGGGACTTCAACATCCTGGTCCAAGAGATACACACGTATACACCAGTCACATACGATTGTGCATACACACATATTAAATTTATATTTTTCACATATTCCAAAAAATACCAAATTCTCTTCTCTACTGAAAGCCAGTAATATTTTCCACCCTAGAGATACTCCTAGGGTCAATATTCTCTATTAGAGATTGGCAGCCTTTTTTTTTTTTAAGATTTTATTTATTTATTTGACAGAGAGAGACAGGCAGCGAGAGAGGGAACACAAGCAGGGGGTTTGGGAGAGGAAGAAGCAGGCTCCCAGCAGAGCAGGGAGTCTGATGCGGGGCTTGATCCCAGGACTCCCGGGATCACGCCCTGAGCCGAAGGAGGCAGACGCTTAACGACTGAGCCACCCAGGTGCCCCGGCAGACTTTTTCTGTAAAGGGTCAGAGAAGAAATAGTTTGGGCTTCTGGTTTCTGTTGGTTTCTGTTGCAAGCGCTCACCTCTGCCCCTGCGGTGAAAGCAAGCCACAGACAACAGAGAAGTGAACGGGCGTGGCTGGGTTCCAACGAAACTTTATTGACAAAAACAGGTGACTGGCCAGATTTGGCACACAGTGTGCAGTTCTACCTTGTCCATAGCCACATTGTCTGATAAAAATATAATGCAAGCCACACATGTGGCTGCAGGGAGAGGAGACGTCTCCCCAGCATCAATTCACAGCTCCCCTGTTGCAAAAGAAGGTATCCAGGCAGAGCATCAGAGGACAGGAGGGTGGGAGAGCATAATGAATTGTCTCCAGCAGCTGCAGTGAGCTCAGACAGGCCGAGGGGATAAGGAACGGGGCATCAATAATGTCTGTGTCAGGGAGCAAAGCTGAGGAGAAAGCCTGTGCCTCGAAAAGCCGAACAGTGAAATATGGAGGTACTAGGGCATGGGAGATAATACAGCGTCCCTGGATCAAGGCTTGCCTGAAGCCCACTCTACCTCTGCACTCTAAGGTCATAGGAACCAAGATGTCTCCCAATCGGTATTGAAGCCAGTTTCAGTGGGGGGTTCTATGCCTTCTAACAGAAAGCAGTTTTTACTGATCTCGAAATTAAACAGGTTAATTATCCCAGCAGTTCTTCAGATGCTGAATACTATGAAAACTGAGACTGGCAGGGGTGCAGAGATTCTCATTTAATGTTTCTGAGCCCCCTCTCTCTATTTTTTTTTAAAGATTTTATTTTTATTTTATTCGACAGAGATAGAGACAGCCAGTGAGAGAGGGAACACAAGCAGGGGGAGTGGGAGAGGAAGAAGCAGGCTCCTAGTGGAGGAGCCTGATGTGGGGCTCGATCCCATAACACCGGAATCACGCCCTGAGCCGAAGGCAGACGCTTAACCGCTGTGCCACCCAGGCGCCCCTCTATTTTTTTTTTTTAAGATTTTATTTATTCACTTGAGAGAGAGAGAGAGAGAGTGCACAAGCAGGGGGAGTGGCAGAGGGAGAAGGAAAAGCAGGCTCTCCACTGAGCAGGGAGCCCAATGTGGGGCTTGATCTCAGGACCCTGGGATCGTGACCTGAACCAAAGGCAGACACTCAACTGACTGAGCCACCCAGGCGCCCCGAGCTCCTCTATATTTGATAGGAAATTTCCCTCTCACTCCTGGCTCCTCAAACAACAAAATGAACCTAACTTTTATTTTTTTATTTTTTGTTTTTTATTTTTTAAAGATTTTATTTATTTATTTGACACAGAGAGAGAGAGACAGCCAGTGAGAGAGGGAACACAAGTAGGGGGAGTGCAAGAGGGAGAAGCAGGCTCCCAGCAGAGCAGGGAACCCGATGCAGGGCTCGATCCCAGGACTCTGGGATCACGCCTTGAGCCGAAGGCAGAAACTTAACGACTAAGCCACCCAGGCGCCTCTGAGCCCAACTTTTAAATAACACACCCTGGGGGCACCTGAGCGGCTCAGTCGGTGAAGCATCTGACTCTTGATTTCAGCTCAGGTCATGATCTCAGGGTCGTGAGATTGAGCCCCATGTCAGGCTCCACACTCAGCATGGAGTCTGCTTGAGATTCTCTCTCTCCCTCACCCTCTGTCCCTCCCCTTGCTCTCTCTCTCTCGAAATAAATAAAATCTTAAAACACACACACACGCACACACATCCTGTATCAGTAGTAAAATAAGACTTAAGAAACACTCAGGAGTTTGGGTGGACCCATTTTTTTTTTTTAAGTAGACTCCATGCCCAGCGCAGAGCCCAACATGGGGCTTGAACTCACAACCCTGAGACCAAGCCCTGAGCTGAGATCAAGAGTCAGACACTTAACCGACTGCGCCAGCCAGGTGCCCCAGGTAGGACCCATTTCTGAACTGCACATGGCAGTCTTTACACTGGAAGGTCGAGACTGTTGGCTAAAACAAAGTGGAAACATAAACCACACCATCATTAAAGGGAATGTGGTATAGATATGCAATGGGATATTACTCAGCCGTAAAAAGCAGTGAAACCCTGCCATCTGCAACAACACGGATGGACCTTGAGAGTATTCTAAGTAAAGTAAGTCAGACAGAGAAAGACAGATACTGTCTGATCTCACTTATATGTGGAACCTATGGAAAACAAACAAACAAACAAACAAACAACCAAACGAACAAAACTCCAAACTCATAGTCACAGAAAACAGATCAGTGGTTGCCAGAAGTGGGGGGTGTGCAAAATGGGTGAAAGGAGTCAAAATGTTCAAATTTCCAGTTACAAAATGAGTGAGTCCTGGGAATGTAACGTACAGCCGGTGATTATAGTTATTAATACGGTCTTGCATATTTGAAAGTTGCTGAGAGGGGAGCCTGCTGGGCTCAGTCAGTGGGACATGTGACTCTTGATCTTGGGGTTGTGAGTTTGAGCCCCACATTGGGGGTAGAGACTACATAAAAAGAGAATATTAAAAAAAAAAAAAAAGAGGGGGCCTGGGTGGCTCAGTTGGTTAAGCATCCCACTCTTGGTTTCAGCTCAGGTCGTGATCTCAGGGTCGTGAGATTGAGCCCTGCGTCAAGCCCTTTGTCGGGCCTGAGCTCAGCACAGAGTCTGCTTGAGATTCTCTCTCTCTCCCTCTGCCCCTCCCACTCATGCTCTCTCTCTCTAAAACAAATAAATAAATCTTAAAAAAAAAAAAAGAGTTGTTGGGCACCTGGGTGGCTCAGTCAGTTAAGCAGCTGCCTTCAGCTCAGGTCATGATCCCAGGGTGCTGGGATCGAGTCCCGAGTGGGGATCCCCACTCAGCAGGGAATCTGCTCCTCCCTCTCCCTCTGCCCTTCCCCCGGCATGTGCTCTCTCTCGCTCACTCTTTCAAATAAATACATAAAATCTTAAAAAAAAAAAAAAGAGTTGCTAAGGGAATAGATGTTAAAAGTTCTCATCACAAGAAAAAAAGTTTTGTAGCTAAGTGTGGTGATGGATGTTACCTGGACTTATTGTGGTGATCATTTCCCAATATATCCATGTAGCGAATCATTATGTTGTACGCCTGAAACTAATATAACGACATGTCAATTACATCTCTGTATATTAAAAAAAAAAAAAAAGGAAATCACACCATCGGTCCAAGAGAGACCGGGGTAGGTACGGGAGGTTGGCTCCTTCAATCCCCATTTCAACTCCTCTCTTGCTGACAGCTCTTCAGAGTAAGGTTCTGGAGCCAATAACCCACTTTCCCAGACATCTGTGCGGTAGGCGTGGCCATGTGATACAATCTGAAGTCAGCTGCTGTCGTCTCTTCTGCTGCCATCTCCTTTGGCTGGAGCGAGGGCCTCGGGCCGGAGATGTGGCCATCAGTGCCAAGGCTAGAGGAGGGCGGATCGACGGGCCCTGGCTCCTTCTTGGCTCTCATGGGCCACCCTCCCAGACCCGGGCTGTATGACCCCAACTTGTTCCTGCCGAGCGCAATCAGTTCCTTTTTTATCAAGCCACCACAGTTGCTGAGTTTCTATTATAGGAGCTGAATGCAGTCCTGCGTGATACAGAATTATGTAAGCCTCTTTACTTTTACCAGAATATTCCTTTACCATTTTCCCACGGCCTAAACTGTGGCCAGGCCTACAGTTCCAAATCACGGGTAGGGAGAGCTAAAAGATGGTGCGAGGGCCTATCTAAGCTTATTTTTAGCCGGGGGAGATCATACTTGGTTGGCTGATGGATCAGGACCCAGTTCTTGCCCTTCGTTGATACAGATTACAGGCAAGGAAGAGTGTCCAGATGAATCCCAATTCCGATGTATGGGGAGTGGGTGTTTCTCACACATTCAACTCGAGTTTGACCCTACTTTCCTGGAGACAGCATCGGATCCCACAGGTTAAGGGCTCAGTCCTACAAGACTGCCCCTCCCCCTTCAGACGCCAGTCCGAGTCGAAGTTGTCACCTGGGCTTTTGACTAAGCAGCTGTAGATTGGAGGTTCCAATGACCCCTCCTTGGATTCCATTAATTTGTTAGAGCAGCTCATAGATCTCGGAGAAACATTTCATTTACTATATCACGGGTTTATTACAAAAGGATAGAACTCAGGAACAGCCAGGTGAAAGAGATGCACAGGGGGAGGTCTGGGGAAAGGACGAGAAGCTTCCACACCCTCTCCAGGCCCCACCACTCTCTCCACATGTTCCAGTGCTCACCAACCCAGAAGCTCTTGGAACGTCTTTTTTTTTTTTTTTTGGATTTTTATGGAGGCTTCGGTACTCAGGTATGATTGATCAGATCATTGGCCAATGGGGATTGACTCAACCTACAGCCCCCCCCTCCCCGCCCCCAGGTCAGGGGGTGGGACTGAAAGTTCCAACCCTTTAATCACTCTTTTGGTTCCTCTTGACCAGCTCCCACCCTTAGGTGATCTAGGGCCTTCCAAATGTCAGCTCATTAACATAACAAAAGACATCCTGCTGACTCTCCTGGCTTAAGAAATCCCACGGGTTTTAGGAGCTCTGCGCCAGAACCCAGAACCGGCGGTCGAGGACCAAAGGCTTATTTCTTATTATAAATCACAATACCACAGCGAGTCTTCTTGGATTCTACCAGACGTGAGCAAGGCATCAGAGGCTAAACAGGAATCCGGAGCAGCAGGACGGTGAGGTCTTGCATTTCTCTAGGACCCGAGTGGCCACCGAGACCTTGTCACTCAGGAGACAGGCCTTTTGTCTTCACCCCAGCTTCTCTTCGCTGGTAGTTTATGGCTTTCAAAAAAACCCAACCATCACAACAAATGTCCTTTTCTGGCCTTTCCAGCAAGAAACCCAAGTGCCAGTATTATTTTCCACTTTTTTTTTTTTAAAGATTTTATTTATTTATTAGACAGAGACAGAGACAGCCAGCGAGAGAGGGAACACAAGCAGGGGGAGTGGGAGAGGAAGAAGCAGGCTCCCAGCGGAGGAGCCTGATGTGGGACTCGATCCCGGCACACCGGGATCACGCCCTGAGCCGAAGGCAGACGCCTAACCGCTGTGCCACCCAGGCGCCCCTATTTTCCACTTTTAATCACGGCTTGACCGAGATGGAAAGTTAAATCATGTAATTGCTTTTGTGTTTTGTAGCTCTTTTCACTATTTTGGAAAAAAGAAATCGTTCAATGGATAAAATGTGGGTTCACACCAAACCCCAAACATCATAAGCGTTAATGGCAACCACGTGTTACTCCTGAGAATACGCACCTAATTTGTTGGAGGAGAGAAAAAACACAGCACTGCTTGGCTTGTGCGGAGAGCCAGCCAAAAGGTTCCCGAGACATGTTTGGGGACAGACAGCCTTTCAGGTATTTTCAAGTAAAAGAAAAGCGTATTTTGTACAAACGTCAGATGCAGCTTACAATAGGAATATGGGAAGCAAGATTGCTTTCCCCAAACTCTTGAGTCATAAAACATCTGTCTCCGAATTGGAAGGCTGGGGAGGCCTGGAGGCACATCTGGCCCATCCTTCTGCCTGGATTGTCCACAAAGCGACCAGGCCAGCGTGTGGACCCTCTGAGCAGCTCGACCATGTGCGTGCCCCCCTCCCCATGCCAGACCAGGACACGGGGCTCTCCACACCGCCCTTGATCCTTCCCCTCCTCTCTCATTGCCAGAAGCCTCGGGGCGGCTGGGGGTGCAGCGGAACGAACTTAGAGACCCACTTGGTTCCAGGGCCCATTTATACCGCTAAATGTCGATTTCCTGCTGGCAAGGCTAGGGCAGGCTTAGTCTTTGTGTATGTGAGTTTAGTTCCTGCTCGTGGACTGGAGTCAGGGCTGTGGCTGGACACATCCCAGCCCCCAACTGTAAAGTGGGTAGGAATTTTTTGCTTGGTCACAAAGTCTGGTATGCAAAGACTAATGCTCTTTATTTTCCTGAAATTAAAATTACCTTGGCCCTTGAGCTCACATTTCCACTGATGGTGGAAAACGTCAGCATGCCAATTCAAACCAGCTCAGGTCCTTCTAGTTTAAAGGTAGTCCCCTTTTGGGGCGTCTGGGTGCCTCAGTTGGTGAATTGTCTGCCTTCGGCTCAGATCATGATCTCAGGGTCCTGGGATCGAGCCCCGCATTGGGGTCCCTGCTCGGCTGGGAGTCTGCTTCTCCCTCTCGGCCTGTGATCTCTCTTGCTCTCTCTCTCAAATAAATACATAAAATCTTAAAAAAAAAAAAAAGGCAGTCCCCTTTCAGGGTCAACACGGTTCTTCCTCATATCCACTTCCTTCTTCCCTTCTCCCCAGGGGTAATCGTGGGCTGAGCCCTGGTCCTGGCCCAAGGAAGGGGCCCACACGCCACTCCTGGTACCCACTGACTTCTGTCCTTGGCGTTATCTATCTCCAGCTTCATACCAAACCACTGCAAAACTTAAAACAAGCACAGCCTTTCTTTTTCCCATACAATCTGTGATTAGAGCAGGGCTTGTCGGGGACAGCTATCTCTGCTCCACTTGGTGTCGGCTGGGGTGGCCGAAGGCTGGGGGGTTGGGATCACTGCAAGGCCTCCTGGGAGAGTTGATGCTGGGTGTCATCTGGGACCTCATCTGGGGCTGTCAGTAAGAACAGCTGCCCCCAGCCTTTGCCTGTGGCCTGGACTTCCTCACATCATGGCAGCTAGGCTGTGCCGGTGAGTGCCGGGGGTCAGGGAGAGAGACTGAGGTGGGGGGAGGGAGAGAGGGGGAGAGAGAGAAAGAGAGAGAGAAGCCAATCTGCTGTGCGTGATCCAGTCTTAAGAAATCATACAGCATAGCTTTTATCACATTCTGTTTGTCAAGATGGTCCCAAAGGCCTGCCCAACTTCAAGAGGAGAGAGAAATAGGCTCATCTCTCTCCTTTAAAAAAAAAAAAGATTTATTTATTTATTTGAGAGAGAGAGAGAGAGACAGTGGGGGAAGGGGCAGAGGGAGAAGGAGAGAGAATCTCAAGCAGACTCCGTGCTGAGCACAGAGCCCCACCCGGGGCTCAATCCCACAACCCTGAGATCATGACCTGAGCCCAAACCAAGAGTCAGAGGCTTAACCGACGGCACCACCCAGACGCCCCTGGACTCATCTCCTGATGGGGGATGGCCAGGTGGTTCTGGAAGAGTATGTGAGATCATAAATATTATGGAGACCCCTTTCGAAACACAATCTGCTACGCTAAACACACAGCTCTCACAGCGGTACCTGTGCCCATCTCGGGGATGGGGAACATTTTGAGAGCTCTGTTTCCCATGCTCGAGAACTCTATTGGCCTCCAGGCCTCCTTGGGCTCCTTGGCCTGTAGCTACCCTGTGGCTCCTGGACCATGTGGGATGTGAGGGGGCTTTTCCGTGTGGCTTGCCACCACCCCTGGTCCCCTCTGCTTGAGCGCCAGCCTCCTGGTACCCATCCCAGCGGGCAGAGAAGAAGCCACAAGGAAGGGAAGACCCCTCGTTAAGGACACTTAATGCAAGTTGCAGACACCCCTTCATTTTACACCCTATCAGCCAGAACTTTGTCATACGGCCATGTCGAATTGGGTCAATGTAGATCTTACTCTGGCAAACCATGGGTTCAGCAAAAAATGGGAAGTTATTTGTCAAGGGAGAAGAAAACAAAGGATTTGGGGGGGAGAACTAGCTTGACAAGAGGCAACGTTGAACCTGAGCGCTTCGGGGTGAGTCAGAGCTGACAATGATAGAACGAGGGGAAGGGTATTTTAGGCAGAGGGAACAGCCAAAACAAGGGCTTGGAGGCAGGAAACGGCTGGGCCTGTTCAAGGAATGACGGTGTAGTTCATGAAGGATGTGGCCTGGGGAAGTGGGGACAGGTAGACAGGAGGAAAGAGATGAGATGAAAGGAAAAGTGGCCAAGTCCCAGACCCTGTGGGCCATGTTGGCCAGGATAAGGGGTTTGAATTTTATTCTAGAGCCTGTTTTGTAACAGACTCTTCAGAAGCTGACAGTTCCCACAATGAGCAATTTTTCTTTGTTTGGTGAAGAAGTCCATTCAACATAAATATTTATTGAGTGCCTACTCATGACAGGAAAACAGAAGGCATCGTGGGGCGGTAGGGAGAGCTAGATACATTTAGAAGGTACTCGGTTTGATCAATTTATTAGCTGAGTATCCCTGGGCAAATTATTTAACTTCTCTGAGCCCCAGATTCCTTGCTAGACAATGCTGTGAGTTTTGCTTTGTTCTTTTAAGATTTACTTATTTATTTATTCGAGAGAGAGTGAAAGAGAGAGCACGTGAGCCCACACAGGGAGAGGGGCAGAGGGAGACTCTTCAAGCTGACTCTCCACTGAGCACAGAGCCTTGCGCGGGGCTCGGTCTCTGGAGATCATGACCATGAGTCGGACACTCAAGCAACGGAGCCACCCAGGCGCCCGGGAGATATTGTGAGCTTTTTTTTTTTTTTTTAAGGTTTTATATATTTATTTGACAGAGAGAGACAGCCAGCGAGAAAGGGAGCACAAGCAGGGGGAGTGGGAGAGGAAGAAGCAGGCTCCCAGCAGAGGAGCCTGATGTGGGGCTTGATCCCAGAACGCCGGGATCACGCCCTGAGCCAAAGGCAGACGCTTAACGACTGCGCCACCCAGGCATCCCGATATTGTGAGCTTTAAACAGAATAATGCATGTGAAGGTTCACGGGGAACCCTAAGGAACCATATACATGTTACTGTTACTGATACATTGTTACAACATCCGTGTAAATTAGTTCATCCCATTCTTTGTGGAATGCCAAAGGGCCTGAGGGTAGGTGGTGTAGGGTAGAGCGTGGATATCAAGAAGGACCCAGAAGGACCCAGCAGGGAGAGGGCTGAAGGGAGGTGCCCCGAGGGGTGGAGTCGAAGAGGGACAGCAGGAGCCCCCCCACTGCGTCACTCTGGCAATAAGTGTTGGTGGCCATAGCAGGCACTATTTTTTTTTAAGTGCATTTATTTATTTATTTAAGTCATCTCTACACCCAGCATGGGGCTTGAACTCACATCCCCGAGATCAAGAGTCTCACACTCTTCCGACGGAGCCAGCTGGGCGCCCCTAGCAGGCACTATTGATGCCAGTCTCTGCATGCCCTCAGCCCACCTCTGCGTTCACCTGCAGCTGCCGTGAGCTCTTTCTGGAAAGCCGACGGTGCTCTCTTCTCTTTTCTTCTTGGTCTGTGGGCTTTCTTCGGCATCAGAGATCTTGCTGTAAGTGTGCAACCTGAAAATGCCGCAGAGCTGGCACCGTGGGGGAAACCCTCGACCTGGCCGCCCCGGGCTGGGTGTTTTGAGTGGGGGGTGGGCTGTGAAGCGTGTTGCACACAGCTTCTCATGGGGTTTCCGTTGGGATCGAGCCTCGGCTGGTCCCAATGCTAACATGCTCATCAGCACGCCCTGATTCGGCTTCCCTCTCTGTCTCACTGCCCCCGTCCCTCACTGTACTTCCTAGGGTCACCTTTTTTTTTTTTTTTAAGATTTTATTTACTTATTTGAAATAGAGAGCAAGAGAGAGCACAAGCAGGGGGAGTGGCAGGCAGAGGGAGAAGGACAAGCAGACTGCTCACTGAGCAGGGAGCCGGATGCGGGGCTCAATCCCAGGACCCCGGGATTGTGACCTGAGCCGAAGGCAGATGCTTAACTGACTGAGCCACCCAGGCACCCACTGGGGTCACCTTATGAATAAGCTACTTGCCCCCAAGTCCTTGTCTCAGGCTCTGCTTTTGGGGAAACCTCAACCAACTCCCATTCCCAACCCCCTCCCCTGATATATAGGGGGGGAGGCTGAATGCTTACTTTCCTGGATCCTTTCACGGTTATAGGTGGCTCATAAGCTGAAGTCTTCCAGAAGATTCCTTGGAAAGCTTTCACTTCTTTATAAAAGGAACAGATATTTTTGGTGCTGCCCCACCTCCTCCCACCTTCCTGCCTTACCCATGAACATGTTCTCGGAGCTTCAGCAGCCATTTTGAGGCCTGAAGGAAAGGCCAAGAGAATCACAGAAATGCTGTCCCTGATGTTTCACGTCCCAACTCATGCCTGTAGATGCGAAATTCTAGACTTCTTGTGTGAACAAAATAACCCTTGGGTTTGTTCAGGATGCCGATCATAAAGTTTTTGGTTCCTTGCATCCGAATACAGTCCTAACTGGAACACTTGCTCAGGGCACCAAAATTAGGGGAGGCTGTTTCCCAGATATCCCCATCATGGAGCCAGCAAGTCGGGCTTCTCCAGAGCGGCGCCGTGTCCCCTCCCCTGCCAACACGTGAGCAGGTGGGACAGGTGCCCCTGGGAATCCTGCCTCCTGCTTCTCAGACTTAAAGCAAGAGGCATGCAGGTGGCTTTTAACTCACTTTCCTTCCTAAACCCAATTTCCTTCTTTTTTCACTTCAGCTTTGCAAAGAGAGCAAGCTCTGAAGGAAAATGAGAAGAGTCTACGCTGCACGTTTGGGGCAATTCCCTGATTTCCCTGTGACTCCCATCTCTTCATCGCTTTCTGGCTTGTCTCGTCTGAGTGTGCAAGCCCTGTGAGCAGCGGGCTACGGCTTCTTTGGGCCGAATGGTGTGCAGTTGTTAACTTCTGCTTACGGACCACTGATGTTGCTCTGGGCTGGGGAAAATACCAAGGGAACAGAAGCCCTGCTCGGTCCTGAAACAAGATGCGGTCTGGACAGGAAGGCACATGGGGCCACCCAAGACAGCCTAGAGTTAGAGGGGCGCCGTAGCACGGGGAAGGCAAGTAGGTGCTCTCGAACGAATCGCCCACGTCAAGCCAAGTACTTAACCACTGTGTGCCTCAGCCTCTTCCCCCGTAAAATGGACAGAATAATTGTACCTAACCCTTGGGGTCCCCAGCACCGGCACACCGTAAGCTGCGGGAACGGCTTCCTTCCTGGCATACCCATTTGTGAGTACCCAGCGCACAGCGTGCTAGCAGCCAGAGGCACGGTGGCCAAGGAGACAGATGAGGCGCCTGCGATCACGGTCTAGCAGGGACTCGGACATGAAAGTCATCACACGTGTGACAACTAAGCGTTCCAGGCAGAGCGTCCAGCCGGGGTCCAGGCCTTGCAGTGAGAAGGGGGAGGGCCTGGCAGCCCAGAGATGCAGGCATAAGCAGAGGCTGGAGCAGGTCCAGACCTTGGGGGCCTGGAAGGGTAGTTGTAGACGGATGCCCAGTGCCAAATAACAGTGATCTGGACCAAACTGCGGCGGAATTCTCTCATGGAGATGCGGGGCAGGGTGCAGGACAAGCACACACCATGCCTCCTGTTGACCTCCGCCTCGCCCCCCTCCCCGTGGCAGTGTGGAGGGATCGGGCCCCCCCGCGGGAGCCAGGCGGCCTCCGGCAGGCAGCCGTTCTGATCCAGCCGCGGAGGAAGATTAGCAATGGAAGATTAATTTCTCCTTGTCATTTCCCCAGGGGCCTTAAGCAATCTCGGGAGCAATTTTCTTCGCCTAGAACACCGCCCTCGGGAAGCTGGCGGTGATCTGCTGCCGCGGGGCCCCCAGGTGAAGGACAGCCCTCCAGTCCCAGCTTCGGAGCCGGGTGGCAAGCCAGACAGAAATGCGCCCGCCGACCAGTCAGTGCCGTCCCGTAACGGACGCTGAATGAAAGAGAAGAAAGTAGAGGCATCACTTTGCTGTTTGGGCTTTCCATTTGGCAAAGGAGCTTGAAGGACGCCCGAAAGGGGGTCCCGGATTTTCCGTGCCGACGGCCACCCAGAGCCAGGCAGCCTTTGTCCCTGTGAGATTTGTTTTCACAGTCGCTGCTCTGCCTGCAGGGAGGGGTGCTGAATCCCAAAGCCCTGTTTATGCCTTCTGTTCAAGAGAAGGGAGAGGGCAGGGTCGTCTGGTGCTGGAGTCGGGGACCCAACCCTCCGATTGTCTTCAATCTGGATTTTGATTGGAGGCTGTTCGAGGAAACCTGGAAAGCTGCTGCTTGGGATGCATTGGAAGATGCTTAGGCTGGAGACTCAAGGCATGACCTGAAGATTGGGACAGGGTGTGTCCCACACAAGGTTGTGTGTCTGGGCCCCCAAGACAGGCGGTGGCCTTCAGGCCCTCAGCGGCACCCCTGCTTGGTCATTCATTCATCCATTGTAGCTTTCTTGGGCACTGATTGTGTTTAAAAGAGGGCTCCACCAGTGCAGCCTTGGATGTGGTATTCACCTCTCAGACTCCATTGCTTCATCCCTAAAATGGGCTTGACGTGTCTGCCTGACGGGCAGCTGGAGAATGGATGAGCTCACGTAGGTAAAGCAGCCAGTCTCTGCGGCCATCAGATGGGGTGCCTTCAGCTGCAACGACCCGAAGACCCGCTGAAAGTGCTTAACAAAATGGGGCTCACATAGCTCACAAGACGAGAGCTCCTGAGAAGGACTTGTTCCCCGGGGGGGTCTAGCAGCTGGGGAGCTTTCCATCTCTCTGCTCTGCTCTCCTTGGCTGGTCGGAGGGGGCTCTCCTCATGGTCTCGAGATGACTCACGCAAATCCGGGCATCACCCGGTCAGCAGAAAGAGATCGACGCTTCCGTCTTGGCCAGTATTTCAGTAGTGGATTTTACTTCCCATCTCACTGTCTAGGTCTGGGTCACATGGCCAAGCTCAACCCGTCTTTGGAAAGGGATGTGAAGCCACCATGGCTGGCTTAGATCAAGCACGATTCACCGCCCCCAGGACTGGGGAAGGGTCACCCTCCTTGACCATACCGAATGGTGAACACTAGAACAAAATTTAGGCTTGACCGTCAAGGAAGATGGAGGGAAGTTGGGGGCATGGAAGGGGAGAAATGCCCCTTGGGTAAGCGATGCACAGCCTTGGCCAGAGTTACCTACGTACCTTTTGATTCTCGACTGAGGGTCATATTTTCATTAAGAGAGAGTATGGGGGCGCCTAGGTGGTTCGGTCAGTGGAACAAGAGACTCTTGATCTCAGGGTCATGACTCACGCATCTGACTCTTGGTTTCGGCTCAGGTCATGATCTCAGGGTCATGGGATCGAGCCCCACATCGGGCTCCACGCTCAGTGGGGACTCTGCTGGAGATTCTCTCTCTCCCTCTCGCTCTGCCACTCCCCTCACTCTTAAATAAATACATATTTTTTAAAAAGAGAGAGAGTATAAAAATTTGCTGGCAAGAACTCTGTTGATTTTTCTATTCCCCAGCCCCGGTCACATAGTAGGCATTTTATAAACATTTTTTATTGAGGATGGCATACAGAAATAATAGTAAAATCATGGAGCAGTAGAGTTGCCCATCTTTCTTTCTTTCTTTTTCGAGAGCTGTAAGGGACTTCAGGAAACATAATTCTTGAAGCGGTTCTTAAAGTGTTACTCTGAAATTCATTATGAGAGAGTGACCAAGCAGGAGATACTACAGACAAAAGTATGTCGTCTGGCGACAGGAAGTCAGGAGGAAAGAAATAACCAACATACATCTAAGGGGAGATAGATATATACACACACACGCACATGCAGACTTTTTTTTCTTTTTTTTTTTTTTTTGGCCCATTTTCCTTTCCTGCTTTACCAAAGTAATCTGCATTGAGACTTTCCCCCCTATGGTAAAGCATTTTTAGTTTGGTTAACCGAACAAATCAATAGTGGCACCCAGTGGCTGGAAGGGTTAATCAGGGAACAGCAATTTCTTATTTTTCTGTGTCTCAGTTCTGCCAAGTGGGGCCGCACCTAAAAATGAAGCCTCAGTCACGCATTTGGAGAAAACGTCTGTTTGGGCAGCGTCTTGTTTCCTACGCCTCCATTACCTCTTAGCAGCGGGGACCTTCGAGGCCCATCTTTCACCTTGGAGCTCAGAACCAGGGAGTGAGAAAAGCTCCGGTGTCTGGCCCGGTGGCGGGGTTTGTTAAAAGCTTATTTATTCTATGCTCGCTCTGGAACTGAGCGAGTGTAATTATGCGCATTGCTGGAGTTCCAGCTCTTTCCCCTCCAGAGGACGTTTCCCCCCCAAATTTGCTGATGTCTGGTCCTCACTGCATTTCAGGAGACAAGCGATCCAGAGGAAACAAACCTCTGCCAGTTAACAGGATAACCAATTAACTAAACCAGCGAGAAGGAGCATGAAACTGTTCTTGTCTAGCTTTGGATTTCATGGTCATTCTTCCAGTAGTTCGCAGGGAGAGCACGTGACTTAGGCCAGGCTGGTAATTACTTAGTCACCAGGTTTTGCAAGGTTCTAAGTCCTATTTATGAAGTTGCATGGCCTGTGCTTTTGACTCAGAGGGAAAGGTAGGCCCAGGTTACACACCAACACAGGGAATGAATTATCTCCTGTTCCAAACAAGGTGGAAGATCCCCATGACAGAGGCCATTAGTTGAGCCTAAATAGCTCTTTCCCCCACTATTTGTAAGCAATAGAATGTTAGCTGGGGCACATAGCCTCCTGGAAGAAAAAAGGCCTCTATTTCCCAGCTTATTTTCAGCTAGGTGTGGCCATGTGACTAAGTTCTGGTCAATGGCATGTAAGGGGAAGTCTTGCATGCAACTTCTGGGAAGTAGGAAGTGTCCTTGAAAGGAGTGGTGTTCCCCTGTTCCTTCTAACATTTGCTTGGAATCTAGTCCTGATGGCTGGAGCTCAGGCAGCCACCTTGGGCTATGAGGTGGCATAGACTGGTCAAGTGCCAAGATAGAAGAAACATGGGTCTCTAAGAGCCATTTCAGTTCTGGGAACATTATGGACAGGTTTTTCCCCTAACATTTTCCTCCTCAAAATGTGGTCCTGAACCAACACAGTCAGAATCACCTGGGAACTTGTTAGATATGCGAATTCTCAGGCCCTATCCCACACCTACTGAACCAGAAACCCTGGGAATGGGACCCAGCCATCTGTGCTTTAATAAATGCATGTGTGATTCTGATGGACTTTATCGTTCAAGAACAACTGCCCTAGACCATTATGCTATTTTCTCATTTTTTTCCTACTAAGGTATTTTTCATTGATTTTTCTCCCAAAATCTATTAAGAAAAAGTATTTAGAACTAGGACACCCTAGCACTCCTTTTTTGTCTTTTCTTCTACTTATTTCCTCCCACCTAATTTAACAGGAGATGTTATCAACATCAATAAGAAGATGAAAATACACAAATTATGTATGAGTGAGGGCAGGACTCCTTAAAGCATAACATTTAGGCCAAGCAAGAGCAAAACTACTCCAAGCTAAAAATGTCCAAGGATAAACAAGCCGAGTTTATGAAGGACACTGTGATGGGTAATTGTAGATGTCAACCTGACTGCATCACGAGCACCCAGATATCTGGTCAAAACATGATTCTGGGTGTATCTGGGAGAGCGTTTTGGATGAGATTAACATTTGAATTGGTAGACTGAGGAAAGCCGATTGCCTGCCCTAATGTGGGTGGGCCTCATCCAATCAGTTGAAGGCCCAAGTAGAACAAAAATGCTGACCCTCCTGGGAGTAAGGGGGAATTGCCTCCGTTTGACTGCCTTGAGCTGGGATATGGGTGATTTCCTGCCTTGGAACTTGAACTGAAACAATGACCTTTCCTGGATTTTGAGCCTGAAGGCATCCAGACTGGAACTACGATAGGCTCTCCTGCATCTCAGGCCTTTGGACTCAGACTGGAACTAGACTATTGGCTCTCCCACGGGCAGCTTGCTGGCTGCAAATCTTGGGACTTGCTGGCCTCCATGAACATAGGAGCCAATTCCTTATAATAGAACCGCTGTACCCCCATCCACCCCCACCTGCTATTGTTCCTGTTTCTCAGGAGAATCCTGCCTGATACAGACAGGGAAGCAGTGTGACATTGGTCAAAGACCCAGAGGGAACTCATGTGGTGAATTGTGGTTCCATTACCAGTTAGCTGCGAAGTTGTTCAAACTTTTTTGTTTTTTTTAAAGATTTATTTTATTTATTTATTTTAGAGAGAGAGAGTGAGCATGAGCAGAGGGAGGGGAGGGGCAGAGGGAGAGGGAGAATCTCAAGCAGACTCCCCGCTGAGCTAGGAGCCCACAGGGCTCGATCCCAGCACCCTGAGATCAGGACCTGAGCTGAAATCAAAAGCCAGATGCTTAACTGACTGAACCACCCAGGACCCCCTTGTTTAACCTTTTGAATCTCGCTTTTGACATTTGTAAAATGGGGCTAATCATACTTTCTTTTTTAAAAGATTTTGACAAGATTAAAGGAGATAATGTTTCTAGAACACGTAACACAGTGCCTGGCCCCGAGTTAGATACTAATAACAGTGACAAAGATGATGATTGCTACGGTTGGGGCGCCTGGGTGGCTCAGTCGGTTAAGCGTCTGCCTTCGGTCCAGGTCATGATCCCAGGGGTCCTGGGATCGAGCCTCATGTGGGGCTCCCTGCTCAGGGGGAGTCAGCTTCTCCCTCTCCTTCTACCCCCCACCCCTGCTCATTTTCTTTCTCTTGCTCACTCTCTTTCTCTCAAATGAATAAATAAAATCTTTTTTAAAAAAGATGATGATTGTTATGGCAATCAAGATGAGGTCTGAGCCCTAGTGAATGAATAGGACAAGGGAGACACATCCTGAACCTTTTAAAATAATGTTTCATGGCTGTCATCTTTCTCAAAGGCCATGAGTAGGAGAGCCATGTCTCACCTACAGTCCTTGTCATTATTATACATCATTGTCTACATACAGAGATGATGGGGGGTGTGGTGGCCCGTCTGCAAGATGGCCCCTCATAGCGCTCCTGTCCTTGTGCCGTCCCTTCCTCCACTGAATCAGGGGGAATCTACTCTAAATCAGTCGTGACCGATAGACTCCTACAAATGTGCCAGAGTGTGGCTTTTGAGGCTGGTTATAAAAATCATAGTAGCTTCCTTTTTTTTTTTTTTTTAGATTTTATTTATTTATTCAACAGAGATAGAGACAGCCAGCGAGAGAGGGAACACAAGCAGGGGGAGTGGGAGAGGAAGAAGCAGGCTCACAGCAGAGGAGCCTGATGTGGGGCTCGATCCCACAACGCCGGGATCACGCCCTGAGCCGAAGGCAGACACCTAACCACTGTGCCACCCAGGTGCCCCAGTAGCTTCCTTTTTTTAAATTCATTTTTTAATTTTAATTTTTTAGAGGGGGGAGGGGCAGAGGGAGAAAGAGAATCTGAAGCAGGCTCCATGCCCAGCATGGAGCCCGATGGGGGGCTCAATCTCACAACCCTGAGATCATGACCTGAGCTGAAATCAAGAGTTGGACGCTTAACCAACTGAGCCACCCAGGTGCCCCTTAGCTTTCTTTTTTTAAAAATTCATTTTTATTGAGATATGAGTAACATATAGCATTGTGTAAGTTTGAGGCATACAACAGGTTGACTTGATACATTTATATATTGCGATATGATTGCTAACACTTCTATCGTGTCCCATCGTTATTTCTCCTTTGTGGTGGAAACAATTAAGATCTAGTCTCTTAGCAACTTTGAAGCTCATGTTACGGTGTTGTTGTCTATGATTGCTATGCTGGGCATTGCAGCAGTCAGCTTGCTCTCTTGTGTTGCTTGCTCTGGGGGAGGCCAGCCACCATGTTGAAAGGACATTCAAGAAGCCCTATGAAGAGCTCCACACAGAAAGAAACCAACCTGCCAGTACCACCTTGCCTGCCATGTGAGTGACCTACCATGGAAGTGTATCTTCCAGTCTCCTAACTTCAAGTCTTTCAGAGGAAACCCCAGACATCATGGAACTCCACGGCTGCAGAAGCTCCGGTCATTATGTCTGCATTCCAGCCAGCAGGAAGGAGGAAGGGATGAAAAATGGGCACACAATCTCTATTTCAGGACACTTTGTGGAAATTGCATCTGAAATTTCTGCTTATATCCCATTGGGCACAACATAGTCTCTCGGTCACATCGGCTGCAAGAGAGGCAGGGGTGTATAGACTTTGCTTCAACAGCTAGATTTCTGGAATGATTATCGGGAGATTCAGAGTTCGTACTCCCACATTGCATCAGTAGGAATTAGTCTCAACAGAGAGTGACTGAAAACCCTAAAAAAAAATAGTGGCTTAAACAAGCTAGAAGGCTAGTCACACCAAAGTCTGGAGGAAAGCAACCCAAACCAGTATGGTAGCCCTTTTATCTGAAATGCTCCTGGATCCAGACTCTTTGTCATCTTCCTCTTACCTGCAGTGTGTGTCCTCCATTCTTAAAATCCTCTCGTGGTTTGGGCCAGCTTCTCAAGCTCCAGCCAGGATTGCTACATAATTTGGTGCCAAATGAAAATGCAGGACCCCTTGTTCAAAAGATTATTCAGAGTTTCTGTATGGCCAGAGGGAAGCATCAAACCCAACACGGGGCACACGCTGCAGATGCCCTTCTGTAGAAACGAAGGACACGTACGCTCAGTACTACTGTTTCTGCCTGGCCCGCATCCATTCTCTCCCCCCCTTGATAACAGTATCTCTTCCACTTACCTATCACTGCGTCGCGAACTACCCTAAAAAGTAGTGGCATAACCTAACCAGAAGACCAGCACATAGACTCTACCAGTCGGGAATCTGGCAAGGGCCTGGAGGGGACAGCTTGTGCCTGCTCCGCGATGTCTGGGACCTGGGCTGGGGAGAGTCAGACAGCTGGGGCTGGAGGATCCACTTCCAAGATGGCTTCTTCCCTGGCATGGTGGGCACTTGGGCCCGGAGCGCCGAAGGTCAGTTTCGGCTACGAGTGTTGACGGACTCCCAAGATGGCAGTCTCAGGCTGGAAGGACGTATTCCTTTCTTGGAGCTGTCATAACAAGGTGCCACAAACTGGGTGACTTCAAACAACAGGAATGTATTGTCTCACAGTTCTGGGAGCCGGAAGTCTGAGATCAAGGTGTCGGCTGGGCCATGCTCCCTCAGTCGGTGAAGCGTCTGACTCTTGATTTCTGCTCAGGTCATGATCTCGAGGTCGTGGGATTGAGCCCCATGTCAGGTTCTGTGCTTAGCTCGGAGTTGGCTTGTCCTTCTCCCTCTGCCCCTCCCCCCACTCTCTCTCTGTCAAATACATACATAAGATCTTTAAAAAAAAAGAAAAGAAACCCACACTGCAAAGACAGCTACCACAAGCACATCCGCTATCTAAATCTATATGAGAGGGTTCACCAATGAGCATTTAAATATGTTGGGAATTAGTTTTCAGTGATGAGACAAGCAATGCCCTAGACATGGGGATGGGCTAGAAATATACTAGCACCTCTGATGTTGCCTGAATGGGGTGGGGGTGGCGTCTATGAATCTGACAAGCCCAGAGACCAAACACCCTTGGGTATGCAACCGAGGCCACAGACTTTGTTTACTCCTGTGGCCGGCCATCCAACAGAGGACATCGTGCCTGCTCTAAGCAGAGGGTTAGTTGAATCCTGCCCCCTAAACAGTGTCACTCCTATACTCAGTGTGCTTTTCAGCCAACGTGCTTGCTGGTACGCCCAAGGGCAGAGACCTGGCTCTTCACTGGGTGACAAGAGCAGATTGCGTAACTGGTTTTGTGCCTGTGTGTAATACACACTTTTATGTGCAATTTCTGATTCAGTTGGAGGCTGGCTATGAGTTTTTTTTTAAAAAGATGACATTGAACAGGATACCTGGTAGTGAGGTTGTGAGAGATGGGACCAGTAGCCTTTACTTTGTTCTGGGCTGGGGCTCTTAAGCTGAGAGTCAAGGATAAAATTCACAGGGTCTGTGAATTTGATGCGGGAAGACATGACATCTTCATTTTCCCTCGCTTCTACCTGAAATTTAGCATTTCCTTCAATTACGATCGTAGGCAACAAACCTCAGTAGTATTCGCGGTACCTGCGACTGTCACCAATTAAAATCACGTTCCCATTGTTGCAGAGATCTTGAAATATCATTTACGTTCATCAGCGCTATGCAATGATGATAGTGATCAGATCTGCCACAGGAACTTGTTACTTAATGATTTACTAAAGAAGCACGTAAATATCGATATCACAAATTTGTTTTAATGATCTGATGATGATTGAAATGCTGTTGGTTGCCTTTGCAAGCTGCCGTATTTCTTTATGTTTAAGGACCCCCGTTCTGGCGGCTTCTGCTGTTCGTCAGATAGTCCCAATATACGATGTACACTCAAGGCCAGGCTTGTCATTAAAACGGCAGTGATTGGAAACCCGTGTTTCAAATTGTCTCTTGATATTTTCAATTTGAGGGCCGACTTCATCTCAGATCTGATTAGATTATGGTTGTTTTGGCCTCATGATGTGGCTGACAAAGAGCTCAGACCAGAAGAAACTGTTCTGCCTCCATCTTGTTCGGGCGTGCTTGTATTATTAGTATTATTTTTAACACATGGCTTCTTTGCAGGAATCTTTTTAAGCCCTACGGCTCATTTGGGAGTTAAGTTAAAACTAGGTCATATGATCAGTAAATCCACAACACTAGGCACCTGTAAGCTGCCAGGCGTCACGATATGCTGACAGTGGAGGAGGGAGCTGGCTTCTTGCTTTTCTCCTGGTCGCGCAGGGGCCGGGGGTGACCAGCATTCACCGTGGCACTGGCCAGGGAAGGGCATTCGCCAGTGGCAATCTGCTCAGGAAACAGAGACTAGTCACATTGATTTGAATCCGCAAATAGAAAAGAAAGTAATCTGGGGCGCCTGGGTGGCTCAGTCCATGAAGCGTCTGCCTTGGGCTCAGGTCATGAGCCCAGGGTCCTGGGATCGAGCCCCGCATCGGGCTCCCTGCTCTGCTAGCAGCCTGCTTCTTCCTCTCCCACTCCCCTTGCTTGTGTTCCCTCTCTCGCTGGCTGTCTCTCTCTGTCAAATAAATAAAAATAAAATCTAAAAAAAACCCAGTAGTCTTTAAAAAAAAAAGTAATCTCCCTTAATATTGACATTAGGACTTTACATATATTTTTCATCCTAAAAAAAAAAAAGAGAGAAACTAAAGTTGTCAACGCACGGCAGGGGAGTGTTGAAGACCACCACTCGACAGCATAAGCCTTTGGTATTAGCATTTTTTGGCGGCCACGTGACACAGCCAATTCATGTGGCATTTCCTAAAGCCCCTAAGTCCTATTTATCCATGTATTTGTTTTGTTCATTCCTTCATGTATTCATTCCTTCAACAAGTATGTATTAAGTACTGCTTCATGGAGGTTCCGCTGGGTGCTCGGGTCCAAGGATGAATTATCTACGTCCCCCACCCTCCCTTGGCACACGAGGCAAGGGGAATGGGCAGGGAAGAGTGCTGGGCTGCTGAAGGAAGGCTGCCGTGCAGGTGGATAGAGGGTAGGAGGCACAAGGGCTGGGGGCTCAGTCTGGAAGGGACCCCTGGTCTGGTTGCAGGAGATGTGTTGGGGCTGGGGTACGGAGATTGGAGAGGGCCTGCCAGACTGCCAGAGGAGCTCACAGCGGGTGTTGGGGCAGTCGTTCATCATGACTGGTGGGCCTGTGAATGAGTGACAGCAGCAGCCTGGGGCCCAGAGACTCTCCTCCTTGGAAAGACTTGATTAAATCATGGGGTTGTGAAATGGATTTTTTGGTGCAATTGTGTGTGTGTG
>NW_024423319.1:90062981-90071735 GCF_017311325.1 Ursus maritimus | reverse complement strand
CCACTCAAGATAGAGGCAGAGAAATTCTCCAAAATCAGAGAAGGAGACCACAGGGTGACAGCTGAGCCTTAATCACAGGAGTGACCGCTCTAGACAGGCACTGCTCTGAGGCCTCCTGCTAAGCCATGACCAACAAGAGGGTCTTGAGGTGTCTGGGCACAGTGAGAAATCTAATAAATTGGGAGAGTTTGGGACGCAACGACCTCCTTAAACAGAGGCGGCCAGAAGGTGGTAAGATGGCTCAGTGACTACAGCCTGGCCTGAATTCTGATTTTCCGTGCAAAGATGAAAAGGCCCGGCTCCCGCCTCTGCCTTCCTCCACCAGCAGCCACATCCCCATGCACATTTGGAAAGGCAAAAATATCTAGGCCAATTTTATCATACTAAAAAGGGAAAAGAATCATCAAAGTTCAAACTCCCCATCATCAAACGATCTCAGAGTCTCCCCAGTGTGAAATTCCAAATGTCTGGGTCCAGGCGCTGTCATGGGTCGACGAAACTGGTGATTGGCAATGGTCATTGTTTTATGGAAGGAGAACGCGCTAGGGTATAATTAGATGACACAGATTCCTTTTTCATTTTTTATAGGGAAGTATCCTGCCGTTACATTGGAGTATGGTATGATATGTTTTATGGCCAGGGATTTTTCACTCGGATGGTACCTCTTTTGGAGGTTTATTTATTTGTTTATTTATTTATTTATTTATTAAAGATTTTATTTATTTATTTGACAGAGAGACAGCCAGCGAGAGAGGGAACACAAGCAGGGGGAGTGGGAGAGGAAGAAGCAGGCTCATAGCAGAGGAGCCTGATGTGGGGCTCGATCCCAGAACGCCGGGATCACGCCCTGAGCTGAAGGCAGACGCTTAACCGCTGTGCCACCCAGGCGCCCCGATTCTATTTTTTTTAAGATTTTATTTATTTGAGAGAGAAAGAGAGAGCGAGCGCACAGAGGGAGAAGGAGAAAAGGGCTCCCCACTGAGCAGGGAGCCCGACGAGGGCCTCGATCCCAGGCCCCTGGGATCATGGCCCGAGCCAAAGGCAGATGCTTGACCGATTGAGCCACCCGGGTGCCCCTCATTTTGACTTTAAATAGACCTCCGAGGGGCGCCTGGGTAGCGCAGTCGTTAAGCGTCTGCCTTCGGCTCAGGGCGTGATCCCGGTGTTACGGGATCGAGTCCCACATCAGGCTCTTACGCTATGAGCCTGCTTCTTCCTCTCCCACTCCCCCTGCTTGTGTTCCCTATCTGGCTGGCTGTCTCTCTGTCAAATAAATAAATAAAATCTTTAATAAATAAATAAATAAATAAACAAATAAATAAACCTCCAAAAGAGGTACCATCCGAGTGAAAAATCCCTGGCCATAAAACATATCATACCATACTCCAATGTAACGGCAGGATACTTCCCTATAAAAAATGAAAAAGGAATCTGTGTCATCTAATTATACCCTAGCGCGTTCTCCTTCCATAAAACAATGACCATTGCCAATCACCAGTTTCGTCGACCCATGACAGCGCCTGGACCCAGACATTTGGAATTTCACACTGGGGAGACTCTGAGATCGTTTGATGATGGGGAGTTTGAACTTTGATGATTCTTTTCCCTTTTTAGTATGATAAAATTGGCCTAGATATTTTTGCCTTTCCAAATGTGCATGGGGATGTGGCTGCTGGTGGAGGAAGGCAGAGGCGGGAGCCGGGCCTTTTCATCTTTGCACGGAAAATCAGAATTCAGGCCAGGCTGTAGTCACTGAGCCATCTTACCACCTTCTGGCCGCCTCTGTTTAAGGAGGTCGTTGCGTCCCAAACTCTCCCAATTTATTAGATTTCTCACTGTGCCCAGACACCTCAAGACCCTCTTGTTGGTCATGGCTTAGCAGGAGGCCTCAGAGCAGTGCCTGTCTAGAGCGGTCACTCCTGTGATTAAGGCTCAGCTGTCACCCTGTGGTCTCCTTCTCTGATTTTGGAGAATTTCTCTGCCTCTATCTTGAGTGGCACCCCAGGTTCCCTGGATTCCACATCTCCTCTTTCTTGACTTCTTCCAACATTTTGGTGGCTCCTCTCCTCCAGCAGCTTTCTGCGAAAGGATGCATGGGCAGCAACGTTTTGAGACCTTGCACGTCAGAGAAGTATTTTTCTAGGCTCACACTTAACTGATAGTTTGGCTGGATATAGAATTCTAAGTTGGATCATTTCCCCTGAGAATTTTGAAAAGCATTTTTCTCTTTTCTCCCAAATTGCAGGGTTGCTATGGAGAAGTCTAGGGCCATTCTAATTCTCAATCCTTGTGTATAATGTGTTTTTTCTTTAGAAACCTTTAGGGTCTTGGGGGCACCTGGGTGACCGATTCGGTTAAGCGTCTGCCTTCTGCTCAGTTCATGATCCCAGGGTCCTCGGGCTTCCGGCTCAGCGGGGAGTCTGCTTCTCCCTCTCTCCCTCCCTCCTTGCTCGTGCTCTCTCGCTCTCTCAAATAAATAAATACAATCTTAAAAAAAAAAAAAGAGGGAGAAACCTGTAGGGTCTTTGTCTCCAGTGCCTGAAAGCTGACATGGTGGGCATTTACACGGGTCTGTTGCTGTCCACCGTGGTAGGTATTCCAACGGTCCTTTTGGTCTATAAACTCATGTCCTTCAGGTAGGGGGACATTTTCCTAGATTCTTCCTTTGATGTGATCACCCTCCTCCCCTCTAAAACTGCTTTTATTTGAACTTTTGGACTAATCATTCAGAAAATTTTTTTCTATTTCTCATCTCTTTTTCTTTTTTCAAATCTGATTCTCCAGAAGTTTCTTTCTATTCTCTGAATGCTTATTTTTTTTTTCTGGGACAATTTTTTTTTTAAGATTTTATTCATTTATTTGAGAGAGAGGGATCGCGCACCCACACCCATGAGTTGGAGGAGGGACAGAGGGGGAGAGAAAGAGAGAGAGGGAGAAGCACACTCCCTGCTGAGCGTGGAACCCTGTGCAGGGCTGGATCCTAGGACTCGATCCTGGGACTTTGGGATCATGACTGAAGCCAAAGGCAGACGCGTAACTGACTGAACCACCCAGGCGCCACTCCTGAATGCTTGTTTTTAATGCTATTCAATAATGTCTCTTCTGGGACGTGATCGATAGGTGGACATTGTGCATGCGTACGTATGTGTGGTGTGAGTGTGTGTGTGAGTGTGTGTGTGGGGGTGTGTGGTTTACGTTTCCTAGCATAGTCTCTGTTTCCTTCGGATTGCTTCACCTGTTCCTTTTTCCTAAGATATATTTATTTATTTTGGGGGGAGGGGCAGAAGGAGAGTGAGAGAGAGAATCTCCAGCAGACTCCCCTGCTGAGCAAGGAGCCCAACGCAGGGCTTGATCTCACAACCCTGAGATCATGACCTGAGCCACACCCAAGAGTCAGACACTTAACCAACTGAGCCACCCAGGCGCCCTCATGTGTTCCTTTTGGTCTTGGTGGTTCACGTTAGAGGTTTTCCCCAGATGCGTGGCGATCACCACTTACGCATCCACGTTTATAGCAGGACACTACAATGCTGCTAGGACCCTCTGTGTGTGTGCACAAGGCCCGCCAACTTCAGACTTCACTCTATTTTTTTTTCATTTTTAAAAAAGATTTTAAAAATTTATTTGTCAGAGAGAGAGAGAGAGAGGGAGCACGTGTGCACAAGCAGGGGGAGTGGGAAAGGGAGAAGCAGGCTTCCCACTGAGCAGGGAGCCTGACGTGGGACTCGATCCCAGGACCCTGGGATCATGACCTGAGCCGAAGGCAGAAGCTTAACCGACTGAGCCACCCAGGCGCCCCTCAAATAAACAAAATCTTTAAAAAAAAGAAAAAAGAAGACATACATCTAATTTCTCCGTTTGCATTTGACCATCCTACTTTCAGCCGCGCTTGATATCTCTGTCCAAAGACCGTTTCCCTGGAGGCGCCTGGCGGGCTTAGTCGCTGAAGCGTCTGCCTACGGCTCAGGTCATGATCCCAGGGTCCTGGGGTCGAGCCCCACATGGGGCTCCCTGCTCAGTGGGGAGTCTGCTTCTCCCTCTGCCTCTCCCCTCTGCTCGTGCTCTCTCTCATGCACTCTCTCTCTCTCTCTGTGTCTTAAATAAATAAAATATCTTTAAAATAAAAAACATGAAACATTGAACGCTTCCACGGGATGCTGTGCAGATAATAAAGGTCCAGTCTTCTGCCTGTAGTCGGTGGCGGTGAAGGGACTGTCACTTAGGTGTGCAGAGCAGGGGAAGGCACCTGAGTACCTGACCGCTTCTAGAAGAAAGGACTTTCAATGGATCGGTTTCACCTCCACTTCCAGAAGCACCTGGCATGGCCCCTTCTGGGTCTTTGGAGGGGAGAGTAGTTCTGGTAGTTTCTCAGCCTTTCCCCCCTGCCAGCTGAGGGTTGGGCTTTCTCAGTCCCGCTATAAGTCGGTCACCAAACAACCCTCCGCTTTCCAGCTTCCAAGCTGTTGGTTATTTGCTCCTTTCCTGTTCTCTTTAGACTTGCTGGCAAATGCCTTTTAAAAATCCCTTTACTATCATTTTCATGAAGTTTTGGAAGGAAGCAGAGGAATGAATGTGTGTGTACAATCTTCCATCTTTAACCAGACAGACCACGGTTTTCTAAAAGTGTTCCCTTCGGGGACAAGAAACCGTCAATGAGAGAATAGGGTTTCCAAAATTGCTCCCTGCTCCTGCTACTGTAATCCGTGGCAGGGCTGCGGCCCTGGCTGTGTTTTGGCCTCCTTGGGCCCCCTGGGTAAAAGGGAAAGGGGATCCAGGGCCTACCTATTCTGGCAGAGTAACCTGAAAATAAGGCTTCCAAGCCTCGTGCGGAAGCCAACGTGGCTCCGCACTGCCTATCGCCTGCAGTGTTCAGGCCTCCGGGGAGGTGTTCAAAGCTTGCCTTCACTGGGCTTCATTCAGCTTGCCTGGCGCACCCCTCTGCTCTCTCCTCCCTTCTCCTGACCAAGGACGTTGGCCCCCCGCCTGTCCTCGCACACCTAGAAGGACTCCTCTCTCCCCCTTTGCTTTTGCAAATCCCCCAGAGTCCAGCTGAGGTGCCCTCTCTCCCTTCTCTGACCTCACACACTCGATGTCGCTGTCATGCGACGTACCTCGACAGCGTCAACGGCACGAGGACAAGGACTAGCTCCAGTCCACCTTCTGGGCCCAGCATCATGCCGCAAACACTGGATATTAAATATATATGTCTGACTGATGGGTGAGAACCTACTGTGCTCATCTCTTATAGCCTTTCATACTAATATATTAATACATGACACATACTATATATTAATACGTATTTAAAAGTGACCAGCGATATCTTAGCTTGGTCCCCAATTTCTCTTTCCTTCTGGTGTTTCTCTCTGTACAATCTTGCCCCATAAGTCTTAAAAAAGGTTTTTGCTATCGTTGATTAACAGTCTGTTTTTTAATAGTAGAATTTCTGCCTGGGGCGCCTGGGTGGCACAGCGGTTAAGTGTCTGCCTTCGGCTCAGGGCGTGATCCCGGCGTTCTGGGATCGAGCCCCACGTCAGGCTCTTCCGCTATGAGCCTGCTTCTTCCTCTCCCACTCCCCCTGCCTGTGTTCCCTCTCTCGCTGGCTGTCTCTATCTCTGTTGAATGAATAAATAAAATAAAATCTTAAAAAAAAAAAGAAAAGTTAAAAAAAAAAAGAATTTCTGCCTGACAGATTTCTCTTAAACACGTAAAAAATACACTGCACAAACTGTTTTAACAATTTTTTTCAGAACTCAAAATGAATCCACCAACAGTCCTATGATCCTAATGTATTAAACAGTTCTCGTTTTTCCACATTTCCTTTCAAGCTCCTCCCAATCCACTTTTTTAAAAAAATTGAGGTGAAATTCACATGACACACAATTAACCATTGTATTTATTTTATTTTAATTAATGTATTTCCTTAAATATTTTTTTATTTATCTGACAGGAAGAGAGAGAGAGAGAGAACCACAAGCAGGGAGAGCAGCAGGCAGAGGGAGAGGGAGAAGCAGACTTCCAGCTGAGCACGGATCCCATGCAGGGCTCGATCCCAGGACCCTGGGATCATGACCTGAGCTGAAGGCAGATGCTTAACCGACTGAGCCACCCGGGTGCCACACAATGAACCATTTTAAACTGAACCATTCGGTGGCATTTAGCACATTGACCACCTTGTGCAACCAACACCTCTATCGATTTCAACACATTTTTATCATCCCTAAATAAAACTCTGTACCCACCAGTTACTCCCTATTCCCTCCTCCTCCCAGCCCCTTGACAATCACCACTCTGCCTAATCCAACTTTAAAGAAAATTAACGAATTTTTTCATTGTAAAATATACATACCATAAAAGGTATCATTTTAACCACTTTTCGATGTCCAGTTCAGTGGCATTAAGCACCTTCGCTCTGTCCCACGTCCATCACCACCATCCATCTCCAGAATGTTGGCATCTTCCCAAACAGAAACTCTGTGTCCATGAGACACTAATGCCCTGTTCCCACCCCCCACCAGCAACCACCATTCTACTTTCTGTCTCTACAAATCTGACTACTCTAGCAGCTTCATGTGAATAGAATTACACAATATTTGTCCTTTTGCAACTGGCTTATTTCATAGTATTTGCATAATATCCTCCAGGTTCAGCCATGTAGCATATGACAGAATTTCACTCATTTTCAAGGTCAAATGATATTGTATCCACAGTTTGTTTATTCATTCATCTGTCTGCGGCCCCTTGGGTCGTTGCCACCTTTTGACTATTGCGAATAGCGCTGTAATGAACATGGGTGTGCTGTTTCTGTTTGAGCCACTGCCCCTAATCCACTTTTGACATAGCTGCAACGGTACCCCGGCCCGGTTTTGGAGTTCTGATATTTCGTTTAACAGACATATCATGCCTGCCTTTTTCCATGTTGCCACATGGTCTTTACAATTGTCCTTCTCAATAGCTGCATATAGTCCGTCTAAGTAACTCCATTTTCACGGAGAGAGGCAGCGCCAGCTTAGACAAGTTTTTACAAGCCTCCCCATCCGTGTCTTTGGAAGGCTTGGAGCGGGACGCATTTGGAAAATGCTCCCTGGGAGAGCAGTCTGAGCCTGGAGCCCGGCTACCCTTCGCCTCTCAACCCCCTCCCCTCCCCCCATCAAAGCTTCAGGAAACAAAAGGAGACATCCAATTCCTGAAAACAGACAACAACAAGCTGCAAGACACAGACAGGAGTCTCTCTGATGTTCTATACGGAAGATGGGAGGGAGGGTGGTGGTAGAAAGAGGCGAGAAGCAAAGCCAAGCAGCATTCCGGTGCGGTTGCTTTCAGCCTCAATGCGCAGCTGCGAGCCGAGCCAGTGCCCGCAGCGTGCCTGGTCCTCGCTACCTCTGCCTTCACCTGCATCCCTCATCCTTCGTGCACATCCTTCGGTGACCCTCACGATGTGCCGGAACACCACGTCCCCTACTTGCCTCGGCCCCTGTCACATGCCATAAGCTGCACTCATGCTCCTTCCACGCCCGAGGGGGGAGCAATAGAGGAGAAAACAGCTTTCGATGACCCAGGGACCCGCTGCTGACAGCCCTGGGTGCCTGGTAGGGAAAGAAAGTGTTTTGTTTGGCTTTGTTTTGTTCACAGAGCCTCCTCTCCCAGCCCTGTTCACCTTTACAGCATCACTTGAAGCAACAAAGCAGCTTAATTACGCTGCCTTTGAAAACTTTGAACTAGACAGGCTGGATTCCTTGTGTTAAAATCCTTTCCCTCCCGTAAGGGCTGAAAGGAGCTTCCCTGCTCAGCCTGGTTTTAAAACCTTCACACCAAGCATGGAAAATTCTATAAATACCAAATGCGAACCTGGAGTTTAACCTTTAATTATTCTAGCCTCCAGCTCAACCTCCCGATTCCACCATTTTCCTTCTGCACATATGTCCTCTTTAAACTCTCTCTGGAGCTTGATCAACATTAATAATCATAAAAAAAATCTCCTCGGGAAGACTTTCAGAGCCATCTGAAAATGAATAGGAATCGTAGAAGTGGGTGTGATCTTTGCAGACACACTCATCTGGCAGCCTGCTTTGTCCCCTTGGTGTCAGGGGTTTGTATGGGTTTGATTGTCTGAAATCACTGTCATGCCCCCCAAAAGCAGGTAGAGCCTAGACGCTGACTTGGCTTCACTTTCTCCCAAGTAGTGTCCTCGATGCATTTGTTCTGAGGACCTCGGGTCTGGGTATGTGCATAATAAGCTACCTCCAGATTAGTGGCTCAGAACAACAAATCGTTTCTTTTGCTTTCAAATCTGCAGTCTGGGCAAGACCAGTGGGGACAGCTTGTCTCTGCTCCACTCAGTGTCCCTGCGGTGGCTTGACTGCTGGGGCCCGGAGTCATCTGAAGCCTCTCGCTGGCGGATCTAGAGCTGGCACTGGCTGGCTGCCGGGACCTCAGCTGGGGCTGTCCACTGTGGCCTCGCCATGCGGCGTCCTGCTCTCCTTGAAGCCTGGCGGCTAGGTTAGAAGGATGAGTGGCCCAAGGAAACCAGGTAGACGCGCATAGCAGTTTGAGGCCCTAGCCTCAGATGTCCCAGAGCTTCGCTTCCGCGGTCTTCTGTTGGGTAAGGCCGTCACGAAGCCCTGGTCAGCTTCAAGGGAAGGGGGCGTAGACTCCGTAACCGGAAGCGTCATCGTTATTGGAATGTCATTATCATCTTGAAGGAGACCGTGTGGGATGGGAGATACTGCGGTGGCTCTATCCATCCCTGGGGCTGCC
>NW_024423319.1:90061594-90062971 GCF_017311325.1 Ursus maritimus | reverse complement strand
TTTGTTCACAGAGCCTCCTCTCCCAGCCCTGTTCACCTTTACAGCATCACTTGAAGCAACAAAGCAGCTTAATTACGCTGCCTTTGAAAACTTTGAACTAGACAGGCTGGATTCCTTGTGTTAAAATCCTTTCCCTCCCGTAAGGGCTGAAAGGAGCTTCCCTGCTCAGCCTGGTTTTAAAACCTTCACACCAAGCATGGAAAATTCTATAAATACCAAATGCGAACCTGGAGTTTAACCTTTAATTATTCTAGCCTCCAGCTCAACCTCCCGATTCCACCATTTTCCTTCTGCACATATGTCCTCTTTAAACTCTCTCTGGAGCTTGATCAACATTAATAATCATAAAAAAAATCTCCTCGGGAAGACTTTCAGAGCCATCTGAAAATGAATAGGAATCGTAGAAGTGGGTGTGATCTTTGCAGACACACTCATCTGGCAGCCTGCTTTGTCCCCTTGGTGTCAGGGGTTTGTATGGGTTTGATTGTCTGAAATCACTGTCATGCCCCCCAAAAGCAGGTAGAGCCTAGACGCTGACTTGGCTTCACTTTCTCCCAAGTAGTGTCCTCGATGCATTTGTTCTGAGGACCTCGGGTCTGGGTATGTGCATAATAAGCTACCTCCAGATTAGTGGCTCAGAACAACAAATCGTTTCTTTTGCTTTCAAATCTGCAGTCTGGGCAAGACCAGTGGGGACAGCTTGTCTCTGCTCCACTCAGTGTCCCTGCGGTGGCTTGACTGCTGGGGCCCGGAGTCATCTGAAGCCTCTCGCTGGCGGATCTAGAGCTGGCACTGGCTGGCTGCCGGGACCTCAGCTGGGGCTGTCCACTGTGGCCTCGCCATGCGGCGTCCTGCTCTCCTTGAAGCCTGGCGGCTAGGTTAGAAGGATGAGTGGCCCAAGGAAACCAGGTAGACGCGCATAGCAGTTTGAGGCCCTAGCCTCAGATGTCCCAGAGCTTCGCTTCCGCGGTCTTCTGTTGGGTAAGGCCGTCACGAAGCCCTGGTCAGCTTCAAGGGAAGGGGGCGTAGACTCCGTAACCGGAAGCGTCATCGTTATTGGAATGTCATTATCATCTTGAAGGAGACCGTGTGGGATGGGAGATACTGCGGTGGCTCTATCCATCCCTGGGGCTGCCGTAACAAAATCCCACAGATGGGGGGAGGGGGGGAGCTTAAGCAACGGAAATTTACTTTCTCACAGTTCTGGAGGCTAAGAAGTCTCAGACCAAGGAGTTGGCAGGGTTGGTTTCTCCTGAAGCTTCTCTGTCCTTGGCCCCCATGGTCCTTGCATGAGCTTTTCTTGGTGGGCAGATCCCTGGAGCGGCTTCCTCTTTTTATATGGATACTAGTCTTAAGGGATGAGGGCGCCCCCCCCCC
>NW_024423319.1:90034606-90061584 GCF_017311325.1 Ursus maritimus | reverse complement strand
CCCCCCCCCCATGATTTAACCTTAATGACCTCCTTATAGGCCCCCATCTCCAAATACAGCCACACTGTGGATTAGGGCTTCAACTTATGAATTTCACGGTGGGGGGAACACTACTCAGTCCTTAGCAGTGGCCGTCTTTGGAAATCCGCCACAGGCCCTTAGCTGTTTCTCTCTCTCTCTCTGAGTCTCCCAGCCTGAACTCATCCTTCTCAAGTGAGAAGTGGGTTAAAAGGACAACGTTGAGGTTGACCTACAGGTGGGGCTTGGAAGACGCTCCCCGCGGTGAAGGCCTTTGCTTTCATGAGCCGGGTCCACCGGACCATCCTGGGGTCCAGAAATGTTTGAGGGCTAGCGGCATGACCTTCGCTTTGAGACTAGCTGGGCCAAAGAGCGACCACAGATGCTCCGGCAATGCGTTCAAATCTAGCCCCCTGTGGTGGTTTCGTACTGTGTCATCTTGGCCAGGCTGGAGCCATGTTTCCCCCAAATTCCCTTCTTTTTGCAGTTCCAGACAGAGCTGGTCAGAAGAGAAATTTGCACAGCAGTTGGAAGGTGGAGGAGAAGCAGCTACCCCTCCTCTCTGGTCATCTTGGTTAGAGTCCGTGAACAACAGAGGTGCCAGAAGGTGCCAGCTTGCCCTTATTCTCTGCCGTGCATGCCATTCGGCTTCTTGACTGCCGGCCCTGCTGAGCCATAGCCGCGCCGTGCCGGACCCACCCCAGACGTAGAGACACGTCTTCCATGGCCTTCTCCCCAAGCTCTCCTTCATGGCCCCGCTCTGGCAGCCTGGTGACTCTCGTCTCACACTCCAACTTCCCATTCAGACCTTGCCCTTCCCAGACTCCTCCACGGTTGGGAGGTCTTGCTCCATTACAAAACCCTTCCTCCACACCCCTGCTCAGTGACTATACCCAGAGCACGGTTGCACGAGGGAGGGAGAGGAACCCAATGGGTTCAGAGCAGAGTTTCTGGTTGAGAGTGGGCCTTGAATGGTGGTGTCGGAGTTGGGCAGGTGTCCCTTTCAGGCCTTTGCAAAGCTAGGAGGAGCCCGTGGGCCGGGAGCAGGGCCTTTGATCCCTCTGTGAGGCCGAGGCCCCGGCCCCTGGCTACCGCAGAGCACCTCAGCTCCTGGCTCGGGATGGTGCTCATGAGGCCTGGCACCGGCGTGTGTCAGAACTTTTTCCATGACATCATCTCTCCCCCAGGCTTCAGAAACAGTGTGAACGCAGCGCTACACTGGAGAGCCCATGGGTCTACGCTCCGTGATTTGGGGGGACAGGCCTACCCCGCGTTCACCGATAGCACCATCGTAATTCCGCAGCGTTAAATACACATGAACTCACTCAACAAGTTAATAAATCAGTTCGATGTGGTGAGCTGACCTCCTGTTTTCTTTTTAAAAGATTGTATTTTTAAGCGATCTCTACACCCAACGTGGGGCTCAAACTCACGACCCTGAGATCAAGAGTTGCGTGCTCTCCTGACCGAGCCAGCCAGGCGCCCCTTTTCTCTCCTTCCCTTCCCTTCCCTTCCCTTTCTTTTTTTTCTTTCCTTCCCTTTCCTTTTCTCTTTTTTTTTCTTTCCGTTCTTTTCTTTTTTCCTTTCTCTTCTCTCCTCCTCTTTTCTTTTTTGTGAACTGACTCTCCAGTGACTTTCAAATGGTCTCAACTCCAACAGTGAAACATCTTTAGCACCCCTCCCCACTATGTGTTTACTTACTTATAACTCACATTCATGTACTAATGCTTCTTGCTAAGATCGTGAGGCCATATGCCTGTGTGTGAGGTCTGTTATTAACAATAGAAGTCAAAAAGCCATATTTCAAATTCTCTCCTTAAGTGTGACAGTTTTAAAAGGAACTAGCTCTCAAAGTAGGAGAACTGTGAGCTCTGCCGGTTTCTTCTTAGCTCATGCTTCCTTTTTACAGGATGATCTTCAAACCACGGTTTCATTAGAGGAAGCGTTTCAAGCCCCTTGCCCATTTGGCGATGTTTAGCTGGTTTAGGGCGACATCATGCATCTGTAAACTCCCCCAACATGGCCCTCGTAATAGGCCATTTGCTGAAGGTGAAAAACCATTTGAGGCGGATACTGTCCAAGTTATGGGACTGCCACTCTTCCTGTAGCATTCCCCACCTGTCATGCTGGATGCTGAGCGCTGACAAACAGCCCAGACAAGGCCCCAGGGCCAATCTGCATGTTGCATATTCGTCATTGTAATCGTCAGCTCTCGCCGCAATAATGCTGTGGAACAAACACTCCGAAACTCACTGGCTTACAATAACGGGCATTGATTTTTCTTGCTCATGGTCCTGCTGGGCTGTGGGGGTTTGATTGATCCTGGCTGGGCTTGGCTGGTTCAGGCTGCCGGTTGGCCGGGAGTGGTTCCAGGTCACAGGGTTTTTGGGGGTTTTTGTTTGTTTGTTTGTTTGAGGCGGTTGACATCTTTATTGCTTTGGAGGTGGGGCACAGGTGCTCAGGAGCTCTTGGGAGGGCAGGCTGCGGCTTCTCGACCATCACGGGCTTCTGGCTGTGCAGGATGGCTCTGGCTGTGGGAATGGCGGCCATGCGCAGATCTCGGCGGTACTTGTTCTTGCAGACTACGTGCCTGATGCTGCCGATGGTGGCCCGGCCATTGTGGTTCGTGGGGGTCTGCAAGTAGGAGGTGGTGGGTTTTCACCGGCAGGATCTCTGCTTCCTGATCACCACTACACCTTTGCTGTCAGGTCCCGGCTCCACGCCCAGAGTCTAGCAGTGAATCAGCCCATGTAGTGGAAGGACTTGTTTGTCTTCAGATTATTGGGGTTGGTGCTGGACGTCTGCTTGTTCCTCTCCATCAGGGTGCTGGAGCAGTTCCGCAGGGACCATCCACTGCAGGTGGGCAGACGTGGCGGCTGCTCCTCTTGCTATGGCAGCTGGAGATGGAAAGAGCTCCAGGTCACAGATTCTGTGCAGGTCTGGAGCCCTGGCTGATGTGACTACAGCCACCTGGGGCCTGTTCTTCTCCTAGCAATGGCAGAAACTCAAGACGGCAAACCATACCATGCAATACGTTTAAAGTGCCCACTCATGTGCCACGTCTGGTAACAATCTTGCTCAAGCCCAACTTCTGGGGCTGGGGGGGGGGTGTACTCCACCCACGGTGGGAGGCACCGCAAAGTCACGTGGTAAGCAGTGCTGTTTCTATTCCAGGTGAGCGATGAATTAGGAGCAATAAAGCCAAACTACTGGGGCCCCTGGGGGGCTCAGTCGGTTCACCATCCGACTCTTGATTTCGGCTCACGTCACAGCAATCAGGATCCTGGGATGGAGCCCTACATCAGGCTCCACGCTCAGTAAGGAGTCTGCTTCTCTCCCTCTCCCTCTGCCCCTTCCCCCACTCTCTCTCTCTCTCCCTCTTTCTCAAATAAACATATAAACCTTAAAAAAAATAAGCCAATCTATCATAAGAATGTAAAGCAAAGTTCTAAAGTTCTGACATTTTCTTCCTACCTATATTAGTTCGCTAGGGCTGTCATAACAACGAACCACACACTGAGTGGCTTAAACAACAGGAATGCGCTGTCTCATGGTTCTGGAGACCAGAAGTCCAAGATCTAGGTGTTGGCAGGGTTGGTTCCTTCTGATGGCCGTGAGGGGAGCATCTGTTCCAGGCCTCTCTCCCTGGCTTGTCTTTTTCCTGTGTCTCTTCACACTGTCTTCCCACTATGTATGTCTGTGTCCAAATTTCCCCTTTTTATAAGGCCAGTCATATTTTCTAGGCCCACCCTATTGACCTCCTTTTAACTCCATTACCTCTATAAATATCCTATCTCCAAATACGGTCATATTCAGAGGTTATATGGGGCTTAGAACTTCAACATATGAATTTTAGTGGGACACAATTCAACCCATTACCCCTACCCCTCAAAGGATTGTCTTGTCTTAGGGTGTGTGTTACCCCACTTTGGAGACTTTCCAGCATAGAGACCAGTGGAAAAAAGTCTTACACCTGGCCTTGACTGACACCTCTTGGCCCAATGGTGAGCAGAGGACAAAGGCTTCAGACTTCAAGACCCCCCAACCTCCCAGCCCCATAATGATCAGAAGAAACTCTGACCTCTTCGGCCACGGCACACCCAAGCCACCACATCTCAGTTAGCCGGGGGGGGGGGTGGTGGTGGTGGGGTGTAAAAAATTCTATGCCTTTGGCCATAAAGTGTCACAGAGGCAAAACCTTCATATCAGTCTTAGCACCTGTGAAATGAGCACCTCACCCTCCCTTAATGGGGTGCTGTGATGTTTAATGTTTGCCAGAAGAGCCCCAGAGGAAAGGGCAGAATCAATCCTACTGACGATTCTGCAAAACAGCCCTGCCTCTCTTATTCAGGCTCAGGAAGGAGCCTGGGACAAATGATTGAAATCACACAAGTTTGTGTTCCAACGAACAGGGCAGAATGGGCCAGCATGTACGCACGCTGTAAATAACCTTAACACTTTATAGGAGCGCGCGAGGAGGCAATTCTCTTAGCAGGCTGCCCTGTAATGCCGGTCTGATTCATTCCCGGGCGACGTGGCCCACATGTGCTCCCGCAACCGCAGGAACAAGGGTCCTTTCTGCCATGTCAGCATTTTCCGTCCTGGCGTAAATTACGCACACTCCAGTCATTTCATTAAGATGTTACGTCTCTGGTGTGACGTGTCGGGTTTCCAGAGCCGGACAGAACAGCCCGTGGGTGGCTCAGGATGGCCATTTCCCCCGAAGACAATGATAATCCTGTGACCCCTGGCCATTAGGGAGAGGAGGAGAGGGACCAGCAGCCACTCGAGAAATGCCACTGCAGACGACGACGAGGCTAGAACAATGATCGGCAGCTTCCTTCCTTTCTTCCTCCCCAGCCCCATGCCTGGTGTTGGAATATTCCAGACATCTGGAATTATGACTGGCTAAATGCAGTCGAACACAGATTTCTTTTTGTGGAAATATTCTGATCTAAGACCCAGGAGGGCAGGGATATTGGGTAATTGCCATCCTTGCAATAAACATATTATGGAAGTTTATAAACTCGGCCTATCTCTTGGCTGCTTTAGGCTTCTGATGTGCCTGGGATGGCTTTGATTTTGAAATCACTTCGACGATAGGCAGACTTTTCCTCTCCGTGCATTTGCAGAGCAATCTGATAAACACATCTGTGGCAAGTCCTGTTTGGGCTAGTTGGGGGCCGACCAGAGGATAGAGCACTTTTCATGAAATAAATACATACATACAAAGCATGTATGTGACCCAACTGGCATTGGGAAGACTGGAAACTATCACAAGATATTCTGTGCACACGATATCTAATCTCCCTTCTAGACAGAAGAAATGCAAATGAGCCTCTGCCATTAAAACTTTGATTATCAGAAACTCCAGTTTAATCAGAGCTTGCCATGAACTCTGTGTGCTCAGCCGACTTGTGTATTTAACATTCTCGATATTATATGCTGTCCCAATTATCCAAATTTTTCTTAAATTCAATTTCCCAGGGCCTTGTGGTGTTCAGCTAATCAAGCTTTAACTTTTTTAAAAAAGTGTTTATCCCTAGTCTCTCTCTGCGCGCCGTGGATAGATACACACAGGCAGCGGATGAGAGGACGATGTTGGGGTGCCACGGTGTGGCACTTGGCGGATGAAGCGGCCACACTGGCTCTGGCTGGAATCTAGACGCCCGCCACTTCCATGCCCGATCACTTCAGTGCCCTGCGCCAACGCTGCCCCGCTACCTCCCCAGGCTGCCCCCATCCGCCGAGGCCCCGGCGCTGCCCACGGAAGGCAGCCACGTGCTCCGTGGACAGATCCGTGGCCGGCTGCTGTCCCCCTCTGCCCCCTTCTGGGTCGCTCACAGAGATTAGCCTTCAGGAATGTGGTTAGCACACGCTGCCCTCATAACTCAACCCAGGCTATCACAGCACACAATCGCAGGAAATACCACATGTCATTACGACGTGCGCGCTCACGCGTCGGTCCCCCCCACGCCGCACGTAGCCGCAGGCGCGTGCACGTACGGCACGCTCCCGGGGCCCTCGGTTCTGCACCCACAGTCGCTGCGCCTGCCCTGCACACACCTGGGCCCCAGCGGTTAAGGGAGAGGAGCCACCTTTCTTTCTTTCTCTTTCTTTTTTTCTTTCTTTCTCTTTCTTTCTTTTTTTTAAATCGCCATGGCTACTTTGCTTCCCCTTCCAGGCTCAGCCCCCAAGGGTCAAGAATTGTAAAGAAAGTCGCTCTTGGCCCCCTTCCAGGTACCGGAAGGGTTGGGGCTAGCGACTGTGTTATTGCAGTTGAGGGAGGCGAGGCCGGCTCTGATCTGGCGTGGTTGTCTCCTGCAGACCCCGCGGGAGCCAAGCCAAATGTCCCCTCGGCCTCTTCTGCGCATGCCAACGGAGTTCCTTTGCCCTTTGAACCAAGCTCTTTTCTGCCCTTGGAATGTTCTTTCCCCCTTTCTCTGCCTATTGAAATCTTCCCTTTTCCTCAATGCCTAGCGCAAGCCCCACCTCCCCTGAAGAGGCCAGCTGGAAATGATCTCTCTCTCATTTCAACTTCTTAAAGGCTTTATTTTCTATAGCACTCATTGGACCCAAAGTAAACACTGCCATTGGGCGTTTGGGGGTTTTTTGTGCATGTGAGAGCAGGGACTTTGTTTTGTGCTTCTCTGCCTCCCTATGGAGCCTGAATATGATGGCTCACGCATAATAGACATTCATAATAGACATTCAACAAATGTTTGTGGATGAGGACAATGATGCTAACAGCTCCCATTAATTGAACACCTACTGTGTGCCAGGCACCTTATCTAGATGATTCTATTTGGCCTGTTTGGTTTGGATGAAATACATTTTCTACACGCAGTACTTTGATATGTTCTCTTTCTAAAAACTTAAAATTTGGGGCACCTGGTTGGCTTAGTCGGTTAAGTGTCTGACTCTCCATTTCGGCTCAGTCGTGATCTGGGGGTCCTGAGGTAGAGCCTCGCGTTGGCCTCTAAGCTGGGCATGGAGCCTGCTTGAGATTCTCTCTCTGCCTCTCTCCCTCCCACTCGTGGTCTCTCTTTTTCTCTCTCTCTCTCAAAAAAAAAAAATTAAAATGCAATACATAGAGTAAAAAGTGAATGCCTCTTCCAGTCCATTCTCTACCTGCTTTACTCCACCCCCCCCCCTTACTTCCTTCCCTAGAAATAACCACCCTCAATAGTTTGGCCTACCTGACTTTTGTTTTTATATATATATAATACAATATAATATGTACCACGTATGTAAGCTATACATACAGTATAGAATATATATATATAATTATACAATATGTGCAGTAAATCAGAGTTTAAACTTCACAAAATCTTAAGAAGAACATTGTTATTATTTTTATTTTAGATTTGAGAAAAATTGAGGCTAAGAGAGGTTAATTAATTTTCCAAGGTCACCCAGGTAGAAAGTACAAGAGCTAGGACTTGAACCTGACCCTGCTGTTTCATCTGAGCGCTTGTGGGGTTATCAGAGTTGCCTCTGGACGGCCAGCATCAGATCACCTGGGGAGCTTGCTGAACGTATAGACTGTCACCTGCCACTCAGTCCGGGGGCCTGATTCAGGATGAGGCCCTAGACTGTAGTGTGACCATCAACCACGGCTGCTTCTGATGTCTGCCGAGGTTTATAAACATGCTCATCTGATGGCATCCAGGTTGGTCTCCTGTCGTCTAGCACTCGTCTACCCCGGCCAGAGGGACACCCAGGGGCAACAGAGTGCCGGTGTAGCCCTCATGAGTCAGGATACCTGGTTCAAGTCCTGCCTCTACTACTTCCCACTGTTCACTTGGGCAAATTAACTTCTCTTGGCCACGGTCGTCGTATCTGTAAAATGGGGATGGTAAATAATAATGCCTCGCTCATAGGGTTGGTAGGAGGCTTAAATGAGGCTAACAGACAGAAAGTGGTTAGAACAGCACCCGCCAGGGGCGCCTGGGTGGCTTAGTCGGTGAAGCGTCTGCCTTGGGCTCAGGTCATGATCCCAGGGTCCCGGGACTGAGCCCCAGTTTGAGCCCCGAGTTGAGCCCTGCGGCAGGCTCCGCGCTCAGCGGGGAGTCTGCTTCTCCCTCTCCTGCTGCCCCTCCTCCCTGCTTGTGCCCGTGCTCTCTCTCTCAAATGAATGAATGAATGAATGAATAAAATCTTTGAAAAAAATTTATAAAAAACAAAATAGAGCAGCAGCTGGCAGCACACGTTGTGGTTCTTAGCTTGGGTCTTTCCTGAAGGCAACCGCCCAAACGTCCTGCTTGGGTCTGCCTAGAAAGATCCAGCTGGGTGAAGGCCATTCCCTGTCCATCGGTTCTCGTGACTGGCAGCAGCAAGGAGCGCCAGAGCGTCCAGCCTCCTCGAGAGGCTTTTCCCGGTGTCTATCCTACTTCTCTCCCGCTGTTGTTTGTGGATGGGGTGGCGTCTAGCCAGATTCCCCGAGCGGACCTCGGTGCTCATTCCCAGCTGAGCGGCGCACCGTGTCAGCGTGCTCCCGAGAACTGGTCTCTGCCTACAGGACTGCCTTGCCCAGAGCTGAGGACTTGGGGCTTATGTGCCCCCGTGCCCCCAGTGGGGGTGGCCTGCCATCAGTGACTAACGGACACGAGGGATATAAAGGCATGGCCCCTGTGTCATGTATGGGGAGGAATGACTCTGTGATCCCCCCACCCCCTTCAGCCAGGGAGTCGGGCTGAGACTAAATCTCTAATTTCACTTCGCTTCTCCCCCTGCTCTACACGGCTTCCCTCCTGTCTCCCCCTTTTTCTCCCCAGAGCCCTCCCTCAATAATTCACTTGCACAAGGACCTGTGTCTGGGGCTCTGCTTCCGGGGAACCCGACCCGAGACGCTGCTGGGCACCACGGCCTGCGGTAATGACCCTCGCGCTGCTCAGAGACCGTTACCAAGCCATCGCGTGTCCTCTCTGTCCCCCACTTAAGTATTTAGCTCCCTCCCAGGGCCTGTTTTCTAGCCTCTCCTCAGAAGCTGGTGTGGGGGTGAAAGAATGATAAACGAGAGAGGGAGCAGTGGTGCGGTATGAAGCTGAGAAACGCAGTCACCTGGGAGCCAGAACTGTGGGAAGGTCCCGCTCCAAACTGAGCGTCGGGACCACCGGCTGGAGGCGCTGATTTGCCTCACCTTCCTGCACATTTGCAGCCTGAGGTCAGGAGCCCCGAATGCCTACAAAATAATGTTAGTTCGTGCCTCTTGCTACTGATGCAGGGAGCTCAACATAGTGAAAGCTGGACACTTGGACATACGGAAGACTTTGCAACCTGTGTGTGTGTTGCATTGCGGGTTTGGAGGGACAGGAAGGCAGCGCAGATCCACACGGAACGGTTGTCCTGCCCACCGCCTGTTGGCTGAACACTTTCTTGACAAATATCTATTGACATCAGAGCCTTCGTGTTTCTTTCTGCAGTGCACTTCCCTGAATACTGTCTTTCCAGAAACCGTTGGGTAGGTAAGTAATACTGCTGTAATGTTGCACTTTTTTTTTTTTTAAAGTAGGCTCAGTGCCCAGCGTGGGGCTTGAACTCACAGTCCCGAGACCAAGAGTTGCCTGCTTTACCAACTGAGCCAGCCAGGCGCCCTGGACATTTGGTTTTTAACTCTTTTTCTTAGTTCTGTGAATGAAATCATATGCGGCCCGTTCCTTCCCTTTAGAGCTCAGGGCTGGAGAAGGCCTTGAAAGGGGATTTCAGATATAATTAAGGATGCTTTGGTTCTCTGTGAAAATTACTTGTGATTTCAATACAAAATATGATACACTAATTAGGGCAACATGTAAAGAAACACAACTTTCTGTGTAAATTTTAGCTCACAAATAAATGCTTACTCCTCTTCCAATTTTTCTTCTTTGGCTTCGAGGAGAAACTTTAATTTATTCCCAGCTATGTTTCACTGCATTTTGAAAAATGTCAGGTTTGTACCCAAAGCAATCTATAGATTCAATGCAATCCCTATCAGAACTCTAGCAGCATTTTTTACAGAAATAGAACAATCCATCTTAAAATGTGTGTGGAACCACAAAAGACCCTGAACAGTCAAAGCAATTTGAGAAAGAAGGACAGAGCTGGAGGCATTATGAACCCTGATTTCAAACTATACTTCAAAGCCATAGTAATCAAAAAAGTATGGTACTGGCATAAAAACAGACACATAGATCAATGGAACAGAATGGAGAGCCCAGAAACAAGCCCATGCACATATGGTTAATTAATTTATGATGAAGGAGGCAAGAATATACAATGGGGAAAGGACAGTCTCTTCAATAAATATTGTTGGGAAAACTGGACAGCCACATGCAAAAGAATGAGACCAGACTGTATTACACCATACACAAAAATCAACTCAAAAAATGGACCAAGGAATTGACTGTAAGACCAGATACCATAAAATTCCTGAAAGAAAACATAGGCGGTAAGCTCCTTGACATCACTCTTGGCGATATTTTTTGGATCTGACTCCAACGGCAAAGGCAACCCAGGCGAGAATAAACAAGTGGGACTGCATCGACCTAAAAATCTTCTGCACGGCAAAGGAAACGATCAATGAAGTAAAAAGGCAACCTACAGAATGGGAGAAAATATTCATAAATCATATATCCAATAAGGTATTAATATCCAAAATACACAAAGAACTCATACAACACAAGAGCAAAAACCAAACTGTCCAATTAAAAAATGTACAGAGGACCTGAATAGATCTTTATCCAGAGAAGACATACAAATGGCCAACAGGCACATGAGAAAGTGCTCAACATCACTCATCATCAGGAGATGCAAATCAAAACCACAATGAGGTATCGTTTCACACCTGTCAGAATGTCTAGTGTCAAAAAGACAAGAAATAACAAGTATTGGCAAGGACATGCAGAAAAGGGAACTTTCACGCACTCTTGGTGGGAACGTAAATTGGTGCAGCGGCTGTGGAAAACAGTATGGCGGTTCCTCAAAAAACTAAACCTAGAACGATGCAGTACTTCCACTTCTAGGTATTTAACCAGAGAAAACGAAAACACTAATTTGAAAAGATATATGCACCCTTATGTTCGTTATTTACAATAGCCAGGAGATGGACGCAACCAATTCATCGATGGATGAATGGATAAAAAAGATATGGTATGTACATAGACAATGAAATACAGCTCAGTCATAAAAAAGAATGAGATCTTGCCATTTGCGACAACACGGACCCAGAGGGTAGGATGCCAAGTGAAATAAGTCAGACAGAGAAAGACAAATACCATATGATTTCACTTATACGTGGACTCCAAAAAACAAAACAAACGAGCAAACAAAACTCACAGATGCGGAGAACAGATTGGTGGTTGCCGGAAGGGAGGGGGGTTGCGGTGGGTGAAATGGGAGAAGGGGGTCAAGAGGTACAAACTTCCAGCCATAAAATAAATAAGTCATGGGGCTGTAACATACAGCATGGCAACTATGGTCCACAACATCGGATTGCATATTATGTAACTTTATATGGCGGCGGGGGGAAGCTGGACTTACTGCGGTGAACATTTCGCAGCGCACACAAAGATCGAATCCTTATGTTGTGCACCTGAAACTAATATAATGTTATATGTCAATTATACCGCAATTAAAAGAAATGTCAGGCCTGGATAAACCTTTCCAGCTCCCTCATCACAGAGGGAGGATGTGGATGTGGTTTATGGGAAAATTGGGCAGACGGCACTGAGTTCCCATACACCCCAGTTTCCCCCATTAGAAGACTGGTTCAGTATTGGTACGTTGTCATTAACCAATCTCCACAGTTTCCATTAGGGTTCACGCTCTGTGTTTTACTACGGGTTTTGATACATACATAATGTCCCATATCCACCATTAGAGTGTGACACAAAGTAGTTTCACTGTCCTAAACATCGTCTGTGTTCCATCTCTTTGTCTCTGCCTCCCTCTCTGGGGCCCCCTGAATCTCTGGCAACCACCAATCTTTTTCCTGTCTCCATAGTTTCATCTTTTCCAGAAAGGTCATGTAGTTGGACTCATACAGTGTGTAGCCCTTTCAGTTAGTAACATGCATTTAAGGTTCCTCCTTGTCTTTTCGTGGCTAGACAGTTCATTTCTTCTCAGCGTGAAACGGTATATTCCATTGTCTAGATGTGCCTGCCGCTCACGATACACTAGACGTTGATGCGAGCGCTAAAGAGATCCGAAAGGGGCAAAGAGTCGGTGTCTACCCTCGAGGAACTTCTAGTCTAGCTGGGGAGAGAAGACGCACGTAGCCATACAAAGTCAGCTAACAATTAAGCAGTAAGTCAGGTGGGCCGAAAGACACCCATGCAACGAGTAACTGCTGCTGCAGCCACGGCACAGGAAGAGATCGAGAAGGTTCTACAGCATAAGTGCAGTGGGACAGGGGCAGGGCGAGACAGAGAGGATGGAGAGGGGATTCAGGAAGGCTCTGTGTGTCTCAGCTTTTGATCCTGCATCCCCTCACCCAGGCTGTGCACAGAGAAGAGAGAAAGGGAAATGATGTGCCCACAGTGTGCCCATTTCTCTGGCGGGAGACTGTCCCCGCACGGGGAGTTTGGCAATTAGCTCGCAGGCGGATGAGCTCATTTCCTTTCTCAACAGGTGAGCAATGAGTGCCAGGGAGCTGGTGTCTTTATTAAGTTCCATCTCCAGGCAGCAAAGCCTCTCCAATCTTTAGCTAACCTCTGTGTGTGTGTAGTATAAAGTTTATTTTAGAAGAGATCATTTTTTATACTTTTATTGTGGCGACATAGGTTGTAGGATACTAGGACATTTTTATTCCAGTCGTCATATTTTTTCTGCATTAAAAAAAAAAAAAAGCACGGAATGCTTCCTGAATTCGCATGTCATCATCGTGCACGGGCCACGCTGTTCACCTCTGGATCGGCCTGATTTTACCATATGCGCTGCCACGTTTTCATGTAGTAAAATACACATAACATAAAGCTGACCACCGTAAGTGGTTTTTAAAATGGTTTATTTATTTATTTTAGGGGGGAGGGGCAGAGGGAGAGGGAGAGAGAATCTCAAGCAGACTCCCTGCTGAGCTCAGAGCCCGATGCGGGGCTCGATCTCACAACCCTGAGATCAGGACCTGAGCCAAAGTCAAGAGTCAGACGCTTAGCCGACTGAGCCACCCAGGGCCCCATCTGAAGCATTTTTAAGTGTACGGTGCAGTGGCATTAAGACATCACCACCACCCACCTCCAGAACACTTCCGTCTTCCCCAGCAGAAACTCTGTACCCCTTAAATACTAACTTTGCATTCTCCCCAGTGCCCCGGCCCCTGGCAACCACCCTCCTACTTTCTGTCTCTATGAATGCGACTGCTCTCGGGACCTCATCTAGGCAGAGTCCTGCAGTATTTGTCCTGTCGTGACTGGCTCGCTGTTCTCCAGAGCGTCTGCCCCATTCTGTGTTCCCACCAGCGGGGCGCAAGCGTTCCAATTTCTCCCCATCCTTGTCAACACTTTGTATTTTCTGTTGGTTTGTTTGTTTTTAATCATGGTCACCCTAACGGATGTGAAGTGGTCTCTCGTTGTGGTTTTGATTTCTTCAGCAAAACTCATTTGGTGGGGAAGCCGTGGAGAGTCATGATTTCTGAACGGAATGTTCACTGGGGGTGGGGCTCAGCTTTGGGCATCAGAAGGCCCAGCTGCCCACCTTTGGCGGTTCCCTGGCTCTCTGGGGTCGGTTGTATAAAATATGTATAAAACGTTGAAATCCCTTCCGTGTACGTCCTCCTCCTTCCTCAAGGATTGTTAGTACTATTACTTCATAGGTAAAAAGTCCTTCTAAATATTTAAATGCCCACATAGGCGCATAGAATTGTGTTTTATCTTTCGTTGATGCATTTCTTAAATTTTATTTTAATGTTTGTTTGTTTATTTATTTATTTATTTATTTTAGGAATCTCTATACCCAACGTGGGGCTCGAACCCACAACCCCGAGATCAAGTGTCGCGTGCTCCTCTGGCTGAACCAGCCGGGTGCCCCTATTTTGTAAACATCAAGCAAGTTCAAATATGGGGGACCTAAAGGCTGGGCACTGGATGCGGGGGAGGAGAGGAGCACAGAATTGGGAACCGTCCTTTGCGTCCCCTTTCTCCCACCTCTGTTGGCAAGATTTGTGTTTCTGTTTTTGTAACACATTCCAGTGTCTGTTGTCAGGCACACACGAAGACTTTGCAGGAAAGCCAAGGCCAAGGCTGGGCTAATTTGGTAAATATGCAGTGAGCCACTTTTAGATTTGGACACTTTCTTACTTACGAAAACAGGGAAAGGAAGATCAGCAGAAAGTGCTGACTCCCTGGGGCGTCGTCCCAGCCCCAGAACGGGTGCCACGAAATAAAAGGGCCTGGATGGTCTATTTCCAGGCCGGCAGTACACAAACGAGGCGGTTTTGTGGCCCGTGGCCCTGTCCTGTGGCAGGAGGTATGAAGGTCTCATACCTCATCAAAACCCAGGAATTTCTCCTGCAAGCCTCCCAGGGGAGATAAGGAGGTGTTACGGCTGAATGAGGTACCCCCCACCGTAATTCGTACATTGGGGCGCTCACCTCCAGTCCCTCAGAATGTGACTGTATTTGGAGACAGAGGCTGTGAAGAGCTGGTGACATCGAAGTCCGGTCCTGTGGGTGGGCCCTCATCCAATCTGCCCGGCGGTGTCCTTGTAAGAAGAGGAGATTAGGACACGACCCCGCACACAGAGGGAAGAGGACGTGAACACGCAGGAAGAAGATGGCCATCTAGAAGCCAAGGAGGGAGGCCTGGAACAGGTTCCCCCTCACAGCCCGTGGAAGGAACCAACCTGGCTGGAGCCTGGATTTGGCATCTAGCTCTGGAACTGTGAGAAATCGCATTTCTGTCATTTAAGCCCCCCAGCCTGTGGGACGGGAGGCGAATGGAAGATGGCCTCAGAGCCGGTCCCCACAGACCTCCATCTTCTTGCGTTCTCCCTGGACCCAGAGCAGCTGCGGTTCAAGCCCTGCCTGCGTGGCCACGTGGCCGGGCACTAGGACACCGTGGCAGAGCTATTCCTAGGCGAACACCTGCCTGTAACCCGCTTTGTGGGTAACGAGATAGTGCGCAAGCCATGGCTTTCAAAGATTTTAATGCCCCTGTATATGTTCACTTGTAAAGTATTGTTTTAACTTTAACATTTTTATTTTAAGGGGCACCTGGGTGGTTCATTCGGTGAGGCGTCCAACTCTTGATTTCGGCTCAGGTCACGATCTTAGGGTCGTGAGATCGAGTCCCCTGTCAGGCTCCCTCTGCCGCTCCCTCTCTTTTTCCCTCTCCCACTCTCTCTCTCTCTCTCTCTCTCTATATATATATATATTTTTTTTTTTTTTAAATCAGACTATATTTTGCCTACCTTTTTGCAAGACACTTTTTTTTCACTTAATGGGCAATATCGTGGGCAGTGCCACGGATAGTCTTACAGTGGCCTCCTGACTCCTGGATTACTGTTGTAGTAGCATACTCTTGAGGCCAACACTTCCAAGGGAGGCCTCCTGAGTCCCCACCTCCGTCATGATGGCACAGGTGACTTGACAGGTGAACCAGTAAGAGGACCCTTGTGTGGGTGGCACCTGGGTGGCTCAGTCGGTTAAGCGTCGGACTCTTGATTTCAGCTCAGGTCATGATCTCTGGGTGGTGGGATTGAGCCCCACGTCAGGCTCTGCGCTCAGCTCGGAGTCTGCTTGGGATTCTCTCTCTCTCCTTCTCTCTCTGACCCACCCCCTGCTCGTGCTCTCTCTGTCTCTCTAAAAAATAAAATAAATAAATCTTAAAAAAAAAGAGGACTGTTGTGTTTTCAACACCAAAGTCATGGTGGCTTAGCATAGGACAGTGGCAACGAAGATGGAGAAAAGTGGATACATTGGAGATATGTAGAGTATATGTCAAATCTCATTCTCCCCATTGCATTGCACTCCCTTCCCTAGCTCGTATGTGAAAAGTCTTTTTAAATATTTAATACCCACAAATCTCCATGTATAAAGTTCTGTTTTACCTTTTGTTTGCTTAAAAAGTGGAATAACACAATGTCTATCTCTAGATATATTTTATTTTATTTATTTATTTTTAAAGATTTTATTTATTTATGTGACAGAGAGGCAGCCAGCAAGAGAGGGAACACAGCAGGGGAGTGGGAGAGGAAGAAGCAGGCTCCCAGCAGAGGAGCCCGATGTGGGACTCGGTCCTGGAACGCCGGGATCACGCCCTGAGCCGAAGGCAGAAGCTTAACGACTGAGCCACCCAGGCGCCCCTCTCTATATATTTTAATATCTGTATTTTTGCAGGATGCTTTTTTTCTGGCTTGACAGTATGTGGGCAGCTTTACACATCAGAACCCACATATCTCATTCTCCTTTTTTACCAGCTACATACTATTTCAAGTCAGGATTAAGCATTAGACTGTGTGTGTGCATATATACCTATATATATATATATATTTTTTTTTTGTAAGTAGTCTCCAGTGAAGCCTAATGCGGGCCTTGAACTCATGACCCCAAGCCCAAGACCTGAGCTGAGATCAAGAGTCGGACAGTTAAATGACTGAGCTACCCAGGTGCCCCTAGATAATAGTTTTAACCGTATCATTATTAGTAAACACAGAGGTTGACCCCACTATTTTTTAAGAAGATTTTATTTATTCATTTATTTGAGAGAGAGAGACAGAACGAGCGCGAGCACGGGGAGGGACAGAGGGAGAAGGAGAGACGGAATCCCAAGCAGACCCCGCACTGCGCACGGAGCCTGACTCGGAGCTGGATCCCACCACCCTGAGATCACGACCTGAGCCGAAACCAAGAATCAGATGCTTCACGACTGAGCCACCCGGGCGCCCCTTGACCCCACTGTTTTTTAGTGTGACGATAAACACCCTTGGACATTCAGGCTTATTCTCTTGGCGGCTTCTGTAAGACAGATTCCAGATGGAAAGTGTCATCAAGAGGGAGACACCCGACAGAAATGTGTTTCTATGAGCCCCCAAAGTCACGTACAAGAATGTTCACAGCAGTACTATTTCCAGCAGCCCCGAACTGGAAGCCACGCAGATGTTCTTCAGCAGTGGGACAGAACAATCAAGCATGGTCCGGCCGCGCAACGGAATTCTATACAGCCGCAAAGATGAATGTCCTGCCTCGCAGAGCAATACAGATGAGGCTTGAAAAGACAATACTTGGTGAAAGGAGCTGGACACAAAAGAATATGTACTGTATAATTCCGTTCACGGTATGTTCAGAAACAGGTGGATCCTGCTAGGGGGTCAGGATAGTGGTTACCTGGGGGATTTACTGGGTAGGAGAGAGCCCAGGGGCTTCTGGGCACTGATAATACCCTCTTCCTTGATCCAGGCCACAGTTACATGGGTGTGTTTCGTATCTGAGCCAAACACTTATGATCTGTGGCCTTTTCTATACGCGCACGCTATTTCCATTAAAAGTTTCCCTCTATTTCTTTAGAGGTGTACGTATTTAAAATAATAATTGGAACTACAAATCAGCCCCCAAAAAGGTTGCACCCTTCTACGCGCACACCAGCAACGCACACACGTTCTCCTTCCCCCCACACCCTCGCCAACAGCGATGCTAGGAAGCGGTTTGATTTTTTGCCAACTTGATGGCTTTTGAAAATATAGTATCTTCTCGTTTTCCTTTGCATTTTCCTAACCACCAGTAGGTTGCTTATCTTTCAGGTTTATTTTCCACTTGCCTTCCTTTTTCTATGAATTAGCGGTTTATGCTTTGCCCCATTCCCCCCCTTAAACTCTTCGTCTGGTTCTTATTTCTGTTTCTGTTGGATGTGTCGCAAATCTGTTCTCCAAGAGCATCTTTTGTCTTTTCCCTGCGTTAGTGGCACATGTCAGGGGTCTGCTGGGGCGCAAGGCCAGCAGTGCACGTAAGCGAGGCTGTGGCAGGCCGGGAAGCGCGCCCCCCTCTGCTGGGCTCCAGCCAAGCATTGGCCGGTGGGAAGGTGGGAACCAGGGTGCCGGATCTTCTGATTCTTCAGAAGATGCTGGAAATACCGATTTTTATGGGAAAACTTCCAACACTAAAAGAGCGCGCGTTGGGGTTTTGCAATCTCAGGTCGATGCCGTATTCCACTGAGAAGGCGGTTTGTCTTGTCACACCTGTCCGTCTTTTCCCTGATGACTTCTGAGTTCTTTCTCTTTTTTTCCTTTTAACCAGTATAACACTTTTTTCCCCCAGTCTCTGAATCCTTCTCTTTTAAGGATACAGAGAGAAGCCTTTCCTGCTTTTATTCAAGTCCCCTTAGAGAAATAAAGGCAAATACACACATTACTACACTCGGAAAGGAGGTCCTGACCTTGGGGATGTGGGTGGCTGTGCCCAGGATGGTTAAAACATCAAAATTAGAACTCCTCATTTTCTCAGTGAAGGCCAAGGACCTTCCTATATTGTGGGATTTCAAGGGACGGGAGGCCATCAGGAGCGCTGAAATTCATGCTAACATGTAAATGACTTACTGGGAAAGCCCTTCCTGGGATCAGGTGCGCAAGTCAGAGCAAGGTGTGAGCAGCTGGGCACTGCAAGCCTGAAAGTGCAGGAGGATGGAGGAAATCATCTCGAGCCCCACTCCCCTATGGGAGGGGACTTTGTCATTCCCAATTGCAGCTGCTTTCCCCAGACCCTCTCTGTCCCAGTTGGCTCCCACTGTGGCTGGGGCGTACTGGCATCGCTCCAAGCCGAGCTGATGGGGAGCAAAGCAAATATTCCCCGATCATCTGGGTTACCTCAGTGGCCTTTGGTGGTATCCTCTGCACATTTCTCACCGTGCTAATCAGCGGCTCGCCTTGGTGCACAGGAACAGAGCACATCTAAAAATTGCTCTGGGGGTAGAAAAAAAAAGTCTCTGGCTGCCTGGACAGCAGGACCCAACAAGGAACAGAACAGGGGATCACTGGCTGAGGGTATGGAATAGCTCACGCCTTTTCTGGCACCGGATGACTGAGATGCTGAGCTCACGCAGAGTTGGAGCTGGTGGGCACGCATTTATCCCTAATAATCATAGCTGCATTTAGTGAGCGCCTAGTGTGTGTTAGGATCTGCGCTGAGCACTGTATATGCACCGCCTCCCCTCCCTATAATCCACACTCAGCCTGCAAGGTAGGGTTGTTACTCTAAGGGATGGGGTCCAAGGTGACCCAGGTGGCATGCATGAACCGAGCCCCAGAATTCTACTTCCAGCCCAGGGATTCCTGTCCGCCCAGCCCCAGGCCGGGCAGGGTGACCTTCCATTCCAGCAACTTCTCCAGCCCAGACTTGTGCTGCCATTGGACTCAGGATGTGCAGGCTGCAGGCTCACTGACCCCGCCCCCTTCTGCTGTGCCTCAGTGGCCCCGCCCCTTTTGCCTTAAGAGTTGGTGCCCCTCTCCCCCCCACCTCCAAGCCCCCCACCCCCACTCCCCTACTTGAATACTAGAATGTCCTGAGACACCAGCTAATAATCCAGGCGTGAACCAATAATGAAGTTTTAAGGTGTGACTTTTCTAGGCTACTCGCATTCATAAAAAGCAGCACAGACAATATAGTTTATTTTCTGATGCTAAAGGCAATCGTGCCCTTTTTAGTGAAGTCGAAGATGCGGAAAGATATAAAGAAGAAAAAAACGTCATCTTACGGCTTGAGACAATCATTGTTAACATTTTCAGATGGTTCTTGCCATGGATTTTCATGTATCTTTCATATATACATATATATAAATTTTAAATATATGTAATTTTTAAGCAAAGTTGAGATCACTCTAGCAATATACTTTCAGACCAGCTCTTTCCACACATTGTATCATGGGTGAGTACTTCCATTTTTAAAAAATTGTTTATTTATTTATTTGAGAGAGAAAGAGAGAGAGAGAGTGTGTGTGTGTGTGTGTACTCGTGCACGCGAGCAGGGTGGGGACGGGGATGAGGGGCAGAGGGAGAGGGAGAGAAGAATCTTAAGCAGGCTCCACATCCAGCACGGAGCCCAACTAGGGCTTGATCTCAAACCCTGAGATCGTGACCGGAGCTGTAACCAAGAGTCGGACGCTTAACCGACTGAGCCATGGGTGAGCACGTCTGAAAGGGAGGCTGTGAAGGCAAAGGCTTTCTGAGTTAGATGGGTGGAATCAAGGAAATGGGGCGGTTGTGGGTTTTTTTCAGCCGGGGGGTTCCGTAGCCCACCCAGGACATGCTGCTCTTGCGCCTCTGGGGTGAAGAGGTTGCTGTCAGCTTGGGTGAGGACAAGGGGAGATTCCTCCACCACACTCCTCAGTGTCACTCACCAGTTCTTGGGAAGGTAGGGAGGGCGTCTGTCTGGGCCAGCAGGGGTCTCTGGCCCACTCCCCACCTCACTGTGGGCCAGGGCCCCACAGCCACCCCCTCCCCCATGGTTTAGCGTGTGTGTGTGTGTTTATCTCTACGGGACTCGTTGGGGGACAAATGGGCTGGCTTATGGCTTCTTGAGGCCCTCCCGTGGTGGCGGCAGGGCACCCGTGGCCCAGGCACTTCCTGCCTCTTGAGAAACAAGCCGCCTTTTGGCTGTGACCGTGGAGTTGCTGACCCCCATTAGCTGCTTTCCTAGAAGTGAAAATGGATTTGCTCTGAACTCTGTCATCCCTTGTGACCCAGGGCTCCCAGAAGCAGCGCTGAGAGCACAGGACTGGCCACCGAAAGGAACCATGCTAACTTGCCCTCAAGGAGACATGAGCTGGCTTGACGTCAGCCTTGTGAGCATGCGCCCCGCCTCCCTCCTCCAGTCACCTGACAAAGACAGAGTTCCTGAAATACAGGAAGGTTTGGCGCTTCCCTGAAGGAGGCCCTGCTGGGCTGTCGTGGTTAGAAGAGGGACCTGGGGTAGGGTCCCAGCTCTGAGCTTAGATGCGCCACCATGGGCAAGTTGATGAACCCCTCTGAGTTCAGGCTCCTTACGAGTAAAGTGGGCCCAACGGTACCCATTGCCCAGAGGAGCCCTGCAGACTAGATGCTTCACGTTCCCTATACATGGCGTCTACCATGTTACCTGAACCGCAGCATGTGCTCAGCAAATGATCTCACTGCGTCTTCAATTTACTCCTCATGACTTTTGGCAACAGATATTATCACCCCATTTTATGGAGGCAGCGGCCGAGGCTCAGGAACGTTAAATGTTGTTACAGTTATTCGTTACTTAGTAGCTTCGAACCTTAGTGGCCTCAAAGAACGCTGAGTGTGAATGAATGAAGGATAATCTCTCATGGTTCTGTGGGTTAGTTGGGTGGTTCTTGAACTCCACGTGGCGTCGGCTGGGGTATCTCATGTGGATACAGTCGGTTGGCAGCTAGATTGGGCTGAAAGACCAAACAGGGCTTCTCATGTGCCTGGGGTCTTGGTGCTGGCTGTTGGCATGGCGGCCTTGGGCCTTTGCTTCCTGACCTTTCTACCAGGCTAGCTTGGGCTTCCCCAAGCATGGCAGCTGGGTTCCTGGAGAGAGCGTTCCAAGACGACAGACCTCAGCATACAAGTCCATGCCAAGCCTCTGCTTTCCATCATGCTTGTTAATGTCCTGTTGGCCAAAGAAAATCACGTGGTCAAACCCAGAGCCAACACGGGAGCAGCCTCCATCAGGGTGCGTGTGCCGGAAACATGGCTCATTGGGGGCTGCCCACAAAGCAGTCTACCAAAAAAGGCTTGCCTAAAATCCCACATCTGCTGAATGGCATAGTGGGATCTGAACCCAGGGCTGTCTGACTCTAAAATCCACTCTCCTCCTTCCAGGCATGGCTGGGGCTGGCTGCACGTTGGCCGGTATTTGCAGCCCCATCACAGTCTGATGGTGAGCTGATCCCCTGTCTTGTCTCCAACCCACCCCTGCTGCACCCCATAATGACCTTGAACCTCTCCTGCTCACGTGACAGAGGGGAGAAAAGCCCTCTTTTCCTGCTGGTCCCCGTCTGCCTTTCTCTCTTCCCTGTTGCCCACAGAGAGCTACTCCTGCTTCCTCCAGAGTCCCAGCCAGGACAGGGGTGGCCCTATCCATCCTGGCGATCCTGGTCTCTCGGGCCACCGTAGCATTCTGGCTCTGCCAGCCTCGGGGCACACCCAGCTCTATGTTCAGAAGGACACCTACTAGTAAAACCAGGGTCACGGGAACAAAGACAGAATCTAGGAGATAAACCCAAGTTTACAGCTCATTGTGGTAATCCCGGCAGACTTGCAGACTGCTCACCGGCCTGGATAGGCTCCCTCTCTTGACCTCTGTCGCCATGTGGCCAGAGGCTGCTTTGAGCAGGCCCCACCGTCAGGACTGTGGGAACCCAGCCCCTTCCTGTTCCCGCCTGCCTCTGACTGAGAGAGGCTCCGGTCAATCCCGCCCCTGCTCTGACGCCCCAACCCGCACCTTAGGCAGGGAACGGCCTTCTCAGTCCTTCCCTGCTCAAGGTCCAGTGTTGGCACTGAGCGTCACTCTGCTTTCCTATGGTTGGACTCTCCACCCCCCTTCTTAAGGCCCCAAGGAGGTAAGCCATCTGTTCAATGCCCTCTCATGAACCGATGGCAGAGCCGAGGCCTGAACTTGGGCTCTCGTCTTCAGCCAGTACTCTCGCGGGAGCCCCTGTGCCCCAGCCTGTGTTTCTGGATTCTGAGCGGGACCCACAGCTGTTCTGTCTCAGCTCAGAGCGAAGGCTAACAAAAAGCAAAGCCTCTGGAAAAAAAGAGAAAATGTTCTCTGGCTGCCGAATCGGTGACCTTGGGGAGGTATGTGTGTGTGGGGTGTGTGGGAGGCCTCTGACTTGTGCCCAAGGAAAGGTCATGGTCAATAGGAAGCCTTTGATGGGAGAGGGTCTGAAACGGAGCCCAGGAATGTCATCATGCAGCTGCCGGCGATGGACGGGAGACCAGGCCCGTTCTCCTGATGCAAGGGCAACATGCCGAGGTCTTGGGAGATGGAGCTCCCAGGGAGTGGACTGGGTGGGATACATGAGGTATCTAGGCATTGGTGGTGTCCTGTGTGGTCTCGCTGAGGGAAGCCAGGCAAAATCTGGCAACTGAGCCCGGGCTCTTGGCTCAGAGCAACAGGAAGTAATTCTGGTTTATTTAAGCAGAAAAGGACTTTATCAAAAGGAACTTGGGGAGTTCACAAAATAACCAGGAGGGCTGGAGAACTGGGTTTGGAAAGCAGGCCAAACAAAGGAGACTGCATGGCGGTCAGGACCACGGCCAAGTTCAGGCCAATCCAGGGACAACCCCTCTGCCAAGTCCAGGACGCCCCGGCTTACACTGCCACCTGTGGACATGGATATGGTCCCCGCCATCTCAAAAATGGAATGTCATTGCCATGGTGACTGCCACCCTCCACCAGAATGGACCTCAGGGCTCCCTGCCTCCCTGCATCACGGGCTCCTGCCTCTGAGTCTTTGACGGGGGCATCTGATTGGTTGAGTCTAAGTCAGGAGCCCATGCTACACGCAACAGCAGCCGGGAAAGTGACTCTCTGGCATTGTTAGCTTCTCTGGGGAGTGGCAACTAGGAGGATGGAGAATTGCTCAAACATGGTTGTGGGGATTGGATGCAGGTCAGCCATGCCCCTACTTCACCTGGAAAAATGGAGGGAATTGCGTGCCTCCAGGGACAGCCTGAGTTTCTCTCTTATCTTCCCATCCTCCAGATGGTGATGGAAGTGTGTGGAAGGACAGGAACATGTTACACCACATGTGGTCGGGAACCCTGGGTTTGATCCCTGCCTGTCGACCTTAGACCAGCTGTTCTCTATCTTGGGGCCTCTGCTCCACTTCACTGCCTGCTGCCAGCCCTTGAGCGCGCAGAGGGTGCGCGGTAGCTTCTGCTGCCATCTGGGCTCTCCATCGGAGATGCCCCAGGACTGCCAAAGCCCCGGATGGAAGGGGGCCATTGGTTCCATGTCACCGATGAGAGTGCAGGTTTTGGAGTGAGAGAGACGGGGGTTAACGGCCATGTGCCCTTGTCCCTGTTCCTTACCCTTAGTTCCCTTTTGGCAAAATGGAGACGGGGTGGTAGGCACCCAGCCTCCGTTCCAACCTGGTCCCGTGATGCCTTCAGGTCCTGCAGAGACGGGAGGGCTGAAGACCGCACTTCCCAGACACCTCTGCAGCTGGAGCCGTGGACAAGAATCACGTTTCACTGGGATGCCTGGGTGGTGCAGTCGGCCGAGCGTCTGACTCTTGGTTTGGGCTCAGGTCGTGATCTCAGGGTTGTGAGATCGAGCCCTGCGTCAGGCTCCACGCTCAACGTGGAATCTGCTTGAGAGTCTCTGCCTCTCTGCCCCTCCTCCGTCTCTCAAATAAATCAATCAATCTTTAAAAATATTTTCACCAATTAGATGCGCTGGTGTAAGGTTAGGCGGGCAGCAGTGAGGCGGAGACTACTTGCTTGCTACTCTGGCCCTTGCTGCTGGAGACACTGCATTGTGTGTGTGTGTGTGTGTGTGTGTGTGTGTGTGTGTGTTGTGGGACAACATTCTAGTGTTTGTTGGTCACGGGCTTGACGGGTATTGAGAGGTGTTGTGGGGCAGTGGCCATGGCTTCCTGACCCCGGATCGTCTCTGTGGGTGGCTCCCTCCTTCCCCACCTTCCGGACGGCGGTGGCAGGAACGGCAGCAATCTTGGTGGCACAGCTCCGTGGTGTTACGGGAGTCTGGGGCCCACTTCTCTGGCCCTGCCGGGGATTTTGTAAGCACCTAATTTCCTGTATTCGATGTCTTCTTGCTTAAAATAGCTGGAGAGGTTTTCTGTTTCGGGCCACCAAATCCTAACCGCTGCAGAGCTAACCCCCCATCGCTCACGCAGTTGCTGGAATGAGATGGGCTGGTGGAGGCTACACGGCTTTGTAAACTGTAAAGCCCGTGAGCTGTGTTAGGTGTTTTTCAGGGAAAGGTATCCCTTTTGTCGGGGGAGGCTAGATGGGAGAGGCAGCCTTGTAACCAGCTTCTGGAAGTGTACGTGCTCCCAGTGGGTTCTTTTACCTAGAGCGGCTGGGGCAGGAGCGAGCCTGAAGGAATTCTGGTCATTTGGGCGGAATGCCTGCTTTCGGAGGCTGCAAGCGTTCTCCTACGTATTCGGGGGAATTCTGCCTGTCTGTCCCCCGTTAGAGCAGTGACTGGCCCCAAGGGCAGCTGGGAAAGGTGGCAGGCTTTCTGGTGTGAGCCTGCAAGGTCGGCTACCCCGGGCATCACCCCTACAGGTAGGCGCCTGGGCTCCCCGATCAATTCCACTGGTTTGTGTTAAAACCCACATTAATTCCTTACCCCCTTCCCAGTTCAATGTTTTGTATTTACAAAACCATCCCCTCAGCTCCCGTCAGGTTTGAAGGATCTCCCTTTCTGTGCCGAATAACATTCTCACGGCCGTGGCCTTGGCCCTGTTAGCGTAAGAGTTTCCAGAGAAATGAACTGACAGAATGTAAATTCTTCGGGGCTGCTTGGGATGAAGTTCAAGATACAGGGGGCCCAAAGGCTGAGGTTGGGGGGATGGGGCAACCTCGGCATAAGGGTGCTGGGTCCCAAGGGAGCAGAGGAAGACAAAACAAGGGAAAAGGGCACAAAAGGAAAGGGGGGTCTTGTAGAGCCCCCTACTCTGTTCAGTGAACAGATTGCTTCTCCCCCTCAGAGATCCAAACCCCTCACTCTCCCTCATCCTATTTCCTGCCACAAAATGGGGAGCGCCCACGGTGTCCGGGGCTAGGCAGGTGGCCCTGGTGGCTATGGGACTGGGTGAAGCTGGGCTGGGGTTGGCCTCCAGAACAATCCAGGCCCCACATCAGCCCATCAGGGGGCTTGAGGCTGAGTGGGCGAGATAAACTCCTTCAGTGGTTTTCAGGAGCCCTAATCAATTGAGAGGCAGGGCGAAGCCCTCAGGGGACAGATAAAGCCAGCCCTGCGCTCCAAACCCCGTGGCAGCCAACGTTTGTGCGGTTTGAACTTTTGTGTGGTTTGGACAAGTTCGCCAGGCTTTGCCGGAGTGGTTTACCCTGCTTCCCTACAGCAGCACAGAGAGGCCAACGGGCTTGGACCCCCACAGGCCGCCCCTGAGATGAGAGAGGGGGCCTGTCCTCTGTCCCCTTTCGGTCCTGCAGGCTCGGGGAAGAGAGGCTGGGCATGTCGGGCCGTATCCCTGACTCCTGCCAGTGGCACGGGGTGTAGACGCTTTTAGAAACGCTCCCTCGCCTAGGGCGGGCGAGCTATTCGAGTTGGAGAGTTGAGCTGCCGCCGGTCTGAGTGTCTGCTTCCGCCTCTAAACTAGAAAGCCCGATGCCCACTCTCGGATTCCATCTGCAGCCGTGGACGCCTCGGGGACGCACAGTCGCCCCGCGCAGAGGAAGCCCGGGACGCTGGGGACACCGCCTGGAGCCTCGGCGCATAGCACCGGGGAGGGTTTTCTTTCCAGTTTGAGGTTCCTTGTTTAACCTCTCACGTGCCAGAAGATCCAGAAGGCTCTCGGGCGGGCCTTTGGCTGGCTCCAGGGGAGGCTGGGCCCCCCAGATCAGGTCGCCGCCGGCGGGCACACGGCGTGCCGATGTCTGCTGCCCTTGCTTGCGGGAGAGCAAGGCTGCCCAGCGAGGTGCACCGACGCTGGGCAGGCAGGGACCCATCTGACCGTGCCTGTCCCCTGGGAAGCCTGTGCCAGCCTGCAGGGGTCACGGCAAAATAGAACCAGGAACACGTGCTGCTCGGAAAGGAAACTCGGGCACTGCATATGTCAGGGATGCTCACACCCTCCAGGGACCTTCCTGGGGCCAGAGAGAGAGGCGCGCAGGGAGAGAGAAAGGGAAGTGGGAAGAAACTGGTCACGGAGGACGCTATTTTTATTCTTCGCTACAGCTGCGTGCATTTCTCTGACCAGGCAGCGAAAATTAGACCGGCTCCTGCTGAAAACAGGCCTTAAACTTGGGGGGGGGGAGGGGAGCTGGGCCGGGGAGTGGGTGCAGCAGGAGAGGGG
>NW_024423319.1:90025225-90034596 GCF_017311325.1 Ursus maritimus | reverse complement strand
GAAGGAATTCTGGTCATTTGGGCGGAATGCCTGCTTTCGGAGGCTGCAAGCGTTCTCCTACGTATTCGGGGGAATTCTGCCTGTCTGTCCCCCGTTAGAGCAGTGACTGGCCCCAAGGGCAGCTGGGAAAGGTGGCAGGCTTTCTGGTGTGAGCCTGCAAGGTCGGCTACCCCGGGCATCACCCCTACAGGTAGGCGCCTGGGCTCCCCGATCAATTCCACTGGTTTGTGTTAAAACCCACATTAATTCCTTACCCCCTTCCCAGTTCAATGTTTTGTATTTACAAAACCATCCCCTCAGCTCCCGTCAGGTTTGAAGGATCTCCCTTTCTGTGCCGAATAACATTCTCACGGCCGTGGCCTTGGCCCTGTTAGCGTAAGAGTTTCCAGAGAAATGAACTGACAGAATGTAAATTCTTCGGGGCTGCTTGGGATGAAGTTCAAGATACAGGGGGCCCAAAGGCTGAGGTTGGGGGGATGGGGCAACCTCGGCATAAGGGTGCTGGGTCCCAAGGGAGCAGAGGAAGACAAAACAAGGGAAAAGGGCACAAAAGGAAAGGGGGGTCTTGTAGAGCCCCCTACTCTGTTCAGTGAACAGATTGCTTCTCCCCCTCAGAGATCCAAACCCCTCACTCTCCCTCATCCTATTTCCTGCCACAAAATGGGGAGCGCCCACGGTGTCCGGGGCTAGGCAGGTGGCCCTGGTGGCTATGGGACTGGGTGAAGCTGGGCTGGGGTTGGCCTCCAGAACAATCCAGGCCCCACATCAGCCCATCAGGGGGCTTGAGGCTGAGTGGGCGAGATAAACTCCTTCAGTGGTTTTCAGGAGCCCTAATCAATTGAGAGGCAGGGCGAAGCCCTCAGGGGACAGATAAAGCCAGCCCTGCGCTCCAAACCCCGTGGCAGCCAACGTTTGTGCGGTTTGAACTTTTGTGTGGTTTGGACAAGTTCGCCAGGCTTTGCCGGAGTGGTTTACCCTGCTTCCCTACAGCAGCACAGAGAGGCCAACGGGCTTGGACCCCCACAGGCCGCCCCTGAGATGAGAGAGGGGGCCTGTCCTCTGTCCCCTTTCGGTCCTGCAGGCTCGGGGAAGAGAGGCTGGGCATGTCGGGCCGTATCCCTGACTCCTGCCAGTGGCACGGGGTGTAGACGCTTTTAGAAACGCTCCCTCGCCTAGGGCGGGCGAGCTATTCGAGTTGGAGAGTTGAGCTGCCGCCGGTCTGAGTGTCTGCTTCCGCCTCTAAACTAGAAAGCCCGATGCCCACTCTCGGATTCCATCTGCAGCCGTGGACGCCTCGGGGACGCACAGTCGCCCCGCGCAGAGGAAGCCCGGGACGCTGGGGACACCGCCTGGAGCCTCGGCGCATAGCACCGGGGAGGGTTTTCTTTCCAGTTTGAGGTTCCTTGTTTAACCTCTCACGTGCCAGAAGATCCAGAAGGCTCTCGGGCGGGCCTTTGGCTGGCTCCAGGGGAGGCTGGGCCCCCCAGATCAGGTCGCCGCCGGCGGGCACACGGCGTGCCGATGTCTGCTGCCCTTGCTTGCGGGAGAGCAAGGCTGCCCAGCGAGGTGCACCGACGCTGGGCAGGCAGGGACCCATCTGACCGTGCCTGTCCCCTGGGAAGCCTGTGCCAGCCTGCAGGGGTCACGGCAAAATAGAACCAGGAACACGTGCTGCTCGGAAAGGAAACTCGGGCACTGCATATGTCAGGGATGCTCACACCCTCCAGGGACCTTCCTGGGGCCAGAGAGAGAGGCGCGCAGGGAGAGAGAAAGGGAAGTGGGAAGAAACTGGTCACGGAGGACGCTATTTTTATTCTTCGCTACAGCTGCGTGCATTTCTCTGACCAGGCAGCGAAAATTAGACCGGCTCCTGCTGAAAACAGGCCTTAAACTTGGGGGGGGGGAGGGGAGCTGGGCCGGGGAGTGGGTGCAGCAGGAGAGGGGTGGAGAGGGGGAAATCCCTGAGAACCCAGCAAAGCAGTCTCCAGAAGCTCTCACCGGGCGGAACTAGCCCCTCCGCTGTCCCCTGCCGCAGATGCCGCAGGCTTAAGCTCTGCTCTCAGAGCTGGGGTGCCCTTTCCCTTCTGGGTGACATCTTGGGCATGACACAGTCAAGACGGGGACTTTGTTCATCCGTGTCTTCTGCCGTTAGGCCTCAGAGGACAGCCTTATCCCTTCCGGCAGGTGACACGCCGGCTTGGGGGGTATCAATTACCATGGTCACCCCAGCGCCCGGAGAAACTGGCGTGTGTCCTAAACAGGAAACCAAGGTTGGAGGTGAGGGCCCTGGAGTTAGAATCCTTTGAATCCATGAGTGTCCAGGTCAGCAGTTCCCAAAGTGTGTTCCGGGGATGCCTGCCGCTCCTGAGACCCTTTCAGACTGTCTTTTCTAACGGCAAAACTCCACGAGGCTGCCTTTTCTTCCTCTGCTGCAACCAGAACAACGTATCACAACAGATTAAATGCCGAGGCAGCTATGAGAAAGCAGCTGTCTTCTATTAAGCCAGATATTAAAGAGGCTTGCAAAAATGTAAACCGATGCCACTTTTCTCTGTTTCAGAAGAGAGTTGTTTTTTTTGCTCAATGGTGCTATTAATGTTCACGTGTATATTAGTTACCTCTTGCCGTAAAACAAATCACCCAAAACTTAGTGGCAGAAAACAACACACGTTTATTTTTTTTATTTTTTTAAAAGATGTTATTTATTTATTTGACAGAGAGAGAGACAGCCAGCAAGAGAGGGAACACAAGCAGGGGGAGTGGGAGAGGAAGAAGCAGGCTCCCAGCGGAGCAGGCAGCCCGATGTGGGGCTCGATCCCAGGACACTGGGATCACGCCCTGAGCCGAAGCCTGACGCTTAATGACTGAGCCACCCAGGTGCCCCACAACACACGTTTATTATCTCTCGGTCTCTGCAGGTCCCGAATCGGGGAGCAGCTAGCTCCACTGGGGGGTTCTGGTTCAGGGTTTGTCGTGAGGCTGCAATGGAGCTGTGGTCCAGGGCTGCGGGCAGCTCAAAGCTCACCCAGGGAGGGGAGGGGTCCCCCCTCAAGCTCGCTGGTGGGACTGTTGGCAGGCCTCAGTTCCTAGCCGTGACATTGTGGAGTGCAGACGTTGCTCCCTGCTGTGCTCCTGTCTCAGTTCCCAACCCGTCAAGTCTGTGAGCATAAGATGGTTGTTAGAGCGTCACAAAATTTTGGAGCGATTTGTTACACAGCGATGGTCACTGAAACATGTGCCATAAAAGGTAGATGAAAGGTTGGGTCAGCTGGGGGTTCCCCCTTCCCGACATGAACAGACTGCCACAGTTGTGTCTCAGCTCTGAAACCGAGGAACTCTCGCACCCCCACCTTATACCACTGCCCCCACTTACCACCGAGAGCTGAAACCACATCGTTCCCCTTCCTGTGATTCTTGCCCCTGACATGAACCCCTTTGCATCATCGCTGCCCACGGAACAAAGGCTGGCCTGTATAACCAGTAGGGTATGGTGGAAATGATGAAGTGTGATTTCCCAGGGTAGATCATAGTGGGTTCTGCCTGGTTCTCTTTTGAATTACTCCCTCTGGGAAGCCAGCTCATGCCAGGAGGCCATGAGGATTCTCAAGCAGCCCCATTGGAGGGCTCACAGGCAAGGAACCAGTACTCCTAGCAGCAGCCACACCATTTCACGGGCTGTGAGAGTGAGCCACCTTGGAAGTGGGTCTTCTGCCAGTCGAGCACCTAAGGATGACAGCTGGTAACCCTGGCCAACACCCCAGCTGCAACCTCATAGAAGACCCCAAGACAGGACCATTCAGCTCAGCCGCTCCCAAATTCCTGCCTCAGCGGCTGCAAGATAATACATGTTTATTGTTTAAAATCTCTACGTTTGGGGGTTAATTTTATTTATGTCCCTATGTTAAACAGTACCAGGACCAGGCATACTTTCCTGTCCCTGTGTTGAGATAATACTGAGAACAAGCAAAAATGACTTAGCTATTTTCCCTAAGAAATCCTTGCTCCTGGAAGACAAGACTGAACCAACTAAAATAGCTTGTCATCAAGAGCAATAGCTGTCTCATGGGGACTCACCATGGATCCTCAGCTTATGTACAATCCAAAACTATTTTGTCACCAAGTTTCCCTAACCCTGGTTTCTTGCCTTGGAGAACTTCAAAATCACCCAGTCCAAAACAAAAACAAAAAACCAACCAACCAAAACAAATCACCCAGTCCAGTCTGTATAATGTCGTAAGTACCCTTCTCACATCCCGCTTGGAGACATTACTAACATTCTGTCAAGGGATCCATCCCTTCCTGAAGTCGGTCTAATACACTTACCTTTGCTTGATTGAGAAGTTTTTTTTTTTTTTAAGATTTATTTATTTATTTATTTATTTATTTATTTATTTATTTTTTGACAGAGATAGAGACAGCCAGAGAGAGAGCACAAGCAGGGGAGTGGGAGAGGAAGAAGCAGGCTCATGCGGGAGGAGCCTGATGTGGGGCTCGATCCCATAACGCCGGGATCACGCCCTGGAGCCAAGGCAGATGCTACCGCTGTGCCACCCAGGCGCCCCAATTGAGAAGTTTTTCTGATGGTCTTTATAGGGGTTGATCGTCAATGCTGTACCACGGCCAAACTGGGGTATCACGCTTGGGTTTTGTTTGGTCATCTGTCCCTGCGCTTCAATATGGTGGCCACCAATCACATGTGGCTTTTTATATTACATAAACTGAGTAACTAAATTTCAACTTCCGGGGTCACACCGGTCAATAGCCACGAGGACAGCACAGGCGTAGAAGGGAAAGTGGATTATTTGCTTTGGAGGAAGGCTACTCCTGAGAAAGCTCACAGAGGCAGGTGAGTTGGGGAGGGAGGTGGCAGCAAACTGGGCGAGCTGCCTCCCAGAGCAAAGCAGACTGCCAAGCTGGCTCTTCATGGCCCGACGCCCACGTTGGCCTCAGGCATGGCTCCAGCAGGCGAGGCCCCTCTGTGGGCCGCAGGAAGTCCAGCTTTAGAACCACAGTACACACAGCCCCACGGATTTCTGCGCGTGATGTCCGCCCAGCAGCCCAGGCTCAGCTGGCAGGGAAAATAGACGATCTCCAATCAACACACGGCCTCCTCATCAACTCACCAGCCCACTGCGGGCGTTGTTTTCTTGCTTCAGGTCTGACAGCGGCCTGCAGGCCTTCAGAACCTCCTAGCCAAGCGCCCGCCATCCTTGTGACCCCCTCCCTGCCCAGGTCAGGAGACCCGAGGAAGAAGTTAGGAGAAACAATGGCCTCGCCTACAGCCCTCCAAGAACAAACACTGGGGCCAAAGGGCAATTTGGAGATAGATAAAATCCCAGACTTATTTTACCTTTTCTTTTTTGGCTTTGAGAATTTTGATTTCTTCCATGTGTAACTCTTCCTGGCTGGGGAACGTCACTTAAAATAATTCTGTCTTTGAACTGTGAGAAAAAGTCACCTCCAACCAGGTCCTCCCCATGCAAATCAAGGACATTTCAAACTGCTGGCAATCCGCTCAGGGGACTTCAAAGGTGTCAGGTCCAATTACACTTCATGTGGGGTGTGAATTGAGGAGTCTGGGGAGGTGGCCCCAGGTGGAACGTGTCAGGGTTGATACTGTGGTAATGACCCAGGCCTTTGTTCCTGGGAGCCCAGCTGCTGACAAGTGGGCTGTTTCTGAAGAGCGGAGATGCGCGGTCCCCCACCAGGTGCGGGAAGCAGGGTTAGAGACAGGCTGCCATGAAAAAAAAAGCATCATTTGAGTTGGACTTTATTTTTTTCTTCACTTTTAAAAATCAAACGTTTATGGCATTTTAAGAGGTGGGGGCTACAGCCTGGGTCAACATTTCAATCTTGCCCTGTTCTAGAAATAGCCATGCTAGGGGTCTCACGTGATTTGATTGAACTGGGGTCTGGGAAGTGACTCTCATCTGACTTAGTCGAGGTACCACCTCGATTTCTGTGGCGGAGTGCGCTTGGGTGGGTGTTGGGGAAGGCCTGACGGGGAGCGAGATCCTTAGCAAGCATTCGTCCCCGAATGCTAATATATATATATTTTTAAAGATTTTTATTTATTTATTCGACAGAGAGAGACAGCCAGCGAGAGAGGGAACACAAGCAGGGGGAGTGGGAGAGGAAGAAGCAGGCTCGTAGCTGAAGAGCCTGATGTGGGGCTCGATCCCAGAACGCGGGGATCACGCCCTGAGCCGAAGGCAGATGCTTAACCGCTGTACCCCAGGCGCCCTAATAAATTTTTTTTTCTTATTTTGGTTTTGCTACTGTTAAAATAGAACTGACTGGCTGTTACTAGTTTTGGAAACTCAGCCCTCTGTGGGCAAATTGATGGCTTAAGGGCATTGAAATATGATTTGACTCAAGTTCTTCGAGCCCAAAAATCCCTCGAAAAGACACAGTATATTCAGAGATCTCAGCCAAGACTGCTGGGTAGATTCCTAGCGGGATGTGTGATGGCAATAAATCTGGGGTAAGTGGGAGAAATGAGATCAAAAGCTGGTTTCTCCCACTTGCTAGACACTTATACATCATTATTTTATGTCCTCGGTTCTTTTTTTTTTTCTTTCCCAAATGCAGATACCCTGAGAAAGGTAACACATCCAGTTACTAGCACCTTAGTGCAAATGCATTCATCAGAAACATTGTGGGGGCGCCCGAGTGGCTCAGTCGGTTGAGCGTACGTTCTTGGTTTCGGCTGAGGTTGATCCCGGGGTCGGATCGAGCCCCGTGTGGGGGCTCCATGCTTAGATTGGGAGTCTGCTTGAGGATTCTCTCTCCCTTTCCCACTGCCCTCTGTCCTGCACTCAAGTGCGCGCTGCGCTCTCTCTCTCTCTCTCTCTCTCTCAAATAAATAAATAAATAAATCTAAGGCGCCTGGGTGGCACAGCGGTTAAGCGTCTGCCTTCGGCTCAGGGTGTGATCCTGGCGTTATGGGATCGAGCCCCACATCAGGCTCCTCCGCTATGAGCCTGCTTCTTCCTCTCCCATTCCCCTGCTTGTGTTCCCTCTCTCGCTGCTATCTCTATCTCTGTCGGATAAATAAATAAAATCTTAAAAAAAAATAAATCTTAAAAAAGAAACATTGAATAGCAGAGGAATTTGGGTAGGGCTGCCAGGGGAAGGAATAAGAGTACAGGGCTGCAGTCACAGCCCAGAGCTAGGGTTTCCCAGGGTGGAGCTTCTAACAGCAATATTAGTTTTTCAAGCTCCCAGGTGATGGCCATCACACAGCCAGATTGAGAACTCCGGGATAGAAGATCCAGACGGAAGAGGGGTGAGGACAGAGAGGGAGGGAGTGGAAGACACGAAAGAAAAAACATAGTCCATCTAATGGAAGACCTGGCTTGCGTAGCCTCCTCGCTAGCTGCATGATCCTGGGAGTTATTGAGACCCTCTGAACTTCATTCTGTTAAGTGGGGATAATAAACTTAATAAATCAGTGGCTCTCAAACTTGGACCTATAGGGCATTAGAATCAGCTGGAGGGCTTACTAAAACAGATTCCCAGGCCCTACCCCAGCCCCAAAGATTCTTATTCATAGGTCCAGGGTGAGCCCTGCGATTCGCATTTCTTTTTTTTTCCCTTTCATTTTCTTTCTTTCTTTCTTTCTTTTTTTTTTTAAGATTTATTTATTTGAGAGAGAGAGAGAAGCATGCAGAATGGGGGCAGGGGCAGAAAAGATCTCCAGCAGACTCCATGCTGAGTGCAGAGCCCGATGCAGGGCTCTATCTCCCAACCCTGAGATCACGACCTGAACCAAAACCATGAGTCAGGCGCTCAACGGACTATGCCCCCAGGCGCCCCAAGAATTCACATTTCTAATAAGTTCCCAGGAGATGCTGAAGCTACTGTTTCCGGACCAGGCTTTGAAATCCACTGACACCGTGGGCAACTGAGCTGGCTGGTATTAGCTCACAAATTTAATCCATGACCAGACTTGAAGCCACGGGTACACCCCATTCTCTCGAAAGGGCTCAAGAGCCACATAGGAGCTGAATTGCACACAAATATTCACATTATTGGGGCGCCGGGTGGCTCAGTCAGTGAAGCGTCTGCCTTTGGCTCAGGTCATGGTCCGGGGTCCTGGGATTGAGTCCTGCCTCGGGCTCCTTCCTCGGAGGGCCTGCTTCTCCCTCTCTGCCTGCTGATGCCCCTGCTTGTGACTCTCTCTGTCAAATAGATAGATAAAATCTTTTTAAAATATATATTCACATTGTTTTCGCATTTCACTAGATATATAGCCCACATTCAAACCTGAGGCCTGAAGCCACCAGTGGTCTATCACGGAGAAGACTGCTCTGGAAGAATTGTGCAAGGCCACATGCTAAGCTATACCCCTCCCATCAAAAAAAAAAAAAAGGTCCTTGCCATATGTCATCCCAAAGAGGCCTGGCCTGGTCTTTCTGGAGCCCTCTGGGTTGGGACACAGTCACCAAAAGCAAGTATAACTGATTCAGGCTGCTGTTGGGGACCCTCTTAAGGAACTGTTCGGGGCGCCTGGGTGGCTCAGTCGTTAGCGTCTGCCTTCGGCTCAGGGTCATGGGATCGAGGCCTGCATAGGGCTCCCTGCTCCGCTGCGAGCCTGCTTCTTCCTCTCCCACTCCCCCTGCTTGTGTTCCCTCTCTCGCTGGCTGTCTCTCTCTCTGTCAAATAAATAAATAAAATCTTTTAAAAAAGAGGAAAAAAGCTTTCGTTTATATTGACCATATCTATCAACATTTCCCATGTTGAAAATGAAAACCGAGAAGGTTGAACTATTTATTAGAAGTAGCAGTGATGAACTTATTACGGGGGTGGAAAGCAGGCTCTATGGTACTGCCAAATAACCCCCCCCCCCATTCTGTCCTCCATGCCCTGGAGCAGTCTCTTCCCCTTGAACGTTACCGCTTCCAAAATCAGATAATTAAAAGACTGTGGCTTCTGTCTTGGGTCTCACTCTCCCTCTGTCTGGGGGAAGCCAGCTGCCCTGTGACAGGGCAGCCCTGCGGAGAGGCCCCCACGGCTAGGAACTGAGGCCTGCCAACAGTCCCACCAGCGAGCTTGAGGGGGGACCCCTCCCCTCCCTGGGTGAGCTTTGAGCTGCCCGCAGCCCTGGACCACAGCTCCATTGCAGCCTCACGACAAACCCTGAACCAGAACCCCCCAGTGGAGCTAGCTGCTCCCCGATTCGGGACCTGCAGAGACCGAGAGATAATAAACGTGTGTTGTGGGGCACCTGGGTGGCTCAGTCATTAAGCGTCAGGCTTCGGCTCAGGGCGTGATCCCAGTGTCCTGGGATCGAGCCCCACATCGGGCTGCCTGCTCCGCTGGGAGCCTGCTTCTTCCTCTCCCACTCCCCCTGCTTGTGTTCCCTCTCT
>NW_024423319.1:90022796-90025215 GCF_017311325.1 Ursus maritimus | reverse complement strand
GAGCCTGCTTCTTCCTCTCCCACTCCCCCTGCTTGTGTTCCCTCTCTCGCTGGCTGTCTCTCTCTCTGTCAAATAAATAAATAAAATCTTTTAAAAAAGAGAAAAAAGCTTTCGTTTATATTGACCATATCTATCAACATTTCCCATGTTGAAAATGAAAACCGAGAAGGTTGAACTATTTATTAGAAGTAGCAGTGATGAACTTATTACGGGGGTGGAAAGCAGGCTCTATGGTACTGCCAAATAACCCCCCCCCCCATTCTGTCCTCCATGCCCTGGAGCAGTCTCTTCCCCTTGAACGTTACCGCTTCCAAAATCAGATAATTAAAAGACTGTGGCTTCTGTCTTGGGTCTCACTCTCCCTCTGTCTGGGGGAAGCCAGCTGCCCTGTGACAGGGCAGCCCTGCGGGAGAGGCCCCCACGGCTAGGAACTGAGGCCTGCCAACAGTCCCACCAGCGAGCTTGAGGGGGGACCCCTCCCCTCCCTGGGTGAGCTTTGAGCTGCCCGCAGCCCTGGACCACAGCTCCATTGCAGCCTCACCGACAAACCCTGAACCAGAACCCCCAGTGGAGCTAGCTGCTCCCGATTCGGGACCTGCAGAGACCGAGAGATAATAAACGTGTGTTGGGCACCTGGGTGGCTCAGTCATTAGCGTCAGGCTTCGGCTCAGGGCGTGATCCCAGTGTCCTGGGATCGAGCCCCATCGGGCTGCTCTGCTCGCTGGGAGCCTGCTTCTTCCTCTCCCACTCCCCCCTGCTTGTGTTCCCTCTCTTGCTGGCTGTCTCTCTCTGTCAAATAAATAAATAACATCTTTTAAAAATAAAAAAAATAACGTGTGTTGTTTTCTGCCACTAAGTTTTGGGTGATTTGTTTCGGCAAGAGGTAACTAATATACACGTGAACATTAATAGCACCATTGAGCAAAAACAACTCTCTTCTGAAACAGAGAAAAGTGGCATCGGTTTACATTTTTGCAAGCCTCTTTAATATCTGGCTTAATAGAAGACAGCTGCTTTCTCATAGCTGCCTCGGCATTTAATCTGTTGTGATACGTTGTTCTGGTTGCAGCAGAGGAAGAAAAGGCAGCCTCGTGGAGTTTTGCCTTAGAAAAGACAGTCTGAAAGGGTCTCAGGAGCGGCAGGCATCCCGGAACACACTTTGGGAACTGCTGACCTGGACACTCTGTGGATTCAAGGATTAATAAGTTCATCACTGCTACTTCTAATAAATAGTTCAACCTTCTCGGTTTTCATTTTCAACATGGGAAATGTTGATAGATATGGTCAATATAAACGAAAGCTTTTTTCTCTTTTTTAAAAGATTTTATTTATTTATTTGACAGAGAGAGAGACAGCCAGCGAGAGAGGGAACACAAGCAGGGGGAGTGGGAGAGGAAGAAGCAGGCTCGCAGCGGAGCAGGGAGCCCTATGCAGGCCTCGATCCCATGACCTGAGCCGAAGGCAGACGCTTAACGACTGAGCCACCCAGGCGCCCCCGGAACAGTTCTTAAGAGGGTCCCCAACAGCAGCCTGAATCAGTTATACTTGCTTTTGGTGACTGTGTCCCAACCCAGAGGGCTCCAGAAAGACCAGGCCAGGCCTCTTTGGGATGACATATGGCAAGGACCTTTTTTTTTTTTTTTGATGGGGAGGGGTATAGCTTAGCATGTGGCCTTGCACAATTCTTCCAGAGCAGTCTTCTCCGTGATAGACCACTGGTGGCTTCAGGCCTCAGGTTTGAATGTGGGCTATATCTTAGTGAAATGCGAAAACAATGTGAATATATATTTTAAAAAGATTTTATCTATCTATTTGACAGAGAGAGCACAAGCAGGGGCATCAGCAGGCAGAGAGGGAGAAGCAGGCTCCCTACCGAGGAAGGAGCCCGAGGCAGGACTCAATCCCAGGACCCCGGGACCATGACCTGAGCCAAAGGCAGACGCTTCACTGACTGAGCCACCCCGGCGCCCCAATAATGTGAATATTTGTGTGCAATTCAGCTCCTATGTGGCTCTTGAGCCCTTTCGAGAGAGAATGGGGTGTTACCCGTGGCTTCAAGTCTGGTCATGGATTAAATTTGTGAGCTAATACCAGCCAGCTCAGTTGCCCACGGTGTCAGTGGATCTCAAAGCCTGGTCCGGAAACAGTAGCTTCAGCATCTCCTGGGAACTTATTAGAAATGTGAATTCTTGGGGCGCCTGGGGGGCATAGTCCGTTGAGCGTCTGACTCATGGTTTTGGTTCAGGTCGTGATCTCAGGGTTGTGAGATAGAGCCCTGCATCGGGCTCTGCACTCAGCATGGAGTCTGCTGGAGATTCTTTCTGCCCCTGCCCCCATTCGCATGCGTTCTCTCTCTCTCTCAAATAAATAAATCTTAAAAAAAAAGAAAGAAAGAAAGAAAGAAAATGAAAGGGAAAAA
>NW_024423319.1:90015196-90022786 GCF_017311325.1 Ursus maritimus | reverse complement strand
TCGGGGAGCAGCTAGCTCCACTGGGGGGTTCTGGTTCAGGGTTTGTCGTGAGGCTGCAATGGAGCTGTGGTCCAGGGCTGCGGGCAGCTCAAAGCTCACCCAGGGAGGGGAGGGGTCCCCCCTCAAGCTCGCTGGTGGGACTGTTGGCAGGCCTCAGTTCCTAGCCGTGGGGGCCTCTCCGCAGGGCTGCCCTGTCACAGGGCAGCTGGCTTCCCCCAGACAGAGGGAGAGTGAGACCCAAGACAGAAGCCACAGTCTTTTAATTATCTGATTTTGGAAGCGGTAACGTTCAAGGGGAAGAGACTGCTCCAGGGCATGGAGGACAGAATGGGGGGGGGGGTTATTTGGCAGTACCATAGAGCCTGCTTTCCACCCCCGTAATAAGTTCATCACTGCTACTTCTAATAAATAGTTCAACCTTCTCGGTTTTCATTTTCAACATGGGAAATGTTGATAGATATGGTCAATATAAACGAAAGCTTTTTTCTCTTTTTTAAAAGATTTTATTTATTTATTTGACAGAGAGAGAGACAGCCAGCGAGAGAGGGAACACAAGCAGGGGGAGTGGGAGAGGAAGAAGCAGGCTCGCAGCGGAGCAGGGAGCCCTATGCAGGCCTCGATCCCATGACCTGAGCCGAAGGCAGACGCTTAACGACTGAGCCACCCAGGCGCCCCCGGAACAGTTCTTAAGAGGGTCCCCAACAGCAGCCTGAATCAGTTATACTTGCTTTTGGTGACTGTGTCCCAACCCAGAGGGCTCCAGAAAGACCAGGCCAGGCCTCTTTGGGATGACATATGGCAAGGACCTTTTTTTTTTTTTTTGATGGGGAGGGGTATAGCTTAGCATGTGGCCTTGCACAATTCTTCCAGAGCAGTCTTCTCCGTGATAGACCACTGGTGGCTTCAGGCCTCAGGTTTGAATGTGGGCTATATCTTAGTGAAATGCGAAAACAATGTGAATATATATTTTAAAAAGATTTTATCTATCTATTTGACAGAGAGAGCACAAGCAGGGGCATCAGCAGGCAGAGAGGGAGAAGCAGGCTCCCTACCGAGGAAGGAGCCCGAGGCAGGACTCAATCCCAGGACCCCGGGACCATGACCTGAGCCAAAGGCAGACGCTTCACTGACTGAGCCACCCCGGCGCCCCAATAATGTGAATATTTGTGTGCAATTCAGCTCCTATGTGGCTCTTGAGCCCTTTCGAGAGAGAATGGGGTGTTACCCGTGGCTTCAAGTCTGGTCATGGATTAAATTTGTGAGCTAATACCAGCCAGCTCAGTTGCCCACGGTGTCAGTGGATCTCAAAGCCTGGTCCGGAAACAGTAGCTTCAGCATCTCCTGGGAACTTATTAGAAATGTGAATTCTTGGGGCGCCTGGGGGGCATAGTCCGTTGAGCGTCTGACTCATGGTTTTGGTTCAGGTCGTGATCTCAGGGTTGTGAGATAGAGCCCTGCATCGGGCTCTGCACTCAGCATGGAGTCTGCTGGAGATTCTTTCTGCCCCTGCCCCCATTCGCATGCGTTCTCTCTCTCTCTCAAATAAATAAATCTTAAAAAAAAAGAAAGAAAGAAAGAAAGAAAATGAAAGGGAAAAAAAAAAAAGAAATGCGAATTCGCAGGGCTCACCCTGGACCTACTGAATAAGAATCTTTGGGGCTGGGGTAGGGCCTGGGAATCTGTTTTAGTAAGCCCTCCAGCTGATTCTAATGCCCTATAGGTCCAAGTTTGAGAGCCACTGATTTATTAAGTTTATTATCCCCACTTAACAGAATGAAGTTCAGAGGGTCTCAATAACTCCCAGGATCATGCAGCCAGCGAGGGAGGCTGGGACGCAAGCCCAGGTCTTCCATTAGATGGACTATGTTTTTTCTTTCGTGTCTTCCACTCCCTCCCTCTCTGTCCTCACCCCTCTTCCGTCTGGATCTTCTATCCCGGAGTTCTCAATCTGGCTGTGCATGGCCATCACCTGGGGAGCTTGAAAAACTAATATTGTTGTTAGAGCTCCACCCTGGGAAACCCTAGCTCTGGGCTGTGACTGCGGCCTCTGTACTTCTTATTCCCTATTCCCTGGCAGCCCTACCCAAATTCCTCTGCTATTCCAAATGTTTCTTTTTTTTAAGATTTATTTTTTTTTTAAGATTTTATTTATTTATCCGACAGAGATAGAGATAGCCAGCGAGAGAGGGAACACAAGCAGGGGGAATGGGAGAGGAAGAAGCAGGCTCATAGCGGAGGAGCCTGATGTGGGGCTCGATCCCATAACGCCAGGATCACACCCTGAGCCGAAGGCAGACGCTTAACCGCTGTGCCACCCAGGCGCCCCTTAAGATTTATTTATTTATTTATTTGAGAGAGAGAGAGAGAGAGAGAGAGCGCACGCTTGCGCACTTGAGTGCAGGACAGAGGGGCAGTGGGAAAGGGAGAGAGAATCCTCAAGCAGACTCCCAACTAAGCATGGAGCCCCCACACGGGGCTCGATCCCAGGACCCCGGGATCATGACCTCAGCCGAAACCAAGAATCAGACGCTCAACCGACTGAGCCACTCGGGCGCCCCCACAATGTTTCTGATGAATGCATTTGCACTAAGGTGCTAGTAACTGGATGTGTTACCTTTCTCAGGGTATCTGCATTTGGGAAAGAAAAAAAAAAAAGAACCGAGGACATAAAATAATGAATTGCATAAGTGTCCTAGCAAGTGGGAGAAACCAGCTTTTGATCTCATTTCTCCCACTTACCCCAGATTTATTGCCATCACACATCCCGCTAGGAATCTACCCAGCAGTCTTGGCTGAGATCTCTGAATATACTGTGTCTTTTCGAGGGGATTTTTGGGCTCGAAGAACTTGAGCAAATCATATTTCAATGCCCTTAAGCCATCAATTTTGCCCACAGAGGGCTGAGTTTCCAAAACTAGTAACAGCCAGTCAGTTCTATTTTAACTAGCTAGCAAAACCAAAATAAGAAAAAAAAATTTATTAGGGGCGCCTGGGTGGCACAGCGGTTAAGCATCTGCCTTCGGCTCAGGGCGTGATCCCGGCGTTCTGGGATCGAGCCCCACATCAGGCTCTTCAGCTACGAGCCTGCTTCTTCCTCTCCCACTCCCCCTGCTTGTGTTCCCTCTCTCGCTGGCTGTCTCTCTCTGTCGAATAAATAAATAAAATCTTTAAAAAATATATATATATTAAGCATTCGGGGACGAATGCTTGCTAAGGATCTCGTTCCCTGTCAGGCCTTCCCCAACACCCACCCAAGCGCACTCCGCCACAGAAATCGAGGTGGTACCTCAGACTAAGTCAGATGAGAGTCACTTCCCAGACCCCAGTTCAATCAAATCACGTGAGACCCCCTAGCATGGCTATTTCTAGAACAGGGCAAGATTGAAATGTTGACCCAGGCTGTAGCCCCCACCTCTTAAAATTGCCATAAACGTTTGATTTTTAAAAGTGAAGAAAAATAAAAGTCCACCCTCAAATGATGCTTTTTTTTTTCATGGCAGCTCCGTCTCTAACCCTGCTTCCCGCACCTGGTGGGGGACGCCGCGCATCTCCGCCCTTCAGGAAACAGCCCACTTGTCAGCAGCTGGGCTCCCAGGAACAAAGGCCTGGGTTCATTACCACAGTATCAACCCTGACACGTTCCACCCGGGGCCACCTCCCCCAGACTCCTCAATTCACACCCCACATGAAGTGTAATTGGACCTGGACACCTTTGAAGTCCCCTGAGCGGATTGCCAGCAGTTTGAAATGTCCTTGATTTGCATGGGGAGGACCTGGTTGGAGGTGACTTTTTCTCACAGTTTCAAAGACAGAATTATTTTAAGTGACGTTCCCCAGCCAGGAAGAGTTACCATGGAAGAAATCAAAATTCTCAAAGCCAAAAAAAGAAAAGGTAAAATAAGTCTGCGGATTTGATTCATCTCCAAATTGCCCTTTGGCCCCAGTGTTTGTTCTGGGAGGGCTGTAGGCGAGGCCATTGTTTCTCCTCGAACTTCTCCTCGGGTCCCTGACCTGGGCAGGGGAGGGGGTCACAAGGATGCGGGGCGCTTGGCTAGGAGGTTCTGAAGGCCTGCAGGCCGCTGTCAGACCTGAAGCAAGAAAACAACGCCCGCAGTGGGCTGGTGAGTTGATGAGGGAGGCCGTGTGTTGATTGGAGATCGTCTATTTTCCCTGCCAGCTGAGCCTGGGCTGCTGGGCGGACATCACGCGCAGAAATCCGTGGGGCTGTGTGTACTGTGGTTCTAAAGCTGGGTGACTTCCTGCGGCCCACAGAGGGGCCTGCCTGCTGGAGCCATGCCTGAGGCCAACGTGGGCGTTTGTCGGGCCCATGAAGAGCCAGCTTGGCAGTCTGCTTTGCTCTGGGAGGCAGCTCGCCCCCAGTTTGCTGCCACCTCCCCTCCCCCAACTCACCTGCCTCTGTGAGCTTTCTCAGGAGTAGCCTTCCTCCAAAGCAAATAATCCACTTTCCCTTCTACGTCTGTGCTGTCCCGTGGCTATTGACCGGTGTGACCGAGGAAGTACATTTGAAATTTTACTTCAGTTTATGTAATATAAAAAGCCACATGTGATTGGTGGCCACCATATTGGAAGCGCAGGGACAGATGACCAAACAAAACCCAAGCGTGGATACCCCAGTTTGGCCGTGTACAGCATTGACGATCAACTCCCTATAAAGACCATCAGAAAAACTTCTCAATTGGGGCGCCTGGGTGGCACAGCGGTTAGGCATCTGCCTTGGGCTCAGGGCGTGATCCCGGCGTTATGGGATCGAGCCCCACATCAGGCTCCTCCGCTATGAGCCTGCTTCTTCCTCTCCCACTCCCCCTGCTTGTGTTCCCTCTCTCTCTGGCTGTCTCTATCTCTGTCAAATAAATAAATAAATAAATAAATAAATAAATAAATAAATAAAATCTTAAAAAAAAAAAAAACTTCTCAATCAAGCAAAGGTAAGTGTATTAGACCGACTTCAGGAAGGGATGGTATCCCTTGACAGAATGTTAGTAATGTCTCCAAGCGGGGATGTGGAGAAGGGTACTTACGACATTATACAGACTGGACTGGGTGATTTGTTTGGTTGGTTGGTTTTTTGTTTTTTGTTTTGGACTGGGTGATTTTGAAGTTGGGTCTCCAAGGCAAGAAACCAGGGTTAGGGAAACTTGGTGACAAAATAGTTTTGGATTGTACACAAGCTGAGGATCTCATGGTGAGTCCCCATGAGACAGCTATTGCTCTTGATGACAAGCTATTTTAGTTGGTTCAGTCTTGTCTTCCAGGAGCAAGGATTTCTTAGGGAAAATAGCTAAGTCATTTTTGCTTGTTCTCAGTATTATTCGAACACAGGGACAGGAAAGTATGCCTGGTCCTGGTACTGTTTAACATAGGGACAGGGGATAACAAATTAACCCCCAAACGTAGAGATTTTAAACAATAAACATGTATTATTTTGCAGCTGCTGAGGGTCAGGAATTTGGGAGCGGCTGAGCTGAATGGTCCTGTCTTGGGGTCTCTCATGAGGTTGCAGCTGGGGTGTTGGCCAGGGTTACCAGCTGTCATCTGAAAGCTCGACTGGGGCTAGAAGACCCACTTCCAAGGTGGCTCACTCTCACAGCCCGTGAAATGGTGTTGGCTGCTGCTAGGAGTACTCGGTTCCTTGCCTGTGAGCCCCTCCAATGGGGCTGCTTGAGAATCCTCATGGCCTCCTGGCATGGTAGCTGGCTTCCCCCAGAGGGAGTAATTCAAAAGAGAACCAGGCAGAACCCACTATGATCTACCCTGGGAAATCACACTTCATCATTTCCACCATACCCTACTGGTTATACAGGCCAGCCTTGTTCCGTGTGGGCAGCGATGATGCAAAGGGGTTCATGTCAGGGGGCAAGAATCACAGGAAGGGGGGAACGATGTGGTTTCAGTTCTCGGTGGTAAGTGGGGGCAGTGGTATAAGGTGGGGGTGCAGAGTTCCCTCGGTTTCAGAGCTGAGACACAACTGTGGCAGTCTGTTCATGTCGGGGAAGGGGGAACCCCCCAGCTGACCCAACCTTTCATCTACCTTTTTATGGCACATTGTTTCAGTGACCATCGCTGTGTAACAAATCGCTCCAAAATTTTGTGACGTCTAACAACCATCTTATGCTCACAGACTTGACGAGTTGGGAACTGAGACAGGGCACAGCAGGGGAGCACGTCTGCACTCCACAATGTCTGGGACCTCTGCCGGAAAGACTCAGAGCCCAAAGCCAGCGATGATAGTCAGGGGCAGGGGTCATCTGCAGGTACAGTGATGTCATGTTTGTTTGTTTTTTAAAAGATTTTATATATTATTTATTTGAAAGAGAGAGAACGTGTGGGCAGAGGGAGAGGGAGAAACAGGCTCCCTGCTGAGCAGGCAGCCTGAAGCGGGGCCCCATCCCAGGACCCTCAACCGACTGAGCCACCCAGGTGTTCCTGGTGATTATCATGATTGGTGTTGGGCTGGGAGGACTAAAAGTCTTATACTGTGGACTAGAACGCCTACAGGTGGCCTCTCCAGGTAGCTTGGGCTTCCTCACAGCATGGTGGCCTTCTTACCATGCTTACAAAGCATAATGAGACTTCTTACCTGGTGGCTCAGGGCTTCAAGTGAGATTGTTTCAGCAAACAAGGTGGATGCTACACAGGCTTTTATGCCATCATTGCCTCTCTGCCATATGGATGGGAGTAGTCACAAGGCTGCCCAGATTCAAGGGAAGGGGACACAGACCCAGTCTGTCCATGGGGGGTGTCAATGTCACATTGTAGAAGAGCGTGTGGGATGGATGATATCATTCCAACCATTCGTGGAAAATACAGTCTGCTCTGCACACCAATTTCCCAGGGCTTTTGTCTGTGATGGGTGCAAGCAGTGGGAGCAAGGGGAATTTGGGTCCAGAACACCCCTCTGAGGCATCTTTGTTGGATAGTGTTTGTTCCCTTCCTGAGCATAGGTCATTGGTCCAAGTTCAAGTGGAGTGGGACACACGAGGAAGAAGAGATGAACCTGGGACAGGGGTTCTACACACAGCCCCTGGGCCAGGGTCCCAGAGAGTGGGGCCCGAGACAGCTGTATCCCTTACTTAGCATTTGTGTGCCTTACATCTACACTGGCAATAAGCCATGCCTCGGGCTCAGTGTGGACAGCAGGGAACGTAAGGTGTGCAGAGCCGTAGCAGGACGCCTGGCACATAGCAGGTGTTCACCACACGGTAGTTGCTGTCATGATAGCGGGTTTACTTCCCTAGCCCTTCTCTGACCTAAGGTCAATTATTGGGGCCACAGTCTGTTAAATATTGCCGGGTGACAAATCACCCCAAAACTTAGTGGCCTAAAATGAGCAATTTCTTTCACTCTCCAGGTTTCCCTGGCCCAGAAATCTGGAGCTTGGCTGGGTGGCAGTGGCTCAGGATCTCTTGAGAGTTGTCAGTCACCTGAAGGCTTGGGTGGGGACCGGACACCCATTTCCAGGGCGGGTCACACACATGGCTGGCAAGTTGGTGCCGGCTGCTGGCTTAGGGCCTCCTTTTCTCCATGCGAGCCCTCCTCGCGGCTCCTTGAGTGTCCTCGTGGCATGGCGGC
>NW_024423319.1:90013755-90015191 GCF_017311325.1 Ursus maritimus | reverse complement strand
GCATCCCCAAGAGCAGGTTTGTCTGGGAGGACAGAATCTGGGTCTGTCTCAGTCACTGCTGTATCTCTAGAGCCTGGCCTAATGCTGGTGCCTGGCCCAGAGCCTTCTGTGAAGGTCTAAAGGACTGCGAGCCGTCTTAGCTCTTCTGCCCTTGCTCCTTTATTCTTCTGCAAGGTGTTTCGCCTTTCGCAGCTATGTTGGCGGTGGGCTCAAGGTTTTAAAGAGGATCTCAAAGGCTGTGGAAAGAGAAGTCTCAGGGAGAGACAGCTGCTAAGGCTCAGGACCCCGCTGTTCCTCCTTACTGGAAATTCTCTTTCCAGACCTTGACCTTGGGCTTCTGAGTTCATTCTAAGGGAGTTCACGTTCAGGGAAACCCAAATAACCATCCCACGAGGCCAAGAGCCAAGCAGGCCTGGAGAGACAGTGCCTGGGAAGGAGCTCACATCCTGCGGAGGGGAGCCGAGGGGCCCAGTGCTCGAGCTGGGCAGAAAAGGACAAGTCAGCATTGCTGTTCAGGCGAAGTAGCCAGGTGCAAAGGCCCTGAGGTGGAAAGGTGTGGCGCGGCTCTGGGGCCTCTGAGCAGGGGGGGCAGGGCTGTGAGGGCGGGGCCCGGATGAGGCTGGAACACAGGGTTAAAGCAGAATTGCAGGGCAGGGGGGGTAATTGAGGCCGCAGTGAGGAGGAAGAGGGAACTGGGTGGAGAGAAAGAAGCAGAAGCAGGAAGATTAGAGACAAGGATCTGAAACAAGGCCGTAGCCCTGGGAAGGGGATGGAGGGGAAGGAGACCGGCCAGTTTGAAAAAAGATTTCGTTAGAAATTTGACCGGATTAGATGGCCAGATTAGATTAGATGAGAGGAGGGGGATCGCGCGGATGAGTAGTTTTCTCTTGAAATGTTCTTTCTCTCCGAATGCTGGGAGGCAGCAACGCAGGAAGGAGGCTTAAGGTGTTTGCTCAGTGTCCCGCGGCCTGGAAAAGAACCCAGAAAGCCTGGGACCTGGCAGAGCTTGGGCCATGATGTCATTCACGCAGGGGTCTGGCTACAGCCCGGTCTGGGGTGAGGGCCCCGCTGTGGCTTGTCTCCCAGGCAACCTGCTCTGGTGAGAAACACGCCCTAATGACTGTCTAGATTTTCAGGTTACCAAGCACTTGCACGAATCTCTTTGTCTCATTTAATTGTCCCCGTGGGAACGGTTATTCCCATTCTACAGAGGAAGCAACCGAGGCTTCAAGGCTCAGAGAAGCGGGGTAGCTTTGCTGTGGTCAAGGGGGTAGCAGAGCCAGGCTTGGAACCCGGGGGTCCTAACTCGCCGTCAGGTCTTTTCTCCAGCACACGCCCCTGCTTTCTCCATCCCTCAGCTCCCCGAACTGCCACTTACACTGAGTCAAGTTCACAAGGAATTGCAGACTTCCCCTAGGGTCTGGGGGGGGGGGGGG
>NW_024423319.1:90011647-90013745 GCF_017311325.1 Ursus maritimus | reverse complement strand
TTGGATAGTGTTTGTTCCCTTCCTGAGCATAGGTCATTGGTCCAAGTTCAAGTGGAGTGGGACACACGAGGAAGAAGAGATGAACCTGGGACAGGGGTTCTACACACAGCCCCTGGGCCAGGGTCCCAGAGAGTGGGGCCCGAGACAGCTGTATCCCTTACTTAGCATTTGTGTGCCTTACATCTACACTGGCAATAAGCCATGCCTCGGGCTCAGTGTGGACAGCAGGGAACGTAAGGTGTGCAGAGCCGTAGCAGGACGCCTGGCACATAGCAGGTGTTCACCACACGGTAGTTGCTGTCATGATAGCGGGTTTACTTCCCTAGCCCTTCTCTGACCTAAGGTCAATTATTGGGGCCACAGTCTGTTAAATATTGCCGGGTGACAAATCACCCCAAAACTTAGTGGCCTAAAATGAGCAATTTCTTTCACTCTCCAGGTTTCCCTGGCCCAGAAATCTGGAGCTTGGCTGGGTGGCAGTGGCTCAGGATCTCTTGAGAGTTGTCAGTCACCTGAAGGCTTGGGTGGGGACCGGACACCCATTTCCAGGGCGGGTCACACACATGGCTGGCAAGTTGGTGCCGGCTGCTGGCTTAGGGCCTCCTTTTCTCCATGCGAGCCCTCCTCGCGGCTCCTTGAGTGTCCTCGTGGCATGGCGGCTGGCATCCCCAAGAGCAGGTTTGTCTGGGAGGACAGAATCTGGGTCTGTCTCAGTCACTGCTGTATCTCTAGAGCCTGGCCTAATGCTGATGCCTGGCCCAGAGCCTTCTGTGAAGGTCTAAAGGACTGCGAGCCGTCTTAGCTCTTCTGCCCTTGCTCCTTTATTCTTCTGCAAGGTGTTTCGCCTTTCGCAGCTATGTTGGCGGTGGGCTCAAGGTTTTAAAGAGGATCTCAAAGGCTGTGGAAAGAGAAGTCTCAGGGAGAGACAGCTGCTAAGGCTCAGGACCCCGCTGTTCCTCCTTACTGGAAATTCTCTTTCCAGACCTTGACCTTGGGCTTCTGAGTTCATTCTAAGGGAGTTCACGTTCAGGGAAACCCAAATAACCATCCCACGAGGCCAAGAGCCAAGCAGGCCTGGAGAGACAGTGCCTGGGAAGGAGCTCACATCCTGCGGAGGGGAGCCGAGGGGCCCAGTGCTCGAGCTGGGCAGAAAAGGACAAGTCAGCATTGCTGTTCAGGCGAAGTAGCCAGGTGCAAAGGCCCTGAGGTGGAAAGGTGTGGCGCGGCTCTGGGGCCTCTGAGCAGGGGGGGCAGGGCTGTGAGGGCGGGGCCCGGATGAGGCTGGAACACAGGGTTAAAGCAGAATTGCAGGGCAGGGGGGGTAATTGAGGCCGCAGTGAGGAGGAAGAGGGAACTGGGTGGAGAGAAAGAAGCAGAAGCAGGAAGATTAGAGACAAGGATCTGAAACAAGGCCGTAGCCCTGGGAAGGGGATGGAGGGGAAGGAGACCGGCCAGTTTGAAAAAAGATTTCGTTAGAAATTTGACCGGATTAGATGGCCAGATTAGATTAGATGAGAGGAGGGGGATCGCGCGGATGAGTAGTTTTCTCTTGAAATGTTCTTTCTCTCCGAATGCTGGGAGGCAGCAACGCAGGAAGGAGGCTTAAGGTGTTTGCTCAGTGTCCCGCGGCCTGGAAAAGAACCCAGAAAGCCTGGGACCTGGCAGAGCTTGGGCCATGATGTCATTCACGCAGGGGTCTGGCTACAGCCCGGTCTGGGGTGAGGGCCCCGCTGTGGCTTGTCTCCCAGGCAACCTGCTCTGGTGAGAAACACGCCCTAATGACTGTCTAGATTTTCAGGTTACCAAGCACTTGCACGAATCTCTTTGTCTCATTTAATTGTCCCCGTGGGAACGGTTATTCCCATTCTACAGAGGAAGCAACCGAGGCTTCAAGGCTCAGAGAAGCGGGGTAGCTTTGCTGTGGTCAAGGGGGTAGCAGAGCCAGGCTTGGAACCCGGGGGTCCTAACTCGCCGTCAGGTCTTTTCTCCAGCACACGCCCCTGCTTTCTCCATCCCTCAGCTCCCCGAACTGCCACTTACACTGAGTCAAGTTCACAAGGAATTGCAGACTTCCCCTAGGGTCTGGGGGGGGGGGGGG
>NW_024423319.1:89983104-90011637 GCF_017311325.1 Ursus maritimus | reverse complement strand
GGGGGGGGGGGGGGGGCATGTCTGTCAGGTTTGGGCGTGGCTGTAAGTGGCTCTCGGTTTTGGCGGGTGGGGTATCCTGATAAATGTGTTAGAAGTGTGGGTGTTTGGTGGCATGGAAGTAGGGGGGCGGGGGACAGAGAGATCAGAGCCATCAATCAGGAAGGGGTCCCCGAGGCAGGTTGATAGGCTGGGGCTGCATACCGGAAACCCAATGATCTTGGGCAAAGGCGAATGCAGCAAGTCAGGTGTCACGTTCACAGAGATGTTGATAACAGGGCTTTTTGCAGTCTCCCTGTTCTGGGGCCAGATGTTCAGAAACTTGACCGCCTTTCCTGGTTCTGCCTCGTTTGTTGTCCCGTCCCTGCCCCCACCCTGCCAGGCCTCTCTTTGCTGGTTCCCTCTTCCTGGAACTGGTGGCCAGGGTAGTGCGAAGACACAGAAGGAAGTACGAATTCCATCCCCTTAACTCCTTCCCCAGCTCCCCTTGCAGCTGGAACACCTAAATGCTTTCTGAGACGAGCTCTCTAAATAATTGGAACTTTCTCCCAAATCAGCACTTTTTCATGCTACATTAGCATTTATTGGTTTGATATTTACATTTGGCAAAGGAGCACCCAGTCTCTGGGTCCCTGGGAGCTCGCACTGTCAACTGAAACAGATTCGAATTGCTCCTCGCGAGCCTCCCTCTCCCCCCATCTGCCACCTGCCTGGTCCTTCCCTGCTTCCAGTCCATTAAAAAAAAGCTCAGAGGGGGGCGCCTGGGTGGCACAGCCGTTAAGCGGCTGCCTTCGGCTCAGGGCGAGATCCCGGTGTTGTGGGATCGAGTCCCACATCAGGCTCCTCTGGTATGAGCCTGCTTCTTCCTCTCCCACTCCCCCTGCTTGTGTTCCCTCTCTCGCTGGCTGTCTCTCTCTCTCTGTCAAATAAATAAATAAAATCTTAAAAAAAAAAAAAAAGCTCAGAGGGGTTATCTTCACCCACCACAAGGTCTGCTGAGAAACAGGAGCCCTGCCCGGAGCAGTTGAGCAGCTCCCAGAACAAAAGGCAGAGACAATTTGAATTTGTGTTGCGGTAGGGGGTAAGGTATAGACCACTCCTCCATTGGATTGTAACCTCCCTGAGGGGAGGGAGCTGTTTCAGTTCCTTGAATTTCTACATATTTCCCTCCAGGGCCAAGAACCAAGCTACTGCAAACCTTAGGTTCTCAAGGAACATTCTGTCTACTCTGGAACGTAGAAAGTCTCAAGCCGGCTCTCTCTGACGGCTGCAGAGGGAAACGGTGGATGGATGATGCAGGCAATGTCAGGGCAATGGGGGGCACATGGTAAGGAGGAAAGTTCTCTCTTCTCCCTTCCAAACACCCCTGGCCGAGTCTGGCCAAGGAGCCCAGGCCTGCAGGAGTGGGGTGGAGGGTGTGTACTTAGAGCTCAACAGACCCAGTGCTGACAGGTGTGGGCCTCAGTTTCCTCTTCGGTAAAATCGGGATTATGNNGGTTTCTTTCCTCACAGGCTGGTTGTGGGGATCAAGGGAGATAGGGCGTGTAATGGGTTTAGGGTACCCTGCAGTGCAGGCTGTGGGTTTTCGGAGGTGCTGGGTCCTGGGATTCATTCAGACCCTTGGCCCCTTGACTTGTGGGAGCGGGGCCCTCAGTGTAAATCATAACCCCTCCGAGGCCTCTTGGCATATTTACGCCATGTCTTGTGGTTTCCAAAGGGCAGGCTCTCGCATCAGCCCCAGAGCCTTGCTACTCAAAGTGGGGCCTGCGGACCGGACCACATCTGCCAAGTCTGTATTTTTTTTTAAAGATTTATGTATTTATTTGAGTGGGGGAGGGGCAGAGGGCGAGAGAGAGCCTTAAGCCAACTCTGCGCTGAGCAGGAGCCTGACATGGGGCTCGATCTCGAGACCTGAAGCCGAGCCGAAACCAAGAGTCAGATGCTTAACTGACTGCACCACCCGGGCGCCCCTGCCCACTCTGTATTTCAAGAAGGTCCCCAGGTGACTCGTGTGCACGTTAAAATTGAAGAAGTACTTTAGGACCCCCTGTGCAATATTCAATGCAGAAATGACTTCCCTGGGGGTGCCTGGGGGGACTCAGTCGGTTAAGCATCTGCCTTCAGCTCAGATCATGATCTCGGGGTCTGGGGAAAGAAAGAAAGAAAGAAAGAAAAGAAAGAAAGAAAGAAAGAAAGAAAGAAATGACTTCCTTTTCATGGATGAGCAAACTTCCTAAAAAAAATTGATGACTTCTTTTTGCCCGAGCTCACGCTCATTAGCCATCTAGAAAGCTCGTGACTCCTGTTTGTCCTGGATCCTTTTCCCTGCCCGCAGCTGTTCCTTAAAGGATCAGCAGAGTCCGGTGGAGGGTGGAGTGAGCAGGGCCAGGCGCCAGGAGCTCATCTAGAGCCCCATCTCCATGAGGGGGGCCCGACGGCCGCCTGCTATCGAGGTCCTACATGGACCCCAGCCTGAGGAGCTCGGGGTATTGGCCCATAGGCTTGAGTTGGGGTAACCAGGTGGCCAGAGGAAAATGTCGCGTCCACTGATGCAAGCATTCCGCTGTTAACACGGGGTTTCAGAGGGTTAGACCGCTTGACTCTCGTGCAAGTAAAAAATGACCACATGTCAAAGATTTGATTTAACTCCTTCATTAATGAGGGAACCTCTAAGATGTTAAAACCGGTTCTAATGAGAATGTAAGGAGCTAGGTATTTATAGGCAATTTAATAGAAAACATTTAGAGTGAGGTAGCTAGGTTAGAAATTATTTGCATCTCTACCAGACAAAACTCTGAAAGTTAACCAGCCTCTGTGCCCACGGGCCTGGCCAATAGCCTGGTCAATGGGAAGTCAATCAGAGATGCCAGCCCAGCACTGAGCTGAAAGAACACCCCATAATCTCTGTTGCCCATTTCTCATTTTGGCTCATTTTTTCTGACACTACCCTCGGTTAGTCCTTGAGAATCCGGAAATAGCTGTTGCCTGAGAATTACCCTCAGAATGGAATGTGGGTCTTGGAAGAAAAGGAGGAAAAAAAGATGAGCAAGCCCATCTTTTACCAGATGGGGAGCCTGCTTGCCCGTGCACCTTCCCTCCGTCCTGCAGATCCCGTGCAATTGCTTGTAGTGGGCGTGAGCCGGCCTTGCACAGGGGAAGGCGACTCTTCACCGCAAGGGGACCACGCGGCCTGCTCCTGACTCCCATTCTCTTTAACCTTGGCCACTGCGCAGAGGGGGATGATGTATCTGCAAACATCTGCAGCCTCGTCCAAAATATTTTCCCCTCCTGTATCGTTCTTGCCAATATTGTTAATCTGTGGGTTGACTTCAGACCAAAATAAATCTCCCAGCCCTGGCCACCAGCTAGCTAATTTTACTTTGTAGCCGGGGAATAGAAAGTGGGGGCCTTCGGCCGACCGTTCTGTGTTTATTTTGCTTGCTCTCTGCTGCAGTTTAAAAATCACACTTGGAAAAGTGGACCCTGTGTGCATGGGAGCAGCAGCTGAGAGAAACAACAGAGATGGAGGGATTGGAAAAGGCAAGTTGTACCATTGCCGGCCACATTCGTCTCTCTTCATGGATTCCGATTGTCCCCGATGGCCTTTCCCATGATGTCGAGAGTCGTCAAATGTGCCAAAAAGCAGAAGGCTACATGGCCATTTGGGGAGGATTTTCTTAGGCTCTCATTGCATCCTGTCACTCTTGTTGGTCACTATCGAAGAGAACTAAACTCTGGGTTCTCCTTGACCAATTCCAGAGGAAGCAAGTGGGTAGGACCTTAATGTGTCTGCCCTGGAAGGGACATCGGAGGCCATCTAGTCCAGTCCTGCCAGCTAAGAGGCAGGATTACCTAGTGGTTGAGGACACAGCTTTGGAGCCAGATGGCCCCAGTTTGAACCTGACTCCACCACGTACTGGCTGTATGAGCTTGAATGAGTTACTAACCTCTACCTCACTTTCCTCATCTGTAAAATGGGGATAGTAATAGTCCTACGTACCTCATAGGATTGTAGTGGGGGGTGAAATGAATGAACACATATAATGCATTGAGAACAGCAAAGCAGACCGTAAGTGCTTGGTAAGATAAGGAAATGAGGCTCAGAGAGGAGAAGCAAACTCCCTAAGGTCACTCAGGGAGTTGCCAAACTGAGTTGGACTCAATGAAAAAAGAGGAGACGTTATTGCTTCTTGGAAATTCTGACTAATGACTGTTTTCTTTGCTCGCGTTACATCATCCTCGCTCAACACTTGGAGGGAGCCCTAACACGAAAGTCAGGACAGCACATCCTAGTCCAGGCGTGCCTCTAACTGACGGTGGCCTTACTGGTCATTAGTCTGGGACTGGATGGTCTCTGGAGTGCCCGTTGGTAGTAACACTTTATAATTCGAAATTAGGATCTGCGCCCTCCATTCAAGCCAAGTCTGTTTTTTCTGTGACACTCTTCACTGTCCCCCCCTCCCTGCCATTTTCCCTGTGACATTTTGCCTGACTATATCCTGTGGACATCAACAAGTTTTTTGGGCTCTCCTACTCTGTCCCTTCCCTCCATCGCTCCCTCCCCACCTACCCCCTGATAGAGCAATCATGGGCTTCAACTGCCCCACACCTGAGCCCTGTGGTTGCCATGTTTAGGTTGATTAGACACATGACAGTCTTGTAGATGTCTTGAAAGTTACCAGGTAGTGCCTTGAAAGTAGTGACTTGAGTTCTTTCTTATCGTGACCCACTTTGAAGGCCTAATAGGGCGCCCTTGGCAGAGTGATTTATCCATTATGGTTTGTTGACCGGTTCCCAAATGAGTTGGGATATTGGATGAAATCTTATATTAGCAAGGCTCCCGCTGGTATGTTCTGTACAGCTGCCATAGATGTTCTTTGTTTGAGAAGAAGCTGGAATTATCTGACGTCGAAGCCTGATAAAAAGGGTGTTTAAGAACAATCAAAATTGCAAACTTGAAAAATTCAGGCTGGGACACAGGAATATGTTAGATCCTTCCTTCTGCTGCCTTTCCTTCTTTCCACCCTCATGCTGCATCCCTCTCCCTGAAATTCAGGCCTGAGTCAAATGTTAGGTTGCAACCTATTGGTGAAATGAAGCACTGCAGCCTAGCTCTACAAGACGTTGTAAATGCCCAGAGGGAAGTAGGTGGAGCTTGAGTTGCTAGGAGATGAGAAAGTAGAGTCAGGTATTGCCCAGTATCTTTTGGATTAAGTTGATCTGGAGGGAAGAGTGAGGGCTAATATCAAAGGGGAGGCCTGGAGTGAGAGAGATACTACTAAGTGCTCTGAGGGCTGCAAAGGAACAGTAAACAGTTATTTGGGGACACAAACATCTGTAATGCCTCATCCTGCTGAGTGTATATGTAACAAGGCCCCACGGACCACTGGGCTGACCACCAGTGTAGTCCTGCCTCTCTCAAACCTTTGTCCTTAGTCCAAGTTGTTGGAGCCCAATTTAAAAGTCTATATCGGAGGGGTGCCTGGGTGGCTCAGCAGGTTAAGCATCCAATTTGGCCTACTAGAACACTCACTTTGGGGATACTCCCTCTCAGAACCCAGCCATCATGCTGTGAGAAGCCCAAACGACATGGAAATGTCGCACATGAGGCAGTTAAGTTCCCAGCCAGCAGCCAACATTAATTGCCAGCTGTGTGTGTGTGTGTGTGTGTGTGTGTGTGTCTGTGTGTGTGTCTGTGTGTGTGTCTGTGTGTGTGTGTCTGTAGAGGACTCCAGCCCCGGCTGACACTTACCTGTAACTGCATGAGAGATCCAGAGGAAACACCCCCCAGCTGAGTGCAGTCAACTCACAGAACCATAAAATAATAATAATAATAATAATAATAATAATAATAAATTGTACTAGGCCACTGGGTTTGGACACACCACAGGGCAATCGGTGACCAGGACCACAGCAACTTTTGTTAGACACATGAACTAGAGGATGACCCAGTATTAGGTATAGTTTTAAAACCTTGGATTTCGCTTTAGAACAACGAGTCCCTCACATCACAGCACAGCACTATTTCAGTTCGCATCTGCTGCTTCTGATCGAAACACTACCTTGAACTTCCTGAGAGACCGAGGGCACTTCCTGACAGGTGTCCCCTTGCGTCCTCATCTCTGTGACTGTGGAGTTCAGTGCCTCTCACACATGCTAGCACGGCACTTGCTGCCCTATTTGTAGGTCATGAGGGAAGAACCCAGGCTGTTGTCTCCAGAATGTCCCACGGGTGGGACTGTGCTGTATATAGCAAGAAGCCATCCATACATTACATTCTCTTTTTGTTAACCTTAGTGATGTATGATTTACATATAATAAAACAGACCCATGGGGCACCTGGCTGGCTTAGTCCGTGAAGTGTCCAGCTCCTGGTTTCAGCTCAGTCATGATCTCAGGGTCCTGGGATCGAGCCCCGAGTTGGGCTCCACATGCAGCGGGGAGTCTGCTTGTCCCTCTTCCTCCTCCCTCTGCTCTTCCCCCCCACTCTCTCTCTCTCTCTCTGAAATAAATAAATAAAATCAAAAGAACATTGTAAAGCTGTCATATTGTGGCCTTTGAAAGCAAATTTACTGCCTTTGAAAAAAAAAATAGACCCATTTTAAGTGTATAAATTGATGAGTTTTGACAAATATAATCACCACCACAACCCAAGCACGGAACATGTCCACGACCCCGGACTTTCCCTGTGCCCCTTTTGCAGTCAATCCCCCCCCCACCCCTGGCCCCAGGCACTATAGATCAGTTTTTGTCTTTTCTGGTATTTCATATAAATGGGATCATATAGGATGCCCTCCTATGTGACTACCTAGTATCTTACTGAACATAATATTTTGAGTGTTGTGTGTGTATCTAGAGTTAATTCCTTTTTATTCCTGGCTAGTACACCATCGTATGGATAGTTCACAATTTGTCTCTTTGTTCTCCTGTTGATGGACATTTGGGTTGTTTACAGTTTGGGGCTATCATGAGTAACCCTGTTATGAATGTTCACATACAAGATTTTATGGTCGTATGCTGTTGTTTGTTTGGGGTGAATATCTAAGAGTGCTTTTCCAGGATTATATGATAAGTGTATACTTAACTTTATAGAAAACTGACTAATGGTTTCACATGACTACCTGCAAAATACGAGAGTTCTGGTTGCTCCGTATTCTTACCAGTACTTGACATCATCAGTCTTTTTGCTGTAGCTTCCCTGGTGAGTGTAATGGCGCCTCATTTGCCCACAGGATTCTAACTGTTTTTCTCCTTGGCGCTGCTCTCAGAGTATAATGTTACCGTACTGTGTTAGTGATCTCTTGCTGCATCATAAGGTACGCCGAAACTTAGAGGCTTAAAACAACAACAAACCTTTATTACCTCGCAGTTTCTGTGGGTCAAGAATTGAGGAGCAGCTTAGCTGGGTGGTTCTGGCTCAGAGTTTTTCATAAGATTGTAGTCAAGATGTTGTCTGGGGCCACAGTTGTCTGAAGACTGGGGCCAAAGGATCCCCTTCCAAGATGGCTCAGTGGCATAGCTATTGGCAATAAGCCTCAGTTCTTCATTGGCTGTTGTTGGCAAGCCTCAGTTCTTCACCATCTGGATCTCTCCATGGGGCATTCCATTGAGCGTCCTCACAGCATAGCAGCTGGCTTGCCCCAGATCGGCTGAGAGAGAGAGAGCCCGGCAGAAGCCAGAATGTCTTTGATACTCTAGCCTCAGAAGTTATACTGTGTCTTTCTCACAATGTCCTGTTGGTCAGGGAAAGGATATACAGGGGCATGAATAACAGGAAGTGGAGCTCGTTGGAGGCCATCTTGGAGGTGTGCTATCACACGCATTGTCTGGCCAGCGTTCTTGGCTCTGTGGTTCCTGACCCTGTGGGTGAGGGTCCTGTGGGTCCCAAGTACACTCGAGAAAGTGAAGAGCTATCGAAGTCAGACAGCTACTCTACAAGTAGAAAAGGAAACTGGAAATTCTGGCTATGAACATATGGGCCCCAAAGACTCCTTTAATTTTGTTCTTTTAGAATCCAGAAGAAAGACAAACTTTTCACAGTGAATCAAACTGATGATGAAGACAAGACTTGATCCTAGGGTTCCTTACACAAACTCTGTCACCTTCTAAGCTATCCTTGTGAGCACTCCCTGGCCCCAGCTAGTTATACTGGTCAAAGTCCAGTCGAGAAAATAGGAACTACTCTAGGTGGATGGAACTCGATGCACAAAATTGTTTACACACGTGACGGAGAAACTGAGAAGCCAAACAGGAAAAGGTGGAGCAACCCAGAGAGATGCGAGAAGCGAGTGCAGGGAGCTTCCATTGCCCCTAAGGCTGGAGGGATGTAGGGCAGAGCCGGGTCACTGGAGCCTGGAAGTGGGGTTGGTGGGCCAAAGCTGGAGCTGAGGTGGTCCTGTCCTCTGGGATCTGTAGCCACAGAGGAGTTCCAGCTACTGAGGCAGAGAGCAAGGTGGAGAAATTCCCTGGCTTCTCCCTTCCTCCTGTCCTCCAGTCTTCTTCCAGTGCCTTCCATGGACACCAGGGAACATGCAGACAAGACAGAGCAGAGGAAGAGGAAGGAGGAGGGCTCTGAGGGCACCAGGCCCAGGACTGGCTCGCTGGTGTTGGGTGGGTGGCAGATTTTGTTTTCCAGAAAAGTCCCCGGTAATATTTCTGGTCCCCCTTGTTCTTCTACAACCAGGACACTCTCCCATCGAGGTGGAGTCTGAATCCCCCTCCTTCATCCTGGGTGGGACCTCCATGAATAGAATGAGACAGGAATGATTCTAAGTGACTCGTAAGAACTGGCTACAGAAGTTAATACAGGTTCTGCCGGGCTTGCTCTTGCTCTTGGGATGCTCTCCCTTAGAACTCCAGTCCGAACAGAGAGCCCGCATGGAAACGCTCATGGGGAGGGAAACTGAGGCCCCAGATATCATGGAGCAGAGACAAGCTGTCCCCTGTACCCCTGCCTGCACTGCTGACCTGTGAGCATAATGATTTTCTTTTCTCGCCACTCAGTCTCAGGAAACGTTGTTTCCGTGGCTGTTGTAACCGGGAGCTGGGGAGACTGGCAGGAGGATTTCGGGTGCCTATTTGGGACTCAGAGCAACGTCAGCCTCCTCTCAGATCTTCTCTTTTGGGGGTAGAATCTCGATCAACAATTGGAGTTGGTTTGAGAGCACGTGGAAGTTGGTCTTACTCTTCTGCGAATTCATTAAACCTTGTTTTTGGACCTGTTCCCTCAAAGAACTCAGTGATTCAATTTATACATATTTATTGAGTGCCTAAACTGTACTAGGCAATGAGTATGCACTCGAAAATAAACCCAGCATGATCCCTTAACTTCAGACAGAAAACAAATCACCTTATAAGAAAGTATGTAATTAAAAAGCGAGATAAACGCTCTGAAGGAAAAACGTTGGATGCCAAGAGAGTGTAACAGAGGATCTGGATTGTGTTTGGGGTGTTGGCAAAACTTGTCTCAGGAAGTGCTATTTCTTTCTTTTGCTTTCTTAAACTTATTTCTTCAAAGCCATGAAATGTTTTACAATACACTTTTTAAAAGTTAGCAAAACGAGATCTTTTGCTGAAAATGATCATCGGACACGCATATGCTAAAAAGCATTTACTCAGGGGCGCCTGGGTGGCTCAGTCGGTTGGGCATCTGACTCTTGATTTCGGCTCAGGTCATGATCTCAGGGTCGTGAGATTGAGCCCCACGTCCGGCTCTGAGCTCAGAGGGGGAGTCTGCTTGAGGTTCTCTCTCTCCCTCTCCCTCTGCCCCTCCCCCCACGCTCGCTCTCCCTCACGCTCCCTCTCGCTCTTGCTCTCTCTCAATTAAATAAATAAGTCTTTTAAAAAAAAAAGGCATTTACTCACCAAGAACCATGGAGTGTTTTGCTGGGAGACACATGAAAATTAGAGTGCCTGGGGGTGCCGACACATTGGATTTGTCGTGGAGTTTTAGGAGAGTGACTCGGTCCCCAGGAGCCAGGGACGCCAGGCTGGCCGGTGTGTGTGTGGCCAGTCTGGGCTGTGACTGTTGTCTCTAGGAGTCCAGCACAGTGGAGCTGGCTCCTGGGGACAGAGAAGGGAGGCGAGGTGCAGGGAGACAGGGGAGCCGCGCCTGGGAGACCCGGACAGTGGGGACTGCACTGTGCTCTGGAGGCAAGAGCAAGGAGCACGTCAGGTCCCTGTCACAGCCATGGACCTATGTCCCGAGTCTGCTGGTCACTGCCTGGAAAGATGGCCCCGAATTGCTCCTCTGGCGAGGCCTGTAAGGCAAGGGGCAGGAACGAGACCATTCCCAAGGCACTTCCCTTCCACGAGAGCAGGGCTCTTCCTCCAGAGACGGGGCTGGGGTCTTTCCATCTGCTGTCTCCTCGGAGCCACCCTGCCTTGTCCGTCTGGTGGCATCTGTCCAGTCTGTTGGCACACAGCCTCTTCAAGCTGCGGTTCCCCCATGAGCTTGCGTGGACGTCGATGGGTCCCTCCACCTCCTCCACCGTGAGTGGCGTCCGGGTCACTGCTGCGGCCTGCATCCATACAGTCCAGTCCCCCCAGAGATGCTCGCCAGCTATGCCTTGTGGGGATGGTCGCCACACGACCCACAGCCAGATGTCAGGGCCGCAGCCTTGTGTCATGATACTGTGAGGCACAGCCAGGGCTTCCACCGCACACCGGGCCACGTGGCTGCAGAGCTGTGGACCGTGGTTGCCTTGAGGGCTCTGCTTGTGTCCACCTCCCAGGCCCACTCCATCCAGGTGTGCTCCCTGCTCTGATGATTCCCTCCCCAAAGATACGGAGACCAGATTTCCTAGCGGGGGGCCACCATAGACACACTCGCCCCCAACTTTGTCGGGGGCCAGGACAAGAGGCCACCAGAGGCCCACGTGCCATATCTGTAAATATTTCAAGATTAACATGAAGCTTACCAGCCATTACCTAGAGTCTGTTGATGAATGTAACTTCGCAGGGATGTGAGAGGCTAGGTAGGAATTTAGGATTCTGGATTCTTCAGAGTTCCACATGACAGCGTGGCTGGCGCCCGCCCCCCTCTGCTCCTTCCCTTCCCACGTGTGGGGCTCGGTCCCACACTAGGACGGGCCTGGTGTGCATACCTGCTTAGCCTCCAGCCCCCACGGTCTGGCTCTACCCACTTTCTGCCTTCCCAACCTCCCCCCTCCCCCCTGCAAGCAGTCACCCCTTGGCGACTTCAGGGTGTGAACAGACAGTGACGTTCGCTCTTGGAAGGATAGACAAGGGGAGGAAGCCTGGGCAGTCCCTTAGGGGTATCGAGCTGAATTCTGGGGTCCTAGGATTCCAGATTGTGTCCAGAAGGGGAGAACAGGCTCTAGGCGGGTGTCCCTTTGGTCCAAGGGCAGGGGTGTGGCCAGAGCAGGACCGTCTAGAGCATGGGACCCAGGCCAGGGGCCTTCACTGCCCAGTTCTAAGGGTACTTTCTGGTCCTCAAAACCAGAGCAGGTTTTGTTCAGTCGAAGTGCTCTGTGTCCTTTGAGCTGTCACATACAGCCCCTAGGAACCTTTGCTGAGGCTAGTCGCCTACCTAGCACCCATTCCGCTGAGAGCGATGCTGAAATGTTTCGCCACCGTATGGTATAGGTAATGACCAATACTAACCGGGGTTAGGCCAATGCTGAGCTGGGGTTCTGGAGGCCGTCTACTGGGCCGGGCATTGACCCTTCTGTTGTTGGGTCAGGGGGAGACAGAGGAGGGTTCTGGGCCACAAGGAGGGAACTGGGGGTGAGGCTTGGGGAAGGAGCCATTTATCAACAGTGTGGAGATATTTCAATATTTTAACACCAGTGCTGCTGTACCCGTGAATATCAACTCTGTACTCTTCCCTTCTTGCTTGGATTGTATTAGGGCCAGTACTGTGCCCAGCTAAAAGACCACATCCCCAGCTTTTCTTGAAGCTTAGGGGAGGTGGGTAATATATAAGAACAAGTCTTCAGAAAGGCTTATTCAGCTGGGAGGAGTTCCCTTTGTGCCTGTCCTTCCACTTCTTTCTAAACCTGTCCCTTCTGGAATGACGATGATGGGTGGAGCTCCAGCAACCATCTTGTGACCTTGAGGATGGAAGGCCCATGTTAAAGAAAGCAAAGCAGAAATATAGAAGGAGCTTGAGGTCCTGATGACTGTAGAGCTGCCTGAGCACCCCCAGCCTGCCTGCTGCTGGACTCTTTTTCTAAGAGAAAATAAACTTCAAATTTGTATAAACCACTGTAGTTAGGTTTCTGTTATAACACTCGAATTTGATTGCCAACTCATTTAACTCCAGTCCTCACTGCCCACGTCTTCTCAAGGCTGCTCCAGGGTCAGGGATGCGGACGGGAGACGGATCTTCATTCAGCCTGTGCCTTCCCCGAGCGGGACGTGTTCCGTCAGCTAATCCTTAAGACCATTCTGGCCACTAGTGTTCACATTCCTCACTTTGACTGTTGAGAAAACTGGTCTCAGAGGTTATTTGGCTCCACTGGCGGCGGAACTGGGGCCAAGGCTTGGGTCTTGTGGGCTCCGGAGCCCATGTCTGCTGCACCACACTTCCCAGTCTGTGCAGGCAGGACTGGGAGCCCCTTCTTGTTCACCGCCGGGGTGGGGGGGAGTGCCTGGGACATCCCCAGAGGTGAGGCATTGTTGGCTTGGACTTCAGGCTTTCCGGATCCCACTGCACCTCGCTGCCAACTGGGCAGGGATCTGCTTCCAGAAAAGCGGGGGCTGTGTGTGTCAGAAATGAGTCTTAAAAAATCACCTGTCTTTCTCCATTGTCACTCTTGAGAGAAAAACCTGGAACAGTAAGCAGTGGGGCTATGGGGGGGAGGGTGGAGAGGGGTGAAGAGGGGAGCTGTGAAGCAGGTAGTAGGTAGCCTTCTGCCCTCCAAGGTCAGAGAATAAAAATGAAAATCCCTGGGCATGGGGGGCCAGGGAGGGACCCATCTCTGAGGCGGGGGTCCTCCAAGAGACCCGAAAAGGTGCTCAGTTTCCCCAGGCTTCGAGGCTGCTGTGTCCTCCGCCCAGCACACTTGGTCTCCCAAAGCCTGAAAGCCCAGCTGACCTCTGAGGGCAGCTGCAGCAGAAGAAACATTTTCTGAGGCAGTTTCATGGTCCCAAAGGTCTCTAGTGGACACTGGTGAAGGCCTGGCACACAGAGGCTGGCGGTCATCCCTTCTTGGTCCTCTTTGCCAGACTCACTTCCATTCTTAGTATATTTGGAAGGGAGGGAGAACCGTCCAGAAGCCCAGAGGGTTTCTTCCTGTGGATCTCCCAGAATTCTGCATTCCCTGTTTTTCTCTTCAGGGGCCAGGGCCTCTCATTCTCTCTCCCCTCCATCTGCCCAGGGACTTGCGGAGGTGAAGTGCAGCCTCTGACAGCCCCAGAGAGAGCCTGCCCTTGGCGAAATGGCTTCCTGGGCACTGGAGAAAGAGCCCGAAGACGCAAGGCTGGAAGAGAGGCCTCGGGCTCAGGCCGCCTCCAACAGCCCCTCTGTGTCCCTGACTCCCCTCGGGAAAGGGTGACCCACCAGGCCGTCCTGAGGAGCCCCCCCGCGCCTCCCCCTTCACAGGCTCCAGGCGGAAGAGATGGAAAGCAGACCCTCCTGAATGTTTAACTTCGGCGGAGATGATAATAACTTTCCCATGGATGCAACTATATCCTTCCCTGTGTTCCTTCGGGGCTCCCGAAACTCCATACGGTTCTCATTTGCAGCTCGTTCCTGAGGAGGCCTCATTTCCTCGCCACACACCCCTGATGTGGTCAGGGTCTCCCTCCCACAGCCCAGGCAGGGCGGCGTGGGGAGGGGGGGGCTTCCCTGAGCTTTCCCCTGATGGCTGCCCCCCCTTTGTCTGGCCTGGCCTCACCAGACCCCTCTCTTGGCCTCTGCCCTTTCCCTAACCCTTGGCCCCCAACGCCTCAGGCATTTCAGTTTCTGCTCCCTGCGCCCCAGGGGGCCGTAGTTAGGGCTGGGGGGGTTCCCCAGGCAGAAGGGTCCTTCTAGAAGCTTCTCCCATTCAGCCTGATAAGCCTGTGGGATGACTCCAGGGTGGTCACCATCAGCACGCTATCCTATGTGAGTGGCGCCCCCTGCAGTTACCAGACAAACGCCTCTGTTGGTAGGCCCTGAGGGGAGAGCAGTTCCAGAGCTCTTTCCAGCAGGGAAAAGGCCCCAGCCTCCTGTTGCCAGAAAGCTCTGCTCCCCAAACTCTTTCTACCGCACACCTCTTATCACTTTGATCTCAACAGGAAGCCCAGAGGAGCTGAGAAGAGGAAAGGGAAGAACAACGCACTCACGTCTGCGGGGTGCTGTAGTGGTAGTGGTGGTGGTGGTGTTGCTGTTGTTGTTGTTAACGTGTTCACATTCCTGGCATCTCTCAAGGTTCAAAGCACCCCCGTGGGGGTGCCAGGGCAGGGGGTTGTTATGGGCCTCTGACAAAATGGGTGAGGATGTGGGACCCAGAGCAGGGCCACTGAGGTCCTGGCTCCCCGCCCCCGCCCCCCCCAGCCCTGTTCCAGGGCTCCAAGGGCAGGAGGGAGTGGGGGCGAGCAGGTGGTGGCTTAGTAGTGAGGCCTGTGGCTCCCAGGGTCCTGCTCCACGGTCTGCGCAGTGGAGGGCCTCGTGTGAGTCACGTCACCGCTGAGTGCCTTCGTCTCCCCAGCTGTAAAATGGGCATTCGGAGAGTAGAGCCCTAGCTTCGTAAGAACAGCTCTGGGCACGAAGAAGGTGCGGCGGAGCCCGAGCGCAGGTCCCTTGAGACCCAGCTTCTCCCTCCCTCGCCCGCAGCCTGTCTCCACAACTTCCACGATGCGAGATCTCTGAGATCAGAAGCCCCGAGGATGTCCCCGCTCTGGCCTCTGCAGCCGGGGCACTTCCCTCCTGCTTCCCACACCAGGTTCTGAGGTCGCGGCCCAGGGGCGTCCACGCCGCGGGCCCCAGGGAGCCGGTCTGGCTTCGGGCTCGGGGATCCCAGGAGCCCACCTGGCCCCCAGAGGCGGGCCCTTCGGGGCAGGTTCTTTGGTGTCCGGCTGGAGGGGGGGGGTAAATGGGTGTGATTAGGAGATCAAAGCCCTTACCATGGGTTTGGCCAGAGGGGGCGCTTTGATCTCTCCCTTCCTTTTGCTTACCCCAACACACGCAGCCCTGAGTCACCAGCGCAACTCGGAAATCTCCCCGCTTTCATTCTTGTCTTATCAAGCTGCTGCCTCAGCTCCCCGCGCCGGGCGGGCGGGCGCGTCTTGCCTGCTGCTGAAGAGCGGGGTTTTCCCTCCAGGTTGTTTACGAAATCACCGGTTCGAGCCGAAGCCCGCGCGCCGCAGCAGGTCTGCAAAACCCCAACGGTTTCACTTTGAGCCTCGGTTGCAAAACCTGAAATCTTGATCTGCTTGTAAATGACGGGCGGGTGAATCAGCCTGCGTCTCTCGGGGTATCTAATTAGATGCCGGTCCTGCCTGGTCTCCCAGAACCCGGCCCAGCGAAGGCAGGGATCGCTCGGAGTCTTCTTTCTTGTTCCTTTGAAAAGGATCGAAATTCCTGTAACTGCGTATTGCAGTGGACCTGTGGAATTGCCCTCCAAACCTGAGTGAGGGCTCCTTCGGGATCGTGTTGTTGTGTCGTCGTGGCTCAGAACGCAGCCTCTGCCGCTTCGGGGTACCTCGGCAGGCTCTTCAGGCTGCTAGGGCCCCAAACTAGAAGAGAGGTCTCACCCAGCCCTCTGGGCACATTCCAGGACCAGCCACCAACACAGGCGGACCGGGGGTGGGGAGGCCTCTGCTGGCCTGCTCTCGGGGCTCTTGTCCTGCCCCTGGGGCTCGAGCCCTGCTTATAGCTTGATGTGCAAGGGCAACTGGGTGTCTGTGCGGGGAGAAAGGTCTGGCGAAGTGGAAAGAGCTGCAGGGGCCATGGGGGAGCATTTCCCGGAGGCCCTCCAGGGGAGAAGGGCAATCACGACCCTGAGCTTCCCTGGGAGAGGGACACATTGGTGGCTCTGGTGGCTTTTACGCTTTCACCTGCGGGAGGACCGGCCCTGGGGAGGCCAGCTTTTCCTAATCCAAGCGGGGTTGACAACCAAGGTTTGTTTATTCAACAACTAATCAGTAAGTGCCTGCCATGGGCTTGCTAGGAGCTGGTCTACGCACTGGGGACCGGTCAATGAGCCGCACGGACCACAGGGGCCACCTTTCAGACAGTTCCAGACGTGTTCCAGGAATGGGGGAAGACAAACCATAAATACAACAACTGAGTACATTATCTTATCTCTTAAAAAGGTGAGGAGTGCTATGGGAAAATGTAAAAGGGGAGGAGAAGGCAGATTGGCAATAGGAGCCGGGGCGGGGGCTGGACTCGGCAGGGTGGGGGAGGGGAGCAGACGAGGTCAACCCCCCCAAATGCGTCTCTCTGGCGTGAAGAATGATCTCGAGCTGATTATCTTTAGGAAACAGCAGACGCAAAAGCTCTGAAAAAGCTACCCTTCCGAAAGAGACATTTCCATGTACAAGGGAAATCTCCACTTGCAAGGGTGCCTCCCTCTCTATCAGGAAGAGAAGAATGACTAAATCTCTAGAAACTCTGATTAGTGGAGGAGGCCCTGACCTAAATCTGCATAACAACCTTAACACTTGTTGACTCTGCTTTTCTGGTAACTTCCCAGAGCTGGCCTTCCCCTCCCCCAACATCTTCGGTCTTTAGCTGGTAGCTTGGGTCAGTTTGCAGTAGTCAGGTTTTGTTTTGGTTTTTGGTGTTTGGTTTTTGGTGTTTTTTTGGTCTCTCCCATATATACAGGAGCTGTACGTGTTATTAAATGACTGTTTGTTTTTCTCCTCTTAACCTATCTTTTATTACAGGGGGGTCTCAGCCTAGAAGGGTAAAGGGAAAAGTATTTTTCCTCCCCTACAGGGCTTAGGGAGGCCTCCTCAGGAAGGTGTCAATTGGAGCAAAGGCTCAAAGGAGGTGAAAGAGTAGGCCGGGCAATTTTCTAGGGAAAGAAACTTACTGTGAGAGGGAACAGCCAGGGCAAAGGTCCTGGGGCAGGATCACCTGCAGTTTTCTGGGAGCAGCAAGGAGGCCGGTGTGGTTGGGGCCAAGGGAGGGAGAGAATAGGATACGAAGGTCGAGAAAGAAGGAACGGGGCAGATTCTTGCACCCTCTTGGAGGCCACTGTTGGGACCTTGCTTTTTTCTTTGAGTAAAATGGGGAGCCACTGCAGGGTTTGGAGCAAAGGAGTGACCCAGGTTTTAAAAGTATCACCGTTTTCAATACTGACTTTCCGAAATTCTCGTGCAGAATAAAAAGGTAATAAGCAATACTAAATTTCAATATTGATTTTCTAATGTGTGCTAAGCATTGTACATTGCAGTTGTCAAGGGTGTAGCAGGATCGGGGCACCTGGGGGGCCCAGTCGGTGAAGTGTCTGCCTTCAGCTCAGGTCATGATCCCAGGGTCCTGGGATGGAGCTCTGCGTCTGGCCGTCTGCTCAATGTGCTCTGCTTGTGCTCTCTCTCTCAAATAAAAAAAGAAAAGAAAAAAGGAATGTAGCAGGATTTTCCTGAAGGAATTCACCGTGTATGTGGTTGGGGGGAGAGGTCAGAGAGAAGAAACAAAGTCAATTTCAATGCTAAGTGAAGAAACACAGAGATGATGGGAGGAGTCTAGGAAGGCTTCTGGAAGGGATGCTGGAACTGGGTTCTAAAGGCCGAATAGGAGTTTTCCAGGTTGGCCCAACCAAAGGAGGAAGGGTCATTTCAGCAGAGGAAACAACCTGTGGAAAGGAACAGAGGCTTGAAAGAGCAGAGAACTATAAATAATTCAGGAATGAATGGACATGGTTCTGTGGAAGTCGCCAGGGGGAATGAGCAAAAGTGAAGTCGAAGAGGGAAAGGAGAAGGGGAAACAGAATGAAGGAGAAAAAAAAATTCCCATCTTTTTTTTTTTTTTTCCATGGCAGTTGAAGATGGGTTCTCTGCCCAGGCTTCACGTGGCAGCAACAAAAATATCTGGTTTCTGAGATTTCATCTGATCAAGGCTGATACGGTCTCTGAGCTATGCTTTTTCCTAGTTTGGGCTCCCCAGAAGGAGACCCTGAGTTCAAGGAGTTCATCTGGAAGGTGATCCCCGGAGGCACCAGCAGAAGCACAGGGGAATGAGACAGAGAAGGGAAGGAAAGCAGCAGAGGGCGAGTGAATCAGCAGGTGGGAAATCACCTCAGTCCTGCCAGGCCCTCTGGGAGTAAGGGTCGAATTTACCCAAGGGGTGAGGGAGCTGGGGGATTTATTCTCCACTCCCATCGGTCATTAGTTAAGGGTCATCCCTAAGGGGTGGTTAACTCCTTGGCCCTCCCAGCCTTTCCTGCAGCCAGAGGGAAACACCCCGGCAAAGAGCTGGAGGTTTGAGAGAGGAGTACTGAGGGCGTGGGCATAGGCACCCACCACATCTGTTACAACTGTATACATTTCTCCAGCTCTTCAGCAGCTGACTAGATCTGCACCACCGTGCCAGAGAGGCCTTGAGCCTAGCTGTGGCCAAGATGGATGCCCACGTGGAGTCGAAGACAGACCAGGCCCAGGCCCACACCTGGGCATTCTGGGCGCCATCTTGCTGCAGTCCACATGAAGTAGGCTCAGGGGTAAAAGGAGAGGTGGATAAGGAAGGACCCGCTGGGACACTTGCTCTGAGGTCAGAGGTAGTCGGAGAGTTTGCAGTGCTGAGTTTTGTCACAGTGTCGACAATCTCTCTTGGTTGTATTGTGGTAAAATATGCATAACATAAGATTTGTCATTTTAACCATCTTTAAGTATACCATTCGGTGGCATTAAGTACATTCACACTGTTGTGCCGTCATCGCCACTATTTCCAGAACTTCTTCATCACCCCCAGTGTAAAGTCCATACCCATCAAACAATAACTCCCCACTTGGCCCAGCCCTTGGTAGCCTTTTATTGACTTTCTATCTCTGTGAGTTTGCCTATTCTGAGTACCTCATGTAAGTGGAATCATACACTACTTATCTTTTGTTGTCCGCCTTCTGTCGTCTAGCAGAATGTCTTCAAGGTTCATCCACGTGAGAGCCTGTGTCCAAGTTTCAGTCCTTTATAAGGCTGAATAATATTCCTTTATATGGACAGACCAGTTATTGCTTATCCAATCATCCATCAGTGGACATTTGGGTTGACTCCCCTTTTTGCTTGTTGTGAATAAAGCCACTATGTACGTGGGTGTACAACTATCTGTTCGAGCTTCTGCGTGTGATTCTTTGGGGTATATACGCGGGAGTAGAATTGCTGGGTCATGTGGTAATTCTATGTTTAACTTCTGGAGGAACGTCCATATTGTTTTCTATGGCGGCTCTGCCATTTTACATTCCCTCCAGCAATACACAACGATCTCTTGTCAAGACACTTTGGCACAGCTCTCCACATCAGCTGGTGGGGTGGAGATGGGAAGAGGACCACTCTCCATATGGACGGGTTCTGGCAGGGTCAAGTGAGGACACACCCAGACTTACACGGTAAGGCCTAGTAACAGGGGAGGGGACCCTTTTGGTCTCCTAGCATCCAGTTCATTCTACTACCACTTCAGTTGGACAAAGTCATAGTGCCAGATAGCTAGAAGGATGTAGGTTTGAGTCCTGCCTTTACCGTGGCCGTGTGACATCAGAACAAAGGATTTCCCCTTCCTGAGTCTCCGTTTCCTTCTTTGTACAAACAAATGGGAAGAGTAGTAGGGTGGGGTGAGCATGCAAGGAGGTATCCCAGTCCAGGGATGAGCGCAGGGCCTGGCAGATGGCGTGGGCTCAATCAATGGGTGCCACTGTCATTGTGATACGTTTCTGGGGATTCCTCTGAGTGTGAACTAGATGGCAACTTACACACCTAAAGTCAAGGTTAAGAGCCTACCCGATGCCCACGGCTGTGCTCGGATCTGGGGATAGAGCATTGCTGTGGGCCCCGTGGTACGCTGGCCAGATTGCCCTTCAAGAAAGCTCTTGCTGTTCCAGCGTGTGGAGCATTTTCAGGGGTCCCCTCTGGCTGTCAGCACCTCCAGGGGCTGCCTCAGCTAGAGAGAGAGTGCCACGGTCAAAGTCCTGCCCTTTCAGTGACCTTTAAATATGAGGGTATAAAGGTCTAGTTCCCTGGCCCACCTCCGGACAACTCTGTGGTAGGCCGAGTAATGCCCCCAACCTCCCCAGATGTCCACAGCCTCGTGCCGGGAACCCGTGAATATGTTTGTCACCTTCCGAGGCAAAAGGGACTCTGCAACTGTGATTAAACTAAGGCTCTTCAGCTGGAGAGATTATCCCAGATTATGTGGGTGGGCCAGTGTAATCACAAGGGGCCTTATAAGAGGGGCAGGAGGGTCAGTCACAGAAGATGTGACAAGGGGACCAGAGATCAGAGTGACGCACCTGGGGGCTCTGAAGATGGAGGTGCAGGCCAAGAGCCAGGGAATGCAGGTAGCTTCTGGAAGCTAGAAAAAAACAAGCAAACAGATTCTCCTCTGAAGCTTCCAGAAGGAAAGCAGTCCGGCCGACACCTTGATTTTAGATATCTGACCTCCAGAACTGTAGGAGAATAAAACCTCTGGTGTTGGAAGGCAGTAAGGGGGGGGGGAGCGGGGGGAAGGGGGGTGATTTCCTCCAGCAGCGATAGGAAATAATACAGTTCTGAGGGTGGGTCCAGCTCCAGGGCTCCCCGGGCTGTGGGCAGGGCCACGGAGGCTGCAGCCAAGCCTCCCTCTGCCCCTCCCTGCTCCCCGCTCCCCTCCCGCAGGGGTCGGTGCCATGAGCACCCTAAAATGAACACCCTTGCACCCTGAGCTCTGCCTCCTGGGGAGCCCGACCTGCTACACAGTCGCCATATATTTATTACAAGGCTTTGTTATGAACAATTTCAAACAGACACCGAGGTAGTAAGAATAGTGTAATGATCTCCCATGATCCCACTGCCCAGCCTGGACAATGGCCAACTTGTGGCCAATCTTACTTGATCTATATGGGAATGGCAGCTGAAAGGGAGAAGCAGAGCTCCTGCCCCGCAGATCTTCCCAGTCTAGAGGGGGGGTCTAGATGGCTCTAGACATCTCTGAGGCCAAGAGAACCCCAGGCAGCAGACCCCGCGGCAGCGAGCGTGGGGTCAAGGGCGCAGAGAAGCAGCGCCGGAGCAAGACAGGAAAGGGGGGAGCTAACCAGAAGACAAAGAACCGATGGGGCAGACCATGTCCCAAAAGGGTAGGTCCTAGGGTCACAGGCAAACTTGTCTAAAGGGTCCGGAGTCCAAGGCAGGAGGCAGGTGACCTGAAAGGGGACATTGGCAGGTAGCAGCTGAATAGAATAGGTACCACTTGCCTTTGTTTCTTTTTTTTCTTTAAGCAGGCTCCTATGCCCATCGTGGGGCTTGAACTCATGACCCAGAGGTCAAAGAGTCCCTTGCTCTATGGATGGAGCCAGCCAGGTGCCCCCACCTGCCTTTGTTTCATTTCATTGTCTTTCTGATGTTTGTTTGTTTGTTTAAATAGGCCCCCACCTGCTTGTACATGACTATTAATAATAGTGATGCTAGAACCGGGCCAGCTGCTGAGCTAAGCATTTCCCACAGGTGATCTCACCAATCTGCCCAGCAACCCCGGGAGGCAGATACTATTTTTATCCCCATTGCACTGAGACTCAGCGAAGTAAGGCCACTTGGCCAAGGTCCCATGGATGGTGTATTAGCTTCCTGAGGCCGCTGTAACAGATTACCGCACACTGGGGGCCTTAGGTCGACAGAAACAGATCATCTCTCGGTCCTGGAAGCCAGCGGTCTGAAATCGAGGTGTCAGGCAGGGCTGTGCTCCCTCAGAAGGTTCTAGGGGAGGATCCCTGCTTGTGTCTTCCGGCTTCTGGTGGCTCCGGGTGCTCCTGGGCTTGTGGCCGCATCCCTCCAATCTCAGCCTCTGACTTCACGCGGTCTTTTCTCTCCATGTGTGTCTCTCCTCCCTGTGTCTCTTACAGGCCCCTCTGAACCTAAGAAAGAGGACCTGCTGTCCCGCGGAATGGATGCAATTTTGCCAGGAAGAGCTGGAACAGCAGGAAGCTCCTTGTGCTGGTGTTAAAATGTACCCCAAGCTCTTTGACACTCCTCCCATTGAAAGGTGGCGTCACTGACCCCCCCCCAAATCTGGGCGGGCTTGTGACTCATTTGTTATCAAAAGAGTGCGACAAAGTGGTGATGCATGACTTCCAGTGGTGCATCAGAAAAGGCAATGCAGCATTTGCCTTTTAAAAATTTTTTTTATTTACTTGAAAGAGAAATCGCGCGCCTGCTCTGAGAGAGAGCATGGGGCGGGGGGGGGGGAGGAGGGAACGGGGAGGGGCAGAGGGAGAGGGAGAGGGAGAAGCAGACTACCCACTGAACAGGGAGCCCGATGGGGGACTTGATCTCAGGACCCCGGGATCATGACCTGAGCCGAAGGCAGATGCTTCATGGACTGAGCCACCCAGGCGTCCCAGCATCTGCCCTTTTTACAGAAACATTGGCCTTGGGAGCTCTGAGTTGCCCCGTGGGCCATCTCACTGCCCCGAGGCTGCCATGCTGGGAGGAAGCCCAGGCCAGGGGAGAAGTCCCATGTAGGTGTGTCCTGATCCTCAGCTGTAGCTGAAAGGACATCCCTCTATGTCCAGATGATTCCAGCCCCCAGCTGTCTGGTCACCGCCAGCCTGGAGCCTTCCCAGCTGAGGCCCTAGACCTCCTGGAGCAGAGACAAGCGGTCCCTGCTGTCCCCTGTGAATTCCTGCCGCACAGAATGGGAGCATCAGAAAACGGCTGTTTGATGCCCCTCCCTTTTGGGGAGGTTTGTTATGGAACCCCAGTGATCAGGACACCGTTCCGTGTCTGGAAAAGGCCCCAAATCGGGGGTGGAGGGGTGGGGGGTGGGTTAGGAGTTCCTGAGAAATAGGTCTGACTCAGAGAGAGACAAAGAAAACATGTCCTGTCTGAACAAGCACACAGCCTGCGCCCCCCCATTCCTGGTGGTTCCCTGATGAGAGGTGAGGTGGAGGGCGGGGGGCGCAGAAAATGGAACCAGCTCATCTGGGCGCCAGAGACCATCCCTCCCCAAAGCCCATGTACAGACAGAGCCATGTGGCCTGGGGCTGCAGCCAGGCCTCCGCCAGCCACCCAACCGTCTCTCCAGCACACCCCACCCCCGCCAAAGCAGGGCCCCTGAGCCCCGCCACGGCCATGACCACTTCCCACGCAGCTGATGCAGACCGCAGGCCCCCGGCCCCGTCCGTCCCCAGGTCCTGGCCATCTGACTGACCGGCCCTGGGGGCCCAGCCTGCCCTACACCCCCGGGGGACCGGCGGCGACTCCAGTCCCGCTTTTGCCAGGACCCTGGGAGTCGGCCTGCGGCCCCGGTGGCCAGTTACCGCGCGGGCCCATTCATTTGCTGGACTGGTGGATCTTTGGATTTTGTCATTTGCTAGGCGGGGTTTTCTTTCTGACTAATTTGTTTACCAGGTTTAATTCTTCAATCATGTTTTCATTTTAAGAGATTTCAGGGTAATTATGAACTTTGAATAAATCCATCTGAGGCACCAAAGTGCTCTGGGCTCCGCTCGCCGAGGGCCTGCCCGCTACACTTGAGATCTGGTGTGAATAGGACCTCTCCTGCCCGCCCCCACCCCAACTCCCGCAATTGAAAACAGCTGGGCCTCTAGGAGCCAAGGTCAGGATTCGAGAAAAAGCCACAACCAAAAACCACACTGGGGTGGGGGGTGGGGGTGAAATCAGGCCCGGGCGTGTAGGAGGCTCTAGAAACTGCCAGGATCCGGCCCCTCCCCACCCACTTCACCCACGCTGCTCCCCGGGGCCCCAGGCGGGGTTGCCCCAGCATTGCCAGCTGAGCATTTATCGAAGTGGGGTGCAGGAGTACCTGGGAGAGGACCAGACACAGAGACCACAACCCCTGAGCCGTGGGGCCATGGGCAAAGTTTCTGAGCCCTCCGGAGTAAAGTAGAAATATTTTGAGGACGAAGGGGAGCCTGGGTGGCGTAGTGGGTTGAACTTGGACTCTTGGTTTCAGCTCCGGTCCTGATGCCAGGGTGGTGAGATCGAGCCCTGCGTGGGGCTCCGTACTCACCCGGGAGTCTGCTTGAGATTCTCTCTCTCCCTCTGCCCCCCCCTGCTCATGCTCTCTCTGTCTCTCCGGAAGAAGCAGGCTCCCAGCGGAGGAGCCCAATGTGGGGCTCGATCCCAGGACCCCTAGATCATGACCTGAACTGAAGGCAGACGCTTAACCCACTGGGCCACACAGATGCCCCTAAAATAAATAAATCTTTTTAAAAAATAAATAAAAATAAATATACCGAGGATTCCCTCCACTTTGCAAGCTGGTCACAAAGGAGCTGATGCGGGGGGCGGGGGTGCATTTTCTAATCTGGGTCACATGACAGATGAGAGGTGGTAGTGTGGTGGAACAAAGTCTTTTGGTCGCATCAGTGGGGTCACACTGGCAGGCTGGGGTGATGTGATACCCGAGCAACTGATATAAAGTCAGGGAATGCCACCAGGCTCCTAAATGTCCTGACTCCCTCACCACTTCTCAGCCAGGGCGTCCTGGCTCCTGGGTGTGCCCAGATGGTCATCTCTACTGAGCGTGTGAGCGTATGAACCGTGACAGCGAATCCCAGTTCCGGCCTCAGTACCTTATCAGTGCCACACAGGGAGGCCGCTGTGTCCTGCATTTTATCAGCAACAACAAATTGGGGTTGCCTAATTTGCATATCCGTATCAAACCTACAGCCAGCCGGGAGTGGGTGGGTAGCGCAGTGTGTAAGCTAATCGTAACTAGGATCAATGGATTAGGCGTAGCTAATTTACATGCAGCCAATCACAGCCGAGGTATGAACAACAAAGCTGCTGGGGGAACCTATCACACGAAGGGAATTCTCCACCGCAGAGTGTAAGCCCCCAAGCTTCGCGAGCTTGATGACCCTCGCTCCCACCTCGGGGGAGAGGCCTTGTGGGGACCCCAGACTCCCCCTGACAAGAATCCAGGGCTGGGGACAGTGTAGGAAGCCGCGGGTAAGTGGGAGGGAGTGGCCATACTGTCTTAGTTTGGGTTCTTCTAGAAGTAAGCCAGACAAGGATTGGAGAGCCGGTGGGACCAGGGTTATGCCAGAAGACAGCTAATAAAGGCTACTTGATCAGACCAGGTAGCTCTGTGGGCAACTGTTAGGAGCTGAATTGTGTCCCCTGCAAATTCATACCTTGAGGTCCTAACCTCTAAGACTCCCGAATGTGACTGTATTTGGAGATGGGGTCTCTAAAGACGTGATGAAGTTAAAATGAGGTCATCAGGGTTCCCCTCATCCCCTCTGACTGGTGTCCCCATAAGGAGAGGAGATCAGGACACAGACCCACCCAGAGGGAAAGACCACGCGGGGACACAGGGAGAAGGTGGCCATCTGCAAATCAAGGAGAGAGGCCTCAGGGGAAACCAAGCCTGCTGACACCTCAATCTGGGGCTTCCAGCCTCCAGAACGGTGGGAAAATAAGTTTCTCTAAGCGCCCCCCGCCCCCGGTCTATGGTACTTTGTCAAGGCAGCCGGAGCAACAAAGAGTCATTTCCATCGAGGGGACAGTGTGGGACACTAGGCTCCCAAGCTCTCCCACCTGAGAGATGAGGCTGGGGTATTTATCTACCAATTTGTGCGGGTCCTTAACTAGGGGCTATTCCCAGGGAGGGGCATTAATTCCCCGCCCAGTCGGCCACAGGACAGGCAGAGCAGCTTTCCGTAACCAGTGGAAGCCCCAGGTGAAGAAATTCACGGATTGCCATTTGAAAGTTGGGCCTAGAAGCCCTGGGTAGTAAGAGGGAGGGAACTGTGGGTGGCGACAATGGTGGCATGTGCCCCACAGGCCTATGACACCAATATTGGACTATCTTAGGTACCTGCCTAGAGGCTAAGGGACTGTGGCCTTTAACCTCTACCTCAAAGGAATGTGTGTGTGTGTGTGTGTGTGTGTGTGTGTCTTGCGTGCACACTAGCAGGAAGGCTTAATCTAGATAGAATACATTTCTTTTGTGTTGGATAATCCTGCGTAATGATGTATGACCCTCTAATGACTATGATTTGCAAAGGTTACCTCTGGTTAGTTTCTATGCCAAAGCAAGTGGGGTGACCTGAATGTGTAACATGGCTCACCGTGGTCTTGGACCCCTGCAGCTTTGGGGGCCTCCCTCATGGGGGCCTGGAGGAGTTCAGTGCCTCTTGCTAATTTTAGACTCGTATTCTGGGCACAGCTAGGATGAGGGTGCTTTGAGTCAGGCTTCTTGGTTTCAAGCAACTGAAACCAATGATAGCCAACTTCAATAGGAAAGAGATTTCTGGAAGGTATGAGATAGTGCAGATTTGTGGGAAGGTAGCAGGACTCATAACTAAAAGCACTCTTGGGGGGGGGAAGGACTGACTTGCTAATACCCCCTCCACACACACACACAGCCTCTGTGGGACACTTTCACTGCCGGACCCTTGATGTTGCCATGAATGGTGTCATTGTCCCTGCCTCTTTATATTTTCTTGAGATTCAAAGTCTTGGGGCCCTCCAGCTGCTGGGTTTGGGGGAGGTTTCAGGGAGAGGAGTTCAGCTCTGAGCTTCTCTAAATGGGGGGGCAGGCCATTTGTTTCCCCAGTATTACCCAGACCAGGGAATGCCTCCCAAATGAACGAGACACTTGTCCTTGCCACATGACACATGGTTCGATGAAAATTCCAGAATCTGCGGTGGGATTTATTCTTGTGAGTCCTGGCTTGTTTGCTAAGTGTTGGGCCGGGCTAATGGAGACAGTGGGTAGACTGAACGTCAGGCCGGATGTGGGGTGGGTGCCCTTGACCAGGGATCCCTGTGGGCACCAAGAGGAACCGTCAGGGCCGGGAGCAGGAAGACTAAAGGATGCCAGGTGTTCTGCCTAGCTATTACCACATAATAAACCACTCCAGAACAGTGGTTTAGAACGGTAACAATCATTTACATTGCTCACAAATCCAGAGCTTGACTGGGCTCAGCCAGGCAGTTCTTTTTTTTTTTTTTTAAGATTTATTTATTTATTTGAGAGAGAGAGAGCGCACAAGCAGAGGGAGCTGCAGGCAGAGGGAAGAACCAGGCTCCCTGCTGAGCTGGGAGCCCGATGTGGGACTCAATCCCAGGACCCTGGGATCATGACCTGAGCCGAAGGCAGACGCTTCACCGCCTGAGCTACCCAGGTGTCCCCAGGCAGTTCTTGATTAGGGGGTCTCTTAGGTCGCAGTGACATGGGGGCCAGGCCTGGAGTCATCAAAGACTTCTTCACTCCCAGGGCTGACTCTTGGGCTGGGAAGACTCCCACAGCTAGGGGTGGACCAGCTAAGGTTCTCTGGGTCTCCCTCTCTTTGTCTAGGTGGCCTCTGCACATGGCCTTTCCAACATGGCAGCTCAGGCCAGCAGGACTCCTTAACGCATCAGCTCAGGGCTTCCAAGAAAGAGAAGCAGACAGAAACTATATTGCCTTTTATGACCTCGTCTTGGAAATCCTGTGGTATCACTTCTGCCGTATTCTATTCATTCCATGCGAGTCTGGAAGGCCAGCCCATCTTCCAGAGGCAGGGGCTAGAGTCCCCCACGTTTTGATGGGAGGACTGTCAAAAAACTGGGGGACATATTTTGAAACCACCACAGTGAGCTAAGAGATGGCAAGCGCTGTTGGTCTGGACCAACACATCTTCCTCTCTCGATTTTCTGATTTGGCTGCTCTTGTCCCACGATGCAGAAAGGCCCTGGCTCAAATTCCCAGCAGTCTGTTCGCAGCTAACATGCTCGCACCTCGTGGGCTGGACCTACCACTCCAGTTAATCCCGCTTCATCATTATGCCAAGAGAGCTCATTCCAACTGAAATTTGACTATTGGTTTTTAATTTGGGTGCCATTTTTCATGCTGATGGCTCTTCTGGCTGACAGTGAATTACCCTGGGTGCAAATTAAATACAATAGAATTGCTAATCAGGCCATTAGAATACGCTGACAGGAGGAAATCTACAAGTTGTCAGACCTGGGTGGGCTCTCCTCTTGCCTTTGGGACAGAATTCACTTGACTTCGAATGGACCCATACTGGGACCTGTCGGAATGTTGGAAATGGACACCTGTGGTCTGCCGGAGGGACTGAGCAAGGCCCGAGAACCTATCTATGCTGGTTCAGCTGGCTCTTTCCGCAGGAAAAATCTCGCCTGGGAGTCCACATGTCCCTAGGGATTACTGTCTAACGTTCCATACACTTTTCTCAGGCAAGGAAGTGTCTCGATTCAATTCTCAACCTTCCAGGCCTGCAAGGAAGGCACCAAGTATCTGGCATAATGAACAATGTTTTCAGATTTCTAAATTTACAGGGAAGGTGAGAACACAACCAGCGGTTTTCCTCTTGTGTCTAATTCCGAGCAAAGATAGAAAGGTTTATCTGTTGAAGACTTCAGGTTGCACATTCCGTCACAGTTTCTTTGTTTTGGGGGTTGTTTTTTTTTTTTTTTTTTTTT
>NW_024423319.1:89981630-89983094 GCF_017311325.1 Ursus maritimus | reverse complement strand
TTTTTTTTTTTTTTTTTTTTTGGTTTTGTTTTTTTTGCAATCCCTACAAAAATGACTGAGAGGAAATAGATTCAGAAGCCACTTCCTACGGCTGTCAATAGCGAAGCCCGGCAGCGGTTTCTGTAAATCAGGAGGTGTGGGGCCCTCAGGGAAGGATAGAATGTGGTCTTCCCGGGCAAAGACGCAAGCCCGGACTCAGGGCAGTGATTTTGCTTGGGGAGGGGAGGAGGACTGGGGATGATTTGCAAGCGAGCGGCGGAGCCCACTGAGTGTATGCCAAGCTCACACGTCCTGCAAGCTGCCCGCCCTATCGGGCCATGCGAAATGCTTACAACATTTCCCCTTCCCAACAGTGTCCTGTGCAGTGGGTGAACATCACCGCCCCAACGGAATGGACAGTGACCTTGAGCTTAGGTAACTTTCCCAGGGTCACCCAACAAGTTAGTGGCAGGGCCAGTGACGGATTGGGTTTACCTGCCAGAGGCAGGGGGGTGGGAAATACTGACTTAGAGAAGATAGATTTCTTTCTTCTTTTTCTTTTTTAACCAGGCTTTGCCAAATGCCATATTTGCTTCAGACTTTCATTTTATTTTATTTTTTATTTATTTATTTATTTATTTTTAAAGATTTTATTTATTTATGTGACAGAGATAGAGACAGCCAGCGAGAGAGGGAACACAAGCAGGGGGAGTGGGAGAGGAAGAAGCAGGCTCATAGCAGAGGAGCCTGATGCAGGCCTTGATCCCAGGATGCTGGGATCATGACCTGAGCCAAACGTAGATGCTTAACCAACTGAGCCACCCAGGCGCCCCTAGCTCTGTTGACTCTTGATCACAGAGTTGTGAGTTTGAGGTCCACATTGGGCATAGAGCCTACTTGAAAAAAAGGGGGGGATGTCAAAGAAGGGCTTCCCTGCATTTAAAGTCACACCCCAAACCACTGGTCACCTCACATTGGCCACACATGGCTTTTAGGGAGGCTGGACAATCTGGCTTTTATGCCCAGCCATGGCCTAGCTGACAATCAGAACTTTTGTATTAAAAAGAATGGAGGTTAGGGGTCAACTCAGTATCTGCCACAGCTGGGATTTAAACTCAAGTCGGAATGGAGTCTTGGGGCTTAATCACCCAGCTGCCTTGACTTCTCCATTTCGTGAAAGGGTGGGGCAGACACCGTGGGTTTTCCCCACAGCCCTTTTTGGATCCTTTTTACAGTTTCTAGGTGCCTCTTCTCCGATTTCCATGCCATCGCTGCTAACAGCCAGCCGGTGAGACCCTCTTCAGACGCCGGCCCACCTCCTTTGCCTGGAGGCGGGACGAACACCAAAGCATAATTTACATACTAGCGCCCCGCCCCCGGGCCGGCTCAGGCCCTACCCATGAGCGCCTTGCCCCGTCTGCTTCTGATTTCGTGTGCTGCCTTCCCCACTCCCTTAACTGGTCTCTTCTGGAAGCGCTGCCTTCC
>NW_024423319.1:89975653-89981620 GCF_017311325.1 Ursus maritimus | reverse complement strand
ACCGCCCCAACGGAATGGACAGTGACCTTGAGCTTAGGTAACTTTCCCAGGGTCACCCAACAAGTTAGTGGCAGGGCCAGTGACGGATTGGGTTTACCTGCCAGAGGCAGGGGGGTGGGAAATACTGACTTAGAGAAGATAGATTTCTTTCTTCTTTTTCTTTTTTAACCAGGCTTTGCCAAATGCCATATTTGCTTCAGACTTTCATTTTATTTTATTTTTTATTTATTTATTTATTTATTTTTAAAGATTTTATTTATTTATGTGACAGAGATAGAGACAGCCAGCGAGAGAGGGAACACAAGCAGGGGGAGTGGGAGAGGAAGAAGCAGGCTCCCAGCAGAGGAGCCTGATGTGGGGCTCGATCCCAGAACGCCGGGATCACGCCCTGAGCCGAAGGCAGACGCTTAACCGCTGTGCCACCCAGGCGCCCCCAGACTTTCATTTTAATTAAATTAATTAATTAATTCATTTTTAAGTAAGTTCTCCACCCAACGTGGGGCTCGAACTCATGACCCTGAGACCAAGCGTCATGTCTCCTACCGACTGAGCCAGCCAGGCACCCCCAAGATAAATATTCTTTCTTAACACAAAGTTTGGAGGTAAGCAGTCTAACTCTTGGTATGGCGACTCTATCTTGTTCTCTGCCTTCTCAGACATATGGTCTATGCCTTGGGTTGCCCCATAAAATACAGGATACCCAGTTAAACTGTAATTTCAGATAAATGATGAATATTTTTTTTGTATAAGTATGTCCTGTGCCATATTAAATCATTAAATGAAACATTAAAATCAAGGTCTTGCATTTTTCTAATTTTTCTTTAAAAAATAAAATAAAAATAAAATAAAATAAAATATTTTAATTTGCTCAATCTGGAAACTCTGTCTCCACCTCATGGCTCAAAATGGCTGCTTGTGCACCAGCCTTCAGGACCATGCTTCAGGCAGCAGAAGGAAGGAGGTTTTTGGGGTGCCTGACTGGCTCATTCGGTAGAGCTATGTGACTTTTTTTTTTTTTTTAAGATTTTATTTATTTATTTGACAGAGAGAGAGAGAGACAGCCAGCGAGAGAGGGAACACAAGCAGGGGGAGTGGGAGAGGAAGAAGCAGGCTCCCAGCAGAGGAGCCTGATGTGGGGCTCGATCCCAGAACGCCGGGATCACGCCCTGAGCCGAAGGCAGACGCTTAACCGCTGTGCCACCCAGGCGCCCCCAGACTTTCATTTTAATTAAATTAATTAATTAATTCATTTTTAAGTAAGTTCTCCACCCAACGTGGGGCTCGAACTCATGACCCTGAGACCAAGCGTCATGTCTCCTACCGACTGAGCCAGCCAGGCACCCCCAAGATAAATATTCTTTCTTAACACAAAGTTTGGAGGTAAGCAGTCTAACTCTTGGTATGGCGACTCTATCTTGTTCTCTGCCTTCTCAGACATATGGTCTATGCCTTGGGTTGCCCCATAAAATACAGGATACCCAGTTAAACTGTAATTTCAGATAAATGATGAATATTTTTTTTGTATAAGTATGTCCTGTGCCATATTAAATCATTAAATGAAACATTAAAATCAAGGTCTTGCATTTTTCTAATTTTTCTTTAAAAAATAAAATAAAAATAAAATAAAATAAAATATTTTAATTTGCTCAATCTGGAAACTCTGTCTCCACCTCATGGCTCAAAATGGCTGCTTGTGCACCAGCCTTCAGGACCATGCTTCAGGCAGCAGAAGGAAGGAGGTTTTTGGGGTGCCTGACTGGCTCATTCGGTAGAGCTATGTGACTTTTTTTTTTTTTTTAAGATTTTATTTATTTATTTGACAGAGAGAGAGAGAGACAGCCAGCGAGAGAGGGAACACAAGCAGGGGGAGTGGGAGAGGAAGCAGCAGGCTCATAGCAGAGGAGCCTGATGCAGGCCTTGATCCCAGGATGCTGGGATCATGACCTGAGCCAAACGTAGATGCTTAACCAACTGAGCCACCCAGGCGCCCCTAGCTCTGTTGACTCTTGATCACAGAGTTGTGAGTTTGAGGTCCACATTGGGCATAGAGCCTACTTGAAAAAAAGGGGGGGATGTCAAAGAAGGGCTTCCCTGCATTTAAAGTCACACCCCAAACCACTGGTCACCTCACATTGGCCACACATGGCTTTTAGGGAGGCTGGACAATCTGGCTTTTATGCCCAGCCATGGCCTAGCTGACAATCAGAACTTTTGTATTAAAAAGAATGGAGGTTAGGGGTCAACTCAGTATCTGCCACAGCTGGGATTTAAACTCAAGTCGGAATGGAGTCTTGGGGCTTAATCACCCAGCTGCCTTGACTTCTCCATTTCGTGAAAGGGTGGGGCAGACACCGTGGGTTTTCCCCACAGCCCTTTTTGGATCCTTTTTACAGTTTCTAGGTGCCTCTTCTCCGATTTCCATGCCATCGCTGCTAACAGCCAGCCGGTGAGACCCTCTTCAGACGCCGGCCCACCTCCTTTGCCTGGAGGCGGGACGAACACCAAAGCATAATTTACATACTAGCGCCCCGCCCCCGGGCCGGCTCAGGCCCTACCCATGAGCGCCTTGCCCCGTCTGCTTCTGATTTCGTGTGCTGCCTTCCCCACTCCCTTAACTGGTCTCTTCTGGAAGCGCTGCCTTCCTAAATCACTGGCACACAAATCCTTGTCGCGGTGTCTTAGTGGCCTGAGAAGGGTTTACCCTGGAAAGTATAAATAGGAAGTGGGACAGCACTTTTGAAGACAGAGGAGTTCTATTGTCACACGCCCGTCTGTGAGGAAGAGGCCGAAGCGACTCGCAAAGCCCTTAGAGTTTGAATTAGGCCACACCCAGCCATACTGGCCAATTCCTCGCTGTGACAAGTTGCACGAAGTTGGACGTGTCAGATGGATTCCAATCTTACGTCGAGCTGTGGGTTTTTTAAGAGAATGCGTATTAGTCAGGGTTTGGCCAGGAAAGCAGACGTCACTGTCCGCTTCAAATGGGAACGGATTTCGTTCTGGAGATGAGGCGCTTATAAAAACAGTTGGCAGAGCTGGAAGAGCAAAGGTTTAGGAAAGCCGATACTGATACCGGCTCTCAGATTTCCCCCGAGTTTCCAGAGCATCGGAAAGAGCGGTGAGCGGCGCACCTGCCTGCAAGACCAAGGTAGGTGATTCCCAGGGAGATGCCTGGCAGTGGCCACGAAAATGCCCACTTGCTGTGGCCTTTGTGTCTGCCTGCTGTTTGGGGACAAGCAATAATACTTAACGGCTTTTGGCCCCTTTAGGCCTTCCAAGTCTTGTGCCAGAACAGGTGCCCCTTATCTGTGGGTTCCCTATCTTCAGATTTGCTTACTCACTAAAATGTATTCATAAGCCCCCATCAGTACTCACGGTCTGTTCGCGGTTATTCACGGACTTGAACAGATGAGCGAGCAGCTTGAGTCACCCAGTGCCCCTTTTCCCAGCCGAGGGGGAACAAGGTGATGCTCCGACGTCTTGTTTCTGCTCTCCTACTGTAAACAAATGTCCTGCCGTGGTCTATTTGGAGCCATGTTTGTCACGATTTCGTGCCTCCTGTTGGTGACTTTGCTATTTCAAACGGTACCCTAGTGCGGAAGAGGCTGTGATGTGCCTTACGGACAAGATAACGTGTGTTGGGTAAGCTTCATTCAGGCCAGAGTGAAGGGCTGTTGACCATAAATCCAAAGCTAACGAATCAATGATATGTATTAAATAAGGTGTCTTTAAACAGAAACACACATAAAACAAGGTTATATATTGACCAGTCCTCAAAAATGTTTTGCTCAAAGACTCTCTGGAACCTAAACCTGTATTTCCACAGGGAGCAATGGGTCAGTGTCCACTAACTCGGTGTTCAGAGCGACTTGATAGAACATCGCTACCGTGAGGAATGACAGATTATCAGTAGAATCTAATTAGCAGCCCATTTGGCATGGAATGATGGACAATGTAGTCCCCAAGCCTCCGGATGCCGCCATACTTGGAAGAGCATAGAGGGGGGAATAGTGTTAAGTTGCTAACAGACAATCCAGGAATCCAGGACAGCGTGTTAAACCATTTAATGCTGTAAAAAAATTTTTTTTTAGCAGTTGCCTTAGGGTTTACAGTAATTAATTAGCGTCTACGTTCAAATAATGGTCCATTTCACATGTAAAGACTTACAAGAGCATACTACCAATTCCTCAGCCCCATCCGGCATTTTACTGGTGGTTTTCTTCTTCTTCTTCTTTTTTTTTTTAAAGATTTAGTTATTTGTCAGAGAGCAAGCACAAGCAGGGGGAACAGCAGTCCGAGGGAGGAGAAGTAGGCTCCCCGCTGAGCAAGGAGCCTGATTGCGAGACTTGATCGTAGGACCCTGGGATCATGACGTGAGCCGGAGGCAGACGCTTCACCGCTTCACCGACTGAGCCACCCAGGCGCCCCTGCTTTTTTTCTTTCTCTCTCTCTCTTTTTTTTTTTTTTATTTTGTTTGAGAGAAAGAGCACGGGCAAGGACGAGTGGGGGGAGGGGCAGAGGGAGAGAAACAAACAGGCTCCCCCCCCCCCCAGTGGGGAGCCCAGCTCGGGACCATCCCAGAACTCTGAGATCATGACCTGAGCCTAAGGCAGACGCTTCACTGACCGAGCCCCCCAGGCGCCTCCCTTTTATTTCTGTGTATGCTGTAAACACAAAATGCATTGCTCTCCACATCGCAGCGGGATTGACTGAGACAGTTATCTTCTAGAGCAATCCCCCCAAGTTAAATGAATTTTTATTTGCCTTTATTTGTTCCATTCCTAGCTCTCTTATTTATTGTGTAGATCCACGGGTCTGTCTGCTACCATATTCCTTCTTTTTTTTCCCCCAAAGATTTTATTTATTTGAGAGAGCAAGAATGAAGGAGAGAGCGAGAGAGAGACAGAGGGAGAGGGAGAAGCAGACTTCCTGCTGAGCAGAGAGCCCGACTCGGCCTCCATTCCAGGAGCTTGAGACCATGACCCAAGCCAAAGGCAGATGCTTCACCGACTGAGCCCCCCAGGCGCCCCCATATTCCTTCTACCACATTTCTTACAGTGCGGCTCTGCTGGCAGTGAACTCTCTCATTTTTGTCTTTGATCTCTCTCTATGTGTATGTATAGGTATGCATGTATTTAAATGGAAGTATGTCTATTGCATTTCTTTTTCTCCCAGCTTTATTGAGGTATATTTGATACGTACAAGAGTAAGATAAAGTGTACAATATGATGATGGAATATACATACCATTGTGAACAGATCCTTCCCATCAAGTTTATTTTATTTTATTATTTTTTAAAGATTTTATTTATTTATTTAACAGAGATAGCCAGCGAGAGAGGGAACACAAGCAGGGGGAGTGGGAGAGGAAGAAGCAGGCTCACAGCGGAGGAGCCTGATGTGGGGCTCGATACCATAACGCCGGGATCACACCCTGAGCCGAAGGGAGACGCTCAACCGCTGTGCCACCCAGGCGCCCCCTTTATTGTGTTTCTTAAAAGTCAGAAGGCCAAATCTGAAACAAGTGCTTTTTAAAAATCCTTTTCCTAATTCTCCTTTACTTTAAAATATATATGTATAAAGTGGTCTCTACACCCAATGTGGAACTTGAACTCATGACCCCCAAGCTCAAGAGTCAGATGCTCTCCCAACTGACCCAGCCAGGCGCCTCACTTTTATTTATTATTTTATTTTATGTTTAAGATTTTATGTATTTATTTGAGGGAGAGAGAGCACAAGCAGGGGGAGCGGCAGGCAGAGGGAGAAGCAGCAGGCTTCCCGAAGAGCAAGGAGCCCAAAGTGGCACCCGATCCTAGGACCCTGGGATCGTGACCTGAGCTGAAGGTAGACGCTTCACCGACGGAGCCACCCAGGTGCCCTGCCCCACTTTTAAAAAAATACTTTTGCCGCGTATAGAATTTTCAGTAAACAAGTCCGGGGGTGGGGGGGTTAGCCTTTTTTTTTTTTT
>NW_024423319.1:89975194-89975643 GCF_017311325.1 Ursus maritimus | reverse complement strand
TTTTTTTTTTTTTAAAGCATTTAAAAGATGGCACTTTGTTTTCTGACTTGCATGATTTCTGATGAGAAGTAGCCATAATTCCCACCTTTGTTCTGCACGTGCTGCGTGTTTTTTCTCTGTCTGCCTTTATAATTTCCTCTTTGTCTTTGTCTTCTAGCGGCTGAAATAGGCTATGCCTAGTGTGTGTGTGTTTTTAAATCTTGCTTGTATTTTCTGAACTTCTTGGATCTCTGGTTTGGTTTCTGTCATTAATTTTTGGAAAATTCACGGCCATTATTTCTTCAAATAGCTTCTGCCCCATTTTCTCTCTCCTGGGAATCCTATATATGTTAGACTGATGTCCCACGGCTCTTTGATGTTCTGTTCAGGTTTTCTCCCCACTCTTGTGTTCTCTTCGTGTGTGTTTGGGTAATTTCCATTGACTTACCTTCACATTTACTTATGTATTC
>NW_024423319.1:89972811-89975185 GCF_017311325.1 Ursus maritimus | reverse complement strand
GAGCGCAGACCATGAGTGGGGGTGTGGCAGAGGGAGAGGAAGAGGGGGCGGAGAGGGAGACTCTCGAGCAGACTCCGTGCTGAGTGTGTAGCCCAGTCCCAGGACCCTGAGATCAGGACCTGAGCCGAAATCAAGAGTTAGACGCTTAACCGACTGAGCCACCTGGGTGCCCCTGACTTATCTTCAAATTTGCTGACTCTTTTTTCAGTTTCGTCAGGTCTTCTGATGAGGCATCAGGCTCATCAGTGTTTTTCAGTTCTAGCATTTCCATTTGATTCTAAAGCCTTTTTTTAAAAAAAGATTTTACTTATTTATTTGAGAGAGAGAATGAGCAGGTAGAAGGAGAGGGAGAAGCAGACTCCCCGCTGAGCAGAGAACCTGGTTCGGGGCTTGATCCCAGGACCCCGAGATCATGACCCAAGTTGAAGGCAGATGCTTAACTGACTGAGCCACCCAGACGCCCACCATTTGATTCTTAACAGTTTCCTTCTCTCTGATGAAATTACTGATCTGGTCTTGCACACTGTCCCACCTTTTCCAGTGTCTGGTGGCATCTGCCCCAGGCAAACAAGCACTCGCTCTTATCTCGCCTGATCTCACTAAGGCGCCTGTCTTTCCTTAAACTTCAGGTCAGTTGGGTGCCCTGTGACCTCAGCGCTCTGATGAGTTGAAGGAAAGTTGTGATTTTCAGATTATCCAGATTTTTGTTGTTGTGACAAGGGTGCTCTTGCCATCATTCTACAGTCTAACTAGACTGCTACTATTTTTTTTTAAAGAGATATGCTTCTTTAGAAAAAGTGTAAAAATGTGTTTAATTTCTGGTTTCTTTCAAATTGCTGAGATGTATAGATATAACCAAACCAAGACCCCAGTGTTTACTTGGTGGAATTCAAGAGGAAATGCTCAGTCTCCGTAAGACTAGTTCATAAGCAGTGCTAACTAGTGTAAGTCATTGATCAAACTTAATATATTGCCCCCATTATCAACTGAATTGTGTCCTCCCAAAATTCATATGTTGAAACCCTAGCCCCCAATGTGACTGTATTTGGAGATGGGGCCTTTAAAGAGGTAATTAAGTTTAAATGAGGTGAAAGGATGGAGCCTTAATCCAATCTGACTGGGAAGAGACACAGAGGATGTGTAAGCCCAGAGGTAAGGATTCTGGTCGCCAATTACAGCGTATGGACCCCACTTTGCCAAGAGCTCTTAGACACCAGCGGGGTGTCCTGCAGTTCAACTCAATTCTGACACTATGTGGAGACAGCCTCGGATCCCACAGGTGAAGGGGTCAGTCCCCCAACCCTCCCCCCCACCAACCCCAGATGGCACTCACAAGCCCAGCTATCCCTGTGCTTCTGGCCAACTGGCTATATAGGTCGGAGGTTCCAGCAACCCCCTCCTTGGGTTCGATGAATTTGCTAGAGGCGCTCACAGAGCTCGGATATTTTACTTACTAGATTGCTGGTTCGTTCCAAAGGGTACTAAAGTGTGCAGATCAACAGCCCGATGAAGAGATCCGTAAGGATCCCAGACAAAGGCGCGTCTATCCTTGTGGAGCGTGGGGCCCCAAACAGTGGTGCGTGATGTATTCTGATTCACCAACCTGGAAGCTCTCCAAACCTCATCTGGTTGGGTTTTTATGGCGGCTTCATGATATGGGCAAGATTGATTAAATTGGGGGCCATTAACAATTGATTGACCCTCCAGCCCCTCCCCCCTTGCAGAGGTGGGGGCTGAAGGGGGTCTGAAATTTCCAACCCTCCAATCACATGACTGGATCCCCTGGCAACCAGCCCCCAGCCTTAAGTGGAGGCCCAAAGTCACCTCACTAACCAAAAAAAGGACACTGTTAGGGCTCTCATCACTTAGAAAACTCCAATGGCTTTAGGAGCTCTGTGCCAGAAATGGGAATGGAGATCAAATACATATTTCTTATTAGAAACCACAGTATCACAAGAGGAAAGGCCAAGTGTGGGCATAGTGAGAGGGTGGCCCTCTGCAAGTCAGAGAGGTGAGGGGGGTGGGGGGGAGACACGGGGGACCAACCCTGCCAGCATGTTGATTTTGGACTTCCAGCCTCCAGAACTGCGAAGACATAAATTTCTGTTAAGTCCTGCCCTCCTCCTCCCCTTGCCCCCCTACCCCCACTCACCCCTGCCCCCACCACCCCCCTCGCCCCCTCCTTCCCCCTGGACCTGCTGCCCCCTGCCCCCTCCCTCACCACCCCTCTCCCCCTCCAGCCCTCCCCCGTCTCGCCCCCTCCCTCCCCTTGCCCCCCTCCCACCCTGTGCTCCCTACTCCCATGCCTGCTGCCCTTCCCCCCCTGCGCCCCCTATCCCCCTACCGCCCCTCCCCCGCCCCCTTGTCGTCGTCC
>NW_024423319.1:89970507-89972570 GCF_017311325.1 Ursus maritimus | reverse complement strand
CATCTCACATCCCCCATCCCGCCATTTCTTGCTCCCCTTCCTGCTCCCCCTCTCTCCTGCTCCCAGCTCCCCTCACCCCACATGCTAAGCGTTCTTCCCCTGCAACTCGTATTCTGCTCCTCTTATGCCTGCTGCTCCTCCTGTACACCCTGTCATCCTTTCACTCGCTCCCTCCCTGCCCCTTGTTTGCCCTCTTCCCTCCTCCCTGCTGCCCCTCTCCCCCTCCATGCCCCCTCCCCTCTTTCTCTTTCTGCCCCCCTCCCTACCCCCTCACCTTCCCCCCCCCTCCTTCCCCTCTGGTCTCTCCTCCACTCTTCTAGTCCCCTCTCCCCTTGTCCCCTCCCGCCCCCCTGCCCCCTACCTCCTGCGTCCCACATGCCTCCCTGCACCGCTTCTTTTGTGCTCTCACCGCCCCTGCTGCCTCTGCCCTGTGCCCTCCAGCCCCCACCTCCTCGTCGCCACCCCTCCTGAAGTAAGCCGCTTCTTTTCTCCCCATCTCCTCGCCCCCCCTACCTTCCCTGCCTCCTTCCTCGCCCCCTTCCCCACCTGTGGTAAGCACACAGCCCAATACACCCCCAGTGGCAGTTCTGGTAGATTCCTTTTTTTTTTTTTTTTTTTAAGAGCGAGCGCACAAGGTGGGGGGTTGGGGAGAGGCAGAGGAGAGGGGGGGAGAGAAAATCCCAAGTAGGTTCCAAGCGCAGAGTAGAGGTCTACATGGGGGCTCCATCCCACCACCCTGAGATCATGACCTGACATCAAATCAAGAGTCAAGCACTTGGCCACCCAGTCACTCTCCACCTCCCCCACCCTTTTTTTTAAACCGGCAGCATATATTTACTAGACAATTCCAAGTTCTATTCTAATAAGATAAAGCCCATTACTTTGTTCAGGTTACTTGGACATTCTAGAAAGTTGGGGGGGGGGCAGAGGAGAAGGAACCACAATGAAAACCACAGATGTTTGGGATAAATGTGCTATAACCCGTTGTTTATTTTTTTATTTTTTTTGGTTAAAGGAAGACAAACTTGATAATCAACATCCCACTGACAAAAGTGGGAGAGAAAAAAACTTGACTTTTTAATCTGGCGTTGATGTGTATCTTCTCATTTCATAAGCACCATTTATGGGGTACCGCTCCCCACCACCAACAGAATACTTACAAGTCAAAACGAGTATCAGAAAGTTCAAAGTCCTAACGAAACGAATCTCAAAATTTGGATGGCTTCTTGAGGGTGGGCGGTGTGCCCAACACTGGGGCCACGTCAGGCCGGTTAGTAGAAGCAGACGGTATGCAGGAAGTCTCTGCCGCTCTTCTCCTCAAACTCTTGCAGCAGCTCCTCGATGTCGTTATCCATGTCGTCCGTGTGCTGGATGCACTGGCACAGCTCACAGATGAGGAACGCCCCCAGGGTGGCTTCTTCAAGGTTGTCTTGGATATCCACGTTGATCACATGCACCGGCTGGCAGGTTTCTTGCTCTCTCGAAGTCAGGTCTTCCACCACCTGATCGTACACTCTCTCTTCACAGGTAAGGATCAGATCGAAAATATCTTTACAGTTCTGGAACCTTTCCGGGCGGGGCTTGATCCTCTTGTTTCTATCCAGCATATGTAAAATGCCGTTCTGCGTGTAGAGATCTTTATCCTTCCGAACGAGATCGTTGTACATCTGGTCGTAGGTGGTCTTGAAATCATAAACATTTGGCTTGTCGGGTGCTGGTCCCGGGAGCTTCACATGGGTTCCTGTTCCAAAGGAACGGACGCTGAATCCGCGTTTATTGAGGATGTTGTGCGCCTCCATGCTCCGGTTCTGATTGCTTGAGCATACCACTGCCACTCTAAGTGGCAACGTCGACATAGCGGCAGCCATACCAACTGCGACACAACTGATCCCGAATTCCAACCTAACGGTTTCGAATCTTCGCAAACAGAATGGCTCCTGTGGCGTCCGGAAGTCGTGACGCCAAGGCGGTGGCGTCCCCGACGTAGCGCATCAAGATGCGTGTGGCGCAGGCATGTGTACGGCGGTGCGGGCACGTGTACGGCGGTGCGGGCACGTGTACGG
>NW_024423319.1:89963827-89970497 GCF_017311325.1 Ursus maritimus | reverse complement strand
GTACGGCGGTGCGGGCACGTGTACGGCGGTGCGGGCACGTGTACGGCGGTGCGGGCACGTGTACGGTGCCGTGGTGGCTTCCTGCTCAGGCAGGCGTAGTAGTTTCTAAAAAATAGGTCCCAGTGAATCATGTCTTCCGGTGTTCACAGTTCTTTGCAAAGTATCCGTGCAGTGCTCCTTCCATCAGGAGGTAGAATTATTTCTCTACTATTTAAGTCTGAGCTGGCCTTCACATTTTTGATAACTAGAACGTGACTGAAGTCACGTGGGTGTGGGGGAGGGGTCTCAGTCTAGGGCTCAAGAGACGTTGTGTCTCCATTTTGGCTTGAGGGAATTTCCGGCTACTGTGTGAAGAAGCCCCAGGCTATCTTGAGGGAGAGAGAGACCACTTGGAGGAGAACCAAGCCCCTCAGATACATTAGTGAATCTTGCCAGCACCATGAGAAGACAGAGGTTGAAACATCCTACTCATCCCCCAGCTGTTTGAACCACCCCAATTGACTCATCAGTTCTGTGGGTATTTGGGTTCTCTAGCCTCAGCCACATCTGGAACAGAGATGATTCATACACTCACCCCACTTCCCCTTGCCCCAGATTCCTGACCCATAGAGTTGTGAGAAATAAAACAATAGTTGTTTTAGGCTCCTGACTTTGGGGATGGTTTGTTAGCCAGCATTAGCTAACTGGTAATAGTGGAGACTTCCAGTTGCTCCACTGCGGCTCTTCTCCTCTTTGTCCTCTTTCCCCCCCCTTTTTTAAAAGATTTCATTTATTTATTTGCCAGAGAGAAAGTACAAGCAGGGGGAGCAGTGGAAGGAGAGGGAGATGCAGGCTCCCTGCTGAGCAAAGAGCCCGATGTGGGGCTCGATCCCACGATGCTAAGATCATGACCTGAGCCAAAGGCAGAGGCTTCACCGACTGAGCCACCCAGGCGTCCCCCCTCCTTGTCCTCTTCGAATGGTTCATTTCTCAGCTAGATACACGGCCACCTAAATAAAAATTACATTTCTCAACTTGCCTCGCAGGTAGATACAGCTGTGGAATCCTCTAGTCAAGTTTTGGCCAATGGGATATAGAAGAAGAAAGGGTACGTGCAGCTTCTGGGGTAGTGTTTACCTTTGAGGCCTTGATCTTAACAATATGTCAGAGTTTACTGGAGACACTGTTGTAATTGGAGAGACAGGGACACTTGGTAGGACAGCCATCCTTGCTTCTACCTCACCTGAATGAGGTGAGGGTGCTTTTGGCACCGGTGAGGAAAAAAATAATAAAATCAAGCAGCAACCAAAACAGTGTACTTCAGGCAAGGCTTCAGGGTCAAAAAATTAATGTAGAGGGGCGCCTGGGTGGCACAGCGGTTAGGCGTCTGCCTTCGGCTCAGGGCGTGATCCCGGCGTTATGGGATCGAGCCCCACATCAGGCTCCTCTGCTATGAGCCTGCTTCTTCCTCTCCCACTCCCCCTGCTTGTGTTCCCTCTCTCGCTGGCTGTCTCTATCCTGTAGAATAAATAAATAAAATCTTAAAAAAAAAAAGTTAATGTAGAAAGAGGATCTAAAAATGATACGGTGTGAGGATTGGAGTAAAGGGAACCCTCACGCAGTGTTGGTGAGAATGCAAACCGGTGCGGCCACTGGAAAATAGTGTGAAGATTCCTCAAAGAATTAAACCTAGAACTACCCTGTGATCCAGCAATTCTACTTCTGGGTATTTATCGGAAGAAGACAAAAACACGAACTCAAAAAGGTATCTTTAGCTCCATGTTCATTGCGGCATCATTCACACTAGCCAAGATACGGAAGCAACGTTAAGTGTCTACTGATGGATGAATGGTTACAGGAGATGTGATATAGATACAGATATATGCATGGATGAATATATACACACATTAGAGTATCATTAGATCATAAACAAAAATGAAATGTTGTCATTTGCAACAACATGGATGGACCTTGAGGGCATGATGCTACTAACTCAGAGAAAGACAAATACCATTTGATCTCACTTGTAGATAGAATCTAAAAACAAAAAACAAAAAAACAAAAAAAATACCAGGGGTGCCTGGCTGGCTTGGTCAGAAGAGCATCTGACTCTGGTTGTGAATTCAAGCCCCATGTCGGGTGTAGATAGTTCTTAAAAATAAAGTCTTTAAAACAAAAAACCCCACTAAACTCATAGATTATACGTAGAACAGATTGGTGGTTGCCAGAGGTAGGGAATGGGTATGTGTATGTAAAATGGGTGAAGGGAGTCAAAGGGTGCAAACCCAGGTATAAAATGCATTAGTCCTGGGGATATAGTGTACAACGTGGTGACTACAGTTAATAATACTGTGTCGTATACTTAGGAGTTGTTAGGAGAGTAACTCTTTCGGGCGCCTGGGTGGCTGGGTTGGTTAAGTGTTTGCCTTTGGCTCAGGTTATGATCTCGGGGTCCTGGGATCGAGCCCTGCATGGGGCTCCTTGCTCAGTGGGGAGCCTGTTGCTCCCTCTGTCTGCTGCTCCCCCTGCTTGTGTGCTTGCCGTCTGACAAATAAATCTTTTAAAAAGTATCTTTTAAAAGTTCCCATCACAAGAAAAAAAATTATAATTATGTGTGGTGACGGATGTTAATTAGATTTAATTGTGATAATTTCTCAATATATACAAATAACTGAATCATGTTGTGCACCTGAAACTAGTATGTAACTTATACCTCAATAAAACTAAGGTGTTTGTTTTGTTTTTGATGATACAGGGAGCTTCCGTTGGAAAGACTGCCTTTAACATGCCAGTAATCCAACATGTTTTTAAAAGATTTTATTTTTGCATGCACGAGAGAGAGAAAGCACAAGTGGGGGAGGGGCAGAGGGAGAAGCAGACTCCCTGCTGAGTAGGGAGCCGGATGTGGGGCTCGATCCCAGGACCCCGGGATCATGACCTGAGCCAAAGGCAGATGCTTCACCAACTGAGGCACCCAGGCGCCCCAGTAATCTAACATTTTGAGTGCCTTGGCAAATACATTGTGGTGAATCTTCTCATTAAAATTTGATTTAAGGGGTGTCTGGGTGGCTCAGTCGGTGAAGCATCTGCCTTCGGCTCAGGTCATGATCTCCGGGTCCTGGGATGGAGCCCCACAACAGGCTCCCTGCTCAGTGGGGAGTCTGCTTGTCCCTCTCCCGCTGCCCCTCACCCCTGCTCGGGCACACGCGCTCACTCTCTTGCTCGCTCTGCTCTCTCTCGCAAGTAAATAAAATCTAAGGGAAAAAAAGAAATTTGATTTAAATCAAGACTTTGGGCCCTTGGACTTGGGCATGGAATTCTCTCAGGGTAGTAACATGGGCCTGGTACTTGCATCTCCATTACCCACTCACAGGTCGTGGTTGTGATCTTGTTGTAGGAGAAACTACAAAGATCTTGTCATATCCTGGCTCCAGATGAGCAGACCTCCCAAGTATGGGAGAAAGTTGAGAGGTATGATTAAAAGTCCAGATGGGGGGGGGGGAGAAAAAAAAAGTCCAGGGGAGAAGGACTGGCATAGATGCCTGCCTAGGGCTCCTCATCTGTTAGCCACTAGGCCTGTCCATGCTTCATCTCGATTCTGTCGTCATCTCTCTCCCCATGGCCACTTCCTTGTGTTCAGCCTTTATAATTTCTCTCTAGGGCTCCCTGACCCTGCCCTCAGTCCTGTCCCTTGGAATCCATTCTCTTGCTCTGCAGCCACAGTGATTTCTCTAGAAAGTGTATCAGATTCATGATATTCCTGTGCTTAGAATCCTAGCAGTAAAACCCTAGCACGTCTCCCCAGGCCTTTCATAGGAAGTAGAAAGCCTCCTTCAGGCTCTGTGTGATCTAGCACCACTTTTTCTCCCTGGCTCATCACCATTCCTCTTCACTCACATGCTGGCTATGCTCCAGCCAGCCTGAATGACTTGAAAACTCCTGAAGCAACCCAGCTGTCAAAGCCTCGGGGGTTCTTTCCTGGACCCTTCTTCTAGGTCATCACTTTGCTGGTTTTGTAAGACTCAACTTGTGCATGAGGCTACCTCCTTGAGGAGGCCTCTCAGATTAAGGCTGCATTCTTCGTGTTCCGAGCAGGCCTGTCATTACACTTGCCAGGCCGTTTTCTGATGGTCAGTCTTCCCCACAGGACTGTAAAGTGCTTGATACAGTTGTAGCATCCACAGCCAGTGCCCTGCCCCCATATCCTATCAGCACTTTTCATTTCCGGCCATTTCCAGATCTCCAGAAAGCTGCTCCAGGAGCCTGAGGGTAGGCCCTCTAAAAACAGGTACTGGTTATTGGCAACAAAAGCTCACTGAGGCCAGGGGCTGCTCAAAAACGGTACAGAGGTACCCAGGGGAAGCCAAGAGGCAGCACCAACATTGGCAACGATGATTCTTAGTAAAGAACAGGACGTTTCCTTGACCACCTCACCCCTTCGAGTGCGATGGATGTTCCTCCCCCAGGCTTCTCTCCATCTTTGCTCTTGCTGTGAGTTCCATGGGGGTGGCAACAGTACAGCTTTGTCCCCACCAGCCATCACACCAAGGCCCTGTACATAGCTTGCCCGAATCACTGTTGCCCAAGGGATGGAAGGTCGAATGTTCGTCCAACAATGGCATAAACCGCACATGCAGGGGCCAGGGTGGAAACAGCTCTGTGGGAACAAGGCAGAGGTCAGGACAGGGACTGGGGCCTTAGCTGACTGTGGAATGATTGTTTCAAACCGGGGGCCAGTTTGGCAGCCTCTCCGTTAGCCACCAGCTCGTCCCCCTGAATGCGTGTTTCCTCCTGAGGACGTGAAGTACTGGGTAGGTGTTACTAACTTTGTGTGTGCTGATGGGGTGGGGGCTTGGGGAGGAAAAGTGCTTCCCAGCTTCCCCTGGGAGAGCCCCAGTGGCTCTGAGCTTGGAGGAGAGTGAGATCGAAGAGAAGCTGGACGTGTGGGCTAGAGGGAAGGGGACTTCCAGGTTAGGGGAGAAGTCTCCAGGGCAGAGCTGATTTGACTCTGAAAGTAGCCAGAGGAAAGATTGTAGTGGGTGCACTCACCCCTGCTGGGGCACCGGCTTGGGCACTTGATACCTTATCTTTTTCAATCTTTCAGATTTTTTAGATCTGACTGTTACTCTCCTCTGGGGACTGACTAGGCAGTAATTAAAATCACGTGAGATTGGTCTAAAAAACCTGAAAGTCATTATTAATTTACAGTGAGAAATCCAGTCCTTTATTCAGTTATTTATTCCATGCATATTTATTGAGTGCTGACCTAAGCCAGGCCGGTCATGCATAACCCTAAAGTTCTTTCTGGAAGGTAGCATATAGTCTTCAGGCAGGAAACAAAAATCACACCGGTTATTTTAACAGAATTTAATATAGAGAGTATTTAGCTAGGTATAGTGAGTGACCGAAGAACCCAAAAACCGAAAAGGGAACGCCAAGGCATCATGGCGGTAGTAGTCTCAGACAGCAGCTGCCACAGTTGGGGGGACAAAGAGGGGAAAAAAATGGAATTATTAAAACGTAGAAGCTCGGAGGGGGGAATTACATGGGGCTGAAAATCAGCTGCCCCAGGAAAGGGCACCTGCCAGCTGAGGCTGGTGTCTGAGCTCAGCGTGGGGGGTGCCTCACGGACGTGGGACCCAGATCCCCGAGGAAGGGATGCTGGCTGGGCCTGTGGGAGTCAGAAAAACTGCGCAGTAGATTCAGTTGCTGCGACAGGAAGGAAATGCTGTGAAGAAACGTGGAGGATGCCATTCACAGGATCAGGAAGCCAACAGGAAGCCAGCAGGGGCGCGAAGGAAGAAATAAGTCCCTACTTCTTTAGCTTTGAATCTTCCTCTGACACCTGCTGTGGGCAGAGCCCAACAGGGAGCCGCTGACGGAGCAGAAATGTGGTTTGCAGAGCCCCAGCATCACAAAGACAGGTGGGGGAGGGGTGGGGGGTGGGGAGGGCGTGTGGGGGGAGGGGGTTGAGACACAGTATCTCAATAACTGACATCTCCAAGGAAGTTTGAGGTGAGTGAGGGTGAGCAGACCCCTTCCCCGGCAGCCTCACTTCCAGTTCGCACAAAAGCAAGTGTCTAACCACATTCTGTCACACGCAGAGACGTTTATTAAACATGCATTCATTAGCAAGCGGGCACAAAAGTCCCTGCAGCCTGTTTCTAGGCCCGAGGAAGTCCCAGCTCTCAGCCTACTGCTTGCGTAAGAGGGCAACTCAAGGCACATGCAACATTCTAGAAGTATCAGGGAACCAGAAATCCTCCAAAACTCAAGGTCGGACCAAAACCTCGGGTGCCATCTCGCAGGTGCAGGCTAGAGGCCTTGCTAGCCTCATCACCTCCTCACGTATGGAACATACTTACGGAAATCTGTAGCTCCCGAATCCCTTGAATTTCACCAAGAGCCTGTTTCTTTTTTCTTTTTTAAAGATTTTATTTATTTATTCGACAGGATAGAGACAGCCAGCGAGAGAGGGAACACAAGCAGGGGGAGTGGGAGAGGAAGAAGCAGGCTCATAGCGGAGGAGCCTGATGTGGGGCTCGATCCCATAACGCCGGGATCACGCCCTGAGCCGAAGGCAGACGCTTAACCGCTGTGCCACCCAGGCGCCCCTGTAGATTGAGTTTCGAGATAAAATACAGGACGCCCAATTCAGTCTGCATCTCAGATCAACAATGAATATTATTTT
>NW_024423319.1:89905807-89963817 GCF_017311325.1 Ursus maritimus | reverse complement strand
GCAGCACCAACATTGGCAACGATGATTCTTAGTAAAGAACAGGACGTTTCCTTGACCACCTCACCCCTTCGAGTGCGATGGATGTTCCTCCCCCAGGCTTCTCTCCATCTTTGCTCTTGCTGTGAGTTCCATGGGGGTGGCAACAGTACAGCTTTGTCCCCACCAGCCATCACACCAAGGCCCTGTACATAGCTTGCCCGAATCACTGTTGCCCAAGGGATGGAAGGTCGAATGTTCGTCCAACAATGGCATAAACCGCACATGCAGGGGCCAGGGTGGAAACAGCTCTGTGGGAACAAGGCAGAGGTCAGGACAGGGACTGGGGCCTTAGCTGACTGTGGAATGATTGTTTCAAACCGGGGGCCAGTTTGGCAGCCTCTCCGTTAGCCACCAGCTCGTCCCCCTGAATGCGTGTTTCCTCCTGAGGACGTGAAGTACTGGGTAGGTGTTACTAACTTTGTGTGTGCTGATGGGGTGGGGGCTTGGGGAGGAAAAGTGCTTCCCAGCTTCCCCTGGGAGAGCCCCAGTGGCTCTGAGCTTGGAGGAGAGTGAGATCGAAGAGAAGCTGGACGTGTGGGCTAGAGGGAAGGGGACTTCCAGGTTAGGGGAGAAGTCTCCAGGGCAGAGCTGATTTGACTCTGAAAGTAGCCAGAGGAAAGATTGTAGTGGGTGCACTCACCCCTGCTGGGGCACCGGCTTGGGCACTTGATACCTTATCTTTTTCAATCTTTCAGATTTTTTAGATCTGACTGTTACTCTCCTCTGGGGACTGACTAGGCAGTAATTAAAATCACGTGAGATTGGTCTAAAAAACCTGAAAGTCATTATTAATTTACAGTGAGAAATCCAGTCCTTTATTCAGTTATTTATTCCATGCATATTTATTGAGTGCTGACCTAAGCCAGGCCGGTCATGCATAACCCTAAAGTTCTTTCTGGAAGGTAGCATATAGTCTTCAGGCAGGAAACAAAAATCACACCGGTTATTTTAACAGAATTTAATATAGAGAGTATTTAGCTAGGTATAGTGAGTGACCGAAGAACCCAAAAACCGAAAAGGGAACGCCAAGGCATCATGGCGGTAGTAGTATGGCGGTAGTAGTCTCAGACAGCAGCTGCCACAGTTGGGGGGACAAAGAGGGGAAAAAAATGGAATTATTAAAACGTAGAAGCTCGGAGGGGGGAATTACATGGGGCTGAAAATCAGCTGCCCCAGGAAAGGGCACCTGCCAGCTGAGGCTGGTGTCTGAGCTCAGCGTGGGGGGTGCCTCACGGACGTGGGACCCAGATCCCCGAGGAAGGGATGCTGGCTGGGCCTGTGGGAGTCAGAAAAACTGCGCAGTAGATTCAGTTGCTGCGACAGGAAGGAAATGCTGTGAAGAAACGTGGAGGATGCCATTCACAGGATCAGGAAGCCAACAGGAAGCCAGCAGGGGCGCGAAGGAAGAAATAAGTCCCTACTTCTTTAGCTTTGAATCTTCCTCTGACACCTGGAGGTGAGTGAGGGTGAGCAGACCCCTTCCCCGGCAGCCTCACTTCCAGTTCGCACAAAAGCAAGTGTCTAACCACATTCTGTCACACGCAGAGACGTTTATTAAACATGCATTCATTAGCAAGCGGGCACAAAAGTCCCTGCAGCCTGTTTCTAGGCCCGAGGAAGTCCCAGCTCTCAGCCTACTGCTTGCGTAAGAGGGCAACTCAAGGCACATGCAACATTCTAGAAGTATCAGGGAACCAGAAATCCTCCAAAACTCAAGGTCGGACCAAAACCTCGGGTGCCATCTCGCAGGTGCAGGCTAGAGGCCTTGCTAGCCTCATCACCTCCTCACGTATGGAACATACTTACGGAAATCTGTAGCTCCCGAATCCCTTGAATTTCACCAAGAGCCTGTTTCTTTTTTCTTTTTTAAAGATTTTATTTATTTATTCGACAGGATAGAGACAGCCAGCGAGAGAGGGAACACAAGCAGGGGGAGTGGGAGAGGAAGAAGCAGGCTCATAGCGGAGGAGCCTGATGTGGGGCTCGATCCCATAACGCCGGGATCACGCCCTGAGCCGAAGGCAGACGCTTAACCGCTGTGCCACCCAGGCGCCCCTGTAGATTGAGTTTCGAGATAAAATACAGGACGCCCAATTCAGTCTGCATCTCAGATCAACAATGAATATTATTTTAGTATAAGTACTCGTATTTTATTTGTGAAATCTGGCAACCCTACCACTAGGCAAAGCGAGAAGGGAAGCCAAACAGGGCGGAGTTTCTCTTGGTGAGCACGGATCAGTCAAGACAGGAGGGTGAGGTAGTTTTAGGTTCCGTACTAGAATTATCCATTCCCATCTACCTCCCTGGACAAGCCCAGGTGTTTCGAGGTCGGGGGTTCCCTTCTCCGAGCGGTGCTGGTTCCAAGCCATGTATGGTCTCTCTGAACAACCCTTTTATTGCAGAGTAAAACTCTTCTGCCAGCACATTCTTTCTCAGACTGACCCCCAAGGAGCTGGTTATGGTTAAGTTCACATAATGGCAACGCCATTTTGTTTCCTCCTTCTAAGGAGGTCCCTGGAATGGTGTGTGTGTGCTCACGGCCTGCCTTCCCTTTTTCCACTGGTGGCTGATCTCATTGTCCTCTTACCATTCAGGTTAAGAAACTTGCCCAAGGCTAGCGATCTGAAACGTAATCTCACCTCTGGCTTCAAGACCTGTGCCCTTTTACTGTAAGTAGCTGTTGGGTGAAGTGGAGGACACAGGGCCTGGAGTCAGAGAGCTTGGGCCTTGTGCGCAAATGGAAACATCAGAGACAAGGTCAAGAGCTACGTGTGTTTGGCAACTCATGCAGGTTGACCTAACAGAACCTCTTGATAAACTTGAACTCTGGCCATGCAGAGCGACCCAAGTCTTGACCCTGTTAGTGATGCCCCAGCTGCAGGTGGAACAGCAATTAAAAGAGCGGATTGGGGGTCAAGGGCAGGAGACCCTGCTGGTGGGACCTCAGGGCACGTTGAGCTCCCACTTCACCTCCCACTTCACCACTTCACCTTTGCGGAGCTAGCCCCATCTTTCTAGCTGTGGCCTGGCAAGGCCTGTGGTCATCTGGAAGGTTCAAGGGGATGGAGGGCAGGTGCGGGACCCGCCTGAGACATCACAATTTTCGAGTCTACCAGGCTGGGGCCACACACTGATGACAGGGCAGGGGCAGAGGTTAAGTGAGCATAGGCTTTATGGCCAGCCAGGTAGGAACCTCAGCACTAGCTGTGTTCTAGGGTGACTAGATAATCTCTGATGAGCAGTTTTCCCATATCAAAATGAAAATTACACTATCTACCTGTTGGGGTTGTTTTAAGAATTAAAGATACAGGCGCCCTGGTGGCTCAGTCGGTTAGATGTCTGCCTTTCGCCTCAGGTCATGATCCCGGGGTCCTGCGATCGAGTCCTGCATCGGCCTCCCTGCTCAGCGGGGAGTCTGCTTCTCTCTCTCTCCCCCTCCCCCTGTGCATGCTCGCTCGCTCTCTATCAAATAAAATCTTTAAAAAAAAAAGGAATTAAAGGTAATATATCTAAATGCCTAGCACAGTGTCTGGCAGTTGTCATTCAATATGAAATAGTGCTACTGGTAATAGTGATGATGATGGAAGGTATGGTCGTGCTAGAGGTAATGGTGGTGGTGGTGATGGAGGTGGTGATGGAGGTGATGATGGAGGTGATGGTGATGGTGATGATGGAGGTGGTGATGATGGAAGTGGTGATGATGGAAATGATGGTGTTGATAGAGGTGATGGTGGTGGTGGTGGTGGTGGTGATGGAGGTGATGGTGATGGAAGTGATGGTGGTGGTGATAGAGGTGATGATGGAGGTGATGGTGATAGGGGTGATGATGGTGATGGGGGTGATGATGATGGTAGAGATGGAGGTGATGATCATGGAGATGGTGGTGGTAGTGGTGGAGGTGAAGGTGGTGGTGCCAGCAGAGCTTGCAGCTGTTCACATTATGTTGAAGGTAGTGAACCCTTGTTGAAACTTATTCAGAGGGACTGGACCAAGTATTTGTTACTATTGTTTTTAATTTATCAATACCTTTTAAAAAGATTTGATTTATTGGAGAGAAAGGGCACACGAGCAGGGGGTAGGGACAGAGGGAGTTGGAGAAGCAGACTCCCCTCTGAGCGGGGAGCCGGGACCCCGGGATCATGACCTGAGCTGAGGCAGACCTTTAACCAGCTGAGCCACCCAGGTGCCTCTGTTCCTTTTAATTTGCATACCCTACTCCCATTATTTACTCCTTTTCTATGGTCAATTACTCTTTTTAGTTTAATGTGTATATTTAATTTGTATTTTCTCTTAGAGAATGTATATTTTATGTATGTGTATGTTTCTTTTACTCTTTTATTTTTTAAAAGATTCTATTTTATAAAGATTTTGTTTGAGAGAAAGATGGAGCGGTGGGAGAGGCACAGGGAGAGGGAGGAGCGGACTCCCCGATGAGCACAGAACCCAGTGCAGGGTTCTATTCCAGGACCCTGAGATCATGACCTGAGCCTAAGTCAGACCCTTAGTAGACCGAGCCACCCAGACACCCCTGAAGATTTTATTTTTAAGTAATGTTTCTGATGTAGGATATGCACTAGGGTTCGAAGCCGACAGCCAGGATTCTTGAGATGTCTTTGGTGCAAAACGTGATTTTATTTAAGCATGGGGACAGGACCCGTTGCAAAAAGAGCTGCACTGGGGTCATGAGGAGTGGCCCGTTATCTACCTGCAAGTTGGGAGGGGGTTAAGGATAGCGTAAGTCTCTAAGGAATTTTGGAAGCAAGGTTTCCAGGGCCTTGAGAGGGCTAGCTGTTGTTGGGAAAAGGTCATTTATTACCGTCTAATAAAACCTTAGTCATGAGACCCTTCAGATGTATATTGGTGGGCCGTATGCTTGAGGGATGGATGATTGCCAGCATGTATCTTTGGGCATTTAGAGAGAAAAGGAATTTCTAAAGGAATTCTTATATGTTAAAGTAGACTTAACAGGATCCTGGGGGTCAGGCTAAGATTGCCTTTTGGCCTCAGCAAAGTGTTAACTTCGAGGCAATTGAGTCCCTAGAGGAATGTCACTCTGCCTGTTTGAAGGACTGTAGGTAGTAAGAAAATTTAATAATTTTTCTTTGCCTTTGTTTCCCACGGCACTTTACACCCAGTGTGGATCTTGAACTCACAGCCCAATGATCAAGAATCTTGTGCTCCAGCAACTGAACCAGCCAGGAGCCCCTCCGTTTCTTTAATTTTTTTTTTTAAGATTTTATTTATTTATTCGACAGAGATAGAGACAGCCAGCGAGAGAGGGAACACAAGCAGGGGGAGTGGGAGAGGAAGAAGGAGGCTCCTGGTGGAGAAGCCTGATGTGGGACTCGATCCCAGAACGCTGGGATCACGCCCTGAGCCGAAGGCAGATGCTTAACCACTGCGCTACCCAGGCGCGCCTGTTTCTTTAATTTTTAAAAGTCAACTTTATCGAGGTATAATTTACATGCAAAAATGTTCCTATAAAAAAAGTTCCTATTTTAAGTGTACATTTTGCTGAGTTTTGATAAATGTATATACCCATGTAACCACACCGTAATTGACATACTGACCACTTCCATCACCATGCAAAGTTCCCTCGTATCCATTTGCAGTCAGCCCCCTCCCTAAGCAACACGAATCTGCTTTTTCCAACTAGGTATTAGTTTTGCCTATTCTAGAACTTCATAGACATAAAAGCATAGGGCATACTCTTTTATATCTGGCTTTTGTTCAGTATAACATTTTTGGGATTCATGTATGTTACTGCATGTGTCAAGTTTGTTCTTTTTATCGTTGAGTACTGTTTTATTGTATGAATATACCAGAACGTGTTTCTCTATTCTCCCATTGATATATTTTAAATTTATGGATATTATGTTACATATCTCATTCAGTTTCTTAGTTCAGGTATCTCATTGTAAGCTCTACCTTCCAGCTTTTTAAATTTCTCCCAAGTTGTGGTAGATAGAGTGGATTTGTTTGGGCCCTTTAATGGTGGGGAACCAGCAGGGGTCCTTTTGGCCTGACTAACCTTAGGTAGTGCTGTATTAAAACCTTCCTTTTATTTATACTAAATTTATTTACTGAATTTATCTATCTATCCTTAAAAAAACCAACCAACCAACCAACCCAGTTCACCCATTTCTTACTAACCATCTAAAGACTTCCACCTGCTGAGACAAGTCCATTGTTTTTCCCCTTCCTGTTTCCTCTTTGTTTTGCTCCTCTCAATATTCGCTTTATTCACCTTATTCCTTAATAACTGTTTAAAACTTTTCCACCTAGTTGGGAAGCTTCTCTGGACTGTTGGGCCTCTCCCCATTGGCTTGTTAATTAACCTAATGTTTCTATTAGCATCTGTAAGACCCCTGAGGGGCAGCTGAGACTGCAAATTGGATGTGGCTGCGGGATCTGATCTTTGGTTTTGCAACAAACTGGTTACTACGGTACCCTGATCTGAGTCATGGGCCTACTTGGCCAGTTAATATATCAGTCGTCATAAAGCCGGTCCCACACGCCTTGCCTAGGATGCATATTAGCTGCTTCATCGGGGTGTTACACTTGGCATTGGTACGGGGTTAAGGACAGTTCCCTTTCTAGGGTGGCTTTTACCCAGTCCACCAGCCTGGCTGTTCCCCGGGAATGTCTGGATCACATAACGGCCATCTGCGACTGTTCCATAGTGATCTGTGGGTCCTGCATCAACCCAAACACGCTCTCCCACCCAGCAGCGTTCAGACCAAAGACACCGGCCCCAATCAGTTACTCCCCCCAAATCCGGGCAGTGAAGCTTCCTGGGCAGCTGAGGATACTGATCTGAAATGAAAACAACTCTTTCACACTTCATCTTCTTGGTTTTGTCCTCCCCCAATGCTGGCTATGTTCTTGGTGATCAGAGGTCTTAGAGGTACTTTCAGGGGTCCCTGCATACATTTTCTCTTGTGGGGAAGCTTTGAAGCTAGTGGCTGAAGCTCAGAGTCTCCGAAATCCGAGTTTGGATTAGCCTCAAAGTCTGCCCCAGCCCCTCTCGTTTACTCGAGCTATTACGGATCACGATGACCAAGGGATTGAATATTTTGCCGTTTTCTTATCAATTTGCATTTCCTGATGCATCCGGTGAACCAACTCCCCAGACTTGGCTCCATCTCTAAATTCTTTTTTTTTTTTAAAGATTTTATTTATTTATTCGACAGAGATAGAGACAGCCAGCGAGAGAGGGAACACAAGCAGGGGGAGTGGGAGAGGAAGAAGCAGGCTCATAGCAGAAGAGCCTGATGTGGGGCTCGATCCCAGAACGCCGGGATCACGCCCTGAGCCGAAGGCAGATGCTCAACCGCTGTGCCACCCAGGCGCCCCTCCATCTCTAAATTCTGCTGGTAACTCTCTGCCTTTAGTCACGAGCGCGGCACAGTTCCTGCTGCACATCGGGCGTGAACATGAGGCCATCCAGGCATCAGAGCTTTCTTATCCTTTGCCCTTCCCTCCTCGTCTTTCCAAAGCACATGTTTCTGTGAGTCAGCGCCGTACTAGCAAATACCAGGTCACTGACACCACCTAAACAGGAAAGACCTCAGCTATTCACTGTGTAGGGAAAACCCCACTTCTTCCCTGTTGTGTGTTTCTTCCCTGTCTCCTTCACTAGACACACAGAGCACTTGACTTCTGACGCTTCCGGTCACCGAATGTGTGGAGGTGTTCCCCACACCAAGCAATTCTCCGTGCCACCAGCTTGGTGTCCTGCAGGTCAACTCCCTTGTGACATGATCTACCTGGAGACACCGTCAGATCCCACAGGGTAAGGGATCAGTCCTATAAGACTGTCCCCCCACCCCACCGCCCCCAACTTCAGACACCAGTTCCAAGTCCAAGGCTGTCATCTGTGCTTCTGACCTCCTGGCTACAGGTTGGAAGTTCCCATGACTTCCTCCTCGGGTTTGATTAATTCAGGCCTCTCAGAACTCATATTTTATGTGCCAGATCGCTGGTTTATCACAAAAGGGTAGGACTCAGCAACAGCTGGATCAAGACATGTACAGACAGGGCAAGGTCTGGGGAAAGGACGAGAAGCTTCCACACCCTCTCCAGGCGCCACCATTCTGCCCGCATCTCCCCATGCTCACCAACCTGGAAGCTCTCCCATCTCCGTCTTTTTTGGGTTTTTATGGTGGTTTCATTACATGGGCGCAATTGATGAAATCACTGGCCGTTGGAGATGGAATTCAACCTCCAGCCCCCTCCCCCCTCCAGAAATCGGGGTGGGACTGAAAGTTCCAACTATCTAATCTTGGTTGGTTCCCCTGGCAACCAGCCCCCATCCTTAGGTTACCTGAGGGCTTTCCAACAGTCATCATTAACATAACTAAAGACACCTTTACGGCTCTCCTCACAGGAAATTCCAAGGGTTTTAGGAGCTGTGAACCAGGAACTTTGGAGGAAGACATATGAAAAATCTTTTGGTCATCTGAACGACCAAATATATATTTCTTATAAATCACAGTATCACCGGTTCTTAATCTAATGGGTCTGACTCACAGGTAGTGTTAGATTGGGACCCAGTTCTTTTTTTAAGGTTTTATTTTTTTCAAAGATTTTATTTATTTGACACAGAGAGGGAACACATGCAGGGGGGAGCTGGAGAGGGAGAAGCAAGCTGACCACGGAGCAGAGATCCCGATGCGGGGCTTGATCCCAGGATCCCGGGATCACGACCTGAGCTGAAGGCAGAGGCCCAATGACTGAACCACCCAGGTGCCCATTTAAGGTTTTATTTTCAAGTAATCTCGACACCCAACGTAGGGCTTACAACCCCGCATCAAGAGTCATGTCATCTACCAATGGAGCCAGCCAGGTGCTCAGATTGGGACCCAGTTTTAATTTCTGACAAGTGGCATGCCGTTGTTTTCCCTCCTCTCCACACAGGTGATCTCCAAAGCCTTGGCGGTCACGTGAGCACAGGTAGGTTGAAAAAAAATCTATTAGAATTTGTTTGAACTTTTTAAGTATGGCATAAAAGTTCTCAAATCATAAATGATTTGATGAATTTCCAAAAGTGAAAACAACACTGAACAGTGTCTTGCCCGTACCCCAGAAGCCCTCCTCCTGCCCCTTTCCATTCACTGCCCCATAGATTAATGTTGCTTTTGTGTGTGTGTTTCATATAAATGGGATCGTACTTTACGTACTGTCTGGTGTCTCCCATCTCTCACTCTCATGTTTATCTGATTTATCCATATTGTTGTGTCTAGTTCTAGTTTGTTCCTTCTTGTTGCTGTATGTAGTCCATTGTATAATTATACTACAATTTTTTAAAGTTTTTAATTCCAGTATAGGTAACATACAGTGTAATGCTAGCAATACTAGTTTCAGGTGTACAATAGAGTGATTCAACACTTCCACACATCACCCAGCGCTCATCACAAATGCCCTCCTTAATCCCCATCCCCCGTTTCACCCATCCCCCCCAGCTCCCCCCCCCACCATCAGTTTGTTCTCTGTAATTAGGAGTCTGTTTCTTGCTTTGTCTCTCTTTCTCTTTTTTTTTTTCCCTTTGCTTGTTGTTTGTTTCTTAAATTCCGTGTATGAGTGTAATTATACGGTATTTGTCTTTCTCTCACTGATTTCGCCTAGCGTTATACTGTCTAGCTCCATCCATGTTGTTGCAGATGGCAAGATTTCATTCTTTTTTATGCCTGAGTAATATTCCATTATGTGTGTGTGTGTGTGTGTGTGTGTGTGTGCGCGTGTGTGTGTGTGTGTGCATGTGTGTGTGTGAGTGTGTGTATACACACCACGTCTTTATCCATTCATCTATCAATGGACACCTGGGCTGCTTCCATAGTTCGGCTATTGTAAATAATGCTGTATAAACAGGGGTGCATGTATCCCTTTGAGTTAGTGTTCTTGTATCCTTTGGGTAAATATCCAGTAGTGCAATTGCTGGATCAGAAGGTAGCTCTATTTTTAACTTTTTGAGGAACCGCCATACTGTTCTCCACGGTGGCTGCACCAGTTTGCATTCCCACCAACAGGGGAGGAGGGTTCCTTTTTTCCACATTCTTGCCAACACCTGTTGTTTCTTGTGGTGTTGATTTTAGCTGTTCTGACAGGTGTGAGGTAATAGCTCATTGTAGTTTCGATTTGTATTTCCCTGATGGTGAGTGATGTTGACCGTCTTTTCATGTGTCTGTTGGCCATCTGGGTGTTGTCTTTGGAGAAATGTCTGTTCGTGTCTTCTGCCCATTTTTTAAATTAGATTATTGGTTTTTGGGGTGTCGAGCTGTATGAGTTCTTTATATATTTTGGATACTAACTCTTTATCGGATTTGTCATTTGCAAATATCTTCTCCCATTTAGGCTTTTAGCTTTGTTGATGGTTTCCTTTGCTGTGCAGAAACTTTTCATTCTGATGTAGTCCCAAGAGTTTATTTTTGCTTTTATTTCCCTTGCCTCAGGAGACGTATCTAGAAAGTAGTTGCTATGGCCAGTATCAAAGAAGTTACTGCCGGTGTTCTTGTCTAGGAGTTTTATGGTTTCAGGTCTTACATTTAGATCTTTAATCCATTGAGTTTATTTTTGTGTATGGTATAAAAAAGTGGTCTAGTTTCATTCTTTTGCTTGTGGCTGTCCAGTTTTCCCAACACCATTTGTTGAAGGAACTTCTTCCCATTGCATATTCTTGCCTCCTTTGTCAAAGATGAATTGACCATATTATTGTGGGTTTATTTCTGGATTTTCTGTTCTGTTCCATGGATCTGTGTCTATTTTTGTGCCAGTACCGTGCTCTTCTGATTACAGCAGCTTTGTAATGGAACCTGAAGTCCGGAATTGTGATGCCCCCATAATTATAGCACAATTTATTCATTGCCCTGTTGATGGGCATTTGGGTAATTTCCAGTGTTAACCTTAAAAGTTAAACTCTCAGTTATTTCACCAGCAAAAATGAGTTTATTCAGGAGTAGCAGAGAATTGCAATTCTGGACATGGAGGTTATGGCAAAATGAAATATATTTGTTGCACATTTTGATATATAACCTTGATCAAGTTAAGGAAGTTTCTTTATATTCCTAATTTGCTAGGTTTACTGATATTAAGCCATTATTGAATTTCTGGAATAAAAACTTTATCATGATGGATTTTTAAACAAACCTGTCGAATTTGGTTCCTAGTATTTTGTTTGGAATTTGTACATCTGTATTCATCAATGACAAAACCTTATAAGTATTTTTTTTAAAGATTTATTTATTTGAGAGAGAGGAAGAGCAGGGATAGGGGCAGAGGGAGTGGGAAAGAGAATCTCAGGCAGACTCTTCACTGAGCAGGGAGCCCGACACAGGGCTCGATCCCATGACTCTGAGATCATGACCTGAGCTGAAATTGAGTCAGATGCTTAACCAGCTGAACTATCCAGGCGCCCCAAGTGTTATAAGTATTAAAAAAAATTATCACTAGCTAGTTCTTGAATTAAGATCAGACTGGCCTCAAAAAATGGGCTGGACAGCTTACACTCTTTTTCTAATCCCTGAAACAATTTGTGTAAAATAGGAATTAAGCATTTCTTGAAATTTTTCATAGAACTCACCTGTAAAACCACCAGGGCCTGAAGTTCAAGGGGGAGGAGATGTCTTTGACTACCATTTCAGTCTCTTCAGACTTGGTGGCCTGGAATTAGTCATCTTCTTTTTTTTTTTTTTTAAAGATTTTATTTATTTGACAGAGATAGAGACAGCCAGCGAGAGAGGGAACACAAGCAGGGGGAGTGGGAGAGGAAGAAGCAGGCTCATAGTGGAGGAGCCTGACGTGGGGCTCGATCCCGTAACGCCGGGATCACGCCCTGAGCCGAAGGCAGCCGCTTAACCGCTGTGCCACCCAGGCGCCCCAGGAATTAGTCATCTTCTTGATGAGATTTTGACATTTTATATATTTCTAGGATTTATTTCATTTTTGTTTTTAATTTTATTAGTGCAGTTACTCAAAATGCTTTTTCTTGGGGAGCTTGGGTGACTCCTTCGGTTGAGCATCTGCCTTTGGCTCAGGTTGTGATCCTGTGGTCCTGGGATTGAGCCCCGCATCTGGCTCCCTGCTTGGTGGGGAGCCTGCTTCTCCCTCTCCCACTCCCCCTGTTTGTGGTGTGTCTCTCTCTCAAATAAAATCTTTTTTAAAAATGCTTTCTCTTTTTTAGTCGTCACTTTTGTGTCTGTAGTTATTTCTTCCTTATCTTTCTATATTTTATTTATTCACATCGTCTCTCTTTTATTCTTGATAATGCTTGCCAGAGGTCTATTTTTAAAAAATCTCACAGAACCGGCTTTTGACTTTTAAAATAATGCCCATGGTTTTTGTTGCTATTCTGTATTTTACAGAGTTCTGCCAGGATCAAGCCAGTTATTTGCAGTTGCTTTCAATAAAAGCTAAATGTGCAAACTGAAGGTCAACTCATTTTGATGTATCAATAATTGGTAACTACATCTGTCACAATATAGTCTCACCAAAGCTGCAATTATTCCAGAAAGATGGTCAAATTGTTACCTTGGCCACAGTACATATATCAGGGAACCATTCACAGGAAGACATGAGAATAGAGCTTAATATTGAAATGACAGCAGTATTGTTGATACATGCCAGGATTCGCTAACATTTGCAGTTTATTTAACAAATGCACCTCCTTCTCCCTGGGAAGGGCCGTGAAATCCTGGCCAAAAATGTTGCAGGACCAATCCAGAGAGAGGACTTTCGGATTACGATAGACTCCTTTGCGGAATCACTTGACATGCTCAGCTCTGTGCGTTCACCGGCTCAGATCTTCAACAGGCAATTTACAGCGTGGGCATGGCAAGTCACTTCTCTCTGGTAATGGGTCTGCCTTTGCCTCAGTTGAGTATAGAGGATTTACGGACAGGAAGCTCATCCCACTGTTGCCGTCCTCCCCCGTGCTCCCCGATAAGGGGGCAGGTGATAAAGCTGGTAAAGGGAGCTAAGGATGCTCTGAAGTCGATTACAGGAAAGATGAGCCGTAAGACATGCCAGGCTTCTCCCTGCCCAAAATGTCACACACTGTTCAGCTTTTACAGCCAATCCTGCTGCATGAGCGGGGGGAACATCCATCAAGAATAGTCTTAGCTGCCTCCACACGGGGAAATAAGTATGATGTCTGAACGCCATTCTGGCTGTAACTATATTTCACTTCTTTTTACCCTGTGAGTTAGTCTTTGCTAAGCTTGCAGGGTCAGGTCCAGGGTGGGGTCTGCTGCTAGAGTAATTGATGCCAGGACCCTCACGGCGCACGGGGATCAGTGTGGCATTGTCCGATCGACTGGTGGTAAAATCGCCCTCTCGGGGTCACTTGAGGAGCACAAACCAATAAAGATGTCTTCTTCAGAGTCACTGGTGGTGCTTTTTCAGAGGCTCATGTGGAACTGCTCAAAGCTGTGAGGATGGGGGCGCCTGAGTGGCTCCGTCCGTTGAGCATCCAACTCTTGATGTCGGCTCAGGTCATGATTTTGGGGTCATAAGATTGAGCCCTACATCGGGCTCTGTGCTGGGTATGGAGCCTGCTTAAGGTTCTCTCTCTCCCTCTCTCCTTCTGACCGTCCCACCCCTGCTCCCCCTCTCCCCTGGCTGTGTGTGCTCTTTCTCTCAAAATAAAAAAATTAAAATTCAAGGGACGCCTGGGTGGCTCGTCAGTTAAGCGTCTGTCTTTGGCTCAGGTCATGATCCCAGCGTCCTGGAATCGAGTCCTGCATCGGGCTCCTTGCTCAGCCGGGAGCCTGCTTCTCCTCCTCCCTCTGCCCCTGCTTGTGCTCTCTCTCTCTCTCTGTCTGACAAATAAGTAAATAAAATCTTTTAAAAACTAAATTTAAAAAAATAAAAGGGTGTGAGGTTGGAAGCAATAACTCCTTAGTCATTGCAACTATACCCAGCGTTTCACTTGGGTGGTACTGAAGAGGATTACTATAAAAAGGTTGTAATGGGCTGGGTTTCCTGGGTTAAGAGCATATTTAGTGGGTTTTTAAAAAAAATGTTTTAAATTTTTTTGAGAAAGAGAGACCGGGTGTGTGAGCAAGGGTTGGGGGGTTAGTCGAGGGGCAGCGGGAGAGGAGAGAGAATTCCGACGTGGGGCTTGATCCCACAACCCCAACATCATGACCTGAGCTGAAATGAAGAGCTGGATGTTTAACCAACTGAGCCAGCCAGGCGCCCCAAGAGTATGTTTAGTGTTATAAAAGAAACAGCCAGACTGTGTGCCTAACTGGCTGTACCACTTTGCACTTCTAGCAGCAATGAATGGGAGTTCCTGTTGCTCCACATCCTTGCCAGCACTTGATGTTGTTGGTGTTACAGGTTTGGGCCATTCTAACAGGTGCATGGTGGTATCTCATCATTCTTTTGCTCCCTGATGATACATGATGTGAAGCTTCTTTTCACGTACTTATTCCCATCTGTTTATCTTCTTTGGTAGGGTGTCTGTTAAGATCTTTGGCTCATGTTTTCAGTCTAGTTTTGATTTTTTTTATTGTGGAATTTAAAGAGTTCTTTGTATATTTTGGGAAACAGTCTTCTGCAAACATTTTGTCCCAGTCTGTGGCTTGTCTGCTCGTCCCTTACATTGTCTTTTGCAGACCAGAACTTTGGAATGATGTCTGACTTATCAATTATTTCTTTCGTGGATTCTGCCTTTCATAGTGTATCTAAAAAGTCATCACCACAGGGGCGCCTGGGTGGCTCAGTCGGTTAAGCATCTGACTTTTGGTTTGGGCTCAGGTCACGATCTCAGGGTCGTGAGATCGAGCCCCGTGTCAGGCCCCACGCTCAAGCTCGGAGTTGGCTTGAGATTCTCTGCCTCTCCCTCTGCCTCTCCACCTACTTGTGTGCTCTTTCTCTCTCTCTCTCTTAAATAAATAAATAAATAAATTAATCTTTGTAAAAAGTCATCACCACACCTAAAGTCATCAAAAAACTTCTCCATCACCTCAAACGGAAACTTTGTAACCATCAAGCACTCTCTATTCCCCCTTCTCCTCAGCCCTTGGTGACCCATTTCACCTCCTGTCTTTCTGAATTTGCCTGTTTTAGATACGTCATGGATGTAGAATCACACGATATCTGTTCTGCCATGTTTGCCTTATTTCACTTAGCATAATGTTTTCGAGATTGATCCATGCTGTAACGTGTCAGGATTTCTTCCTTCGTATGGCTGAGTAATGCCGCATAGCGTAGATATACCTCATTTTGTTGATCCGTTTATCCATCGATGGACTCTTGGTTTGTTTCCATCTTTGGACTTTTCCAGTAATGCTATGAACATGGTTGGACAATGTCGGCATGCTCTATTTGAGTTTTTGGTTTTTTTTTTTTTTTTAAGATTTATTGATCTGAGAGAGCGAGCGCGTGTGCAGTCTGGGGGGTGGGCAGAGGGAGAGCGGCAGACTCCGTGCTGAGCGCAGAGGCTGACCCGAGGCTCGATCTTAGGACCTTGAGATGAAGACCTGAGCCAAACACGACAGTCAGATGCTCAACCGACTGAGCCAGCGAGGCACCCCTCTAATTGAGTTCTTGCTTCTAATTCCTTTGGGTCCATATCCGAGGATCGAATTGCTCAGTCATATGAGCGCGTTACTGTCTTAAGCACTCTGCTGGGCGCTTTACATTCCACAAAGAAAAGGAAAGAGAGACGCGAGAAAAGAAAAAGGCAGCACAGATAGACAACTCTTTTGAACATTTTGCTCCTGTGGGAAGCAGAGACATGGGGCGGTAGCTGCAAGAGGAGGCAGGCTCACAGGGAAGTTCTTTAAGATGGAAGAAACCAGAAAGATTCATATGCTAGTGAGACTGATGGAGTAGTGAGGGAAGGATGAACGCCGCAGGAGAGAGAGGAGAAAAAGCCCCTTGCTGTGTGGACGACAGGGCATGGTGTTGGCTTGAGGCAGGAGTGTGGGGCAGTCCGTTCCCCGTGGCCGGGCGGACACGGCAGAGGCCGTGGCAGGGTAGCTGGGGGCGTGGAGGCTGCAGAAGTCCTCTTGAGCGGGCTGGGTCAGCCAGGAGCTAAGGCCGTCGGCCTCGAGTGAGGATGGAGGAGAAGGTGTTGGAGGTATGAGGACATTGCAGGAGGTGGGCGCTTGTCCCCTGCGAAAGTGGAGGGGTGAATGGACTGGGCAAATACCGGATGATGAGGGGGCAGCATTTAGGGTGCAAAAGAAATTCACGGTCATTAACTTAAAGGGGCCCCATCAGCGTGCTTGGGGGCTTTTCTCCACCTGTGTGGGGGCCGTAGCAGGTGCGGGAGCCGGTGTGAGCAGGGCTGTGGTGCTGTGCCGTGAGCACAGGGAAGTGGACGGGGGTAAATGGAGGGTTCTGCCCCAGTGTGGTAGCAATCCTTAGTTAGGGCGTTCGAGCAGCGTCTGGAGGAAGCAGAGGCCATCAGGTGGAGGAGGGACAGTGGAAAGGCAGAGTGTCAGTGATGCCGGAAGGATGGTGCATTGGGACGACATCAGAGCGGGAGTCCCAAGGACATGAGCTGGACAGTCAGGAGGCCATAGAAAGAGGGATGCGTGATACCGAGTTGGAGGAGAAGCGGCAGCGTTCGGGTATAGACGTAAGCCTTTGCTGCGGCGGTGACTGAGGGAGGCTGGGGACGAGAGCAGTGGGGGAGAGGGGGGCAGAGAATGGAGAAGCCTGGCTGGTGGAAGATCATCGCCACATAGATGGACCTGCCTCCCTCTGGGATTAACACCTGCTTCTGATACTCTGAACGCCATCAATAAAGGTCAAGGGGAAGACCTGTGTTCTTTGCCCCTCCCCCAGCAGGGGTTGACGGAGGGGGGAAGGCTGTGGGCCGGAGACAAAGATCACGGCCACCCCCACCCCCCAGCCTTCTACCCCACTCTCTTCATCAGGGGTCACATGTTTATCGAGCACCCATTATATGCCAGGCAACAACACTTAACACTTTATTTCCTATGTGCCCAGCAGTTTACCTTTCTCTTGTTTAACTCTCAATACCTGAGAGGAAGGTACTGTGGGTTTTTTGTTGCTCTTTTAAGGAGGCTCCATGCCTGGCGTGGAGCCCAACGCAGGGCCTGAACTCAGGACCCTGAGCTCAAGACCTGGGCCGAGATCAAGAGTCTGACGCTTAACTGACTGAGCCCCCCCAGGCGCCCCAAGAAAGTAGTGTCAATGGGTCCATTTTACAACTGAGAAAAATGGAGCCTCAGAAGATAGAAAGCCTGCTCTGGGGATTGCAGAATCTGAGCCCTTCAACAGGCAGCCTCCCCTGCTGGGCCATCTGGAGTTGAACCAGATCCAGCCCCTGACCTCAGGCCTGTAAACAAGTAATTGTAGAATTTAGCACTTTTGTTCTTTCTTTCGGGCTCCCCCAGGCCGCCTCTCCTGGGAAGCCCAGACCCCACCCTCTCCCTTCTCCAGCAGCTAGGGTAACCCAAGGCCGGGGTTGCCCAGGACCCAGGGTTTTCTGGGCCTCTAGACTTCCAGTGCTAAACTCAGGACAATCGGGGCCTGCCAAGATGGTTTGGTCTCCCCAGCTGCGGCTCACCCACGGGCTGCGGCTCACCCACGGGCTGCTGCTCTAGCTTTTTCCCCCCTTTCTCCTTCAGTGGCTTTGCTCATCTCCTGCATGGCATCTGTTTTGACCTCCACCGTCTCCTTGGGGGCCATGAGTACTTCTGGATTCCCCTCTGGGAGCCCAGCACCAGGGCAGGGGGGCGATGAGAGGCTGCAGTGAAGGGTCGGAATGGGCACTTTTGGATAAATGCCCTCTGGGTGCCCATAGTCGACCAGAACGTCACCCCCAAACAGACACATCATTCACATCAACGGGCTAGAACATTCTGGGCTCAGCTAACACCTGGGGAGAAAGAAAAGGGCAATCTCTCAGGCAGGTTCCCCATTCAGTTCATTCATTCATTCATCAAATGCTTGTTGAGCACCTATGGGCCTGGTTCCACTCTAGGCAGCAATGAACAGACCAGACCAAATCCCCGACTAGTGTTCCCTGGTCTCCTAAAGCATTTGTCTCCCTGTCTCCTTGGTTTAAAAAAAAAGGCAGCGCTGAAAGTCTTCCCGTATACTTCAGTCCCCAACACCCAGCATGGGGTGTGCTCCGGAGATGTCCGATAAACTTGGAATGAATGGCTGTTTGAGGGATCTCGGGTTCTGACATTAATGGCGTAAGTTCCATCCTGAGAGGTCCGCTAACTTTCATAAGGTGTCCCCATGCGGAAGGCAGGTGTGCCCCAGAGGGACAGGAGCCAACTGCACTTAGTGCGAAGGTGACCGCGGTTGCAAGATGCAGGTCCGTGAGGGGTAAGGTGCCATGACAAAGCGAAGGGGACCTCAGGGAAGCCGAGGGGAGTCAGGCTGGCATGCGGCCCCAGAGAAGCAGGGCCCACAGAAAGCAGCTGGGGGAGAGACCTTGGGGGAGGGTGAGCACTGTTACAGGGGAAATGGTGGCACTTGTTAAAGATGGCGGCGGACTTCATTTAGGACCTTCCTGAGGTGCGTGAGGACCACTGCAATGGAGTCTAGCACTGGGAGAGAGAAAGATGGTCTTGCTTTCAAATACAACAGGACACGTGGAGATTTATGGCCAAGGAGTAGGGCGGGAGTCACTGGAATGACCAAAGGAAATGCCAGGGGTAAAGGGTATCCTGGCTAAACCAACTTGATGGGATTTTTGCTGCAGGCAGGCCAGTGTGATGGGATATTGAGGGCGGGGAGTGAGAAATTTGATCAGATAGCGAGGATGGGGGATTTCAGCCGGACTGACTCATCAGGGTTCTTGCTAAAACTGGATTAAGCGGGCAGAGCCACTGGGCCAAGGACAGAGCCCAAGGTTGGGGCCTAGTCAGAAAGAGTTCTTGGAGGAGCCTGACTCAAAGTTTGGTCAAAGGAGAGAGTCTTTGTCCTCACAAAGAAAGGCATCTGCAGCTGCCACCCTCTGCTGGCCCTGAAGAGGGGGACTGGGAGGAGGGTGCTGGTAGGGGGAAAGAGCTCAGAAATTTCCTCAGAACAAATCCTGTTCCCACGCTGAACACATGTCACCCAGGAAGGAACGTGAGCTCTGGGGCTGACTGGTTTCACATCCAGCTCCATCACTGACTACGTGACCTTGGGCGAGTCACTCGGCTGCCGCGTGCCTCACTTTCCCCGTTTGGCAAATGAGGGTAATGCTGCTGACTCCGGACGGTTCTAAGGATCTTCTAGGCCAGTGGTTCTCAGGTCTTCAGACCAGCAGCATTACCTGGGAACGGGTTAGAAATGCAAATTCTCCCTATACCCTAGACCTGCTGAATCAGAAACCCAGCCGCTTTAACAAGCCTCTAGGGGATTCCGATGCACTTGGTGCCGGAAACACCCTGCTGGGTCAGGTCAGCGCGGGGAACAAACCCCACCTAGGTGAGCAGTTCTTTTTCTCTGCCTGATCACAGAACCAGGGGAGCGGATCTCAGGCCTGCCCTCCCGGTGCACGTTAGAATCGCCTGGCCTCTTTCCAGACCAATTACTTCAGACTCCCTAGGCGTGGGGCATGCCAGCCATCAGCCGCTTTTAAAGCTCCCCAGATGATTCCTGAACAGCCGGCTAGCCCGTGTCAGAACCCCCTGGAGGGCTTGTTAAAGGAGCCAGCCCCAACCCCAGAGCACCTGATTCCCTAGCTCTGGGGTGGGGGCCTGAGAATTTGCATTTCTTTCTTTTCTTTTCTTTTACATTTTTGTTGGGGGGGGGAGACTGTGTGGGGTGGGGAGGGGCAGAGGGGGAGAGAGCGTCTCAAACAGACTCCCCGCTGAGTGCAGAGCCCAACATGGGGCTTGATCCTAGACCCTGAAATCATGACTGGTGCGAAAACTGAAAGTCAGCCGCCTAACCAACTGAGTCACCCGGGCGCCCCGAGAATTTGCATTTCTAACAAGCTGCCAGGTGCCGCTGGTGCCGCTGGTGCCGCTGGACTTGGACCACACCTTGAGATCCACTGCCCAGGGGGGTTAGATGAGAACGGATAAGAGTGGCAAGAGAAGGGGCTTGAGGAGAAATCCCAGCTTCCTCCCTGCCCCCCATGTTGAATTACCACGAGCTTTGCTTACGCATCCCTTGTTTTCATCACACTCTGTTTGCAGCAGAGGGACGAGGTAGGTTGATGTTTGTGGAGAAGCTGAGCTGTGACACGGGCCTCCCTCAGAGAGAGCAGGAATTATCCCCCACCATCTCGGCAGATTCCCCAGGAAAATCAAGAGGAGCCGCTTGCATTGGGGTCCCTTGGCTGGTGCGTGGAACCTCCCAGATCCCTCCCCCCCAGTCCCCTTGCCTGAATTTTCTTTTCTTTTCTTTTCTTTTTATGTATTTGTCGGAGTGCACGTCATGCAGGGGGAGTGGCAGGCAGAGGGAGAAGCAGGCTCCCCACCGAGCAGGGAGCCCGATGTGGGGCTCGATCCCAGGACCCTGAGATGATGATCTGAGCTGAAGGCAGATGCTTCACTGACTGAGCCACCCAGGCACATATCTTGCCTGTATTTTCTCAGGAGCAGGTACTTTTCTTTTACTTTTTCACTTCCCTCTGCTCCCAAGCGCCCCTAGTGGTGAGGGGAATAGGGAACCCGGAGGCTGAGATGTTTTTCTGTGGGGTTTTCCATCCGTCTGAGTTCATTCAGTCATTCAACAATCATTTTATTCAACAAATACACATGGCCGGGTTGGGTGGGCAGGGCGTCCTGTTTTGTCTGCTTTATGCCCAGATGCCTGGTATCTGGAACACAGTAGACGCTCAAGAAGGATTTGTTCAGTGAGGGGGGCTGACTGTAGGCCAGTGCGTCTCCCAGGAAAGGAAGACAGCCCCTGCCCTCAAGTGCCCAGAGCGGCGTGCCTAGCCGAGAAAGATGCTAAACCAGTTACTCTGAACTGTGACGGGCACAGTGACAGCCCCCGGGCCTTGGAGCCTTTGGCGGAGGCCCCGTCCCTGGCTTCGGGTGTCCAGGAAAGGGCTTCCCCAGAGGGAGGCGTGTGTCAGCTGACATCTAAAAGATGAACAAACCAGGGGAAGAAGGACGGAGGAAGAGGGCGGACTGTCTCTTATACGATGTCTGGGGCTGCCATAAAAGTGGCTCAACCACTTTGGAAAACTGGTAGAATTGTACTCTTTTTTTTTTTTTTTTTAAGATTTTATTTATTTATTTGACACAGAGAGAGTACAGGCAGGGGTTGCAGCAAGCAGAGGGAAAGGGAAGAGCAGACTCCCCGCTGAGCAGGGAGCCCGACATGGGACTCGATCCCAGGACCCTGGGATCATGACCTGAGCCGAAGGCAGATGCTTAACCATCCGAGCCACCCAGGCGCCCCTAGAATTGTACTTTTTACGTGTGAATGATCACGGGGCACCCGGCTGGCTCGGTCAGTAGAGTGTGCAACTCTTGATCTCGGAGGTCGCGAGTTCGAGCCCCACATTGGGTGTAGAACTTACATTAAAAAAAATGTGAATAATACACTTTAAAATGGTTCAAATGGTGACTTTTATGTGATAGGGATTTTACCTCAGTAAAAGCCTTTTTTTTTTTTAATGCAATACACTGGCTTGTGTTTCCTGCCCCGAATGAGATGAAACACGGCTGGTACAGACCAAGCCCCATGTACCTCGGTGACCACCAAACGGAACTCCGTGTCCGTCATTTCTATACGTCTTTATATTTGTGGGACGTAGCCGTTTGCCGCTACATAACACGCCGTGACGTGCCTAGTCAATGCTTTCGTTATCTCCGTGTTTTCCCCCGTCTTGCTGGGGCTCTTAGCTCAACCATGTGTCTGCGAGGCTCCTCTGGTTGGCACGTGGGAGCCCACCTCGAGCACTGTCCCTACTCCCGGGGGTCCATGGTATGAAGATACTTTACGAGGTCAGTACTATCATTTTTTTAAAAGATTTTATTTATTAAAGGGAGAGCATAAGCAGGGGAGGGGGGCAGAGGGAGAGGGACAAGCAGACTCCCCGCTGAGCAGAGAGCCTGATGCGGGGCTTGATCCCAGGACCCTGAGATCATGACCTGAGCCGAAGGCAGACGCTTAACCGACTGAGCCCCCAGGTGCCCCTTCAGTTGCTAGATCTTAATCCCATGCTGCTCCCAGTGCTGCTGCTTTCCAAAGCCCATCTATCCAGAGGCCAGGAGTCTGTGGCTGGCAGGGGGAGGCCAGGGCTCTGCAGGGAGCAGGAAGGCTATACCTGGGGGAGGCCCGCCTCTTCCTCCAGCTTGGCGACCTTGGGCACCTCACGTCCTCTCTTGACCTCAACTTTCTCATCTGGAAAATGGGGCCTCCGCTTTCATGTCTGAGGTCCATGTATCACACCCCTTCCAGCTCTAAAACATTCTTTGCATCCTGAGCTGCCACAGAGATGGAAAGGGAGACTCTGGGGTCCGTCACAGGGTTGGGAGGTGAGGGGCTCCTACTGCGTGGGCTTTGCTGCCCTGTTGCAAAAGTGACCACAGGATTCTTCGTAAAAGGAAGATAATTCCCTTGTCTTTTTGGATCATCGCCTGCTGGGAGAGGCCCAGGACGGGATCCGTGAACCTGCGCGGCCGGCCGTGCTGTGCGACTCGGAACTACTTGTACTTGTGTCTGGATGAATCAAGGGAACTCAGTGCCTTAATCACAATAAGAGGAGACAGCCCCAAGAACAGGGACACCTAGATGGACAGATGGGGCCCACAGCAAAGGCAGAGGAGGCCCAGGCCTGTCCTGGCCACGGCACCTCGGACGGGATAGAGGGAGTGGTGGAGGAAGGGAGCTGGCCCCTGGCGCTCTGGGCGTGGCTGGAGCTGTTTGCCTTATGGGGAGCAGCTGGCAGGAAGCCCACCCTCCAAGTGGCACCCGAAGGGCTGGCTGGTGGCTCCCATGGGTGTGACCGAGGTAGGGCTGGAGCTCAGAGCCCAGGCGCCTCTATGCTGACTCAGCCGTCTGGCCTCTCCCTTGGAGAATTTCTCTCCCTCCTTCCAGTTACCCCCAAAGTGGGCTTCCTGCGGCCTGTGTTCCTGTCACACAGAAAGTCCTTTGCCAACAGAAAAAGTCCCAAGGCTTGGCCTGCCATGTGAGGCCTTGTCCGATTCAGCTGTAGCCACACGTCCAGGCTGACGTTTCCCAGGCTCACCCGTCGGGGGCACCTGGCCCTGGCTCCAGCCGCCCCAGTGTCCACCCCTGCCCCCGCTTGGCCTGGCGAGGCCTCCGCCACACAGCAAAGGCTTTCCCAGCGTACCCTCGCCGGCTGCTCTTGGACACGTGCCCCAAATCGCTCAGAACCCCGTTGGTGCCTGCTGAGTCCCACGCAGCGCCCCGGCTTGGCACCCCTAGGCCGGATTACCCACCTGTCTTCTCTCTTGACCACCGCCTGCATGACAACAGGCCACGCTGACCCCGTCACCGCTGCACTCCCCGTGCGGTACCTGGCACAGAGCGGGCGCCCGGGGAAATAGGTGGGCAACGAGCGGATTTCTCTCGTACCCTGGGCTTCAGGGGTGGGAACTGCGCTCCCCAGGCTATCAATGAAGAAATGGAGCTTAGAGAATTTCTTGCTTGGGTGCGGCAGCCTGCCTGGTGCGGGGCAGGTCACCTGAGCCCTGAGAAATAACCCTGCCTCTCCGGAGACGCACGAGAAAGTACTCTCAACAGTCCCACTGTAGCATCTGTGGATGGGGGGCGAGAGCATTTGAGTAAGTAACATTTGCCAGTGTAGCTGCATAGCATTTGGGCGAGTTCTGAAGTGTGTGTGTGTGTCCCCTCCCGAGAGTTTCCCTCCTTCCCCTTCCTTCCGCTTCACTACCTCATGGCCACTGAGAATCTTGGCTGCGAGTTCGCTTCCGGAAACTTAAGGCAGTTGAACAAAGTCTGTGTGCCCTGAGGGAACTTTTAGAAAGCCCATGCAGGGGTGAAGCACGAGGGAGAAGCAGAGAGGAAAGAGAGGCTTCCCCAGGCTCCTGGCTGGGAGAGCTGGGCCCTCGAGGGAGAGGAGGGAGAAGGCTGTGTGTCTCAGAGCCGTGGGAACAAGGCCTGTGGGGTAATCATAGGTGTCAGCTTGGCTGGGCCCTGGGGTACCCGGATATGAGATTAAATATTCTGGGTGTTTCTGTCAGCGTGTTTCTGGATGAGACTAACTGTTAAATCGGTGGACTTTGAATAAAGTAGATTGTCCTCCCTAACATGGGTGGGCCACGTCCAATCAGTTGAAGGCCTGAGTAGAACAACAAGACTAGCCTTTACCAAACAAGAAAGTAGGCGCCAGCAGACGGACTTTGGACTTCATCTCCACCATTGGCCGGTTTTGGTTCTGCAGCAGATAGCCTTTAGATCAGAATTGCATCATTGGGTCTTCCTGGGGCTCCAGCCTGCTGACCCACGTTGTATATTTTCGACTCATCAGCCTCTATAAACACGAGCCAATCCCTTATAATACGTTTTTTCTCTCTCTCTATATATACACATCCTATTAGTTCTGTTTCTCGGGAGGAGGCCTGACTAATACAGCCTGCTTCCTGCCAGAGCCTAGGTTGGCACCAGCATCCATGCCCCAGGGCAGGAGAGCGAGGCCTTGTACCCAGTGTAGCAGGAGGGAATTTCAGACCGTGCCTGGGGCTACGGTTCTTTTGGGCCTTGGAACTAGAGCAGCCCTCCCCGAATGGAGAAACCGGTCTTCCTCCCTGAGCCCTCCCTCTTACTCTGTCACCAGAGTGGCCCTCAGACCCCAGAGCCTGGAGATGGGTCAGGCCACCCATTCTGCTCACCGTGCCGGACCGATGTCAGCAGGAGGCGGGCCTCTTCCGTGTGCCCTGGGGGCTGGCCCTCTCCTTGCTGCCAGGGTGCCTGGGAAAGCATGGGAGGGCAGTCTCTCTGGACATCCAGGGGCCTAGTCCCCCTCGATCTTAGTCCGCTTGGGCTGCCATCGCAAAATAGCACAGACTGGGTGGCTTCTCAGAACTTTATTTTCTCACCGTTCTGGAGGCTGGATGTCCCAGGTCGTGGCTGGGTTCTGGTGAGGGCCCTCCTCCTGGCGAGCAGATGGCTGCCTTCTTGCTGTGTGCTCACACGCAGAGAGAGAGCTGCAGCCAGCTGTCTGGGGTCTCCTCCTAGAAGCACCAGCCCCGCCATAGCAGGGCCCTACCCTCATGAGCTCACTGAACCTTAATTACAGGCCCCATCTCCAAATACAGGCACACTGGGGGCTAGGGCTTCGACATCCGGGTTGACAGGGACATGATTTGGCCCATATGACGCTTGCAGATGAATTCTTTCCCTCGAAGTTCTCTTCCTGGTCACTGACTCATACCGCTGGGCTCCCAGAGCCTTCGCCTGGAGAAACAGGAAATGCCCCGAAAGGCTCTCTGGGTAATTTATGCTTAAAGCACTTGTAAAGCCCTAGCAAGCGTCATCTTAGGTCCCACCCAGGGTTGCCCCCATCGGTCACACTCCTGGGGCCCACCCTGCTTGGCAGGGAAATCACTGGGTACGCGGCAGGTGCTGTGAGGGCCCAGGGCAGGACTAAGGTTGGGGTCAGGCCTAGGTCAGGGGTATTTTTGTCAAGGGACTCAAAATTCGTACTAACCAAGGTGGGGAGCAAAACTGTGTGTGTGTGTGTGTGTGAGAGAGAGAGAGAGAGAGAGAGAGAGAGAATGAGAGAAGGGAGGAAGGAAGGAAGGAAGGAAGGAAGGAAGGAAGGAAGGAGAGGAAGAAAGGCACATGGCCAGGAGGGCAAGAAGCTCAGGTCACACCAGCTGTCTCTGTAACCTCAGGTCGCCTCCCTCTGTGGGCCTTAATTTCCTCTTCTGCAAAAAGAAGGCCTGGATTAGATCACCCCCCCAGGCCGCTTCTAGCCCTGACATTCTGTGATTTTCTAATTTCCTTCAGACTCCAGGGGCCTGCAGACCCCATGCTAATGTGCATGAATAAAACATGGGCGTCCTCAAGCTCGAAATATCGCAAGTGTCTGCTCTGGATTTGTTCTCACTTCACTGTGTGGTAAGCAGGGTCCAGCTGGGGCCCCACGGCCTCCTGTTTGGATGGTGCCGGTGCGGCCGGGCTCCCTCAGGAGGGCGATGGTGTGTGTGTGGGGGTGTCCAGCCACCCCAGCGAGGGAGCGCCTCCCCGCGCCTTCCCTCCCTTCATCCTCCCGCACGTGCTTTGTTCTGAGGCTTCAACCCCCAAGCCACCCCCGCAGCCCCCCTGCCTGCGCGGGCTCGGCTCCCCTACTGCTCCGCACTGGGCCGTCTCCCTGGGACGTCTGCCCTGGCACTGTCACACAGTACACGGCCACCTGGAGCCACGCAGGGAGGCAGCCTGGCGCCTGCTGCCTTCTGGAAGGGGCATATCCCATGTCTCTTCTGTAGGAACTTGACAGACATAATTTTTTTTCTTATTTTTAAGTTTTCTTTTCCTTTTTTTTTTTTTAAAGATTTTATTTATTTGTCAGAGAGAAATTGAGCACAAGCAGGGGGAGCGACAGAGGGAGAAGCAGACTCCACGACCACGCAGGACTCGATCCCAGGACGCTGGGATCATGACCTGAGCTGAAGGCAGACGCTTCACCGACTGAGCCCCCCAGGCGCCCCTTAAGTTTTCTTTTTAAGTTATTTTTTGAGAGCAAAGGTGTGGGTTTACAGAAGAATTGCACAGAGAGAGTGCCCACGTCCCTTCTCATCCCCTCCCCCACGACCCCCAGTAGTAACATCTGGCCTTGGTGTGGCACCTCTGTTACCACTGACCGGCCAGTATTGGCACCTTGTTATTTAGTAAAGTTTGGGGTTTACATTAGAGCTCAGTCCTTGTGTCGCACGGTTCCACGGGTTTTGCCAAATGCAGGATGTCATGTGTCCACCGTTACAGCACCATACAGGACAATTTCCGTGCCCTCAACGCCCTCTAGGCTCCCCCTGTTCATCCCTCCCTTCTTCTTTCCCCAACCCTGCCAACCGCTGGTCTTTTTTCTGTCTCCAGAGTTTTGTCTTTTCTAGAACGGTTATGTGGTTGCACTCATACAGTGTGTAGCCCTTTCAGATTGGCTTAGTAACATGCATTTAAGATTCTTCCTTGTCTTTTCATGGCTCGATAGCTCATTTCTTCTTAGCACCGAATAATATTTCATTGTCTGGATGGACCATGCAATAGATAACATTTGTGACTGATGGATTGGTGGAAAAGACCAGAAGCACGAGATGAACAGCCACCCTCCAAACATAAAGTCTGTAAGAGATCTGGATCTCAGTTCTAGGTGACGTACACAGTGTGTCCCACGAAGAAAATGCGACATCCGGAGAGTTGAATTTCGAGTATTAGCTGCGAGGCAAACTACTTTTATTACCGAACGCTTCTTTCTTAAATAATTGCATTTAAAACAGGATTCAATTAACGATTTTTCTACAACAGTTCAGGCATGCATTCACACTAAGAATTAGCTATAACCATATTAGATATTGTGAAAACAGGGGCGCTTTGGAGAGTAAAGGGAGGGTGCTATTAATAATTATGCCCAGACAACAGGTGTAAGCCAGGACTATCCCGGATAATATATAGTCTTTCTATTTATAACTGGTATCTGTCTGCTTAAAATAGCTGAGGGAACACAGGATATTTTTGTGTTTCTCCAAAAATATTAGATGGTGTATCATCTGAAGTTACACTAGCAGTGGGAACACAAAGTAGCAAAGCTTAGCTTATTTTTCACTCACATAAAGTCCAAAACACGCATCGTGGATTGCCAGGGGTGGGAGGTGGCGGGGCATGGGGGCTCTGCTCCATGCGGACATTCAGGGATCCCGGCAGATGGAGCCTCTGCCATCTTCCATATGTGCCTTTCAGGTGGGCTGACCAATCATCTCCATTTGGGAGTGGAGAGTTTCCCAAGCTGCAGACTCAGTGCTAAAACTGGGATGGTTCCTGGGAAACCAGGGCAGTTGCTCATCTATTTCCAAGGTTGCCCCTGGGAGGGGAGGAAGAGATTGAGAGAGAGAGGGAGAGGAGAATGGCATGGCTGGCTCTTCTGGGCCAGGCCAGTCATCACTTCCTTCTACTTTCTATTGGTCAGCACAGTCACATGGCCACACCTAGTTGCAAGGGAGACTGGGAAATGTAGTCCAGCTGTGTGCCTGCAGCTGGAAGAAAATGGGTTTGGTGGCGAGCTACTGCAGGGCCCTCAGATTGAGATGGATTTTATCCTAGCTGACATGTGTCTGGGAGGGACTGGTACCTCCCTTTTGTGAATCTAAGTCTCATTTGCCTAACAGTCAGTGGTCTTCAGCTCGGGGTGTCCCTATGGCCCAGGCCTCTGCCAGTGGACGGTCTTGAACCCTCCAGGGTTCTGGGAAGGCTGGGGGCATGGCATGGTGGAGGTTACTCCTGGCAGCCACAGGAACCCACTAAAAGGGAGTCAGGTGAGCGGGAAGGTGCCATGTGAGAGGGTCTGGTTGTGCTGCAAATGGAAAACCTGTGATCTGTGAAGTCAATACACTCCTGCACCCGTGTTGACTATGTGGCAATATAATTAGTTTTCAATATGAGCACCTCCGTGGCAGCATTCTTTCCGATTCTTAGCTCTCACAGCATCCCCAAGACGTGGGTTAGGGGATGTTAGCCCCACGCCGGGGGAAGCTGTCATCTGCACGGTGATGCCACGTGCTTGACTTGTGCGGGTTCTGTCCTCCCCTGGGCACCTGTGATGTAGCCAGGGACCTGGTACGGAAGGCCGTCTGCAGGTGCCTGAGTCCAGGCCCTGAGATACAATCTCTGCCTGCCGGGGTGGGGGTAGACGGTGCCGGAAGCAGAGAAGACAGCGATGCTACTTTCACTCCCTTCCCTGTCAGATGCCCCCCGTGGGGTGGCAAGGCTGGGGGCTGATAGGAGTATGCATTAAGAAGACCAGCCAGGGCAGCCCCAGCTAGAGGGACCTTGGTGTCTGCAGCCCCCACCCAAGGGACCAAGGGTTCTCTTTGCGGAGTGTAGGCTTGGAACCCCGGCCTTTCTTAACACCCTCTTTGGGGGGGGGGTGTCACAGACTCAGTTGGCCACTGTGTTAGTTTTCTGTGGCCACTGTGACAAATGATCACAAACTTGGTGGCTCACAGTTCTGGAGGTCAGAGGTCCCCAAGCGGTATCCCCGCGCTGAAACCTGGGGCTCAGCCTCTGGAGGCTCTAGGAGAGACTCTGTTTCTCACCTCTTCCAGCTCCTGGTGGCTGCGGCCTTCCTTGGCATGTGGCCACGTCACTCCAGTCTCTGTCATGTCCCTCTGCCCCCCTCTTCTTACAAGGATGCTTGTGGTAGCGTTTCCGGTCCGTCCGAGTAACCAGGGATGAGCTCCCCGTCTCCAAATCCTTCACTTAATCGCATCTGATTAAGATGATTAAGATTTCAGGGACTAGAACATTGACATCTTTTTTTTTTTTTTTTGAGGGGTAGCATCATTCAGCTTCCCGGCCACTTTGGCACAAAGTACTTGAAGCGGTGTTAGAGCCTTTCTGGGTATGTACCAGGGTGAGCGGGGGGATGGGAAGGAAGTCACCTGCTCCATGCTTCTCATCTCATTTAATTCTTCCAGAGCCCTCTGAGAGGGTCTTACCAGTTCTATGTGACAGTGTGAGGCTCAGAGAGGTTGAGTGACTTACTAATATAACCCAGTGGGAAGAAGATGGAACTGGACTTAGGGCTGTCTGACCCCAGAGCCCCTGTTCTTCCACGGAAACACAGGAGTGTCCATGAGGGCCGGACTCAGTTGGACTACAGATCACCGTGCACGGTGATCTTCTCCCTACGTAAGAGAGTCTGTCCTTTTTGCCTGTGTGATATGGCGATTTATAAGAAGAAATATATATTTGGTCTTTTTTTTTTTAGATTTTATTTATTTATTTGACAAAAGAGAGACAGAGAGAGAGAGCACAAGCAGGGGGAGTGGGAGGGAGAAGCAGGCTTCCCGCTGAGCAGGGAGCCCGATGCGGGGCTCGATCCCAGGACCCTGGGCTCATGACCCGAGCTGGAAGGCAGACGCTTAACGACTGCGCCCCCCAAGCACTCCTGTATTTGGTCTTCATCCCAGTTTCTGGTCCAGAGTTCCCAAAACCCTTGGGGCTCTCATGAGTCTTTTGTTATGTTAAGGAGGTGACTTTGGGAGCCCTCACCTAACGCTGGGGGCTGGTGACCAGGGGAACCAGCCTTGAATGGAGGATTGGAAATTTCAGTCCCAGCCCTGACTTCTGGGGAGAGGAAGGGGCTGGAGGTTGAATCAATCACCGATGGCCAAAGATTGAATCAATGATACCGGTGTAAAGCAGCCTCCACAAACCCCCAAAAGGACGGGGTTCCGAGAGCTTCTGGGTGGGTGAGCGTGAGGAGATGTGAGCAGAGTGGCGCGCTTGGAGAGGGCACTCCTCATCCTCTCCCCCTACCCTGTGCATCTCTTCCATCTGGCTCTTCCCTGAGTTCTGTCCTTTTGTAATAAACCAGTGATCCAGTGAGTAAGAAGTTTCTCTGAGTTCTGTGAGCCACTCCAGATGGGAGGGAGTGTCCCATCTGTAGCTGGTCAGCGAGCAGCACAGGTGACAGCCTGGCCCCAAGTCATCTGAAGCAGGAGCAGGGCAATCTTGGAGGACTGAGCCCTTATCCTGTGGAACCTGAGGCTGTCTCCGGGTAGATAGAGTCAGAACTGAGTTGAAGTGTAGGACGAGGCCCAGCCAGAGTCCAGAGCGTTGGCTGCATGTATGGGGAAGCCCCCTCCAACACACCCATTAGGAAATTGGGTCCAGGAACCCAAAAAAGTCTGTGTCTGGGATCACCCCTTGGCTTAGGGCTGACGTAGCCTGACCGCAGGCCCAAGTGTACACACGGCAGACCCGATCCCTGGAGAGCACCCCCCCGCCCCTTCTTTCAGTGAGCCCTTTTTCACTAACGTTGTCTCTTGGTTTTCATAGACACTTCTCGAGTCATCCATCCCCTCATTTCTGGCTCCTTCCTTCATCTCCAGTCCGGATCAAACCATTGCTTCTTTTCATCCCTAGTGTTCTGGAAAGCTCCTTCTCTCTTTACCACTGCGTATTTGGTAACTTTTTCATCTACAGGAAAATTGGCTTCACGTGAAGAGACACACTTCTAAAGCTTATTTACTAGGCTGATGCCTCAGATGTGAGGATGATGGGAGTGAGGGATGAGGAGTTTTACTCTCTGCTTCCCCTCTGGACTCCCTTTACACTGAATCAATTCTTCCTGGTTTTGTTTTTTTTTCCTTTTTAGACCAGTGAATAAATACATCCAAGCCATCTACCACTCCTCTTTTTTTATGAGAGCTGGGGGTGGGAAAGCAAGCGAACTTTTGCATTTTAGCATTTATGGCCTTTTGGGCAAATGCATTAGCAGTTGCTGGAACATACAGGTAATTACGAGCTACGTGTAAGCACACACGTGCACGCGTGGGCCACTCATGCACACACCCGTATGCTTCTGCTGCCTAAAAACTCCTTTGCAGTAGAAATTGCAGTAGGGTTGGAAACCCTGCACACTGCAAGCTCCTTGCACCCTCTTTTAGACCCGAAAGTGTAGGCTGGGCTCGGCTCAGTGGCAAATCAGCCCTTGGCATCTCAGTGGCTGAGTGCAACCGCTGATCTCTGGCTCAGATGAAGTCCAGCGCATAATAAATAATAATTATTTCTTCGCTCTCTGCATTTAATGGGAGCCACCTTAAGGCATCTGGGAATTTGTGGAAAGGCTACATCCTCAGTCTGGTCTTCACTTTGAGTCATTTTGAAACTCAGCGGTTTCTCCTGTCCCATCTCTTATGCGCAAAAGAAAATGTTCGTCCTGCATAACATGCATCACTCTCTTATCGACCTCTGATATCATGTTCCTCACTTCCTGCTGCCTGACCTTAAGGTTTAGGTTTTAATTTCAGCAAACCCTCGTTTCCGATACCAATTTCTGTATTAGTCAGGAGAGGATAGATTATGCTGCAGTAACAAATTAAGCACCGAGTCTCAGGGGCTCGAACAAACAGAGGTTTCTGTGTTGCTCCTGCCAAGTCCCGAGGGAGTCGGGCCACTCTCCAGGGCATTATCCAGGATCTCAAATGCTTCGATCTTACCATCTTGATAGGCAGCCTCTCTGCTTCTCGCTGAAAGTGAAGGTTGCACAAGATGTTTTTAATGACAAAGCCTGGGAGGAGCGCTCTACATTATTTCCACTTAAAGCCCATTGGCCGGAATCCTAGCACATGACCTCAGTCTTACTTCAAGGGACGCTGGGAAACGTAGTCTTTCTGTGAGTCCAGACAGACGAAAATGAAACAGGAGTCGGCGAATCTATAAGATTATTTCTTTCACACTCCCTTTTCGGGGTTCTCCGCTCCTGTTTATCTGTCCCTGTCAAGTGTCTAATGCTCCCTCAGTTATCCTCTATGCCCCGTGCCTCTCCAGATTTCATTTGCACTAAGGAATATAAATGGCTGGTAACAGCCTACAGCGTGACCTCTCTTATAGGCAGTTGTGCGTTAAAGCCAATTTTAAGCTTTTGTCTAGAGGGTTAATGCTGCGATGTGGGATCTGCAAGCATGAGGAGGCTAGTAGGAGATATATTTTTAGGGCTTCTGAAATGACAGACCAGGCAGGTCCTCGGTACCATCTTTTGTGTGCCATTCTGCCGTGCCGGGGGAACATCAGTGTGAGATATTTTTGACTCAGGGGACATCAGGCTAACAGTGTGAGTGGCCACGAGTGTTGTTAGATGTGACCAGACCATTAAAGTGTGGTTGTCATCTGGCTGTCTAGAGGTTATTGATATGAAGGAGGGAGAAATTATTGTCCACTCCAGCTGATTTGGAATCAGCTTTCAAATCATCCATCTGCCATCCCTCCCCCACTCCCTCCCCTCTGCAGAATGCAAGAGGCTCAATCCACGGTGGGTCTGTAATGGGCCTCACCAGGGAACGGGTGGGGGTGGGGGTGGATGGGCAGGGGTTTCCCTGAGGTTCTGCGGGGACTGAGGTCTCTTGTGTTCTCACTGTCAGACTCTGGCTCACCCATGGCTGTCTTTGCTTGTCCTGGCTACAGCCCGAGGAGAAGGAACGGAAATCTCCTTCTGAGCACCTCCTTCACTGACTGCACCCATCCCCCAACACACAATCCGACCCTCTGGTGCCTTTACCCCGTGAGCACCTAGTTAGAACTACATTTCCCAGAATTCCCTTCTCTGCACCCGTCCAGGTGAGGGTGGGCCGCAGGAGAAATTTGCATGAGATTTGGAAGCCGCAGGTGAAGCCGCAGCCACTTTTAGTGAGCCAACCTCACTCCTGTTGTTGCTGAGCCTAAGAGCCAAAACATCACCTTTTGGGCCTTAGGGTACAGCCAGGCCCCTAGCTACTTCCGCTTTTTCTGGCTCTTCTCCTTTGGCTCCTCCAGATCCTGGGGCAGGTGCCTCTGCAGCTGTGGCTGAGGGTGCCAGCTTTTCCTGCGGGTGACCCATGCCATCAGGCAGTGAAACGTGGACTCTAGCTGCCATGGTGTTTTCCGGTTTGTCTCTGCACTTGCCCACACCAGCCTCCAACATGCCCCCAGTGAGTCCTGCCTCCTGATGTTCCTCTCCCCGAGTCCGTCCTTCTACAGTGTGCCGAGTTGGTCTGTCTGGCCAATGTGAGGGTGACAGAAACGATGGGATGGCCCTTATGACTTAGGCTACAAAAAACACGGAGCCTTCCGTCTTATATTCTCTCTGTCTCTCGTTTTCTGAGATCGCTTGATCCGAGGAAAGCCAGCTGCCACTGTCAGGAGGATCTCTGTGGAGAGGCCCATGTGGTGAGAAAGTGAGGCCTTTGGCCAACAGCCAGCAAGGCACTTGAGGCCTCCCAGCGACAAATATGTGAGTGAGTCCTCTCGGAAGCAGATGTCCCAGCCCTGTTTGTGCTTTTGGATGACTGCAGGCTCCAGCGGACACCTGCACTGCGACCCCATGACAGACCCTGAGCCAGAACCTCTCAGCTTCGCTGCTCCATTCCCGGCCCTCAGAAACTGAGAGATAATAAATATTTGTTGTTCCAAGTCACCGAATTTTGTCGTGGTTTGTTGTACGGCACTAGATAACTACTACAGGGTCTACTGTTCCCATCCCAACTGCTGGCCCTGCTGCTCACAGGCCTTCAGGCCCTCAGGCCGTCAGGCCTTCACCTAGACATAGGCCAACGGTCTCGTATGGGCAGCTTAACCAGCTCCCACAATTGTGTCAGGCCACAATAAACCCTTATTTTGTATCAGTCAGAGTGGTTCTGCGTCCTTGATCCAACCTTACCTGAAACCACAAGAAACTAGAGGGAGAGATTCCTCAGATCCTTCATCATTGGTTTTCCCTACTGTATTGGTCTCAACTTTTGATCAAAACCACCCTGAGAGCTTAAAAAGAAATACCAATGCCCAGATCCTATCTCCAGAAGTTCTGATTTAATTGGTCTGGGCCATGGCCTGGGCATTGGGATCTTAAAGCTCCCAGGGGCTTTTAATGTGCCGATTGGGGTTGAGAGCCACCAGTGTAGCCTGGCTGACTCTACTGGTCCTGCTAGGTCTCTGCTTCTCCAGCCTTCCTTGGGCTGGGAGAGGGGTACCCAATCTAGACACCCATGGTAACTTTTAGCTGGGGACTCCACGCCTAGAAGTAGGGGGCCACAGGAAACCTTGCCACTGGTGGTGGCAGCTGCAGCAAGACTGAGTTCCCAGGGTGGCAGGGCAACTTGGCAACGAACCCCGGTGTCAATTTTGGTTCTTTCATTCCATCACCACCTCCATCAATGCTGTGACAATTACCCAACAGCTGCTGCTGCTGCTGCTTTTTTTTTTTTTTTTTTTTTTTTTTTTGAGTGAGAGTGTGAGCTTTGGGGAGGGGAGAAGGAGAGGGAGAGAGAATCCCAAGCAGACTCCCCGCTGAGCATAAAGCCCAACGTGGGGCTCCATCCCACCACCTTGGGATCATGACCTGAGCCAAAATCAAGACTCAGACGCTTAGCTGACTGCACCAGCCAGGCGCCCTTACCCAACGGTTTCTTGATTGCATCTCTTCCTGCTTACGTTATGGGACCTTTAGGGTCTATTCCAATGCCGAGAGTCTGGATCAGGCAACTACATTTCACATAACTCCCTGAGTGGCCTTAAGGGTAGCCAGCCCCTCTCTGGGCCTCAGTTTCCTCATCTGTCAAGGGGAGGGCTGTGTTAGATGAGCTCCAGACCCTTTGTCTTGGGTTGGGTTGGGTTGGGAAACAGGCTCTGAGATGGAAACTTGTGTGCCAACATCTGTGAGAGGGGTAGGGAAGCAGGAGTGAGCAGAGGAGGGGCTGAACTCTGATGCTCCCATGATCCCCTGGGAGCCTTGGAACGGGCATGGCCCTTCAGAGTTGTCCTGAATTGAGGTGAGGGGATGGGAATTTGTACCCCGATTGGTCGTTGAGTGTGGTCTGCTCCAGGGAGAAGAGAGTGACTTTGAGTGAGGCAGCTCTCTTGGGCACTTTCTGGAGGGAATCAGTTGAGAGCTGTCAGCCGCTGACACCCCGGCAGCTGGAGGCATGAGTCCGTCGGTCTTGAAGAGGCGGAGGTGGGGGGGTTGGGGGGCTGGATCTGAACAATGTGCCCCTCAGTGCTGCACCCTTCCAGCTCAGAGAGTCGACGATCAGAGCCCTAACCCCAGGGTGACCTGTGAAGAAAGGGGTGGTTCTCTTACTCCCTTTGGCTAAGCATGACATCAGACACCCCGGGAGAGTAGCTGGAAGGTTCCAGGAGACCACAAGCTTGATTAAAGCACAACAACTCTTCTTAGAACCTCCCTCACCATTAGCAGTGGGAGAGCCAGAGGGAGGTGTAATGTCAACTTACTCCAAAGAAGCAAGGCCCCAGGGAAAAATTAAAAGCCACTCCTGGAGGAAGGAGTGGCTTCCAGAAGGAAAGTCTCCCAGGTGTCACGCTCAACTCCCAGGAGCACGGAAGGTAACAGAGCTGCAAGGGACTGTGGTTGTCGCCATGGTAATGGCATCTTGGATTCCAACTGAATGAAGCTATTGGCTGGCCTGTCAATCACACAGCGGAGGCACCTTCAGTGGGAACAAGTGTGGGGCCAGCTGCGGCGGGGAGGAGAGGCCGCCCTCCTGCGCGCACAGCGGGCTTGTGGGAGTGTTGATGTTCAGGTGTGTGTCTTCGCATATGTGATTAAAAGAAATATGGAATATTTCCCTACCCCTGGAAGCAGATCCCAGGGCAAGGACATGAGTCAGATTGTGAGTTCACGGGTGATCCCAGGAAACACCTCTAGGGCACTGGGGAAGCGAGACAGGGAAGAGAGGGAAGCCGCTACGGAGTGTGTCATGGGGTGGGTCCCACTGTGGGCAACAGGGCTTCAGTCCTACCAGGGATGCCTGGGAGACAGTGGAGAGCTCACCGCCCAGAACTGTCCCCACTGAGGGGCGAGGGAGCTCGGGTAATTCTCCACCAACTCCTATTTGTCCTTGGCTGGGGACTGCTCCCGGGAGGCTGTCCTCCTTGTGTTTCCAGCCTGCCTCACTCATCAGCCAGAGGAAGCCCTTGGAGGAGGGCGAGCGGCAGGTGCTTTGGATCCGCGGCGGTTGGCACATACTAGAACGACTAATGCTGATGGGCCCAGGGTGGGGCGCTGCTAGTGTCTGCTGCACCCCGTGTGGCCCTTCCAGCAGTGTGACCGGGGTAGCTGGTCCTCCTGGCCACAGCTTAGCCGGCCCCATGGTGACAGGCTTCAGTCCTCACACCTGGGCTGGGTCAGGGCCAGAGAGTCAGGGCTTCTGAAATGTTTGCTGGGCAGCAGAACCAGGCCAGCCCCCCACTCCGGCAAGGAGCAGAGTCTGTTCACTCATCTCGATGCAAGGCCAGACGTCTGTCAGCCGAGGGCTTTGGTCCTCAAGAGACATCTGCAGGGCTCTCAGTTCCCATCACCCGCCCTTTCCTTCTGCTCCTGATTCCGGGCTGGGAACCTTCCCCGGACACTGGCAAGCATGACTGGCCTCTGTTTTCTCGAACCCTGGCTCCTTCTCTCCCGAGGCCTGCTTTCCCACTTGGCCTCGCCACCTGTTCGAGGGGGAAGGGCCTCTGCATCCTGTGCCTGGAGCCTCCCTGCTCTGAATTGAGAGGAGACCTTCCCTTCCCAGATGAAAATCAGCCCCGTCCTCGGCGATCCTCCAACCAGCGAACTGAAGACAGGAGGAGGGCCAATCAGAAGGTCGGGGCTGGGCAGCCTCCCTGGGCTCATCTCAAGTCGCTAACTTTCCTGCTCCATCCTGCTTGGATTCCCATCCCCTTCCAGACTCGCTGGATGTTGGATTCAGTTCAACAGCTGCTGGAGGAACTTCTGTGAGGCCAGGACGGTACCAGGCATGAGGAGATAAGAACGAAGTCCAGCCGAGCCCGAGACACTTGCTGCGGGGGCCACTCCAGGACTCAGCATCTCTGTTCCTGACCTGATCTCTTTCTTTCTTTGCCTTTTGACCTGTCTGGGCCAGAGATCACAGAACCCTTATGATCTGGGCACATACTGGGTTTCTGAACACCAGAACATGGGCCCCAACCCAGATGAACTGCTCGACCCGTGGGAGCCGTGAACTAGCCTGAGGCGGGGACTTGGGTCCGCAAGGAGAGTCTACTGGAGACCTTTGTGACAAGTACTCTGTTCACCCAGGCGGGGAGGGGACTGCACAGTCTCCACCAAGGCTGATGGGGAATTTCCAGCTATTTCACGATCTACAGGCCCTGGTGTGTTGCCCACCGTGGTCAGTGTGTGGCTTCTGTTTGGCACCCCTGATGACATAGCATGACGCATATCCCCACTGCTTTAGCAGACACCCTAGCAAGATCTGCCTTTCCTTTCTCCGACGGGAGGAACGTGGGCCGTTCTCTATCTCTACCAGGCGGGCCCCTGCAAGTCCTGCCACCGAACCCAAGAGAAGAGCTTTGCCCACAAGTCAATAGATCAGAAAGTAAAGTAAAATCTCCTCCAACCTCCTTGCCACAAACGTCCGGCCGGTATAGCATTCAGGGCAGATATCTAGGGACTATAAAGGCTCTCGGGGGGGCGCCTGGGGGGCTCAGTCAGTTGGGTATCTGTCTTCGGCTCACGTCATGATCCCCGGGTCCTGCCCCCCACGTCGGGCTCCCTGCTCAGTGGGGAGTCTCCTTTTACCTCTCCCTCTGCCGCTCCCCCTGCTTGTGTTCTCTCTCTCTCTCTCGGTCAAATAAATAACTAACATCTTTTTTAAAAATTATAAAGGCTCGCAGGGACTTGGAAATCCCCTTGTGCACTCTCCTTACTGTCCCACCAAGGATCAGGCCTGTGAGATCGAGATGTATGCAGCCAGAGAACGCAGAATCTTTAGGAAGCACTGTGGAAGGGGAAAAACATTGACATTTCCTTCTTTCATACAATCCTCCTTCCCCAGTCACCCGCCCCTCCCTGTCATGCCTTTCCTGGTGCCCAGCAACAAATGTCTTAGATTTTTTTTTTTTTTTGAGGGAGAGACAGCGTGTACACGTGCGTGTGCGAACAGGGGGAGCGGCAGAGGGAGAGGAGGAGAGGGAGTCCCAAGCAGGCTCCATGCTCCCTGCGGAGCCCAACATGGGGCTCGATCGCACAACCCTGAGATCATGCCTGAGCCCAAATCAAGAGCTGGACACTTAACCGACTGAGCCACCCAGGCACCCCATTCCGACAGATTTTAAAAAGTCTTACGGTTTTATAACGCTATCTGGTTTTCTCAGTACTTTCACACACATCATTTCCCTGCCCAAGCTTACTGTGAGGTCTGTGGAGTAAGCGTTCGATTCCCATTATACAGATGAACTTACCCACGGAGGCTCAGAAAGCCCTAGAGTGGGCACCTGTTCCAGTTACGATTAGATATGCAAACTCAAAATAGCTGTGACTTTAACAAATGAAAGTGTACTTTTCTTTGCCATCAGAATCAAGGATAGGCAGCTCTGTTCCACAAAGTCACAGGGACCAGAGATCTATCCATTGCTTGGCTTATGTCCAGCGGTGTCTGGAGAAGGGTCATGAGAATGGAGCCCCCATGATAGGATCAGTGCCCTTAGAAGGGACGCCAGAGCACTGTCTCATGCTCACTCCTTCTCTGTCTCTCTGGCAAAAGGACGGACTTGGGTTCAACTGCTTCTCAAGTCCTCTCCAGCTGGGCTTGTGTGGGAATGGACCGGTGAGAGGCTCCATGAAACCAATGGAAGAAACACCTCAAGGGCTTTGTCACCGTAACGTCTGGAGTTGGAATCCTGGCTCTGCCCTAACCAGCTGTGTGACCTTGAAGAAGTCGTTCACCATCCCTGAGCCCGACTTGCTTCATGCGTAACATGGGGATAATTCTCTTCTCGAGAGTGCCGCGGGGGCCACACTCCTGTCCTTAGCACAGAGATGGGCACATGGAGGACTCACTGAAATGGTAGCCTGATCCCAGTGCTTTCGGGGGGGTCTGAGGGGGGCAGCAGAGCGGGGAGCCAGGGTCCTGTTCAAGCTTCACCCGAGGCCAGGAGCTGCCTCCCCTCTCTGTCTCTCACCCATCACAGTCACTCGTGGTGCGCGCTAAGGCTCAGGATCATTCTGGGGCCCCCGAGGTCGCCCACTAATCAGTCCTGGCAGAGAGAACGGGGACCACCCACGGAGGCAGCTCAGCACGGATGGAGGCCACCCTGGAGGATATTAAACATTCATCAAACAGCAGAGTGGAAAGGCTGGCAGCACTTGAATCAGAGTGGGGCCGCGGGGTGCTGAGGCCATGCAAATGAAGTAGAGCTTTGCGTACTGCGTGGCTGCCTAGGGTAGGAGTGGAGGGTGGCACCCCGAGCCTGCCCCGAGCCTCCATGGGCTTCCCGGTACGGGACCGGCCAGATGTCCTCTCTGGGGTGCGAGCCCCATGCCCAGCGCTTGGAAGTTCCTTAAAGTAGAGCCGAAAGGACTCCTGCTGCCAGTGCCAAGTTGTGGGGGGCTTTTCCCTCTCCTGCCCTGATTCTGGTTCCCCTTGATAGGACGACTTAGCATCACGGCTGCTCTGGAGGAGGCTTGGGGCCTCTGATGACACCTGCTGATGCCTCGGAGCTGAACCAGCCTTGGAAGTGCTTCTCCAGCGGCTAGATCAGGGCAGGCTGGGGCTGTCCTGCTGTCCTCTGAGGACCTCCCGTGTGGGGCCTGCTGTGAGCTGAACCGTGTCCCTCCCCCAATTCATACACTGAGGCCTGAACCCCCCCATTACCTCAAAAGGTGGCTGTAAGTTAAAATGAGGTCACAGGGTGGGCCCTCCTCCAGCCTGACCAGTGTCCCTCTAGGGAGGGGAGGTGAGGGCACAGACCCACCCAGAGGGAAGACCACATGGGACCACAGTGGGAAGGTAGCCAGCTGCAAGCCACACAGAGAGGCCTCAGAAGAAGTCAACCCTGGAGACTTCCAGCCTCCAGAAGTGTGAGGAAATACATTTCCGGGCTTTAAACCCCCCAGTCTGTGGCACTTTCTTACGGCGGCCAGAGCAGACTAAGACAGGCCCCTACAGCCCTGTTCTGTGCTTTCATCCCCAAAAAAGAAAAAGCAGAAGGAGAAGGACGGCAGCTTGAGTAGATTTAGCACCGTCCTCTCATGCCTATAAACTGCCAAGTGCACGGTCCCTATCATTACCAGGAAGTTTGAATAATAATAGCCAACAGGAGCTGATTGCGGCCAATAGCCGGGTCTGAAGGTTAAATATTTTGGGGGGACTCTGTTATGAAAAAAACAGGACACAAAATTGCAAATACGAAACCTAGTATGAAAGCGAATGTTGTTGTTACTGTTGTTTTGAGGTTGGCTCCACGCCCAGCGTGGGGCTCGAACCCACCACCCTGAGATCAAGAGTCGCACGCTCTGCCCACTGAGCCAGCCAGGCGCCCCAAAAGTGAATGTTTAAAGGAGAAAAGAAATAACAAATTACGACACTGAAAGGCTCATGAAGGCCTCAAACGTCACAAAATCCAGGGGAAAAAAATAATATATTTAGTAATTCACTGTCTGAAACACTTGATTCTTTTTTTCTCTTCTTTTGGGCTGCATGGTTTTGATTGCTTCTCATACGGTAACGATTTTTTAATATCGTTTTGTAGAGAGACAATAGAAAGATCATTCCGTCTCTCCTGCAGCGTGCTTGATCTGCCTTTTATAAAATTATTGATAGTGCTGTGAAGTTTGTCTCGGGTTCACAAGTTGTCATTGGGAATTAGTTTCCATTGTGCTGTAATCCCGGAGTGACATTTGGAAGCATCCGGATGTCTCCTTTGTTTGTTTTTGGCTACTACTGAGATACTTCGATCTTCCTGTTCTATTTGAATTTTGCTATGATTCGTGATTCTAAAAAAAAAAAAAAACCCACGTGAAATTAACGTGAAATTAAGGGGCACCTATTCAGCAGCATAATTGCATAATGAAATAAAATGACTCTTAAACGACACACATTGACATGCTGATGAACACATGAGTCTTGTCACCGGAGCACTTGTTTCTTTAGCCCGTCTTGCTACATCAGTAGCAATTTTGTGTGCGGCTTTTGCTGGATTCATCAGACATCACCGGGACAAGATGTGTCAGATACGCTACAGAGCGCAGTCTGAAATACTGAGATGTGTAAAGCTCCCAGCTCTTCAAGCAGACGGGCTTGGGTTTGTAGGACGGCTGTAGTTTTGTGCCCTACAAACACACGGATTCCGATAAATCCTATTTTGTGCAACTCCCATCCGCACGGAAATAAAACCAAATGGTGCGTTATTAATTGCACGCGCTGCATTATTGAGTATATTCCTGACAGAAGCGAATTTCCATTCTGACTAGGCGTCAATGAGAATGGGATTCGTCACTTCCAATTTTCCACATCTGATGAGTGGAAGATTTTCCACAGACTAGCTTCTGGCACCCTACATTTCAGGCTTTGTTTCTCTCCACTATCTACATACTTTGGGAGCGGGGGCTGGGAGTCATATGATACTGTGACAGATGGGATTTTTCACAAGGGTCCCAACAAGGTCTCCCGTCCACATGCTCTTCGTGCAGCGGATGTTGGCCTTCCTCTCACTGGGGCACGGGGCCCGTCCTCCCCCCTTGAATCTGAGGGGCTCTGTGACTACAGCAGAAGCGACAGCATGTGACTTCCAAGGTTAGGTCATAGAAAGTGATACAGCTTCTACCTGGACCTCTTGGGACCCTCACCCTAGGAACCCAGTCGCCATGCTGTGAGGAAGCCCAGGCCACGCAGAGAGGCCACGGCCAGCGGAGGTCTCAGCCAGCAGCCAGTGTCAACCACCAGATAGGTGAGCAAGGAGCCTCCAGATGATTCCAGCCCCCAGCCTCCAAGCCACCCCAGCTGACACCAGGCGAAGCATCGACAGGCTGTCCCACTGAGCCCTGCCCACTGCAGATTTGTGAGCAAAACAAATGATTGCCATTGTTTTAAGCCACTGAGTTCTGGAGTGACTTGCCGTGTCACAATAGATGCCAAGGACACACGTATTTATATTGTGAGACAACGTGTGGCATGCACCTTCAAGTCCCAGTACTGGACAAGTCAGCCCAGAGGGCAGTGAGAGCATTCCCAAAGGCCATTGCCACGGTGACGTGTGTTGGCCCGTACCAACCTTACGCGGAAGTGGCCGCCGACGCTATATACCCATATCCCTAAAAAAACCTCATTGTAGCCTCACTCTGACTTCCCCATAGCCAGATCCCAAAAATGCCCATGGCTCCTTTCACACCCCCAGACCCAACAGGACGCATGATTAAGTGGCAGTCCAATCGGAAACACACGGTGGTCTGTACGGAACGTAAGCACCCTACTCCCCCTGAACCAAGCGTGGAAGGGGCCAGTGCAAGTGACGCGCCTTGGAGCTTCCGCTTTGCTCAGTTCACAGTAAATCTACTCTGTAGCCAATATTTATTGAATGCTTATAAAGGCTGGTCCTTGGCTAAGCCTTTTATATAAATGGTTGTACTTGAGCTTACATTATGACCCTGTAGGTAGATAATATTCGTCTCCCCACTTTACGTACGAGAAAACAGAAGTTCAATATCATTCAAATATATTCAGCATGTACTTACCTAGCTTTTACAACTAACAACAATTTGTATATTGTCTTATATTGTACAAAGGAGTTGCAAGTCTATCATGGGTGTGATGAGAACCCTCCAGGTGTAATTCTTCTGTCCATTTTAGAGAGAGGCACACTGAGGTGAGGCACTGAATCGGGATTGTGGTAAATACCAGGAAGTATAAGGTGCATTCCTTACTCTTAAGAATCTGGGTTCCTCAAGTGGCACCTGGGGGGCTCAGTCAGTGAAGTGTCTGCCTTCTGCTCAGGTCATGATCCCAGGGTTCTGGGATCGAGTCCTGCATCAGGGTCCCTGCTCAGCGGGGAGCCTGCTTCTCCCTCTCCCTCTGCTGCTCCCCCTGCTTGTGCTCGCTCATTCTTTTTCTCTTTCTCTCTGTCAAATAAATAAATAAATAATCTTAAAAAAAAAAAGAATCTGGGCTCCTCAAAAGGGCTAAGAAATGCTTTTAAGATAGAGAAAGTAACCAAAGATGCTGGGGATGTTAGCATAATGTGAAGAGGGGTTATGAAATGCTGTGCATAGTGGGAAATGGGCCTTGAGAGAGAGCACGAGCGGGCAGGGGAGGGGCAGAAGGGAGAGGGAGAAGCGGATTTCCCACTAAGCAGGGAGCCCAACGTGGGGCTCCATCCCAGGACCCTGAGATCATGACCTGAGCAGAAGGCAGATGCTTAACCAACTGGGCCACCCAGGCGCCCCACCCCCCAGTCTCCTTTTTAAGGAGAGAACCGAGGGCTATAATTTGCCCACATCCATAGCTATTAAGTAGTAAGATTGGAATTTGAAGCAAAGACTTGTTGTCTCTGTGCCCACTGGCTTTCTACTCTGGTTAATGCTATAGAATTCTAATCTACAAAGGGTCCGAAGAGGTGTCCTGAAAGCCAGAGTGGAAAGGACAGGAAGGCGTCTGGCTGGAGGTCAGTTAATTCCATGGAGAAGGTAGAGCCTTAAACGCGGAGGGTAGGGTCCATTTATCCTGGAGAGAGATGCAGCATGAACAAAGGCAGAGGTTAATTAGACACTGAGGGTTGTGCACAGGAAGGGGCTCAAGCAGAGTGCGTGTAGAGATGATGAGAGATGATTTATTCCTACATATTTGATGTTTTGTAAATGCTATTATAAAATGTTTTTTATATTCAATTTTTTGTTGCTAATACAGAGAAATGAAACTGATTTTTGTATATTCACTTATATCCCATGACCTCATTAAATTCATTTATCAGTTCTAGTCATTTGTTTTCAGTTTTCCTTGAATTTTCTTTTTTTTTTTTTCTTTTTCAAAGATTTTATTTATTTATGTGACAGAGAGACAGCCAGCGAGAGAGGGAACACAAGCAGGGGGAGAGGGAGAGGAAGAAGCAGGCTCCCAGCCGAGGAACCCGATGTGGGACTCGATCCCGGTACACCAGGATCACGCCCTGAGCCGAAGGCAGACGCCCAACGACTGCGCTACCCAGGCGCCCCTCCTTGAATTTTCTATAGACACAATTATGTCAGCTGAGGACAAAGACAGTTTTACTTCTTCCTGTCCACGTTTTATGCTTTTTCTTGCTTTATTGCACTGGTTAGGACCTCCACTACAACATTGAATAAAAGTGATGAGAAGTTATTCTTGATCTTAGGGGGAAAGCAACTGGTCTTTCATAATTGAGTATGAGGTTAGCTATAGGTTTTTTGTAGATGCCTTTTATCAGATTGAGAATGTTCTCTTCTATTTCTAGAGGCTTTATCATGAACTAGCCAACCTTTCTTAAAATGTATAATGTGATTTCAGTTGTACCATGGGGAATTAGGGAGGGTCATGACCTTTCATTCATTCATAGAGAATGTATTGATTTAGGTCAATGTTCTCAGCTGGGAGGGAGATGAGGCCTACTGCAGCAGTTATCAGCATAATATAGCCATGTCCAGCTGAGTGGCAATCTTCCAAGGTTATCAGTGAACAGGGAGACCTGCACAGTGACTAGACAGAAAAGGCAGAGCAGAGGGACCAGAGATGTTCCAGATGAGACAGCATCATAGGAAAATCTAGAAATAATTGGAGGGTGTGGGAAATAGGGGTGCTAATTCCAGCAAGAAGGCTAGTGGGGGCTCACCATAATCACTGGGTTTAAAAATGAAGTATAATAGTAATTCTGTGATCACAATCTCTAGAGACTGAATACAAATTTCTGTTAGAATTTACCTGGGGAGGAGGAAGCAGTAGTTCATTCCATCTTGGGGTGTGAAAGAACTTTTTTTTTCAATAATTACATTTTAAAACATAGAAGAAAGTTGGGGCACCTGGATGGCTCAGTCAGTTAAGTGTCTGCCTTTGGCTCGGATCATGATCCCGGGGACCTGGGATCAAGCTCCATGTTGTGCTCTTTGCTCGGCAGGGAGCCTGCATCTCCCTCTCCCTCTGTCTGCTGCTCCCCCTGCTTGTTCTCTCTCTCTCTCTGTCAAATAAATAAATAAAATCTAAAAAGAAAAAAACCAAACATAGAGGGAAGTTGAAAGGCTATTCCAAGGAAACATCTAATTACTGCCTATCAGCCCACCCCATATTAAACAATTGCTAACATTTTGCCACATTTGCTCTCTTTATATTAGGGTGAACCACATGAATTTGCCTTTTGTGTTGATTAAAAATGGCTATCAGAAATTTCATATGGATGTAAGAACTTTATGTTTTTGCCAAGTCACTTGAAAGTTGCAGATGCCACTGCACTTCACCCCTAAATACTTCTGCATGCATGTCCTAAGAACAGGAACATCCTCCTACAAAACCACAATACCATTATCACACTAAGAGAATTAACATCATTTCATATATATCAGTCTCAACGATGGCCCCCAGTGGTCTCCACTTCCTGGTATTCACACCCTTGTGGATTCCTCTTCCACAGTGAATAGGGCTGCCCTGGTTAACCCATAGGACATTGATGAACTGATGGAGCATGATTTCTGAGGCTTGGTCATAAAAGACATTGTGGCTTCTTCCTTGTCTCTAGGATTCTCTCACTCTGGGAGAAGCCAGCTACCATATTGTAAAGGCACTCAAGTAGTCTATGGAGAGGCCCCCATGGCAAAGAACTGAGGTCTCGTGCCAACAATCTGTATCAACTTGCCAGCCATGCAGGTGAGCCACCGGGAAGCAGATCGTCCAGCCTCAGTCAAGCCTTCAGATGACTGCAGCCCCGGCCAGCATCTTCACTGCAACCTCATGAGAGACCCTGAGCCGGAACCATTCAGTCAAGCTGGTCTGTTTGTTTCCTGATCCACAGAAACTGCATAAGATAATAAATATTCATTGGGGTTTTTTTCAGCTATTAAATATTGGGATAATTTGTTACTTTGCTCTAGATAGCAATTAAATAGCTAATACATTATCCAATATCTAATCAACATTCAAAGTTCCCCAATTATCCCCAAAAGTCTTCTAGAGTTTTGGTTTCTTTGTTTGTGGGGGTGGGAAACAAGGTTCACATAGGGCACTTGGGTAGGGTGTGTCTACCGTCTTAGTCTCTGGGGTGGGGAGAACTTGTATGACTGAAGGCAGAGTAGAACTGACCCACACGTGTTTGGGAAAAGATGAGACTCAGGTGAATAATTTATCCTGTGGAAGATCAGGTTGAAGTGATGGTGGACGCCCCCCAAGTGTTTAGCGTATGAATTAAGGACCACAGGAGGTGGGCACGGTCAGCGTTGTCCCCATTGACAAATGCGGTAACCGATGTACAGTGGGGCTAAGTAATTTACCGCAGGTCATGCGTTAGTCACTGGTGGAGCTGGGATTTGAACCCAGGCAGGGGGCGCCTGGGTGGCACAGCGGTTAAGCGTCTGCCTTCGGCTCAGGGTGTGATCCCGGCATTATGGGATCGAGCCCCACATCAGGCTCTTCTGCTATGAGCCTGCCTCTTCCTCTCCCACTCCCCCTGCTTGTGTTCCCTCTCTCGCTGGCTGTCTCTATCTCCGTCAAATAAATAAATAAAATCTTTAAAAAAAAAATCTGTATATGAACCCAGGCAGGCTGGCTCTGCAGCCCATGCTTTTTTTTTTTTTTTTTTTTAAGATTTCATTTATTTGACAGAGAGACAACCAGCGAGAGAGGGAACACAAGCAGGAGGAGTGGGAGAAGAAGAAGCAGGCTCCCAGCAAAGCAGGGAGCCCGATGCGGGGCTTGATCCCAAGACTCTGGGATCACGCCCTGAGCCGAAGGCAGACGCTTAACGACTGAGCCACCCAGGTGCCCCCAGCAGCCCATGCTTTTAACCACTACACCGTCATGTCTAAACTACAGAAGTTTTTGCTGCAGCTTTTGGAAGGAGATCTAGAAGGATTCAGAGAAGAGATTGAAAAGAGATAGAACACAAACGCTGTGAGAACCCCTAAAAGGGATTATTCTTATAACGTGCAGGAAAAGCAGGGGTGGAAAATGGGGGCGGGGGTTGTTCAACCATTTCAGTGTGTATATAGAGCAATGAAGATTGATCGGTTTTTCCTCATCTTGACACGGATGCATCAGAGGAAACTCCACTCAACCTCTTCTAGAGTCTGTCTAGAGACAGAGAATGAGGCCACAAGAGCCAGATGGTGCTGGAGAAGGAAAGCTGTCTGGGTGCGATGGTTTAAGTCCCCTTCTCTGGGCAGTCGAGGACGGAGCTCTAGGACCTCTTAGGGTTCTGTTGAGCCCAAGGATTTCACGAGTGTTTGTGCCCACTTGTGACTTGCTGCTCTTTTCTGCCTGTGTCTGGTGGGCACTGTTGGTACCCTGCCCATCTGTACCCTCTCCCTGCCCATCTCCGCCCTCAGTGCAGCACGGTCCAATAGAACTTTCGGTGATAACAGAACGGTCCCTACCTGCACAGTCCTGTGGGTACCCACTAGCCACATACGGCTCTTGAGCACTTGGAATGGGGCCAGAGCGACTGAGAAATGGAATTTTACATCTCATTTAATTTTAATTACTGTAGATTTAAAGAGCCACATGTGGCTAGTGGCTACCTACTGGCCGGCACAGAGCTTCTGAAAGTTGTTTACTGACAACACCTGCAACTCTCTGCCCGAGGGCTTTTCTCCTGGTCCAAGGAGCTCCGCTGCCTACCCCACCCCCACCTTGCCCCGCCCCTGTCCTGGCTCCCTCCAGCTGGTGGTCAGTAAAGATCCCCCCTCCCAGCAGCCTCCTTCCAACCACCAAACCGAGGAGGCGCTTCACCCCTCGACAGGATGACTCTGGGACGGCTCCTCTGGGTCCCAGAGTTCCGCAGTGGGGCCAAGCCCCAGCTGCCCACGGGGGTAAATCACTTGATATTAATGACCTTGTATCGGCAATAGGCCCTTCTGTTTCACTTCCCTCCCAAATAAAGTACTTGCACTCGTTGCGGGGTTGTTTTGGGGTACCCAGACTAAGACCTACCTGCTCTCTGCTAAGTTCAAACCAAAGAAACAAATGTCCAAGACATCTGCACTCCTGCTCCCATACAGAGGGGAAAACGACCTGACCCGCCCGTCTTCTGCCTCTGTGCCTCTGCACGGAATTGATACGCACATGCGCCCTGATGGTGACGAATGTCTCACCGTCTTCCCTCTGCTGGAGGCAACTCCATTTGCCCTGAGGACCCCGGGCTGGAAGGAAACCCAGGCTTGGGAAACCCCGCAGAGCCCCTCTGTGTATCTCTGCCAGCAGTGCTCCGCGTCTGCCAGTGTGGGTGGGGCCTCAGTTTCAGGGTTGGGTGTTTCATCTTCAAGGTCAAAGTCAAGCTCACTGAGAGGGCCGGGTCTCTGCAGACGGTAAGAGCAAAGCTGCAGGGAGCCGGTCTGTGGTGAAGGGCGGTCTGCCTAGGGTGGCATTTTATTGTTAAACCTTTTCCTTCAACATGGCCCTGACGAGGGGATGGCTCAGCAGCACAGTGGACGAGTTTGAAAACCTTCAACGCCAAGAACCTTCTCCTTTGTCCCACCATCTCCTCCTCTGCTCCAGCCCATTGCTTCCCCCTCTTGATGTCTCTTATTTAATAAAAGGCAGTGGACTCCTTATAACCCTCCATCCCCTGGCAAGTGGCCACATCTATTCCCGCCTGTCCCCAGAATCTAAGATCAGAGATCTTGAAAACAGGGCTTGTCCCTCTCTGACATTATATATAAATATGCGCCCCGAATGGCAGCGTTTCTTGGACTTAAAAACTGTGTATTATGCTCTATCGTCCCTCTTGTGAAGCGCCTTTCTTATAAAACTTTATTGTGAACAACTATTCCCCCTTCGCTTCCTGGTCCATTATTTCTGCTAGGCAATTCAGCCAATGGGCTGGAATGAATGCGAACTGGTTTTTGCTTTTTTTTTTTTTTTTCCCCTAGAGGGTCAGCACAGCCTGTCTGATGGGACTGAGCGATTGTGGACAGGCTTACTCTGCCAGCTCACCCAGGACAGGTGTGATTGCATGGGCCCAGTGCTTTCCTGAAAGTGGAGGTCCAGAAAGGGTGCCTCCGTCCGGCGGAAGGGCCCGGCCGTCTGGCTGAGGAGCCAAGCACAGAAACATGGCCAGGGCTGAACGGGGAACATTTGGTGTAATTGCTTATGTAGTTTTAATTGCTCATTCATCATGCTAACAGGCCCGGAGTACTGATCGTTTGCCACGTGCTCAGTAATTAAAAGACCAGGGGGTGAGGTAGGGTGATGAGGAGTGGCGGGGTGAAATGAGGTGAAGAAAAGCCAAAATGAGCAGCACAGAAGGCAAGTGGGGGCGGTGGCTTGTCCCCTTTCTGACACCGCATGGGGGCGGGGCTCCACACCCGCCTTTCCAGTCGTTGGTTCGCACCCGAGCGCAACCTCGCTCCCGGCTCCCTGGGCGGGAACCCAGTCCCCGGCCAGCCCTTTAAGGATCGCAAGCCACTTCTGCCCACATCGTCCCACTTACTCCTAGACGACCCGGTGAAATCCATGCCCTTTGGGCCTCCAGTGTTCAGGTGAAGGGAAAAGGCTCCGTAAAATGCCTTGCCCAAGATCCCCCAACGGCTGGCTCCTGGTGGAGTGGAAACCCAAATCCACGTCTTGTGGGTGCCAAATCTCTGGCCTTCTCCTCCCTAGGGACCAGCAAAACGTGGGGTTTCTCTGGGTCCCATTGACATTGTCACAGTAGCTGAATCCTGGAATGAGTCTCCAATTGCCTGGGGGAATTTACAGTAGTTTACAATAATTCCCTGTATCCTAAGGCCAACCTTCGATAAGGGCGACAGCGTTTCCAGGGGTCAGGGTAGGAGTCTGTGGATAGGATGTTCCCCTGGCAACTCTAAGGATTGTTCCGGCTTAGAGAGCCCAGTTCCAAAGGACGCACTGCTGGCCCCAGTCCCTCTTCAAAGAAGGACCTCGCAGCAGGTGTCTTGGTTTTGGTTCCCCCAGCAGCAGATTCCAAATCAAGCATGTGAGTGCAAAACAGTTTATTTGGAAAGGTTGAGAAAATTCTGGAAGAACTGGGGGAAACGAGACAGGGCAGGGAAGGCAGAAAATGTAGGGCACCTTACCAAGCAAGTCACCTGTGCAGGCGTTGTGGGCTTATTAACCCCACTGGGGACCTCTAGGATACAATGCAGGACATGAGTCACAGTTCTCTCACCCGAGGGGCGAGGATGCTGGGGTGTTTATACTCCCAACGATCCTAGAGGTGGGGGTGTAAATTCCTTGTCACTGTCACTTTCTGCCTCCCCGGCAGAGAAGAGCAGGTCCCAGCCCCAAGAGAAGGTCCTTGGGCAAAAGAAGATTCTGGCATTTGCGGGTTTGGCCGGTGTGAGTCACAGTGGAAAGCCCTGGGGAGTACAGGCAGGATGGGGACAGTGTCCATACAGCAGGGTATCTGTCATACTGCCACAGGGGAGGCTCCTGAGTGGCCCTGCCCCCGACCGCGATGTTCATCTGCCTTCACTGGCAGCTCAGCTGTTTTCTGGAACAATTTGCAAGTTGAAATAGTATTAGCGTTCCCCTGGGAGTTATTTATGCATTCATTTTCCTTCTCGCTTCTTTCTTCTTCCTCTCCCACTAATGCAGAATATCCCCTGACCCTAAAGGCCAAAGGACACATACTGACCAGCTACTGGAAAGCAGGCAGCACGGGGAGGCAGCTCTATGATGATGTGCGGTGAGTGGGAGTGAGGTGATTACTGGGATACACTTGAATGTATTCTCATTTCTTGAAGCAAATAATTTGAGATCTGTACGTTTTATTGTTAACAACAAATTTTGTGCGAGGCGACTCACAGCTGATGGGGACATACTCATTGAGAACCACTGTTCTGTGCCATCGCAAAGAAATGTTTGCTTTCTTTTTTTGCATCCAGGGCAGGAAACTTCCTGGAAATGGTTTATTTGCATGCATGGCCAACTTTCCAGAGGTCGATCAATAAATCAATCAACAAATATTGATTGTCTCCATTGTGCAAAGCATCGTGGAGACTAATTGTAAATATAAACATGCTCCCTGCCTCAGAGGCGCTCACCGCCTAATTGGGGGTAAGATCTGTAGAGATGGAAAGGTAACTTATAATGCCCAGTAGCATATAAATGCTGGACAAGTGGTGTACCTTGACTGGGTTTGGGAGAGATCCAGGAAGACTTCTTGGAGGAAGGGTGATTTGGACTGAGCCTTGAATGATAGGTGGGAGTTGCCCAAAAAGAGGACAATGGAAGGTATTACAGGCAAGAGAAGCAGTGCCAAGGAGGAAAAGCCCAAGGCCTGTTCAGGACTGTGAAGGGGTCTACCTGGCTGCAGTGGGGCTCCTAGATGGGTCATGCGCCGCCCAAGCCTATGGGACAGTTTGGAACACTGTTGAGTCTCCCTCATTCAAAGAACCACACAATCCTCAGTATTGGAACTTTGTCCTATGAACTGAGTTGTGTCTCTCCAAAATGCGTATGTTGAAGCCCTAGTCCCCAACGTGACTGTATTTGGAGACGGGGCCTGTAAGGAGGTAATTAGGGCGAAGTGAAGTCCTAAGGCTGAGGTCCTAAACTGATAAGATTGGTGGCCTTATAAGAAAAGGAAGTGTTCTGGGGCGCCTGGGGGGCTCAGCTGTTAAGCGTCTCCCTTCAGCTCAGGTCATGACCCCGGGGTCCTGGGATCGAGCCCCGCATTGGGCTCCCTGCTTGGCGGGAAGCCTGCTTCTCCCTCCCCCACCCTCCCCTCCCCCTGCCTGTGTTCCCTCTCTGGCCATGTGTGTGTGTGTGTGTGTGTGTGTGTGTGTGTGTGTATGTGTCTCTCTCTCTCTGTCAAATAAATAAATAAAATCTTAAAAAAAAAAAAGAAAGAAAAGGAAGGGTTCTCTCCCTCCCCCTTCCCCCTCCTTCCACCCTTCCCTCCCTCCCTCTCTCTCTTTCTCTCCCTTTTCCCTCCCCCTCCCTACATTCCCCCCTCCCTTTCCCTTCCCCCTCCTTCCTTCTCTCCTCCCCCTCTCCCTCCATGCAAGACCCAGGAAAGGCCACATGTGGGCGCAGCCAGAAGGCAGCTGTCTGCGGGTGAGAACTGTAGCAGACACGGACCCTGCTGGCACCTTGATCTCAGACTTCCAGCTTTCAGAGCTCTGAGAAACACATTTTTGTTGCTTAAGCCACCCAGCCTGTGACAGCCTGAGCAGACTCAGGCCGTCACTTTCTGCCCTCCCCGGGGTGTTTATTCATGCTCAGCAGAGCAGACGGGTTCTAGCCAGGGTCCGGGAGGCTGGCAAGGGTCCCAGGGCCTCCCTGACCCAGCCCACTCAGCTCTGCCACGCTGGCCCAGCCTCCACGGCCCTCTGTGGGACCTACAAGCCTTAAGGACTCCAGTTCTCCTCGCAGCCGGGCTGCGCGGAAGGTTCAGGCTGGGTTGACCTGCCCCCTGGCCCCACACCCCTCCCCAGGCCATCTGAGAGGAGGGCAGCTGGATCTAGCAAATAAAAATATAGGACCCTTAGGGGCGCCTGGGTGGCTCAGTCGGTGAAGTGTCTGCCTTAGGCTCAGGTCATGATCCCAGGGTCCTGGGATCGAGTCCTGTGTCAGGCTCCCTGCTCAGCGGGCGGGGGGGGTAGTCTGCTTCTCCCTCTGCCTCTGCCCCTCCCCACTGCTTGTATACTCTGTCTCTCATGCTCTCCGTCTCTCTCTAGTAAATAAATAAAAATCTTTTAAAAGAAATATAGGACACCTAGTTAAATTTGAATTTCAGATACACAATGAATAATCTCGATAGTACTTATGCTAAAAAAACCTATTCATCGTTTATCTGAAATTTGCATGAACTGGGCGTCCTGTATTTTATCGGGCAACCCTCTATGGGAGGGCCTATGAGCCGCGTGTGGCCAATCCCGAGACCCCGCGCTCTGGGTCACCGCAGTGGGTTCAGCCCTGGGCATGTGACCCAAGGTCAGAGGCCTCCCTGCCAACGCGCCCCAGGACCGAAAGCTCCCAAGCTGTCAGGACAAAGAAAGTTCTCCGGCTGTAGGAGACTTCCCCCAGGGAAGCCCCCATCTGACGACCCAGGTCACACAGAAGGAAGTCGAGCTGAGGGAGAAAAAAAGAGCCTAAAAACAGTGCTTGATGCAGCCTCGCCCCTTGAACTTCAGCTAAAATGGGAAGTGGCTTGAATTGGGAATCCTTTACTCACAACTGACTCGGAGTTCTGGCAAGATCTGTGGGAGCTAAGTCACCTCAGAACTACAAGACTCAAACCTGACTGAATTCAAAGGGAGGGCTGCTCCTTTGACCCCCCCCTCCCCATTTAGTCGCTGAGAAAACGGGGGCTCCTTGGCTCAGGGGGCAGTGAAACATCCCAACAGGTCCCTCATGCACACTGGGACTCCTCTCAGGTGTCACCCCTGCCACACACACACACACACACACACACACACACACACACCGGCAGCGGAGCCCTTTGCTTCCCGGCCCCCTCATAGGTTTTTTCCTGCCCTATCCAGCTCTCCTTTCTCTCGAAGACCTTTTTTCCTCACCAGCCATATCTTGTATGCTCCTTCCCTTCCTTGTCTTGCCCTCCACGCTCACTTCTAAGAATCCAACCCACAGACGCTCAACCACAGAACGTGTGTGGATTTATTCTGGACATCTTCTCGACTGGACTAGAAATACTGGAGCTAGAAAGACATCGGGGCTGATACAATCCAGCCCCCTCACTGTCCTGAACTCACAGAAGAGGAAACCGAGGTTCACAGGGGTCAAATCACCAAAGGCTCCACCAAGAGTTACAGGCAGATCCTAGAATAAGAGGAAAGCCAAGCGGTTGAGGGCAAGGGTCCCGGGTTTGGATTCGGAAAGCCTGTATATTCATTTGGGTTCTACCACAAATCGCTTAACCTCTTTATGTCCATTTCTCCCGCTTGAGAAGGAGCTTAAAACCCCATTCACCTCAACATGGCTTCCGCGGCTGACAGAATTACAAACTGCCAAATGAGTGTGCTGGACCAAGGCTGCTCCGTATTAGTGTTGTTGGTGTTACTATTATTATTTAACGAGGCTAATCCGCCAGGGAAGGAAATGAGCACACATCACGAAATTAATTATAGATGTTTTTTTTAAATGACTGTTTATATTGAAAGGAAGGCCTCGTAGTTGCTGCACAATTTGAGGATAAGTCGTGTTTTGGAAAAATATTAATATTCAGAGCCGTGTTGATTAGCTTCACTCTTGTTGCTAGGCAACAGGGTCCTTTGTAGCCTCTGCAGTGTTGGGATTTTTCTAGGGGTGGGGGTGGGGAAAGGGATGGGGGGATTAGAGGGAGGAAAAGTGCATTACGGTAAGTGATTCGGCTGGCTCAGCCCATTCCAAAGTTGCCTTAAAAAAAGAAAAAAAAAAGATCTCCTTTAACAGCCTATGTGATTATAGTCGTTGGATAAGGAAAACCAGAACGTGACCCCGAGCTCACCACTCACCCATGACTTGAGTTTCAGGTTTGGCAAGACTTGTGTTTACGAGATCGGAGCTGAAGCACACGTGGCCTGGGGTTTACCACCGCTGACGTTCGCCGGGGCTCCTCGAGGGCAGCCTGCCAGCGCGCGGATTAGGGGGTCGTGAGAGGCTGCCATGAATCGAATGACCCAATCTCATTTAATAGCGGCCGTGGCCTTCCAGTCAGATTCTAACACTCGAATGGGGCCAGCCCGGAGCAAGGCAAATAGCACGTTTTCTGGAGCAAAACGGAGACTCGTGAGGATTGGAAATTCATTGAAAACCCAAGACAGGGGACGTTCGGGTGACGGTTCAGAGCATCTACTGTGTGCTGGGTGCTTTGCTGGGTTAGCTCAGGGTGGTGCCAGGAAGGAGGCAGTATTGGCCCCATCTGGGGGACTGAGGTTTGGAGAGATTGAACAACTTGGTCCAGGTCACACCAGCTAGCGCGGGGGCAGAGCAAAGAATTTAAGCTCAAGTCTTTCCGTGTGCGAGTGCCGGGTGCCCACTTAACCAGGCTGTCTGCCCTTACCTGGCTAGGAGGGGCTGGGAGGGGCCCGGAGAGAAAATCTTGGGGCTTGGCCTGAAGTTGGCTTGTGGCCTCTCTGTTAGGTTGAGGCCCACTCCGTGAGTTTCCGATATCATCACAGATCACTTAATATATGGTCCTGTTCCAGTCGTTAGTGCTGCATTAGCTGCCTCCAAACTTAGCGGAATAAAACAAGACCTATTTTATTACGCTCAGGGATCTGTGGGTCAAGAATTCGGGCAGGGCTCAGCTGGGCGATTCTTTGGCTCTGCGATGCACATACTGAGACCACCTTGTGGTCGGTGGGCTGAGTCTGGAGGGTCCTACACAGCTTCACTCACATGTCTCCTTCTGGGGTGGGGACAAGCTGTCGCCTGGAGCATCATCCCAGCACGGCAGTATCGAGGGTGGTTGGGCATCTTCCATGGTACCTGGAATCCCCCCCCCAGCAACTGTCCCGAGAGACCCAGGGAGAGGCCGCATGGATGTTTCTGACCTAGCACAGAAGTCACACAGTGCCACACGTGCCACCGTCTATTGGCTGAAGGGGTCACAAGCCCACTCAGACCCCAAATCTCGATGGGAGGGCTATCAAAGAATTTGGGGACTCTGTTAAAAACAGCTCTAGGGGCCGTCTTGGTGACTCAGTCAGTTACCAGTCTGCCTTTGGCTCAGGCCCTGGGATTGAGTCCTGCATCAGGCTCCCTGCTCAGCGGGGAGTTTGCTTCTCCCTCTCTCTCTCCCTCTGCCCCTCTCCCCTGCTCCTGTGCTTGCTCTCTCTCTCTCTCTCTCTCTCTCTCTCTCGGAAAAATAAATAAATAAATAAATAAATAAATAAATAAATAAATAAAATCTTAAAAAAATGAAAAGCAAAAACAGCTCTAGGTACAGAGTTCCTTGTTCCAGGGAGAAATGGATAGTCAAAAAACTTTGAATACTCTGAAAATGGAGGACATACATGAGCAATGGAAAGTTCGATACTCAATACTGCAAATCGTACTTATTTCAATGGATTTAGGATGAGACTGGTTGAATAACAGCTAAGCTTAATAAGAGCTTTTGTTTGTTTGTTTTGAATTTCATGTTCAGGTATAGTCGCCAGCTGAGGAGCCTGTCTTGCTGACCAGCTAAGTCTCATTTATAATTAATAGTGAATCCGTTTGCATACAGTGTGCTTATGACTTTTAAAAGCCTTCATTCCACTATGATCATATTTACAATATTAGTTTGGTTAGGAAAGCCTTTTCTCCTTGTAGAAATCAAGTGAGATAATGATGTCGTTGAAAGACTCTTCGGATATTTTAATGAGTTCTGCAATCCTATGCTAGCCTACCTCTTGTTCCTTGATGCTCTGGGTCAGGCATTATGCTGGAATCATTTAGAATATTGAAATGTACAAGATCATCTCTGGCAAAGACTCTCCCCCAGCATACTGCCTCTTCTAACAGAGCGCTACATTACACTAGGCGCTACATTTCCCAGCCTCCTTTGCAAGAAGGTATGGCCATGTGATTTAAAAAATCAGGCTATTGGGATATAAGTGGAAGTATCACATGGCTGCTTCCAGAAACCTTTTTTTAATGGTTAGCTGATATTTGACCATTTCTCTTTTTATTCTTCATCTTTTGCTGCCTGGAACGTAGATGTAATGGCTGGAGTTGTAGCCACCATTATGGACTATGAGTACAGGGCTTGACTTTAGGAATGGCGGAATGGTCAACAGGAAGGAGCCTGGGTCTCTGAGGTCTTCTCAGGGCAGTAGCCATTCCCATGATGAACCGCCTACTTCTGGACTTTTACAAATGAGAAAGAAACCTCTATCGCATTTAAGCTACTGCAATTTTGAGACTCTGTTGCTTTTAGCCAAATTTATTTATTTATTTATTTTTATTTATTTTTTAAAGATTTTATTTATTTATGTGACAGAGAGACAGCCAGCGAGAGAGGGAACACAGCAGGGGGAGTGGGAGAAGAAGAAGCAGGCTCCCAGCGGAGGAGCCTGATGTGGGACTCGATCCCGGATCGCCAGGATCACGCCCTGAGCCGAAGGCAGACGCTTTAACGACTGCGCTACCCAGGCGCCCCCTTTTAGCCAAATTTAATCCTGATCAATGAATGACCTCTCTAAGAAGGTCACCGTCTAGAAGTACATAATTATAATCGAATGAATAAATGAAATAAATGGCCTAACCACAGTGATCACAATTATGAGAAATAATCTGAGATGCAGTTTTGATGTTGAAATACTGGAATACTGTGACAGTATTTTTGAATTTAGAACTAACCCAGAAAATAGAGGACAAATGGTAGCTATATAGCCAATGCCAGAGCTAAAAGGAAAATGCCAGATGAGTCCTGAGAAAGGAGCAAGGATTTCTTTCTTTCTTTCTTTCTTTCTTTCTTTCTTTCTTTCTTTCTTTCTT
>NW_024423319.1:89896739-89905797 GCF_017311325.1 Ursus maritimus | reverse complement strand
AAATAAATAAATAAATAAATAAATAAATAAATAAATAAAATCTTAAAAAAATGAAAAGCAAAAACAGCTCTAGGTACAGAGTTCCTTGTTCCAGGGAGAAATGGATAGTCAAAAAACTTTGAATACTCTGAAAATGGAGGACATACATGAGCAATGGAAAGTTCGATACTCAATACTGCAAATCGTACTTATTTCAATGGATTTAGGATGAGACTGGTTGAATAACAGCTAAGCTTAATAAGAGCTTTTGTTTGTTTGTTTTGAATTTCATGTTCAGGTATAGTCGCCAGCTGAGGAGCCTGTCTTGCTGACCAGCTAAGTCTCATTTATAATTAATAGTGAATCCGTTTGCATACAGTGTGCTTATGACTTTTAAAAGCCTTCATTCCACTATGATCATATTTACAATATTAGTTTGGTTAGGAAAGCCTTTTCTCCTTGTAGAAATCAAGTGAGATAATGATGTCGTTGAAAGACTCTTCGGATATTTTAATGAGTTCTGCAATCCTATGCTAGCCTACCTCTTGTTCCTTGATGCTCTGGGTCAGGCATTATGCTGGAATCATTTAGAATATTGAAATGTACAAGATCATCTCTGGCAAAGACTCTCCCCCAGCATACTGCCTCTTCTAACAGAGCGCTACATTACACTAGGCGCTACATTTCCCAGCCTCCTTTGCAAGAAGGTATGGCCATGTGATTTAAAAAATCAGGCTATTGGGATATAAGTGGAAGTATCACATGGCTGCTTCCAGAAACCTTTTTTTAATGGTTAGCTGATATTTGACCATTTCTCTTTTTATTCTTCATCTTTTGCTGCCTGGAACGTAGATGTAATGGCTGGAGTTGTAGCCACCATTATGGACTATGAGTACAGGGCTTGACTTTAGGAATGGCGGAATGGTCAACAGGAAGGAGCCTGGGTCTCTGAGGTCTTCTCAGGGCAGTAGCCATTCCCATGATGAACCGCCTACTTCTGGACTTTTACAAATGAGAAAGAAACCTCTATCGCATTTAAGCTACTGCAATTTTGAGACTCTGTTGCTTTTAGCCAAATTTATTTATTTATTTATTTTTATTTATTTTTTAAAGATTTTATTTATTTATGTGACAGAGAGACAGCCAGCGAGAGAGGGAACACAGCAGGGGGAGTGGGAGAAGAAGAAGCAGGCTCCCAGCGGAGGAGCCTGATGTGGGACTCGATCCCGGATCGCCAGGATCACGCCCTGAGCCGAAGGCAGACGCTTTAACGACTGCGCTACCCAGGCGCCCCCTTTTAGCCAAATTTAATCCTGATCAATGAATGACCTCTCTAAGAAGGTCACCGTCTAGAAGTACATAATTATAATCGAATGAATAAATGAAATAAATGGCCTAACCACAGTGATCACAATTATGAGAAATAATCTGAGATGCAGTTTTGATGTTGAAATACTGGAATACTGTGACAGTATTTTTGAATTTAGAACTAACCCAGAAAATAGAGGACAAATGGTAGCTATATAGCCAATGCCAGAGCTAAAAGGAAAATGCCAGATGAGTCCTGAGAAAGGAGCAAGGATTTCTTTCTTTCTTTCTTTCTTTCTTTCTTTCTTTCTTTCTTTCTTTCTTTAGGATTTATTTATTTATTTGAGAGAGGGAGCACAAGTAGGGGGAGGGGCAGAGGGAGTGGGAGAAGCCGACTCTGCTGAGCGGGGAGCCCAATGCGGGGCTCAATCCGAGGGTCCTGGGATCATGACCTGAGCTGAACGCAGACGTTTCACCGATTGAGCCACCCAGGCGCCCCAAGGAGGGAGGATTTCTGATGAGGACATCTTAATCAGATTCACGGAAGAAGAGGTAGAATTTTTAACTTGGTCTGGAATTTGGGGCCTGCATTTTAAACAGAGAGACAAGCAAGAACAAAGTCCAGGTGGTACGGAAATGTACAGGGAGTTTGTAGAAGGGTCCACATGGCTGGGTGGGAGAGCATGCCGGAGAGTCTTATTTGGTGAAGAGGACCAGGCTGTTTGCCCAGCTCCCTTGGCCAGGCCTCAGGCACCTGGGCAGGCCTGGGACTTTCGGCCCATGATGCGCATCGAGGGTCTTGGTAGCCGCTCTCCTATAAAGGTTTCTTTGGCCTCATGTAACTTTCATTGCTTTGAGTTAATTTTAGCACCTGATGTGAGATAGGAGTCCAGCTTCATTCTTTGGCATATGCATATCCCATTGTCTTGGCCCAGTTTTTGCCCATTGCCTGGATCAAACATTGAGGCCCTGAGTCACGGGACAAGCAAACAACACGTATTTCCAGCAAACAAAATGAGGAGTGTGAGCAGAGGCCAGGGCGGACTCATGGTGCTGTCTTTGCTTACTCTGTCGTGGGCCGCTCAGTTTAAGTACTGATGATCTCACCCAGCACCTTCTGATAAAGGCCCTGTTGAGAGCTGTGCCACGGGAAGGAGTTCCTGGAAGCCCAAACCTCTCTTTAAGTACCTCTCTGCAGAAATCTTTCCTTTGGACTTGGTGAAGTTTAGCAGGTATGTGGATTAGCAGTGAAGATTAGCACGGCCCTGCTGAGAAGATGGCCCGTTGCCCAGAGCCTCGGTCCACAAAGGCTGTGTTAATAATCTGATGTGGGATGAGGGCAAGGGACATCGTAATGAGATTCTTAATGAAATCCCTTTTCAAAGACTGTGGTTTTTAAAAAATTTTTAAACAATGACAATAAATAAAATGTTCCAGTACTCTAAGACACGAGAGGAGCTGGTGCACCAGACCTGTGGAATACTGGCTTTTCAAACCCCCGCCTTCTGGGGAAATCTAGAGGGCAAATGTCAGGATAAGGAGTGAGTAAAGACAAACATACTGCACCTTGAAATGTTGGCGTAGATGACTCAGGATTTAAGTCTTTGATCCATTTTTAATTAACTTTTGAGTAGGTCTGAAGTAGGGATTCAACTTCGTTTTTTGTGTGTGTGGCTATTCAGCTGTCCCAGCACGATTTGTTGAAGGGCCTGTTCTTTTCTTATTAAGTGGCCTTGGCACCTTTGTCAAAAATCAATTGACCATAGACGCATGGGTTTATTTTGGGACTCCCAAATCTATCTTATTGATCTACATGTCTATCCTTGTGCTGGTACCATACTGTTTTGATGACTGTAGCTTTGCAGTAAGTTTTGAAATGGTGAAGGGTGAGTCCCCCAGCTTTGTTCTTTCTTTTTCAAGATCATTTGGGCTATTTGGGGTCTCTTGCAATTCCATACAAATTTTGGGATCTGCTTTTTCAGTTTTGAAAAAAATGATACTGGGATGTTGATAAAGATTGTATTGAGTCTGTAGATTGCTTTGGAGAGTATTGCCATTTTAACAATATTAAGTCCTCCAATCCATGAATATGGGATGCCTTTCCATTTGTTTAGGTCTTCTTTCATTCCTTTCAGCAAAGTTTTATAGTTACCAGTAGACAAGTTTTGCACCTCTTTGGTTAAACTTATTTTTAAGTATTTGATTATGTTTCATACTATTGTGAATGTAATTGTTTTCTTCATTTCATTTTTGGATCGTTCATTGCTTGTATACAGAAATACCACTGATTTTTGTGTGTTGCTCTTACATTCTGCAACTTTCCTGAATTTGCATCAGTTAAAGGACTTGCAAATTACATAAAAACCCATTCGAACTGGCCTGACCTAAGAGAGATTGATCGGTTCTGGTGGGCTCCAGGCATGATTCTATCAAGGTTCTGGCTCCGTTTCTCTGTACTTCTCTCAGTTTTGCCCTTCTCTAAGAATTGGTTCTCTGTTCAGGTTGACCTCCCTTATGGTTGCAAGAGGGTTGCTGACAGAAACTAGGTTTGCGTGCTTCCTCAGTCACATCCAAGGAAAGACAAAAAAGCATTTCCTTCCCTCAAGAGTCTTGAGCGTCACTTTGATACTGTCATCACTGTCTAGTGACAACAGAGATGGAATTGCTGTGATTTGCTTAAGCCATTGAGGTAGGGATGGGTTCAAACCCACCCAAACTGCATGGCTGCTAACACACAATGGGGTGCGTGTTAGGGGGGTAATTGCTACACAAAAGGAGATGGTTCTTAGAGGAAGATCTCAGGGCTGTTAGGAGGGAGAAAGACAGTGTCCACCTAACCTATGAAATTTGTACAATACCAAGCAGCATTCACTGACTATTTGCTGCATGAATGAATGACTGAGAGGCCCCACTAGTCCTTTCACAGATACCTAGTTCCCTGGGGCTGTCACAGCCTCCATTCTGGTGATGGCCAACCCTGTAACCTCTAGAAATCCGCTACCGAGATCCTAGACTCTTCTATGGGGAGGAGAGAATTCTTTCTACAGGTTCCATGACTTCTCTGATTTTTGAGCAGCAAGACCCTGGTAGAATAGACCTGAAGAACTATGAACACTGGGGAATCCACATACTCAGAATAAGCAGGGGGAGTCTTGTGAGTCCATGGTGTGGCTCTGAAGTCTTCACGTACAAATTGTGCCCCAGGCCTGATGCCAGACATTCCACCATTAGGAATTCACTCCTCTGGTTAGTTTGAGAGGCTTTTACACCTTTAAGACCAACTGTCCCCCTCCCCCGCCATCAACTGGGGCTTTGGTTTGCAATCAAGCATCTTTGTATGAGCAAACCATAGCAATACTGATGTATTTGGAGGAGTATATTCAGTGATAAAGAATCACTTACACCAGAAAATCAGAGTCAAGGATAGGGGGTCCCAGGAGCATCAGGTCCTGAATTATGAGAACTTACTTCTCTTCATAGATATAAAGTTTGAGCTTAGTTCCTTCGATTCAAGACTCTGCCCCTTTTCTGACTAATACTAAACTCCACTGTAGCAGGAAGTATTTTCCAAAAATAGCTACAACAATACCTCCTGTCCCACATGCTTTTCTAGATCCTTGCCACTCTTGCGTCAGTAGGTAGAGTCTATGACCCTTACCGTTGAACCTGGGTGGGCCTTTGTTATTGCTTTGACCAACAGAGCGTGGCACAAGTGGTGCTCTAAGACTTCTGAGGCTAGGTCATAAAAATGTAAGGTACTCTTGCCTTGCTCTCTTGGGACACTTGCTCGGGAACCCAGCTACCATGCTGTGAAGAAATTCAAGTAACTTAGGGAGAGGAACCAAGGCCCCCAGACCACAGCCCCAGCTGAGCTTCTAGCTAACACCCAGTGCCAACTTGCCAGTCATGTGACAGAGCCATCGTGCAAGTCAATCCCTGTGGTAGGCTGCATCTAAAATGGTACCCAGTGACGGTATTCATGTCCTTGTGTAATCTCCTCCCCTTTCGTGTAGACCAGACTGAGTACCCAGCTCCTGGAGTACAGCAGAAGTGATAGGATGACTCTTCCAAGATTAGGTTATAAAAAGATGGTGGCTTCTGTCTTGGGCACTCTCTCACACACACTCTGTCTCTTGCATTTCTTGCCCTGGAGGGAGCTAGCCGCCATGTTGTGAGGCGGCTTGTAGAGAGGCCCATGTGGTGAAAGACTGAGACCTGCCATCCACCACATGAGTGAGGTTGGAAACAGAACCCCCAACAGCCGGGCCTTCAGAAAAGAACCCAACCGTAGCCAACAGCTTGAATGCGGTCCCATGAGGCACCCGGAGCCAGAGGCCTCCAGCTGAAGGAGGCACACATGGATCAGATTTCTGATCCACAGAAACTGTACGAGATTACGAGGGTTGGATATTTTAAGGCACTAAATGTTGATGTAGTTTGTTAGGCAGCAAGAGAGAACTAATACAATCTTCTTTTCCCAGATCAAGTTAGCCCAGCTGACGCCACGTAGAAGAGCCCCTGCCGGCATTACAGAATTGTGAGTAAAATAAACCACTTCTGCTGGGGTTTTAGCCCGCTAGGTTTTGGGGGGTATTTGCCAGGCAACCACGGTTAACTTTTTCTCACTGGGAGCCATCTGAAAGGTGCTGGAAAAACAAAGCAAAAAATAAACCAGGCCGAAACATTCACGTACTGTAACCTAGTACTGAGTGTGCTTGGGCTGCCGCAACCAGGCCCACAGATTGGGTGGCCTAGAGAACCGAAATGTCTCCTCTCCTCGTTCTAGAAGCTAGAAGTCCAAGATCAAGGTGTGGATCTCTTCTGAAGCCTCTCTCCTTGGCTGCCCTCCCGCTGTGTCTTCACACCGTCTTCCCTCTATGCCTGTGTCCAAATCTCCTCCTCTTACAAGGGCACCAGTCATGTTGGACTGGGGACCACACTAAGGGACTTATTTTAACTTAATCACCCCCTTTAAAGGTCCTAGCTCCAAATACAGTCACATTCTGAGGTCCTGGGGGTCAGGGCTTCGACATACGAATTTTGGGAGGAAACAATTCAGCCCATAAGACCTAGGCCACCTACTTCCTTTGGAAGGTCCTCAAAGAACTGATTTTTCAAGAGGCAAATTGTGTCCTTCTCTCTTCTTGCTGAAACATTTTATAATGGGACAGTTTTCATCGTCTTCCCAAAGCTTTTAAAAATCTCTTTGAAACTTACTTCTGCCCTTTTGGGAAAAAAAAAAAAAAAAGCAATACCCTCCTAGGAATTCCCTCCACCTCCCTCCCTACAGGTTTCTGGGCTTTACCACTGCAGGTCCAGAGGCCCACGGTGGTGGCAGGGTCTATTCGACAGGCCCAGGGAGACCCAGGCCCCCGGTGGACACAGGCCTGTGGCACACCCAGGCCCGCAGAGGCCACAGAACTGAGAGCAGACACGGGCTTTCGGCAGCCACTGGGCCCAGGGTCCAGACATCCTCCTGCTCCGGCCACGGCACATGGCCCACGGTCCTAGTTCTGTGGCGGCTTCAGTGAGGCCGGAGGAGCTAACTCACCGCGTCTACTTACGCACTTCCCAAGGTTAATGACTGCAGAAGAGCCTAGGGCCCGAGGCAAAGCAGAAAGCCCTTACCCTCAGCTCAGCATTAATTCCCTCGTTATCATTATCAGGCCAGACACTTCTTCCCAGTTGTTTTCTGTTTTCCTACAAAATGGAGGGTGAGAAAGAGGCAAGGTTTTCAGCTCTGGGGCATGATTCTTCCGGCAGCAGAGCTCTCCCCACTGCGGGTGAGGGGCGGGCCGGTAAAAACCACGAGGCCGCAAGTCGACAAAGACTTTTCCTGAACAGAAGCCTTCTCCCAGGTGCTCCTGGTGTGTCGGAGAAATCTCCTTTTCCCCCCGGCCCACCCTTCTGTCCTTCTTTCTACATGTTTTTGTTACCATGACCATGGACCAGGCACTGTGCTAGGTCCTTATTTTTCTTATGTGATTATGGTCCATCCTGCTTCCAGAAGCCTTGTGAAGACCTTCCCTTCTACCCACAAACCCCAGCCCTGTCCCTGGATGACTTGAAGTCTCCTCCAGGTAAACAGGCTTTGATGGGGGTTATAGCACTCTGTGTGTGTGTGTGTGTGTGTGTGTGTGTGTGTTAGCAGGTGGGGCAAAGGAAGGAGGGGCTCCTGGTGGTTTCTTCCCGTTCCAGCTGCCCCTGAAAGGGGTGAGGGGCAAGTGTTCGAGGCACAGAGAGGCAGCCTTCCTCCATAGGATTCTTGGCCTGCTTTCCCGGCTAGTTCGGCTCGCCTGCTCTCGGTGAACATACCCTGCCAAGGAAAACAAAAACCCAGGGCCCAGGAGAAAAGCCACTGTGTACAGAGCGCAAACCTCTAAATAGCTCTTCAGCTCCCTTCTAACCCTCAGAAATGCGACTTTGGGGTAGGACAAGGGCTGCTGTGGAACAGAATCGGAAGGAATACATGACAGTGCAGGGACCCTGTAATTCCCCTTCGTCGGGGGTTTATTTAAAAAGTGGTCTTCATGGGAGACCCTCCAAGTGCCCTGTGGTGGCGAGGCCTCATTTCACAGAGGGGTCGCCTGAGTCACCGCCTCAGGGGGTGCAAGGGCCCAGGGGCTAGAAGGCCCCGTCTGAGGAGGGCTGGGGTGCAGACGGGCCTCGGGGCTCTAGTCTCAGCCCTGACCTTGGCCAAGGCCCCAAGGCCCGAAGATCCTGATTAGCATGAAAACGGAAGACAATTGGGGCGTCCTCGGGCAGCCAGGGCCCCTGTGCGGCTGAGGGGGAAGGTAATCCTTCTATCACTGTCTTTCTGGGCCAATTAGATGATTCAGGCCCCCTCTGCGCTGAGGTGATTTATCGTGAGCTCTGCGGGGCCTGCCGAGGGTGAGTGATGGGCTCGTGTGCAAGACACGGAAACATCGGTGGGGCCTCTCCCGGCCGCGGCGGTTGCTGACAGCTTCTCCCGGAGACATGCTCCTCGGGGGCGAAAATCTGTACTTGGGGGGGGGTCTCCTCACGGGAGGCACGAGAAGGGGGCAGGAGCTGAGAGGTTAGGCCCCTGGGCTGCTGGGAGTGAGGAGCTTTGGGAAAACGAACAAGAAGGTGGGGGCTTCGAGGGAGGCAGGAGGGCTGAGCTGCTTGGCCTCGGCCGTCGGAGCACAGGCCTGTGGCAAATGGGCCTGGTGCTGGGGCGAGGGGTGAGGGGCCGCGGTGGGCATGTGTGTGTAGGCCGTGCCTGGGCCGCCGCCTTCTCCTGCACGTTTTGACCGGCTGCCCTGGGTCATTGCTGTCCATCCTGGGGACTGGGGTGGGGGGATCTTCTATCCACCGCACCGGGTCTGCCAAGGAAGCTGTGTGGTGTCCCCAAGTTGGGGTAAGGAAGCCCCGACTTGATCTTCCTGAAGGAGTCCATGTGTGGGCCCTGGCGGTCCAGGGGCCACCGCTATGAGTTCTTTCCATCCACCTGTCTTCCCCAGAAAGAGAGTCTCAGGCTTCTGTCATGAACTGTTGATTATCGCCCATAGAACACTGACCGTGCCCGGCCATTCTCTAAGTCACTCATTGGAAGTCTGAGGGTCCTGGCCTGACATCGCAACCGTACTAGTGACGTCATTTTCCCCTCACGCTTGTGAAATGCATATTACATGCTAGAAGTTATTCTGGATGGGGCGCCTGGGTGGCACAGCGGTTAAGCGTCTGCCTTCGGCTCAGGGCGTGATCCCGGCGTTCTGGGATCGAGCCCCACATCAGGCTCCTCGGCTGT
>NW_024423319.1:89896104-89896729 GCF_017311325.1 Ursus maritimus | reverse complement strand
TGTGTGTGTGTGTGTGTGTGTGTGTGTGTGTGTTAGCAGGTGGGGCAAAGGAAGGAGGGGCTCCTGGTGGTTTCTTCCCGTTCCAGCTGCCCCTGAAAGGGGTGAGGGGCAAGTGTTCGAGGCACAGAGAGGCAGCCTTCCTCCATAGGATTCTTGGCCTGCTTTCCCGGCTAGTTCGGCTCGCCTGCTCTCGGTGAACATACCCTGCCAAGGAAAACAAAAACCCAGGGCCCAGGAGAAAAGCCACTGTGTACAGAGCGCAAACCTCTAAATAGCTCTTCAGCTCCCTTCTAACCCTCAGAAATGCGACTTTGGGGTAGGACAAGGGCTGCTGTGGAACAGAATCGGAAGGAATACATGACAGTGCAGGGACCCTGTAATTCCCCTTCGTCGGGGGTTTATTTAAAAAGTGGTCTTCATGGGAGACCCTCCAAGTGCCCTGTGGTGGCGAGGCCTCATTTCACAGAGGGGTCGCCTGAGTCACCGCCTCAGGGGGTGCAAGGGCCCAGGGGCTAGAAGGCCCCGTCTGAGGAGGGCTGGGGTGCAGACGGGCCTCGGGGCTCTAGTCTCAGCCCTGACCTTGGCCAAGGCCCCAAGGCCCGAAGATCCTGATTAGCATGAAAAC
>NW_024423319.1:89882752-89895800 GCF_017311325.1 Ursus maritimus | reverse complement strand
GGCCGTCGGAGCACAGGCCTGTGGCAAATGGGCCTGGTGCTGGGGCGAGGGGTGAGGGGCCGCGGTGGGCATGTGTGTGTAGGCCGTGCCTGGGCCGCCGCCTTCTCCTGCACGTTTTGACCGGCTGCCCTGGGTCATTGCTGTCCATCCTGGGGACTGGGGTGGGGGGATCTTCTATCCACCGCACCGGGTCTGCCAAGGAAGCTGTGTGGTGTCCCCAAGTTGGGGTAAGGAAGCCCCGACTTGATCTTCCTGAAGGAGTCCATGTGTGGGCCCTGGCGGTCCAGGGGCCACCGCTATGAGTTCTTTCCATCCACCTGTCTTCCCCAGAAAGAGAGTCTCAGGCTTCTGTCATGAACTGTTGATTATCGCCCATAGAACACTGACCGTGCCCGGCCATTCTCTAAGTCACTCATTGGAAGTCTGAGGGTCCTGGCCTGACATCGCAACCGTACTAGTGACGTCATTTTCCCCTCACGCTTGTGAAATGCATATTACATGCTAGAAGTTATTCTGGATGGGGCGCCTGGGTGGCACAGCGGTTAAGCGTCTGCCTTCGGCTCAGGGCGTGATCCCGGCGTTCTGGGATCGAGCCCCACATCAGGCTCCTCGGCTGTGAGCCTGCTTCTTCCTCTCCCACTCCCCCCTGCTTGTGTTCCCTCTCTCGCTGGCTGTCTCTATCTCTGTCGGATAAATAAATAAAATCTTAAAAAAAAAAAAAAGAAGTTATTCCGGATGCCTCACGTACCTCGTTTATTTCCCAAGACAATCCTTTGGCAGTGCTATTAGCATCCTGTGATGGTTAACTAAATGTGCCAACTTGTCTGGGCACAGGGTGCCCAGATATTCAGTCAGACGTGATTCTGGGTGTGTCTGGGAGGGCGTTTCCGGATGAGGTTAACAGCTGAATTGGTAGACTGAGTCAGCAAATTGCCCTCCCCAGTGTGGATGGGCCGCATCCAATCAGTTGAAGGTATGAAGAGAACCAGAAGGCTGAGTTAGAGGAAACTTGGCCTGCCTGCTTGTCGAGCTGGGACATTGGTCTCCTGCCTTCAGAGGGGAACTTACAGCATTGGCTGTCCTGGTTCTTGGGCCTTCAGACTTAGACTAGGACTACACGACAGCTCTCCTGGGTCTCTAGCTTGCTGACTGCAGACCTTGGAACTTCTCAGCCTCCATAATCATGTGAGCCAATTCCTTATAATGAATCTCTCTCTCTCTATGCACTTTTGCGTCAGAATTCTCACAGTTGTTTTGTTGGTTGCTGTAGGTAGTTGCTCTCACGTGTGGCAACTATGTACGTGTGTGTACGTGCATAGATATGTACTAAAAGGATATACAGGTACTAATACCAATATACACTCACCAGTATGTATATACACACACACCAATAAGACATATATATCATATAGGATATGTTCTGTTTCTCTGGAGAGCTCGAATGCATATCCCCATGTCACGGACCAGGAAACTGAGGCACGGAGAAGTGAATTCATTTTACGGGGTCTTACTCGGGAAGTTGGGATTTGCACCCAGGCAGTGCGACTCCCAGGCCCTCCTGCCTACACCACGAGTTCTCCTGCCCTCTGACTCCTTAGCTTCTGTGCGGTCAAATATGACCTCAGTAGATGCAGTGTGGGACCGTGAGCTGAGAAGCGTGGCTCGTGGCTCGTGCCACTCACTTGGGCTTCCCCTCCAGGCCACCCAGGCCCCATCATGAAAGGATGAATGAGAATTCCCGAGGGCTGGCTTGCGGCGTCCAGCGTTCTCAAACCTGGGGGCCCTGAGGAGACAGGTGCTGTAGTGGAAGTGGGAGGAGTGGGAGGCGAGCGCACTGGCTTCTGGGTCTGCCGGGCTGTGGGCATGCTGTGTGGCCATCCCTCGGCACCTCGGTTTTGTCAGCTGTTGAGAGGGAGGCGTAGGCTCGATTATCTCTGTTGCCCGGGGATCCTGTGATTCCACAGGGCCGTGGCTTTCCAGATGGCTTTGGAAACAGCCCCAAGTAACCACGTCGGCCATATCCCAGCCCAAGGGCTTCGCGGTGAATGTATCCAGCCACAGAGAAGGAACTTGGAGGGTGACCGTTCAGGTTTGTAGCCAAACTCTGCCCCTTCCTGAGACTTTGGGCAGGTTCCTTAATCTCTCCCTGCCTGTTTCTGTAAAATGGGGCTATAGACACCAACTCCCAGGGCTGCTGAGATCGAGAATGTAGGCACAGTGTTAATCTAAGTGGCCACAAGTCTGTGGCCTTTCCTTCCCTTCCTGACTCAGTTTACGTCACCATGGCTCACTATCCCAGCCCGAGGACTAAAGGTGTCACCCATATCTCTCCTCTTCCCTTTCAGGAGTCTGAGAAAGCCTCAAGGATGCTATGGGATCCGACTTACTCTCTAAAAGGGTCAAACTTGCTTTCTCTCTCCATTTTTCCTCCCTTTTCTTGTTTGCTGGCTCTTTTCCTTGATTCTTTTCTTTTTCTCAACAAGCAGTTGCTAAGGAACTCTTTATAGGTGCATTTGTGCTGTTTCTTTCAAGGTCATACTTCCACCAGTTCTCCAATGTGATGCAAACAGCCTGCCTTCTTCTCAGCCCGGCATCACGTGACCCTTAAAGAGGAGGGTGGAGGCTGCCTGTGCGGGGCCATGTATGTGCGTAGACTCAGACACCCATATATGCCTATGTGTGCGTAGAGCAGAAACCCAATATGTATGTGTCTGTATGTACATGTGGAGGCCCACGTATGTGTATATGCAGATACCCACATATGTGTACATGTGTGTACATACGGACACCCATGTAGACACCCAAATGTGATTCTCTAACAGATGCACGAATGAGTCTCATAAGGCCCTCTTCTTACCCTGCCCCCAAAGTGTCAAATTGCTAGTGAAAATCAAGTCATGTCTACTGGGTTTGAAGGAAGTAGGGTGTGTCTGGGGAAAAGGAAAGAATTCGTGTCTGATGATGGTGCTCTTCTCATCTCGAAGCCCAACATTTTGAGATGTGCCTTTGCCCAGAGGGGTGGGAAAATTCTTAAATCAATCAAACAAACGAAACGAGGTGAGGAAGAGACATACCAGGTTCATGGATTGGAAGCAAGGATGCCAATTTCCTCCCAAATCGATCTATGTATTTCACATAATTCCAATTAAAACTGCAGCAGGATTTCTTGTAGGTATAGACAAGCTGATTCTAAAATGTGTGTGGAAAAACAAAGGAGCTAGAATAGCCAGAACAATTTTGAAAAAGAAGAAGAAAATTGGAAGAATTACACTACTTGATTTTAAGACCTACTATGGTATGACAGTGTGATCTTGGTGGAGGGATAGACATAGAGATCAATGGAATAGAGAGCCCAAACATAGACCAACAATATATGGCAAATGGATTTTTGACGAAGGTACAAGGCAATTCAATGGAGAAAGAATATTCTTTTCAACAATTGGTATTGGAATAATTGGACATCTGTAGCAAAAAAAAGTAAATCTCAATCTAAACCGCACACTTTCTACAAAAAATTAACTCAGATGGATCCTAGGTCTAAATGTACAATGTAAAACATAGGAATTCTTTATGACCTGGGGTTAGGCAGAGTTCTTAGACATGAGATCAAAAATGTAATCTATGAAAGAAAAATTGACGAATTGAACTTGATCCAAATTGAAAACTTGTTGTGTGAAAAACACGCTTAAGAGGATGAAGAAGCAGCCTACAGACCAGAGAAAATATTTGCAAATCGTGGATCCAAGCAAACACTTGTTGCAAAATATGTAAAGAATTCTCAAAACTCAGCAGTAAGAAAACTAACGGCCCAATTAAAGTGAAAAGACTCAGACACTTCACCAGAGAGGATAACAGATGGCAAATAAACAGAAATCGATGTTCAACATCATTAGCCATGAGGAAAATGATGAGATACAAACCACACCTATCAGAATGGCTAAAATAAAAAACACCTACCATATCAAGTGCCGGCAGGATGCGGGGCAACCGGAACCCTTACACGTTGCTAGTGGGAATGTCAAACACTATAGCCTCTCTGAGAAGCAATTCGGCAGCTTCTGACAAAGTTAAACGTACCATTTCCATGTGACCCAGCAATCCCACGCCTGTTATTTATCCAAGGGGAATGAAAATGTACGTTCACGCAAAAATCTGCCAAGAAAGTTGATAACAGTTCTATTTATAATGACCCCGAAGTGGAAACAACCCAAATATCCTTCAATGAGTGAACGGTTAGACAAATGGTGGTATACCCGTCCAATGGAAAACTCTTCCTCCATAAAAAGAAATCAACAATTGAAACACCCAATTTGGAGGAATCTCTAAAGCATTGTGTTGAGTTAAAGAAGCCAGTCTTGCACAGCTTACGTGCTGTGTGATTCCATTTATATAAGGTTCTGGAAAAGATGATGCTACAGTGGTGGGGGATGAGTGGTTGCCAGACATTAGGGGTGGGGAAGAGCTTGACTGCAAATGGGGAGCAAGACGCAGGTATTCGGGGTGATGGAGCTGTTCTGTGTCCTGATTGTGGTAGTAGTTACAAGAATCTATGCATGTGTCAAAATTCATAGATCTGTACACACACACACACACACACACACACACACACACAGTTTGGGGGGTGTCCCTTAATGAATTAAACACCCAGTACCATATATCTGTTTGAAGGAGTTATGATTTCTTTCCTCTTTTCGGAAGGGAGATTGGATGCATTAACTGGTGTTAGATAGATATATTCATCACCTATAGAAGCTGGAGGTTAAATATTTTGTACAGCACATCCCTACCACACACACCCCACACCTGGATGCCACAATTCCTTTCTGCTACGCTTTACCTAACCCTTACTTTGCTATCACGATGTGCCCATACCTGTAGGGATCATATTTTTTCATCCTAAGTGGGTCGTGTGGTCTCTGTTAGAACCAGTGTGCTTATGGACACAACAGGACAGAAATGTTTGAAATTGAGACTGACCACAGGACACTCAGGGCCCAGGGTGGTCCTGCGCTGACAGTGTCTCTGGTTTGCCGGTGATCCCACGTACATGCTACGTTTGTCCCATTCGGAACCCTCTTTCTTGTAACCCCCCCCTCAGAAAAGGGGACAGCCATGGTGGAAATGCGATTCCTGATAAACAGATAAGCCGATTAGGACTGGCAGAAATTAGGCCCCTCGAAGCAATCAGACTGAAGATAAAACAGAAATTTAATGAAAATTGAAAATACAATCCGTATTACGTAGCCATTAAAAATGATGTTTACCAGGAGTTTGCAATCACATGAAAAATGCTTGTATCACTACGTTGAGCAAGAAAAGAGCAAATTACCAAATTGTGTGTACAGTTGATCACAATTATATTTTAAAAGATGTAGAGGAAAAAGACGGAAGCTAAATATACCGGGAGGCTGGCAGTGACCAACTTTCAGTGGGAGGAGCAGTGTCCCCCCACCGCTCCGTGCTTTAATCTATACATTCCAAATATTTTCTAGATTGACTACGTTCATCTAATTTAAATTAGTCTTCAAACTGAGGAAATAGAATGTTGGGATTTTATTTTAAAAATACAGTTTGGAGCCCTAGTGCTATATGCGCAAGTGATCAAATATTTATTCAGCACCTAGCCTGTCCCGAATCCTTTGCACAATAAACCCGTCACTGCCAACCCCGCTCCCCCCTTCCTTCCCCTCCCGTAGCAGAGCTTCTCCAGCACACACCATGTCCTCGTCTGAGCACTGCATTTGTGACTAAGTGCCTCACCGAATAACAAGGCAAGCTCAAGGATCTGGCGCAGACATCATTGACAAGGCAGTTCCCTTTTGATAATTTCGCCAAGACAGACACCCTATAATGAACCCATGTCTGTGCCTAAAAGGTCCCCAGTTAAACCCCCGGTGTCTCCCATGAATCGCAGGCTCCCAGCGACTCTGGCTCAGCCTCCCTCTGTTCCAGCCCAGCCCCCAGAGCTCATCAAACAGGTCCCCTTTTGTATGTGGTGGCCCAGTCTCTCACCGCCAGCTTCCCCTGATTGACAGCACCCACCTGTCAATCACAGGCCCCGCTCAACGGCCTTTGCAGGGTTACTGCAGGGCCCCTCGGCCTCCTTGCCTGACATGGGCATTCTTCCCCTCAGGCTAAGACCTCTCCCAGCCCCCTGCCATGCCCCCAAGAGATCTGCAGGCCACTCACAATGCCTGGCCGCCCTCATTAGGCCTGGGGGCCTTTGGGGCCCCTCCTCAGTGCAAGGCACCATTCACACTGATCCCCGCCCTCCAAATTCAGTGTTAGGCCACCTGACCCCTGTCGGCAACAATTTCTGTGACACGACTCAGTGTGGGAAAGGCCAGTGACACTTTCCAGACAGATCAGGCCCCACATGGCCTTCTTTTACCCTGCCCATCTCCTGCTGCTGCTCCCGCCTGCCGTGGCCGGGTTGGTAGGTGGGGAGAGCCTCCGGGCCTGGAGGGCACACCCTCCTGGGCTCTGATCTTCAGTCTAAGATCCCTGGGGAAGATTCCAGAAAGGGCTCTATCGTCCCTTGTTAACCACAAAAGCGGCGCCAGCCAAACCAGGAGAAGCAAACACTGGGCTGAATGAGGCTGAGCCCAAAGAGAGGAAATGGGGCTCAGAGCCCCTGCTGGGCAACAGGAAAGGTGGGTAGAACACAGCCCAGAGAGTCAGAGAGAGAGAGAGAGAGAGAGAGAGAAGAAGGTGGGGGGAGGGAGGAGGAAGAGGGGGAGAGGGAGAGGCGGAAGAGGAAGGGAAGAGGAAGAAGACCGGCACTGCGTGTCGGCCATATTTGGAGCCCTGGGCCAGAGCTGGCAAGAGACATTCCCAAGCTCCAGAGACCTCCAGTCTAATTGGTAGACAATTGCAATGCCCTGTGGTGAGTGCTGTAATAGGGGCAGGTGTAACACGGCGTGGATTCCCGAAAAGGGTTGTGTCCCCCAGCCTCTGGGTGTGTGAGTGTGAGCGCGCACGAGTGTGTGCAGTGCTAGGATGTCAGGAAAGGCCCCCCAGAGAAGCTGGTTACTGAACCAAGTCTTGGGCAATGGGTAGCAAGCAGTCGGCTGGGCAAAGGAATAGGGAGGGGTGTTCCAGGTGGAGGGAACAGAAGGTGCAAAGCCACAGCCCAGCTCCAGCGTTCTCCTGTTTTCTCACAGGGGGATCTTGGGAGACTTCACCTAGGAGCTTGGTGCAAGCCCCACTCCCGTTTTCCACCTAAGGTCATTGGTGATGGGCATGCTATGTATTGGATGCCTCGCATGTGGCTCAGGTTCTCACAGCGTCGCGGCTGGGTTCTGAGAGCAAGTGTCTCTGGAGGTGACATTCAGAGAGCAAGGGTCTCAAGAGGGAGACTTAGGAAACCCCAGGGTTCCTAATAGTGCCTCTGATGAGTGTATTCGGCAAAAAGCCCAGATCTAAGAGTTACGCATTATTTGAACGACAGCTTGAAGCAGGATAGCCACCAGCAGCAAGTTCATTCCAGAGGGATCCTAATAGCATACACCAGCTCAAATACACGTCTGTTCCATCTGTTGATGGGAACAGCAAATGCAGAAGGTAGTGCATACAGGAAAGGAAGGAAGGGTGCAGAAAGAGGGAAGGGTGGATGCCTGACTGGCTCAGTTCGGTGGGCATCTGCTTTCGGCTCTGGTCCTGATCCTGGGGTCCTGGGATGGAGTCCCACATTGGGCTTCCTGCTGGGCGGGGAGCCTGCTTCTCCCTCCCCCGCTCTTGTGCTCTTACTTTCTCTCTCTCTCTCTCTTCCTCTCCCTCTCAAATAAATAAATAAAATCAAAAAAAAAAAAAAAGAGGGAAGAGTGAGAGAGGCATTTCACTAATTAGCAAGATGTGAGAAGTGCCCCCCTTTCAAGGCCTCCCCCTCATAAAGGAGCCCTGGGAGGAGTCACAAATTGGGGGGGCACCTGGCTGGCTTAGTTGGAAGAGTGTGCAACTCTTGATTTCAGGGTCATGAGTTGGAGCCCCGTGTTGGGTGTAGAGATTACTAGAAAGAAAGGAAGTGAGGAAGGAAGGAAGGTAGGAAGGAAGAGAAAGGAAAAGAAAGGAAGAAAGAAAGAGAAAGAAAGAAAGAGAAAGAAAGAAAGAAAGAAAGAAAGAAAGAAAGAAAGAAAGAAAGAAAGAAAGGAAAAAAAGAAAGAAAGGAAGAAAGATGTTTAGGACTTAAAGTTCGGCCAGCTACATGGCTTTGGATGGGTCACTTCAGCTTTCTGGGCTCTGCTCCCTCATCTGGAAGATGAGAGGGTCAGATGAAGGTCTCTGAGGTGGGTCTGAGGTGACTCCTCGATTTTAACCAGAGGAATGGCACCCAGCAGGCCACGGGGAGTTTGGCGAGCACAGGGGGGCTGTCCCTCAGTTCAGCAGAGCTTTGCCAAGCCTGCCCAGCATGGGCCTGGGTGGGAGAGCAGCCAAGCTAGGTCTGTGCTAGCAAAATGCTGCACGTCTGAGGACACGCTCAGCCGGAGTGCACAAAGTTCCCAGGGGTCTGGCACTATCGTTTCATGGGTGTGTTCCCCTTGTGAAGAATCACATCCCAGGGCACTGTTCAAGTTACTATTAAAGACAGAGTAAAGAATTCTTCTGGGCAACTATTCTAAGCTGGCCAAAGAGCCACGTGACAGATGATTTTTTCTATCTGAGTGGAGTTCCTTAAAACACCCCACATGGAATCCTGGCCCGCTCCTGAGGCTCCCACACAGGATTCTGCAAGGCCAAGGGGACCGCAGGACCAGGGCACCCCAGGGGCCTCTTAGAGGTCCAGGTGGCAAGTGGAGCCATATGCAAAGAGGCTGGCCCCATTCCCCTAGCCTCAGGCTTTTTCCAGGTCAGGACATGGTGCAAAGGCAGAATCTTGGCTGATGAAAAAGGCCATCACATAAAACAGTGAGGAGGAGGGGAGATTTGGTTCTGGAAGGTCCCTCTACAGATGCGCAGGGTTCGTCCTGTGGAAGATATTTTTCAAAGGTGGTGGCCATAAGAGCTCTCATTCGTTCCATACGTGCTTCTGCAATGCAGGGTAGAGTGGGATCCGTGACCCCTCTCCCTTGAATCTCATGGCCTCTGACTATGGCAGAAGTAACATGATCTGACTTCTGAGGCTGGGTCAGTAAAGGCCAGTGAGTTTCCTCAGGGTTCTCTCTTGGGACTCTCGCTCTTAGAATCCATTAATCACATCATGAGCAAGCCTGAGACCCATGGGCAGGTCCACGTATTCGTGTTCCACTCTGTAGACCCCACTGAGGTCCCAGCCAACAGCCAACATCAGCTCCCAAACGTGTGACTGAAGGAGCTTCCAGATGGTTCCAGCCCCCAGCCTTTGAGACACCCCCAGCTCTGAGTCTTTCCCACTGAGGGCATTATGGAGCAGAAACAAGCTGTCCTCGTCATAACCTCTCCAAATTCCTGACTCACAAAAATCTGTGAACAAAATAAGATGGTCGTCGTTTTGAGCCAGGAAGTCTGGGGCTGTTGTACAGTAGTTCTACTCTGAAATGGTTGTAAACCAGCATTTCTCAAACTGTAGCCCCTGGACCTCCCATAACGGGCCGGCGTGGGGGTGGGAGAGAGGGTTGAAGATACACTCCTGACCCGACTCCAGATTCAAGGAATTGGAATTTCTGGGGGATAGGATGAGAAAATGAATATTTTTAAAAAGATCTCATGTATTTATTTAGAGAGAGCATGCGCCATGAGCAGGGGGAGGGGCAGAGGGTCTAGAGGGAGAGAGAGAGAATCTCAAGCAGATTCGGAACTGAGCACGGAGCTGGACGTGGGGCTCGATCTCACGACCCTGAGAGCATGACCCGGGCTGAAATCAAGAGTTGGACGTTCAACCGACTGAGCCACCCAGGCGCCCCCAGAAAAATCAGTATTTTAAACAACCTCCTGCACATGATTCTGAGGCATGGCCGTGGGCAACTCCATTAGCTCGGGGTTAGGGAAACAACCTTGATAATGATCTGTCTTAGTTGTTTGGTTGCAAGTTACAAACCCAGCTCTAGCAAAACGAAGCCCCAGATGAGACTTTCTGAACAGAGGCCCACACTTCTCGCTTCCTACTTCAGCCCATCTCTCCTCCACGCCGTCTCACAGCCAGGTGTGGCCACGTGACTACACGGAGACGTAATGGGAAAAGCCAGGTGACAAATCTCTAGGAGCCATCCTTCAAAGACAGCTGACATGTGTCCTTTGCCCCCTTTTCTCTATTCTGCTGGTTGGAATGTGGACATGAAAGCTGGAGCTGAAGCAGCCCTCTTGGACCAAGAAGTGACCTGGGGAATGGAAACTACGCACAGCTGAGTGACAAGATAACGGGAATACTGGCCCTGGGCTTCATTCTTCTGGACTTTCCTGCACGAAAACAAATAAACTCTCTTGTTCAGGCCACTGTGACTTTGGGTCGTTGTTATGTGCAACTGAATGTCACCTTCACCAGTACAAACAGCAGATGCCATGAGCAAAAATCTCTAGATGATTTGGTACCTAGGGCCGAGGGCTGGCGGGGGACTGCCAGAATCTGTCTAGGACATGGGTCTAGAGCAAGCTGAGGTCAGAAAACCCTCCTAGGTCTAGAAACATACCAGGAGACGCCTGCTGGCTGCTGGGAAGTTCTTCCCACAATCCCCGGGGTTGTTTAAGATGTTGTGACAGACTACCTGCTCCTTCGTTCCAGGCTCCCACGAGGAGCTAGGTAGTGTCGGTCAAAGCCAGCTGCGTTCCAGGTGACCAGGGGGAACAGTTCTCCTGGTGGCAGGTGCCGAGGGTCTAGCTTCAAATTTAGGTTTGTGCCGAAGACCTCATTAGGGTTCAACTTTTATCTAATTGCTCTAAGATGTATTTATTTTTTAAAAAGATTTTATTTATTTATTTGTCAGAGAGAGAGAGCTCAAGCAGGGGGAGCGGCAGGCAGAGGGAGAAGCAGGCTCCCCTCGGAGCAAGGAGCCCGACACGGGACTCGATGCTAGGACCCCAGGATCATGACCTGAGCCGAAGGCAGACACTTCACCGACTGAGCCACCCAGGCGTCCCTACTCTTAAGATTTATTTATAATAATGCCATTTAATGAGCATTTCCTACGCGCTGGGCAAAGTGCTAAGCACTTAATATACATGATTGCATTTATTCTTGAAAGAACTCTGTGGAACATTTCTCTTACTAGCCGTGTGAGAAAGCAGGCTCAGCGGGGTGGCGTGCAGTGAGCCCAAGGTCACGCCGAAAGCAGCGCAGGAGCTAGAACTCGGACCCAGGTCTCTGAGATTCCAGAGTTCAGGGGCTCACATTTTGGTGACCTTCTAGAAACCAACTCTCTCCCCTTCCATCCGACCGGAGCCAGCTCTCCAAGCTGGTGCTCTTCCTCTCCCCAGGGGCAGAAACCAGGGACACTCCCAAAGATCTGGCAACTAGGGACACTCCCAAAGATCTGGCAACTTCTGCCCTCACCATGTTCTTTAGCAAGGCTGTAGATGAAAGAGAACGTGCCGGGACAGGCTTGGGCAAGCGGGCAACGCCTCTGCAAGGGGTTTGGCGAGTATCACTGGTCCGGGGCTCCACGAGGGTTGGAGAGAAAGTGCTTTTGGCCTCAAGCCACAGCAGCCACCTGCGAAAGAGAGCTGGGTGTGTGTTTGCATGAAGCCTAAGAGGGAGCGGATCTGGCCATGGATGACTGCTCAGGGGAACTTTGCAACCTTCAAAGCACCCCTGCTTTCCAGTGAATGATTACTAATTGCTCATTCTAGAAAACCAGAAGCCCCCCTCTCCTCTCACCTTTACCTTTACCTCTCTCCACCTCAACTTCTTGACTTGCAAACCACCAATTACGAGGCAACAGAAACTACTAGCTGCTAATTCATACTAATTAACAGGGCTACTTAAAGTAAATGCTATTTAAAAAGCCAAAAGCATTTACCTATTATGAGTTAAATGGGAAAGGTCAAACCAAGTTTACTCGGCTGCCCAGATGTCCTTCCATTCATCACCTTTCTTTCCAGAGCCTTTCTTCCCCTCTGGCCACTGCACGTGTCACTCCAGAAGACAGAGACTCTTGTCTTTCTGGATAACTGTCAGCCCCCTTCTCCACCGTGCCTGGAATCAAGGCTTGGGCGGAGGCAGGGGACCCTGGAGTGAGTCTATAGCGCTGTTTGCGGTGTTGGAAAACCTCAGAGGACCTTCCGAAGGCGCCCGCGGGGGGTCTGGGTCTTCCAGTCCGGATACCCTCATCCCCCAACCCTTCCGTGTCCTTGAGTGTTTGCACAGCCAAGGGCAGGCGCTCCGGAAGTCAAAGCGGAGATCCCCACTACGTGTGACTGGCTCCCCCGCCTTCCTGCCCCCCCCCCGGCCCCCCCAGCCGTGGATGACTGGGGCCACGTGACCTGTCAATTGCAACCCCTGAGTTCTGAGCAGGAAGTGAGCCCGTTTTCCCTCTGTTACAATAGACGGCACTATTCCAAATAGCAGCCCATCGACCTGTGTCTTGGAGCGAGGGCCAGAAAAGGCGGAACCGCCCCCCAGCCAACCCCAAATGGGCATACTGTGTGCGTGTGAGGAATCAATCTTTGTCGTGCTAAAGTCACAGAGAATTTAGGGCATCATCGATTGCTAGTGCCTGCCACAGGGGTTCTTAACCTCGTGGTGTTTTGGGTCCATTTTCCAATCCGGGAATTCTTGTTAACATACCTGAAGGGATTAGAAATCGCACCCGACGCTAAGCAAGAAGCAAGCCAACGGTGGGCCCAAGTAATTCCCCGCAGCAGACGTTGGGGGTCTCTCCAGGCCCCCACAATGATCACTCTTCAAGCCTTGGCACCTTTTTTTGCATTGCTAAGCGCTCACCCATTGCAGATAATCACGATTCCCTTCGAGCCACCTCGATGCCTGCTACACCTCTTTCCCGTGCTTCTCACCTCCATGCCTGACCTGCTCAGAACAATATTCCATCTGACACGGAGCCAAGAGACTTTCAGCCCCCATCGTGACTCACTTGCCAGGCGGGAACTCGCCTCCACGCAACCGTGCCCGCCCCCCCCCCCC
>NW_024423319.1:89878097-89882742 GCF_017311325.1 Ursus maritimus | reverse complement strand
GCCCCCCCCCCCCCCCCCCCCAGTACACTTCCAGGCAAGCTATCCCAGAGATCACGGGCAAGCAAGGCTCACAACCCAAGACAAAGAGCTCAAATCCATACAGGGTAGCAAAGCAGCTGGAAACACATGGTGAGAAGCAGAGAGAGAGAGAGGGAGAGAGATGGGGTAGCATCACATACTTAGGACAGGGTACAAGCCGACAGAAGGACCGCACTGCTTGAATCCTGGGGTAGGCAATGCTCTGTCTCTCTCTGCTGCCTCCGTCAGCCTTCCCCCACTGATTGTGTGGGTACGAGACCATAGTTGAGGTTTGAGGTGCATAGACGTCTGGAAGGTGCCCGGGGCCGATGGCACACGCATGCTCTATGGGAGAGGTGCAGAGACAGCATGTCTGGCCATGGCTGAGCCTCTCCAATTAGCCGGAGGAGCAGCCGTGGAGGTGATTTGCATGTCTTGGGCACGGGACACATGGGGCCGGGATGAGTGTTACCACCCATCGGTACTCATGCCTCATGTATATTTAGTTTATTATGAATATTTAGTGCCTCAGGTGCCTTAAATATATTTAGTGCCTCATGAATATTCCGTGCCTCTTGTATATTTAGTACCTCATGAATATTAGGAATCTCTCGCTCCTTCTACCTCTTTCTCTCTCGGTTCGCCCATATGCTCCAGCTTACTAACTCCCTCATCGATGACGAATTCCATCCATCCTGCCGCTTTCTTGTCTTCTACGGCAGAACTGAATAGTCTCAAACAGTGCACCACGTACACACTGTACCAGTCGTAGCAAAAAGCAAATTCTCTTGGTCAGAATTGAATCGCAAATCCGCGAGGGCTCACAGGACACAGGCACTTTCCAGGCCTCATCTCACGTGATCAGCACAACAGCCCCAAAAGGTAGGGCTTCATTTTGCTTCCGTTATGTAGAAGGGCGTTGAAGCACAGAGAGGTTTAGAAATGTGCCGGAGGTCACACAGCTGGTAAGAAGCACAGCTAGAACTTGAACTCAGAGCTGGTTATATTGCTTCCATTACGTCACACTTTGGGGCTTTCGACTCCAGTGAGGAGTAGGGTATGTTCTGCATCAGCTTGATGTCTCCCACCTGTCACCTGTACAGCTTCCTGCTGTTTTCCAGATAAATATCCAAACCCTTGCTACCACTTAACTTACTACAAGACTGGCATAGTCTGGCACCTGCTGACCACGCCAGCCCCCCCCCCAACCGCCCCGCCGTCCCCTTCACTGTCTGTCTTTCAGTCACACAGCGATCTTGTTTTTTTTTTTTTTTTAAGATTTGTGTATTTGTTTGAGAGAGAGAGAAAAAAAGAGCACGCGCATGTGAGCACAAGCAGCAGGGAGGGGCAGAGGGAGAGAGAGAAGCAGACTCCCTGCTGAGCAGGAAGCCCAATGTGGGATTCGATCCCAGGACCCTGGGATCATGACCTGAGCCGAAGGCAGATGCTTCATCTACTGAGCCACCCAGGCGCCCCTCACACACCGATCTTTTATCAGCTCTCAAATATGCCCTATTACCTCTCATCACAGGACATTTGCACATGCCACTCCTTCTGTCTGCAATGCTTTTCCCTTCCCTCTTCATCTGGTTCATGCCCACTTGTCCTCATGTCTCAGCTTGCCTGTCCCGCCCCCTAAAAAATTCTCCTGACCCCTGTAGTCTAGGTCAGTTTCTTAGTTTACAAAATCCTTCCCTGCCGAGTACTAGTGTCAGCTTATAATTATATTTGCATTGCTGTCATTACTCACTAGCTTCTTCACTGACCTGTTCATGCCCTGAAATCAAGGACGTAGGGCTTTTGCTCTCCCGCCGTATCTCACGTGCCCTCTCCATAGGTGTTTGCTGTTGTCAGTATAGGTGCTTACCCTGAGGAAGCTGCCGGGGCCTCTGCACTAGACACCCTCAGCTAGTAGTTTCTTTCTCAAGAGAGAGAGAAAAACTACCTTACCCGGAAACAAAACTGATGACCACCTGTGTCATGTGACCTCAAGTGGTCTCAAATGTATCCTCCCTCCCCTTAGTTTGCCGGAAAATACTGTGACAAAATGCCTTCAGAATGGAGTTTTCTGTGAAGATGCAAATCTCTCTGGCGATACTTTCACACGAAGCCAGAGCTCAGTTAGAATCAGATTCCAGGGGCACCTGCCTGGCTGGCTCAGTCGGTACAGCACGCAACTCTTGATCTCAGGGTTGTGAGTTCGAACCCCACGCTGAATGTGGAGATTACTTAAACATTTTTTAAAACTTTTCTTTTTTTAAAAAAGGAATCAGATTCTAATCACATTTTTGAGCACCTGCTGTGTGCCAGAGAACATGCTAGGCACTTATAACCCACGTAACATGTTAGTTATCTATCACTGCAAAACAAATTACCCCAAAACCCAGAAGCTTAAAAGAACACACGTTTCTTCTGTCACAGTTTCTGCAGCTCAGGAATCCAGGTGTAGCTTAACCGGGTACCTCTAGTTAGGGTCTCTGGTGAGGCTGCGGTCAAGAGGTCGGCCAGTCACAGGCTGGGGTGGGTGGGGTGGGGACTTCTAAGCTCACGCACGTGACTGTGAGTGGCCTCCCGTGCTCCCTGGCCATTGGCTGGAGACATTCCCTCACCATGTGAGCCTCCCCGTAAGCAGCTTACAACATGGTAGGTGGCTTGCCTTCTAGTGATTGAGCAAGAAAGCAAGAGAGGGTGGGCAAGATGGGAACCGAGACTTTGTGTAGTCTAATTCCATATTCCATTTCTGTTCATTAAAAGTGAGTCAACAGGTCCAGCCTACACTCAAGGGGGAGGGGATTACACAAGAGCATGAATAGCAGGTGGTAGGGATCATGGGACTGAGCCACTGGAGAGGCTGCCCTCCACCCATCAGTTCTCATTTCATCCTACCGGCAGCCTGGTGAGGGACTTTTATCTTCATTTCAAAAGGGAAAAAGCTGGTTCAGAGAGGCTAAGTGTGGTGGTTAAATTTTATGTGTCAACTTGGCTAGGCTACGGCCCACGGTTGTTCAGTCGAATACTCCAGATGTTGCCGTAAAGGTACGTTGTAGATGTGATTAACATCGACAGTCAGTTGACTTTAAGCAAACCACGATAACGTGGGCGGGTGCCATCCAATCAGTGGAAGGCCTTAAGAGCAAAACTGAGGTTTCCTGGAGAAAAAGGGATTCTGCCTCAAGACTGTAACATAGAAACCTTAGCCGAGTTTCCAGCCTGCCGGCCTGTCCTATGGATATTGGCGTCAAGACTACGATATGAACTCCTGGTGGAGTTTCCAGTCTGTTGGCCTGCCCTGGGAATTTCAAACTCCAGACTGTGACATCAATTCTCGCCTGAGTTTCTGGCCCTACAAGTTTCAGACTTGTCAGCCTCCACAATCATATGCGTCAATTCCTTAAAATAGATTTCTTTATCTATATATACACATTTATGTTGATGTTTATATCCTGTTAGTTTTGTTTCTCTGGAGAACCTATGGATACAGTAAGTTGTCCCAAGTCATATAATTGGTAGCAGGGAGGTGGAGAAAGAGGTTGAGAGCATAAAGCGACCATCCGTCAACAAATATTTACTGAGCAATGCGGCAGATGTTGTTTTCCAAATATGGCCCCCACAAGAGATCCCAACCCACAAGCTCTTCTCACAATATGATTTTGAGGCTTCTCCCATCAAGAGGTGGGGTCTATGTTCTCTCCCCTTGAATCTGGATGGGTCTGTGACTACAGAAGAAGTAACACTGTTAGATTTCCAAGCCTGTGTCTTCAAAGGCGACACGCTTTTTTTTTTTTAAGATTTTATTTATTTATTTGAGAGAGAGAATAGAGCGAGCGAGAGAAAGAGCACAAGCAGAGGGAGCGGCAGGCAGAAGGAGAAGCGGGGAGCCTGATGCGGGGCTCGATCCCAGGACCCTGGGATCATGACCTGAGCTGAAGGCAGACACTTCACCGACTGAGCCACCCAGGTGCCCCGACACCACTTTTTTCTACCCACCTTGAGCCGTTCCCACTTGGAACTCAGCAGCGATGCTGTGAGGCCGCTCAAGCTAGTCTGGGTGGAGAGAGACCCTGGAGAAGCCGTGTTGTAGGTATTCGAGCTGACAGTCCAGCTGGGGTCCCCGCCAATGGCTGGCACCCACCACGGACAGACCTCCGGGTGATTTCGGCACCAGCCTTCAGAGTCCTAGGCCTTCTAGAATGGTGACGAGCTGCCCCTGCCATGCCTTGTCTGAATTCATGCCACACAGGAACTTTGAAGCATGAAGAAAAAAAGACTGTTGCCATTTTAAGTCGCCAGGTGTAAGGGTGATTCGTCACACAGCAGGAGATAACTGGACTATCTGTCCCTGCCCCAGGCCTGTTAGAGGCCCATGGGGCACACTGGTGAACAAGGTGGACACGGTCTAACGGAGTTCTGTATCACGCAGCTGAGGCGGCTGTAACAAGACCGACTCAGTGGCTCAAACGAGAAACATTTATTCCTCACGGTTCTGGAGCCTGGGAAGTTCAAGGTCGAGTTTCCAGTCAATCTGGTTCCTAGTGAGAGCTCTCTTCTTGACCTGCAGGGGGCTGTCTTCTTGCTGTGCCCTCACTTCTCTCTCCTGTCTCTTCTTATCAGGGCACTAATGCCATCG
>NW_024423319.1:89874368-89878087 GCF_017311325.1 Ursus maritimus | reverse complement strand
GACAGTCAGTTGACTTTAAGCAAACCACGATAACGTGGGCGGGTGCCATCCAATCAGTGGAAGGCCTTAAGAGCAAAACTGAGGTTTCCTGGAGAAAAAGGGATTCTGCCTCAAGACTGTAACATAGAAACCTTAGCCGAGTTTCCAGCCTGCCGGCCTGTCCTATGGATATTGGCGTCAAGACTACGATATGAACTCCTGGTGGAGTTTCCAGTCTGTTGGCCTGCCCTGGGAATTTCAAACTCCAGACTGTGACATCAATTCTCGCCTGAGTTTCTGGCCCTACAAGTTTCAGACTTGTCAGCCTCCACAATCATATGCGTCAATTCCTTAAAATAGATTTCTTTATCTATATATACACATTTATGTTGATGTTTATATCCTGTTAGTTTTGTTTCTCTGGAGAACCTATGGATACAGTAAGTTGTCCCAAGTCATATAATTGGTAGCAGGGAGGTGGAGAAAGAGGTTGAGAGCATAAAGCGACCATCCGTCAACAAATATTTACTGAGCAATGCGGCAGATGTTGTTTTCCAAATATGGCCCCCACAAGAGATCCCAACCCACAAGCTCTTCTCACAATATGATTTTGAGGCTTCTCCCATCAAGAGGTGGGGTCTATGTTCTCTCCCCTTGAATCTGGATGGGTCTGTGACTACAGAAGAAGTAACACTGTTAGATTTCCAAGCCTGTGTCTTCAAAGGCGACACGCTTTTTTTTTTTTAAGATTTTATTTATTTATTTGAGAGAGAGAATAGAGCGAGCGAGAGAAAGAGCACAAGCAGAGGGAGCGGCAGGCAGAAGGAGAAGCGGGGAGCCTGATGCGGGGCTCGATCCCAGGACCCTGGGATCATGACCTGAGCTGAAGGCAGACACTTCACCGACTGAGCCACCCAGGTGCCCCGACACCACTTTTTTCTACCCACCTTGAGCCGTTCCCACTTGGAACTCAGCAGCGATGCTGTGAGGCCGCTCAAGCTAGTCTGGGTGGAGAGAGACCCTGGAGAAGCCGTGTTGTAGGTATTCGAGCTGACAGTCCAGCTGGGGTCCCCGCCAATGGCTGGCACCCACCACGGACAGACCTCCGGGTGATTTCGGCACCAGCCTTCAGAGTCCTAGGCCTTCTAGAATGGTGACGAGCTGCCCCTGCCATGCCTTGTCTGAATTCATGCCACACAGGAACTTTGAAGCATGAAGAAAAAAAGACTGTTGCCATTTTAAGTCGCCAGGTGTAAGGGTGATTCGTCACACAGCAGGAGATAACTGGACTATCTGTCCCTGCCCCAGGCCTGTTAGAGGCCCATGGGGCACACTGGTGAACAAGGTGGACACGGTCTAACGGAGTTCTGTATCACGCAGCTGAGGCGGCTGTAACAAGACCGACTCAGTGGCTCAAACGAGAAACATTTATTCCTCACGGTTCTGGAGCCTGGGAAGTTCAAGGTCGAGTTTCCAGTCAATCTGGTTCCTAGTGAGAGCTCTCTTCTTGACCTGCAGGGGGCTGTCTTCTTGCTGTGCCCTCACTTCTCTCTCCTGTCTCTTCTTATCAGGGCACTAATGCCATCGTGAGGGCCCCACCCTCAGGACCTCATCTAAGCCTAATGACCTCCCCAAGGCCCCATCTCCACGTATCACCAGGCTGGGGGTTAGGGCTTCAACATAGGAGTTTCGGGGGGCGGAGAGGGGGAGAAACCCAGACATTCTAGCAAGTTTACATACCGAATGGAGGGAAGAGTTCCTGATCACAGAAACAAACAAGTGGATAATCTATCAAAGTTAGGGAGAACAGGTGACGTGTTCCAGAAGTACTGATTGAGCCAGGCTCATCAGGAGAGGCCGCGCTGGTGTCATTTGAGTGGAGATGTGAATGATGGGGAGAGGCAGACAAGCAAAGAGCAGGGGAAGGGCAGAAGGGACAGCAAGTTCAAGGCTGGAACCAAGGCCAAACTTGAATGGGGGCTCTTGGAAGGGTATCAGCAACTGGGAAATGGCAGAGGACTCCAAGGAGTCTGGTAGAGGTGGGCCCTGCTGCCTGGGGCGGGGATAGGGAACTTCGTTTGCTGATAATGAAGGGCCTGGAGCTTCCACTGGTTTCTTCACAGCCAATGTGTGTGTGTGTGTGTGTGTGTGTGTGTGTGTGTGTGGCTGGAGGGGGAGCACAGGTCAAATTCAGTGCTCCAGGAAAGAGGACCTGGGAGGGATCGGAGGTGCAAGCTGCCTCACAGTTGGTCCAGCCCTGCCCGAAGCCTGCTCTGTGCTGAGCTGACCTCCACCCCGGCCAGGGGGAGGGAAGGAAGCGGAGGGCAGAGGGACTCCCACGCATATCAATGGGCTCTTTCTCCTTTCAATAAGCTCAGCAGAACTCTGGCCTTTGTCTGAGGCCCCTGCTCCCCGGGCAGATCTCATAAAGGGCCCGCAGGCCTGGACGAAGTACAGCGCAGTCCTGGCTGGCCTCACAATGGCAGGGTGAGGAGGTTAAAGCCCGGTGTCAGCTGCTCAGAATCTCGTCCCTGGGGCTTTTCCTGCTTTTGTTGTTCCTGGTCGTAGGCCTGATACTGGATGCGGGCCTCTCTGCGGTTAGCTGCCGAAGAAACTCGGGTGGGGGGTGGCGAGGTTGGCCTTTGCCTAGGTCACAATGGACTGGTGAGCCACGGGGGGTGGGGGACGCAGGGGAGGGGGGAGAAGACCCTGGTGGCACAGTGTCTGGGCTTTCAGACCCCCAGCTCCAAGGGCTCCTCGAAGCTCATCGATCTGTATCTTAGATCCCCACCGCCTCGGGCAAGGAACCCACGGCCTCACCTTGTGGACAATTCTTCCACAGCAAGTTCGCTCAGGTTCCAAGGGAAGGACTTGACTACTCCAAGACACTGCTGGGGGACTGGTGGCCTTCCTCCTGGGGCTCTCCAGAGTTGTAAATGGTGAACTAAACATGCACGTCCCCGTCAGCAGGAGGACAGATCAACTGGGGGACAGGCACACGGTGGAATACTACGCAGCAGTATAAAAGAACACACTACTGAGTCCTCGGTAACACGAACGAATCTTACAGGCATTATGTCGAGTAAAAGCAAGCCAGGCCCAAAGGAGTAACTGCTGTTGGATTCCATTCATGAGAAGTTCATGGACAGGCAAAACCCATCGATAATGCTAGAGGTCAGAACAGGGGTTGCTTCTGGGGGTGTTGACCAGCAGGGAGCACGACAGAGCCTTCCGGAGCTGGTGCTGGAATTGTTCTATGGTTCCATCTGGGTGATGGTTATATATATACACACACAAATTCATCAAGCTGTACATTTAAGATCTGTACACTCTGCTTTGAGAAAAAAAATGCAAAGAAAAACTGATCTGTTTAACACCCCTCCCCCCACACACATCCTGCTGTCCGAGTCAGAGGTAAGTGCCGGGTGTTCATTAGCCCAGGGACAATTCAGGGAGCCAGGTTCCAGCTGTCCTGAGGATTTCAAGGCATATTCTCTAAAGGAACCTTTTGCTGGCACCTGTTCCTCGATTCAGTTGCCCTCCGAGCTGTGGTGGGAGCTGCCCTTGGGCACAAGAGCTAGAAACCCTTCGGGCCAGTTACTAACCCTCCTTCTGGGGCCACAAGGGTGGGGCGGGGGGGGGCAGGGGGCAGCGGCAGATGTCAAGGCCATGTCCGTGCTCCTTTGCTCCACTTTTGCTGTTTTCTCCACGGCTTCCTCCTTGTAGCAAAAAGCTGGCCA
>NW_024423319.1:89868138-89874358 GCF_017311325.1 Ursus maritimus | reverse complement strand
GGTGGGGGGTGGCGAGGTTGGCCTTTGCCTAGGTCACAATGGACTGGTGAGCCACGGGGGGTGGGGGACGCAGGGGAGGGGGGAGAAGACCCTGGTGGCACAGTGTCTGGGCTTTCAGACCCCCAGCTCCAAGGGCTCCTCGAAGCTCATCGATCTGTATCTTAGATCCCCACCGCCTCGGGCAAGGAACCCACGGCCTCACCTTGTGGACAATTCTTCCACAGCAAGTTCGCTCAGGTTCCAAGGGAAGGACTTGACTACTCCAAGACACTGCTGGGGGACTGGTGGCCTTCCTCCTGGGGCTCTCCAGAGTTGTAAATGGTGAACTAAACATGCACGTCCCCGTCAGCAGGAGGACAGATCAACTGGGGGACAGGCACACGGTGGAATACTACGCAGCAGTATAAAAGAACACACTACTGAGTCCTCGGTAACACGAACGAATCTTACAGGCATTATGTCGAGTAAAAGCAAGCCAGGCCCAAAGGAGTAACTGCTGTTGGATTCCATTCATGAGAAGTTCATGGACAGGCAAAACCCATCGATAATGCTAGAGGTCAGAACAGGGGTTGCTTCTGGGGGTGTTGACCAGCAGGGAGCACGACAGAGCCTTCCGGAGCTGGTGCTGGAATTGTTCTATGGTTCCATCTGGGTGATGGTTATATATATACACACACAAATTCATCAAGCTGTACATTTAAGATCTGTACACTCTGCTTTGAGAAAAAAAATGCAAAGAAAAACTGATCTGTTTAACACCCCTCCCCCCACACACATCCTGCTGTCCGAGTCAGAGGTAAGTGCCGGGTGTTCATTAGCCCAGGGACAATTCAGGGAGCCAGGTTCCAGCTGTCCTGAGGATTTCAAGGCATATTCTCTAAAGGAACCTTTTGCTGGCACCTGTTCCTCGATTCAGTTGCCCTCCGAGCTGTGGTGGGAGCTGCCCTTGGGCACAAGAGCTAGAAACCCTTCGGGCCAGTTACTAACCCTCCTTCTGGGGCCACAAGGGTGGGGCGGGGGGGGGCAGGGGGCAGCGGCAGATGTCAAGGCCATGTCCGTGCTCCTTTGCTCCACTTTTGCTGTTTTCTCCACGGCTTCCTCCTTGTAGCAAAAAGCTGGCCATAGCTACTTGACCACGGCCTTCCCCAGGAGCTCCTAAATGTTGCTAATTGGGGTTCCTTACTTTCTCTGGCCTGTCCCTCTCCCTCCCGCCCCTCCCTCTCAACCTGAATTACCCCCCCCCCCTGGCTGACCACAGCAGATTATTTTATTTATCACGGACATAAAGTCCAAAATTGGCTGTTCCTGAAGGACACGGGAGGCTCTCCTCCTCTAAAGGAGCTCCCAGTGACCCAGGTTCCTTCCCATCTTGTAGAATTCCCTGGAGCATCTTGACCGAGGTGTGGAAGGGGAAAGAACCCATGGGAGGTTTCCTTCCGTGCCAACCATAGGTGTGACTGCCATCTTTCCTACATGCCATTGGCCAGAGAACAGGTCCGGCCACACCTGGGAAAGTAAACGCAAAACTCGTTAGGAACACGCCGGCTCATTTCTGTCCGTGGCGACTAACACACTTGGATAGTAAACCACTGGTCTCAAGGCATCATCCGCTCGTTGCAGGGAGAGATTCTGAGGGACTGGGGCACAGGAACAAGGATCTACCTGACTATGGAAAGGTCTCTGGAAAAGGGTGGAGAGTGGGGGGCCACCAGGAAGAGCAGCTGGAATTCCACTGAGGAGGCCCCCGAAATCAGAGAGTAGTCTGAATGTGAGATTACAATGTTCTCCTGCTTCCCGCCCTTACACCACTTTGTCCGTCAACTCTGTTGCTGACACATAGCCCTTGTGTGGGGGCCTCCGGGCTCACTCGTTCCGCTGTTATGAGGAGCACAACTACTGACTTTCGGACAGGCCAGTCACTTTAGTCCCCGTGCTGCTGTGTCCATGGAAGCAGCCACTGGGATAAGAGAGACACCATTCAAGGCTCCTTTGGCCTGCAAGAGACTCTCTCAGAAAAAGAGATCATGGATCACACTATCAAATGATTGTGTGAGTCAACTCGAGTACCCACTCAGTCACGTGTGACTATTTCTTTTGTAATTGATCTAAATTGATAAAACATTTACATTCCTCAGTCACCCTTGCGACATTTTTGCTACTTATGCAGAGCATGGGGGTCTGTGTGCCGCCGTTATTGGACAGCAAGATGTGGAACATACTCCCATCATTGCAGAAAGTTCTATGTATTGAAGCGCTAATCTGAAAGGTGCTTGCTGTGACTGTTGGTAAGTCAGCTATGGAAAAAATTTGCCTTAGTAAAAATGTAATGTCTGGGTTAGCCAGAGCACTAGAGAGGGAGAGAGGAGAAAAAAGCAAGAGGAGAAACAAAGGGAAGACACAGAGGAAACATCTAGAAAGCAGAAATGCTCAGATGCAAGGCACAGGCCATCAGAGAAACTGGGGGCTGTTGCAGATCATAGAGGCTCGGCTGTCTCAAGAAAAGGGGTTTGGTTATGACGGCAATGTGGGTCTGGAATTGGACAGATGGTGGGCCTGAGGGAGTCCTAGGAATCTCTCACCTCTCTCCTGGGGCTGTAGGTGGTTCTGTCTTCTCCTCTCTGTCCTCCTACCCAGCCATTCTCTGCGGCTCACACGCTTAACCAGCCACGGGCAAGCTGAACTGCCTTCTGTCCCACGCGGCTGAGTGCGGCCCGGATGCTCTGTGCAGCTAAGTGAAACATGTGCCCAGGAGGGAGAAGCGGGATGCCCAGTTAACTTGCTTTCCTCCACCAGGCTAGCACCTGCCACGGCGCTGTAAGCAGCCTTTGATTGCTGGTCCAAATAGGCCGCCATTCCAGCCCAAATCGCTGCGGTCAGTGGAGGGATGGACTACGGGAAAGGATATGGCTACCCAGATGGCAGGACTTCCGGAAGGGTGGACAGTCCCTAAGAGGGGACCACGCGGGTGCAGACATCATGAGACGTGGCTGGGCCCAGGACAGAAGGAAACCATACACTCATCGAAGATGAGTAAACAAAGGCCCTCCCCTTCCTTCCTCACCGGTGCTGTGCACTGCATGGTATCCTGTACTCAGCAGAACGGACATGCCAGACATGGGGAAACTAGAAATAGAAGCATTGTTGCCTCTCCAATCCAGGCTCTTACTAGTTGGCTGCACTGTGACCTGAGGCCAAATTACTTACACTTCTCTGGGCCTCAGCGTTATCCACGGAAATGGTGATAATAACAGTACTCCCTTCCACGAGCTGTTGTGAGCTGCTTGTACAATGGTGGGCAACCTAGTAGGCATGGTGTAAATACAGCCAGAGCGTGACTATTAGCCTGCAGGAGTTTACGGTCCTCGCGGACCATTAGATGAGTACCAACCTGTAAGGGCACGCTATGAGGTGCTATCCAAGGTGGCTGAGAGGATGTGCATGCTTGCAACAGTCAGCCGGTCCTCCCAGGCTTGTGGAAGAAAGCAGGCGGGCTCCTTGGCTCAGCCTCAGTTTCTTGCTAGTCATGAAGGATCCACTTCTGACTCTCGATCCATTTCTTTCTCTTCATGTTTACTCTCTTGCATATTTCTAAATAATGCGCTTATGCTTACTCCTCTTGATATATATAACCTTGAGACATTATCCATCTGTTAGGGGCTTGAGGTCTGTCCTTCCAAAGTGTGCTGAGAGGCCTAACCCCCAGGACCCGTGAATGTGACCTTGTTTGGAAATAGGGTCTATTGCAGGACGATCGAGGTTAAGATGAGGTCATTCGAGGTGGGCCTGCATCCAATGTGACGGATGTCCTTATGAAAAGGGGAAATTCAGACCCAGACCCAGACGTACACGGGAGAGCACCATGGGAAGACTGAAATTATGCTGCCTAAGCCGGAAGTGCCAGAAGCTGGGAAAGAAGCTGGAACAGATCCTTCCCTCGTGTCTTCGGAGAGAACCTGGCCGAAACACTTCCATCCCAGACTTCCAGCCTCCAGAACTGTGGAGACAGAACATTGCTGTTGTTTCTTTTTTTCTTAAGATTTGTTTGTTTGTTTTGTTTTTATATTTATTTATCTATAGAGAGGTGTGAGCAGGGGAGGGGCAGAGGGAGCTCAAACTGACTCCATGCTGAGCACGGAGCCCAACATGGGGGGATCACGGGGCTCGATCCCACAACCCTGATATCACGACCTGAGCCGAAATCAAAGAGTTGGAAGCTCAGCCCAACCGTCTGCGCCCACACGAAGCCCCTCCATTTCTGTTGCTTAAACACGAGTGCGGCGACCTCCTCACGGCAGCCCTAGAAAATAAATCCATCACTGATTTTTTTTCCGAAAATCAAAACAACTCCCCACCACACACCTGTACTGCCGCTGCCTCTATGATCCTACTAGAAGGATACTCACAATTTTTCTCATTAAATCAATATACAGTATTTATAAGCATGTAAATTTATTCACTGCCATGTCGTGTAGCATGCTTGGATACATGTCCTTTACTGTACAAATTTTTGTTTTCCTTAAAGTTAATATTTATCACTGTCACCCACTTTTGGTTTGCTCAGCTTCTGAGACACATTCGATACCCCCCCCCCCAGCTTCTGTGTGTGTGTGTGTGTGTGTGTGTGTGTGTGTGTGTGTTTTCCTTTGAGACCCTGTCCCCGAATCCTGCGTACACCCGCTGCGGTCGGCCCGGGTCCTGCCCTGGGCCTGCTGCCCAGTAAGCCCCCTGGGATCTCCCCTCAGCATCCAAGTGAGAATTCTTGCCTCTCTCCACTATGTGGGATCTCCAGTTTTCTGAATTCCATGCTTTCTGCCTATCATTTATTTTCTTCAGCCGTTGTCTACTGCTACCTAACAAATCACCCCAAAACTTAGTGGCTTAAGGCAACAATAATCACTTAACTATGTCTCCAGTATGGCACCCCTGTGTTCAGCAAGGCACCCTTGCGGTCAACTGGGCGTGGTGTCCTGAGTCTGAAGTCTCTGATTCGAGTTCCTCACGAGAGTGAATCCCCAGGTTCTGAGGGGGTGGGAGGTGGGGAGGGTGGGCGTGAGGTCACCTGGCTGGAGAGATGGAAGGATCGGAACAGCTTCGTAACAGATGTGCCAACAGCCCTGTTTTCAGCCCATCTGTACCTTTTTTTTAAGATTTTATTCATTTGAGAGAGAGAGAGAGAGAGAGTGACCAGAGAGCGGGTCGCCGGGGAGCCGTGGACGGCCATCCCGCAGAACCTTAGACATCATGACCTGAGCTGAAGGCAGCTGCTTCACTGGCTGACCAGGCCAGGTGCCCCATCTGTACCTTCTGCAGTACCTGAGACCCCTGATTGCTTGCGCGCTCAAGTTCCGCCTGCTCTGAATCACTTTGCTTCTGGCAGCTTCTACCCCATAGGCCCTAGCTTCCAGCATTCTCTGGTCTGCTAAGTCAGTTACTTTTTGTCCATTTGCTTTCTGGCCTCCAAGTTGTGGATGACACCTTTCGGCCAGCTGTTTCTTCTCACTCTCTTTTTTGTCCTTGTGGATTTAGATCTTTAAAAAAATGCCAAGTATTGTCATTTTCCTGAGGTGTGTAGTGTGGCCAGTAATTCTCTGGCTAATTGGAAATCACCTATCCATTTTTGTTGTTGTTGTTCAGTAAACGTTGAGGCTCAAGCAGTGGAAACTGTGTTCTGTATTTCTTAGGTAATCTGTCCACGATAAACACTTAACAGACTTCTGAATCTCAGACTGGTGGGATGGCAGTGGTGAGATGGTCAATGTTTAGATGACATCAGGAGGACGGCCACCAGTCTCCATCAACCTCCCTAGGATCCACTAGCCCTAATATCTCTTGCCCTTGCTTGGAAAAAGCTCCTCTGCCTTAGCATTCGGTCCTGGGACTCATTTGCCTAGTGACTCATTTGCTCCCTCATTCACTCGTCCCTTTGTTCCTGTGTGTGTGTGTGTGTGTGTGTGTGTGTGTGTGTGTGTGCACGTGTGTTTAAACTAAGCTCGCTTTCTCGGGCCTTGAACTCAAGACCCTGAGATCAAGAATCGCATGTTTTACTGACTGAGCCAGCCAGGCGCCTCAGGCCTTTGTTTTTAGTACATACTTCCTGTTGGCTTCAGATCTGAAGAAGCCTCCAGGACCTCCCGAGCTGCCCATGAACAGGTTGGCCCGGGAGCCCCTTCAGGAGAGACATTTGTTTGTGGGCCTGTGTGTGTTCCGTGGTGGGCGGTAT
>NW_024423319.1:89850346-89868113 GCF_017311325.1 Ursus maritimus | reverse complement strand
TGTGCACGTGTTTAAACTAAGCTGCGCTCAACTCGGGCCTTGAACTCAAGACCCTGAGATCAAGAATCGCATGTTTTACTGACTGAGCCAGCCAGGCGCCCTCAGGCCTTTGTTTTTAGTACATCACTTCCTGTTGGCTTCAAGATCTGAAGAAGCTCTCCAGGACCTCCCGAGCTGCCCATGAACAGGTTGGCCCGGAGCCCCTTCCGGAGAGACATTTGTTTGTGGCCTGTGTGTGTCCGTGGTGGGCGGGTTATATGGGGGTAATTCAGGCTTGAGAGGGAGGGGCGGGAGGGAGAGGGACAGGCCAGAGAAAGTAAGGAACCCCAATTAGCAACATTTAGAGCTCCTGGGAAGGCCGTTCAAGTAGCTATGGCCAGCTTTTTGCTACAATGGAGGAAGCCGTGGAGAAAACAGCAAAAGTGGAGCAAAGGAGCACGACATGGCCTTGACATCTGCCGCTGCCCCCTGCCCCCGCCCCACCCTTGTGGCCCCAGAAGGAGGGTTAGTAACTGGCCCGAAGGGTTTCTAGCTCTGTGCCCAAGGGCAGCTCCCACCACAGCTCGGAGGGCAACTGAACCGAGGAACAGGTGCCAGCAAAAGGTTCCTTTAGAGAATATGCCTTGAAATCCTCAGGACAGCTGGAACCTGGCTCCTGAATTGTCCCTTGGCTAATGAACACCCGGCACTTACCTCTGACTCGGACAGCAGGATGTGTGTGGGGGAGGGGTGTTAAACAGATCAGTTTTTCTTTGCATTTTTTTCTCAAAGCAGAGTGTACAGATCTTAAATGTACAGCTTGATGAATTTGTGTGTGTATATATATAACCATCACCCAGATGGAACCATAGAACAATTCCAGCACCAGCTCCGAAGGTCTGTCGTGCTCCCTGCTGGTCAACACCAGAAGCAACCCCTGTTCTGACCTCTAGCATTATCGATGGGTTTTGCCTGTCCATGAACTTCAGTGAATGGAATCCAACAGCAGTTACTCCTTTGGGCCTGGCTTGCTTTTACTCTCGCGACATAATGCCTGTAAGATTCGTCGTTAGCCGTGGACTCAGTGTAGTGTTCTTTTATACTGCTGCGTAGTATTCCAACGTGCCTGTCCCCAGTTGATCTGTCCTCCCGCTGACGGGACGTGCATGTTTAGTTCACCATTTACAACTCTGGAGAGCCCCAGGAGGAAGGCCACCAGTCCCCAGCAGTGTCTTGGAGTAGTCAAGTCCTTCCCTTGGAACCTGAGCGATTGCTGTGAAGAATTGTCCACAAGGTGAGGCCGGGGTTCCTTGCCCGAGGCGTGGGGATCTATGAGCTACAGATCGATGAGCTCGAGGAGCCCTTGGAGCTGGGGGTCTGAAAGCCCAGACACTGTGCCACCAGGGTCTCTCCCCTGCGTCCCCACCCCCCGTGGCTCACCAGTCCACAGACCTAGGCAAAGGCCAACCTCGCCACCCCACCCGAGTTTCTTCGGCAGCTAACCGCAGAGAGGCCCGCATTCAGTATCAGGCCTACGACCAGGAACAACAAAAGCAGGAAAAGCCCCGGGACTGGGATTCTGAGCAGCTGACACCGGGCTTTAACCTCCTCACCCTGCCAGAGGCCAGCCAGGACTGCGCCTTAGGCGTCCAGGCCCGCGGGCCCTCATGAGATCTGCCTCGGGAGCAGGGGCCTCAGACAAAGGCCAGAGTTCTGCTGAGCTTATTGAAAGGAGAAAGAGCCCATTGATATGCGTGGAGTCCTCTGCTCCGCTTCCTTCCCTCCCCTGCGGGTGGAGGTCAGCTCAGACAGAGCAGGCTTCGGGCAGGGGGCTGACCAACTGTGAGGCAGCTTGCACCTCCGATCCCTCCCAGGTCCTCTTCCTGAGCACTGAATTTGACCTGTGCTCCTCCAGCCACACACACACACACACACACACACACACACACACACATTGGCTGTGAAGAAACCAGTGGAAGCTCCAGGCCCTTCATTATCAGCAAACGAAGTTCCCTATCCCCGCCCCAGGCAGCAGGGCCCACCTCTACCAGACTCCTTGGAGTCCTCCATTTCCCAGTTGCTGATACCCTTCCAAGAGCCCCCATTCAAGTTTGGCCTTGGTTCCAGCCTTGAACTTGCTGTCCCTTCTGCCCTTCCCCTGCTCTTTGCTTGTCTGCCTCTCCCCATCATTCACATCTCCACTCAAATGACACCAGCGCGGCCTCTCCTGATGAGCTAGCTCAATCAGTACTTCTGGAACACGGCACCTGTTCTCCCTAACTTGATAGATTATCCACTTGTTTGTTTCGTGATCAGGAACTCTTCCCTCCATTCGGTAAACTTGCTAGAATGTCTGGGTTTCTCCCCCTCTCCGCCCCCCGAAACTCCTATGTTGAAGCCCTAACCCCCAGCCTGGTGATACGTGGAGATGGGGCCTTGGGGAGGTCATTAGGCTTAGATGAGGTCCTGGAGGGTGGGGTTCTCACGATGGCATTAGTGCCCTGATAAGAAGAGACAGGAGAGAGAAGTGAGGGCACAGCAAGAAGACAGCCCCCTGCAGGTCAAGAAGAGAGCTCTCACTAGGAACTCGATTGACTGAAACTCGACCTTGAACTTCCCAGGCTCCAGAACCGTGAGGAATAAATGTTTCGCTTGAGCCACTGAGTCGGGTCTTGTTACAGCCGCCTCAGCTGCGTGGATACAGAACTCCGTTAGACCGTGTCCACCTTGTCACCAGTGTGCCCCATGGGCTCTAACAGGCCTGGGGCAGGGACAGATAGTCCAGTTATCTCCTGCTGTGTGACGAATCACCCTTACACCTGGCGACTTAAAATGGCAACAGCCTTTTTTCTTCATGCTTCAAAGTTCCTGTGTGGCATGAATTCAGACAAGGCATGGCAGGGGCAGCTCGCACCATTCTAGAAGGCCTAGGACTCTGAAGGCTGGTGCCGAAATCACCCGGAGGTCTGTCCGTGGTGGGTGCCAGCCATTGGCGGGGACCCCAGCTGACTGTCAGCTCGAATACCTACAACACGGCTTCCTCCAGGGTCTCTCTCCACCCAGACTAGCTTGAGCGGCCTCACAGCACGCTTGCTGAGTTCCAAGTGGGAACGGCTCAAGGTGGGTAGAAAAAAGTGGTGTCGGGGCACCTGGGTGGCTCAGTCGGTGAAGTGTCTGCCTTCAGCTCAGGTCATGATCCCAGGGCCTGGGATCGAGCCCCGCATCAGGCTCCCGCTTCTCCTTCTGCCTGCCGCTCCTCTGCTTGTGCTCTTTCTCTCGCCGTCTATTCTCTCTCAAATAAATAAATAAAATCTTAAAAAAAGCGTGTCGCCTTGAAGACACAGGCTTGGAAATCTAACAGTGTTACTTCTTCTGTAGTCACAGACCCATCCAGATTCAAGGGAGAGAACATAGACCTCACCTCTTGATGGGAGAAGCCTCAAAATCATATTGTGAGAAGAGCTTGTGGGTTGGGATCTCTGGGGGCACTATTTGAAAATCAACATCTGCCGCATTGCTCAGTAAATATTTGTTGACGGATGGTCGCTTTATGCTCTCAACCTCTTTCTCCACCTCCCTGCTACAATTATATGACTTGGGACAACTTACTGTATCCATAGGTTCTCCAGAGAAACAAAACTAACAGGATATAAACATCAACATAAATGTGTATATATAGATAAAGAAATCTATTTTAAGGAATTGACGATATGATTGTGGAGGCTGACAAGTCTAAAACTTGTAGGGCCAGAAACTCAGGCGTAGAATTGATGTCACAGTCTGGAGTTTGAAATTCCAGGGCAGGCCAACAGACTGGAAACTCCACCAGGAGTTCATATCGTAGTCTTGACGCCAATATCCATAGGACAGGCCGGCAGGCTGGAAACTCGGCTAAGGTTTCTATGTTACAGTCTTGAGGCAGAATCCCTTTTTCTCCAGGAAACCTCAGTTTGCTCTTAAGGCCTTCCACTGATTGGATGGCACCCGCCCACCTATCGTGGTTTGCTTAAAGTCAACTGACTGTCGATGTTAATCACATCTACAACGCACTCCTTTACGGCAACATCTGAGTATTCGACCGAACAACCGTGGCGCGTAGCTCAGCCAAGTTGACACATAAAATTTAACCACCACACTTAGCCTCTGAACCAGCTTTTTCCTTTTGAAATGAAGATAAAAGTCCCTCACCAGGCTGCCGCAGGATGAAATGAGAACTGATGGGTGGAGGGCAGCCTCCAGTGGCTCAGTCCCATGATCCCTACCACCTGCTATTCATGTTCTGTGTAATCCCCTCCCCTTGAGTGTAGGCTGGACCTGTTGACTCACTTTTAATGAACAGAAATGGAATATGGAATTAGACTAACACAAAGTCTCGGTTCCCATCTTGCCCACCCTCTCTTGCTTTCTTGCTCAATCACTAGAAGGCAAGCCACCTACCATGTCTGTGCTGCTTACGGGAGGCTCACATGGTGAGGGAATGTCTCCTAGCCAATTGGCCAGGAGCACGGAGGCCACTCTACAGTCACGTGCGTGAGCTTAGAAGTCCCTACTGCCACCCACCCAGCCTGTGACTCCGAATGTATCTGACTCCGCAGCCTCACCTCAGAGACCCTAATTCTAGAGGTACCCAAGTTAAGCTACACCGGATTCCTGAGCTGCAGAAACCTGTGACAGAAGAAACGTGTGTTCTTTTAAGCTTCTGGGTTTTGGGGTAATTTTTTGGTAAGTGATAGATAACTAACATGTTCGGGACTATAAGTGCTACATGTCTATGTTAGCTCTAGCATGCCAAAAATAGTGATTAGAATTGACTCTTTTTAAAAGAAAAGTTTTAAAAAAATGCTTAAGTAATTCCACATTCAGCGTAGGTTCGAACTCACAACCCTGAGATCAAGAGTTGCGTGCTGTACCGACTGAGCCAGCCAGGCAGGTGCCCCCGGTCTGATTCTAACTGGAGCTCTGGGCTTCGTGTGAAAGTCACGCTCAGAGAGATTTTGCATCTTTACAGAAAACCCATTTGAGGCACTTTGTCACTGTATTTCTCCGGCAAACTAAGGGGAGGGAGGGATAGCATTTGAGACACTTGAGGTCACACGGTGACACAGGTGTCAGTTTTGTTTCCGGGTAAAGTAGTCTTCTTCTCTCTCTTGAGAAAGAAACTACTGGCTGAGGGTGTCTACAGTGCAGAGGCCCCGGCAGCTTCCTCAGGGTAAGCACCTATACCTGGACCAACAGCAAACACCTATGGAGAGGGCACGTATGGAGATACGGCGGGAGAGCAAAAAGCCCCACGTCCTTGATTTCTAGGGTCATGAACAGGTTTCAGTGAAGAAGCTAGTGAGATTACGTACAGCAATGCAAATATATAATTTTATAGTTTTGACAACTAAAAGTACTGCAGGAAGGATTTTGTAAACTAAGAAACTGACCTAGACTACAGGGTCAGGATGAATTTTTAGGGGGCGGACAGGCAAGCTGGAGACATGAGGTACATGGGCATGAAACCAGATGAAGAGGGAAGGGAAAAGCATTGCAGACAGAAGGAGTGGCATGTGCAAATGTCCTGTGATGAGAGGTAATAGGGCATATTTTGAGAGCTGATAAAAGATCGTGTGGGGGCGCCTGGGTGGCCTAAGTAGAGAGAAGCATCTGCCTTCAGGCTCAGGTCATGACCAGGGTCCCGGGACTAATCCCCACATTGGGCTTCCTGCTCAGCAGGAGTCTGCTTCCTTTCCTCTCTCTGCCCCTCCCTGCTGCTTGTGCTCCATGCGCGTGCTCTTTTTTCTCTCTCTCACAAATATCACAAATCTAAAAAAAAAAAAAAACAAGATCGCGTGTGTGACTGAAAGACAGACAAAGGGGGCGAAGGGCGGTTGGGGGCGTGGGCTGCGTCAGCAGGTGCCAGACTATGCCAGTCTTGTAGTAGTTGGCAGCTGGTAAGCAAGGGTTTGGATATTTATCTGGAAAACAGCAGGAAGCTGTACAGGTGACAGGTGGGAGACATCAAGCTGATGCAGAATCATAAATCTACTCCTCACTGGAGCGAAGCCAAAAGTGTGACGTAATGGGAAGCAATATAACCAGCTCTGAGTTCAAGTTCTAGCTGTGCTTCTACCAGCTGTGTGACCTCCGGCACATTTCTAAACCTCTGTGCTTCAACGCTCTTCTACATAACGGAAGAAAATGAAGCCCTACCTTTTGGGGCTGTTGTGCTGGATCACGTGAGATGAGCCTGAAAGTGCTCTGTGTCCTGTGAGCTCCTCAGTCGGATTTGCGATTCAATTCTTGACCAAGAGAATTTGCTTTTGCTACGATGGTCACAGTGTGTATGTGGTGCACTGTCTTGAGGGACTATTCAGTCTCTGCCGTAGAAGACAAGAGTTAAGCGGAGCTGGATTGGAATTGGGCACATCGATGAGGGAGCAGAGCAGCTGGAGCATATGGCGAACCGAGAGAAAGAGGTAGAAGGAGCGAGAGATTCCCAGCCTATTCATGAGGTACTAAATATACAAGAGAAGTCACGGAATATTCATGAGGCACTAAACATATTTAAGGCACCTGAGGCATTAAATATTCATAAAAACTAAATATACATGAGGCATGAGTACCGGATGGGTGGTGAACATCATCCCGGCCCCATGTGTCCTGGCCCAAGACATGCAAATCACCTCCACGGCTGCTCCTCCGGCAATTGGAGAGGCTCAGCCATGGCTCACATGCTGCCTGCACCTCCCATAGAGCATGCGTGTGCCATCGGCCCCGGGGCACCGCTCCAGACGCTCATGCACTCAAACCTCAACTATGGTCTGCACTCCACACATCAGTGGGGAAGGCAAATTGAGGAGGCAGCAGAGAGAGACAGATATTGCCTACCCCAGGATTCAAGCAGTGCGGTCCTTCTGTCGCGCTTGTACCCTGTCCGTATGCGTGATGCCTACCCCACTCTCTCTCCCTCTCTTCTCTCTGCTTCTCACCATGTGTTTTTCCAGCTGCTTTGCTACCCTGTATGGATTTGAGCTCTTGTCTTGGGTTGTGAGCCTTGTTTCTTGCCCGTGATCTCTGGGATAGCTTGCCTGGAAGTGTACTGGGGCGGCAACGGTGCTGCGTGAGGCGAGTTCCCGCCTGCAAGTGAGTCACGATGGGGGCTGGAAAGTCTCTTGGCCGCGTGCTCAGATGGAATATTGTTCTATAGGTCAGCATGGAGGTGAGAAGCATCGGAGAAAGAGGGTAGTCAGGCACCGAGGTGGCTCGAAGGGAATCCTGATTATCTGCAATGGGTGAGGTTAGCAATGCAAAAAAGGTGCCAAGGCCTTGAAGAGTGATCACTTTGTGGGGGCCCGAGAGCACCCCCCTAACGCTCCAGTCGGCTGCGGGGGAATTACTTGGGGGCCCACTCGCTTGCTTGCTTCTAGCTAGAAGGTCCGGGTGCGATTTCTAACTTCCTGTCGGTATTGTTAACAAGAATTCTCGATAAAATGGGACCAAAAAATTCACGAGGTTAAGAACCCCTGCTGGAAATTAAGCAACGATGATGCCCTCAAATTTCTCTGTGACTTTGAAGCACGACAAGATTGATTCCTCACAAGACGCACATCAGTAGTGCTCAGCACATTTTGGGGGTTGGGGCTAGGTTCCGCCTTTCTGTCTTGCCCAGACATATGTGTCGATAGGGTAGCATTTGAATAGTGCCTCTATTGTAATCAGAGGGAAACGGGCTCACATTCATGCCTCGGAACTCAGGGTGCATTGAAGGTCACGTGGCCCCAGTCATCCACGGCTGGGGGCCGGGGAGGGCTGAGGCGGGGAGCCAGTCACAAAGCTGAACAGGGTGATCTCCGCTTGATTTCCGGGAGCGCCTGCCCTGGCTGTGCAAACACCTGAGTGACATTCGGAAGGGTTGGGGATGAGGGCATCCGACTGAAGACTGGCGACTTTCCCGCGGCGCCTTCTAGTTGAAGGTCCCTGAGGTCTTCAACACCGCAAACAGCGCTATAGACTTACATCAGGGTCCCCTGCTCGCCTCCAGCTTGATTCCTAAGGCCTGGGTGCCGGGAGAAGGGGGTTGGACAGTTACCAGAAAGACAGAGAGTCTCTGTGCTCTCTGGAGTGACACGCAGTGGCCAGAGGGGAAGAAGCTCTGAAAAGAAAGGTGATATGAAACTGGAAGCACATTACTGCAAAGATAGAGCAACCTTGTTTGATCTCTTTCCATTTAACTCAATAATAGGTAAAGTGCTTTGGCTTTTTAAATAGCATCATTACTTTAAGCTGACGACTAGTATGAATTGAGCAGTCTGAGAGTTTCGTTGGCCTCGTACTTGGTGGTTTGCAAGTCAAGAAGTTGAGTGGAGAGAGGTAAGCGTAAAAGCAGTGAGAGAGAGGGGGGCTTCTGGTTTTCTAGAATGAGCAATTAGTAATCATTCACTGGAAATGCAGGGAAGGCTTTTGAAGGTTGTAAAGTTCTCTGAGCAGCTCATCGCATGGCCAGATCTGGCCGCCCCCTCTAGGCTTCATGCAAACACACACACCAGCTCTTTCGCAGGGTGCGTGGCTTCTGAGGCCAAAAGTGCACTTTCTCTCCAACCCCTCGTGGAGCCCCTCGACCAGTGATACTGCAAACTCCTCAGAGGCGAGCGTTCGCTTGCCCAAGCCTGTCCTCCGGCATTCCCTTGCATCTATAGCCTTGCTAAAGAACATGGTGAGGGCGGAGCTTGCACATCTTCTGGAGTGTCCCTTTAGTTGCCAGATCTTTGGGAGTGTCCTCTGGTTTCTTGCCCTCTGGGAGTGGAAGAGCACCCAGCTTGAGAGAGCTGGCCCCGGCGGATGGGAGGGGAGAGAGTTTGGTTCTGAAGGTCACCAAAATGTTTGAGCCCCTGAACTTGGTCTAGAGACCCTGGGTCCAGTTCTAGCTCCGCGCAGCCTGACCCCTGGGGCTCACTCTGCACGCCACCCCGCCTTGAGCCATGCTTTTCTACACGTTATAAGAGAAATGTTCCCAGAGTTCTTTCAAGAATGAAATGCAATCAGGGTATAGTGCTTAGACTCTTGCCAGCTGCCAGAAAGAAAACAAGTGCTATTAAATGTGACATATATAAATAAATTTAAGAGTAGGACGCCTGGGTGGGCTCAGTCGGTGCGGTTGTTGTCTCGCCTCTGGCTCGGCATGATCCTGGGGTCCTAGATCAGTCCCGTGTCGGGGCTCTTTCTGCTCCGAGGGGAGCTCTCTGCTTCTCTCTGCCTCACGCTTCCTCCTGCTTGAGCTTCTCTCTCTGCAAATAAATAAAAAAATCTTTTATAAATAATAAATATGCATCTTAGAGCAATTAGATAAAAGTTGAACCCCAATTAGGTCTCTCACACAAACTCTAAATTTAGTTAGACCCCCGGCACCTGCCACCAGGATAACTGTTCCCTGGTCACCTGAAGCAGTGGCTTTGACTCGAGCACTACCTAGCTCCTCGTGGAGCCTGGAACGGCGGAGCAGGTAGTCTGTCAGCAACATTCTTAAACAACCCGGGATTGTGGGAAGAACTTCCTCACAGCCAGCAGGCGCGTCTCCTCCTGGTATGTTTCTGCACCTAGGAGGGTTTTTGACCTAGCTTGCCTCTAGACCCATGTCTCAGGACAGATTCTGGCAGTCCCCCGCCAGCCCCTGCCCTAGGTACCAAATCATCTAGAGATTTTTGCTATGGCATCTGCTGTTGTACTGGGTGAAGGTGATCATTCAGTTGCACATAATAATCCACCCAAAGCCAACAGTGGCCTGAACAAGGAGAGTTTATTTGTTTTCTGGCAGGAAAGTCCAGAAGAATGAAGCCCAGGGCCAGTATTCTCCTGCTTATCTTGTCACCAGCTGTGCGTAGTTTCCATTCCCCCAGGTCACCTTGGTCCAAGAGGCTGCTTCTTTCCAGCTTCTCATGTCCACATTCCAACCTAGCAGAATAGGAGAAAAGGGGGCAAAGGACACATGTCAGCTGCTCTTGAAGGACGGTGCTCCTAGAGATTTGTCACCTGGCTTTTCCCATTACGCTCTCGCAGAAGTCACGCCTGGCCACACCTGGCTGTGAGACGGCGGAGGAGAGGATGGGCTGAAGTGGTAGGAAGCAGAATGTGGCCTCCTGTTCAGAAACTACCTGGGGCATTCTTTGCTAGAGCTGGGCTTGTAACTTTGCAACCAAACAACTAAGACAGATCATTATCAAGGTTGTTTCCCTAACCCTCAGCTAATGGAGTGCCCACGGCCATGCTCTCAGGAATCAGTGCAGGAGGTTGTTTAAAATACTGATTTTTCTGGGGGCGCCTGGGTGGCTCAGCTCGGTTGACGCCCAACTCTTGATTTCAGCCCGGTCATGCCTCAGGGTCGTGAGATCGAGCCCCACGCCCAGCCCTGCTCAGTTCGAATCTGCTTTGAGACTTCTCTCCCTCTAGACTCCTCAAGTCCCCTCCCCCTGCTGCGATGCGCATGCTCTTCTAAATAAATACATGATGTTTTTAAAAATATTCATTTTCTCATCCTACTCCCCAGAAATTCCAATTCCTTGAATCTGGAGTCGGGTCAGGAGGTATCTTCAACCCTCTCTCCCACACCCCCACGCCCGGCCCGTTATGGGAGGTCCAGGGGCTACAGTTTGAGAAATGCTGGTTTATCAACCATTCAGAGTAGAACTACTGTACTAACAGCCCCAGACTCCTGGCTCAAAACGACACCATCTTATTTTGTTCAGGCAGATTTTTGTGAGTCAGGAATTTGAGAGGTTATGACGAGGACAGCTTGTTTCTGCTCCATAATGCCCTCAGTGGGAAAGAGACTCAGAGCTGGGGTGTCTCAAGCTGGGGGCTGGAACCATCTGGAAGCTCCTCGCAGTCACACGCTTTGGGAGTTGATGTTGCTGTTGGCTGGGACCTCAGTGGCGTCCATAAGAGTGGAACATCGAATACGTGGGACCTGCCCATGGGTCTCAGGCTTGCTCATGATGTGATTAATGGATTTCTAAGAGCGAGAGTCCCAAGAGAGAACCCTGAGGGGAAACTCACGGGCCTTTTTACTGACCCAGCCTCAGAAGTCGATCATGTTACTTCTGCCATAGTCAGAGGCTCATGAGATTCAAGGGAGAGGGTCACGGATCCCACTCTACTCCTGCATTGCAGAGCTCCACATGCGGAACAATAAGAGAGCCTTATGGCCACCACCTTTGAAAAATATCTTCCACAGGACGCAACCCTGGCATCTGGTAGAGGGACCTTCCAGAACCAAATCTCCCCTCCCTCAATTGCACAGGATAGTTGATGCTTTTCAGTCAGCAAGATTCTGCCTTTGCACCATGTCCTGACACTGGAAAAAAGCCTGAGGCTAGGGAATGGGGCCAGCCTCTTTGCATATGGCTCTCCTTGCCACCTGACTCTCAAGAGGCCCCTGGTCCTGGTCCTGCGGTCCCGGTTGGCCTTGCAGAATCCTGTGTGGGAGCCCCAGGAGCGGCCAGGATTCCATGTGGGGTGTTTTAAGGAACTCCACTCAGATAGAAAATTACATCTGTCACGTGGCCTGGCCAGCTTAGAAAGCTGCCGTCGAAGAATTCTTTACTCTGTCTTTAATAGTAACTTGGAACAGTGCCCTGGGATGATTCTTCACAAGGGGAACACACACCCATGAACGATAGCCAGACCCCTGGGAACTTTGTGCACTCCGGCTGAGCGTGGTCCTCAGACGTGCAAAAGACATTTTGCTAGCACAGACCCAGCTTGGCTGCCTCTCCCACCCTAGGCCTCATGCTGGGTGCAGTGGCTTGGCAAAGCTCTGGTTGAACTGAGGGACAGCCCCCCTGTGCTTCGCCAAACTCCCTAGTGGCCTGCTGGGTGCCATTCCTCTGGTTAAAATCGAGGAGTCACCCTTTCAGACCCACCTCAGAGACCTTCATCTGACCCTCTCCACACACACACACACACACACACACACACACACACACACAGGAACAAAGGGACGAGTGAATGAGGGAGCAAATGAGTCACTAGGCAAATGAGTCCCAGGACCCAGAATGCTAAGGCAGAGGAGCTTTTTCCAAGCAAGGGCAAGAGATATTAGGGCGCAGGGATCCTAGGGAGGGTTGATGGAGACTGGTGGCCGTCCTCCTCAGATGTCACCTAAACATTGACCATCTCACCACTGCCATCCCACCAGTCTGAGATTCAGAAGTCTGTTAAGTGTTTATCGTGGACAGATTACCTAAGAAATACAGAACACAGTTTCCACTGCTTGAGCGCTCAACGTTTACTGAACAACAACAACAAAAATGGATAGGTGATTTCCAATTAGCCAGAGAATTACTGGCACACACTCACACACCTCAGGAAAATGACAATAACGGCATTTTTTTTTAAAGATCTAAATCCACAAGGACAAAAAGAGAGTGAGAAGAAACAGCCGTCGAAAGGTGTCATCCACAACTTGGAGGCCAGAAAGCAAATGGACAAAAAGTAACTGACTTAGCAGACCAGAGAATGCTGGAAGCTCAGGGCCTATGGGGTAGAAGCTGCTAGAAGCAAAGTGATTCAGACGGCGGAACTTGAGAGCGGCTAAGCAATCAGGGGTCTCAGGTACTGCAGAAGGTACAGATGGGGGCACCTGGCTGGCTCAGCCAGTGAAGCAGCTGCCTTCAGCTCAGGTCATGATGTCAAGGTTCTGGGATCGAGCCCCGCATCCGGCTCCTTGCTCAGCGGGGAGTCTGCCTCTCCCTCTCCCTCTGCCCCTCCCCCTGCTCAGGCTCTTGCTTGGTCACTCCCTCTCTCTCTCTCTCTCTCAAATGAATAAAATCTTAAAAAAAAAAAGAAGGTACAGATGGGCTGAAAACAGGGCTGTTGGCACATCTGTTAACGAAACTGTTCGATCCTTCCATCTCTCCCAGCCAGGTGACCTCACGCCCACCCTCCCCACCTCCCACCCCCTCAGAACCTGGGGATTCACTCTCTGGAGAACTCGAATACGCAAGACTCGAGACTCAGGACACCACGCCCAGTTGACCGCAAGGGTGCCGTGCTGAACACAGGGGTGCCATACTGGAGACATAGTTAAGTGATTATTGTTGCCTTAAGCCACTAAGTTTTGGGGTGATTTGTTAGGTAGCAGTAGACAACGGCTGAAGAAAATAAATGATAGGCAGAAAGCATGGAATTCAGAAAACTGGAGATCCCACATAGTGGAGAGAGGCAAGAATTCTCACTTGGATGCTGAGGGGAGATCCCAGGGGGCTTACTGGGCAGCAGGCCCAGGGCAGGACCCGGGCCGACCGCAGCGGGTGTACGCAGGATTCGGGGACAGGGTCTCAAAGGAAAACACACACACACACACACACACACACACACACACACACAGAAGCTGGGGGGGGGGTATCCGAATGTATCCAGAAGCTGAGCAAACCAAAAGTGGGTGACAGATAAATATTAACTTTAAGGAAAACAAAAATTTGTACAGTAAAGGACATGTATTCCAAGCATGCTACACGACATGGCAGTGAATAAATTTACATGCTTATAAATACTGTATATTGATTTAATGAGAAAAAATTGTGATATCCTTCTAGTAGGATCATAGAGGCAAGCGGCAGTACAGGTGTGTGGTGGGGGGAGTTCAATTTGATTTTCAAGGAAAAAAAAAATCAGTGATGGATTTATTTTCTAGGGCTGCCGTGAGGAGGTCGCCCAGACTCGGTGGTTTAAGCAACAGAAATGGAGGGGCTTCTGTGTGGCGCAGACGGTTGGGCTGAGCTTCCAACTCTTGATTTCGGCTCAGGTCGTGATATCAGGGTTGTGGGATCGAGCCCCGTGATCCCCCCATGTTGGGCTCCGTGCTCAGCATGGAGTCAGTTTGAGCTCCCTCTGCCCCTCCCCCTGCTCACACACTCTCTATAGATAAATAAATAGATAAACAAACAAACAAACAAATCTTAAGAAAAAAAAAGAAACAACAGCAATGTTCTGTCTCACAGTTCTGGAAGCTGGAAGTCTGGGATGGAAGTGTCGGCAGGGCCGTGCTCTCTCCGAAGACACGAGGGAAGGATCTGTTCCAGGCTTCTTTCCCAGCTTCTGGCACTTCCTTGGCTTGTGGCAGCATAATTTCAGTCTTCCCATGGTGCTCTCCCCGTGTGCATGTCTGGGTCTGGGTCTGAATTTCCCCTTTTCATAAGGACATCCGTCACATTGGATGCAGGCCCACTCGAATGACCTCATCTTAACTCGATCGTCCTGCAATAGACCCTATTTCCAAACAAGGTCACATTCACGGGTCCTGGGGGTTAGGCCTTCAGCAACTTTTGGAAGGACAGACTCCAACCCCCTAACAGATGGATAATGTCTCGGGTTAATATATCAAGAGGTAACAGCATAAGCGCATTATTTAGAAATATGAAGGTAAATATGAAGAGAAAGAAATGGATCAGAGAGTCAGAAGTGGATCCTTGCGGCTAGCAGAAACTGGGGTAGAGCCAAGGAGCCCGCCGCTTTTTCTTTACAAGCCTGGGAGGACCGGCTGACTGTTGCAAGCATGCACATCTCTCAGCCACCTTGGATATGACACTCATCACGTGCCCTTACAGGTTGATTACTCATCTGTGGTCCACGCAGGACCGTAAACTCCTGCAGGCTAATAGTCATCATGGCTGTATTTACACCATGCCTACTAGGTTGCCCACCATTATTACAAGCAGCTCACAACAACATCGTGAAGGAGGTACTGTTATTATCCACCATTTCCGTGGATAACGCTGAGGCCCAGAGAAGTTAAGTAATTTGCCTCAGGTCACACAGCCAACTAGAAGAGCCTGGATTGGAGAGGCAACAATGCTTCTATTTCTGTTTCATGTCGGCATGTCCGTTCTGCTGAGTACAGGATACCCATAGCAGGTGCACAGCACCGGTGAGAGGAAGGAAGGGGGCGGAGGGGCCTCTTTGTTTACTCATCTTCGATGAGTGTATGGTTTCCTTCTGTCCTGGGCCAGCCACGTCTCATGATGTCTGCACCCCCGTGGTCCCCTCTTAGGGGACTGTCCACCCTTCAAGTCCTGCCATCTGGGTAGCCATATCCTTTCCCACGTAGTCCATCCCACTCCACTGACCGCAGCTGATTGGGCTAGAAAGGGCCCCTGGCCCAGGACCAGCCAATCAAAGGCTGTTCTGGGCGCCGTGGCACGGTGTGGCCTGGTGAGGAAAGACAAGTTGGCCAGTCCCGTTCTCCCTCCTGGGCAATGTTTCACTTAGCTGCACAGAGCATCTGGGCCACTCAGCCGTGGACAGAAGGCAGTGTCAGTCTGCCCGTGGCTGGTTAAGCTGTGAGCCGCAGAGAATGGCTGGTGTAGGGAGGACAGAGAGGAGAAGCAGAACCACCTCACAGCCCCAGGAGAGAGGTAGAGAGATTCCTAGGACTCCCTCAGCGCCCACCATCTGTCCAATTCCAGACCCCACATTGCCTCGCAACCAAACCCCTTTTTCTTGAGACAGCCGAGTCTCTTCTGATCTTGTCAACAGCCCCCAGTTTCTCTGATGGCCTGTGCCTTGCATCTGGGCATTTCTGCTTTCTAGATGTTTCCTCTGTGTCTTCCTTTGTTTCTCCTCTTGCTTTTTTCTCTCCCTCTCTCCCTCTCTAGTGCTCTGGCTAACCAGACATTACATTTTTACTGGGCATTGTTTTTCATGAAGTCATGGACTGCCAACGCTGTAAGGCACCTTTCAGATTAGCACTGTGCAATAGAACTTTCTGCAATGATGGAGATGTTCCACATCTTTGCTGTCCAATACAGCGGCCACCAGACACATGTCTGCTATTAAGCACTTAAAATGTCGCGGGGGTGACTGAGGAGGTAAATTTTGCATTTTGTTTAATTTGAATCAATTTAAAGGTAAATAGTCACACGTGACTGGTGGGTACCGAGTTGGACCACACAATCATTTGATTATGTGATCCATGATCTCTTTTTCTAGATGAGTCTCTTGCGAGTGTAAGAGCCTTGAATTGTCTCTTTCTTATCCCAGTGGCTGCTTCCTCGAGGACACAGCAGCACAGGGACTGGGGTGACTGGCCCTGTCCGAAAGTCAGGTAGTTGTGCCCTCATAACAGCGACCGGGTAGGCCCTCGGAGGCCCCCCACACAAGGGCCTATGTGTAGCAGAGTTGACGGACAAAGTGGTCGGGCGGAAGCAGGAGAACATTGTAATCTCACATTCAGGAACACTCTCTGATTTCGGGGGCCTCCTCAGTGGTCCAGTCCTGCTTCTTCCTGGTGGCCCCCCACTCTCCACCCCTTTTCCCCAGAGACCTTTCCATCAAGGTAGTCCTGTTCTGTGCCCCAGTCCCTCAGAATCTCTCCCTGCAACAGCGGATGATGCCTTGAGACCAGTGGTTTACTATGTTCAGTGTGTTAGTCCTTGGGACAGAAATGAGCCGGCTGCTTCCCTAACTGGTTTTGCTTACATTTCCCAGGTGTGGCCGTGTGACCTTGTTCTGGCCAATGGCATGTGAGCAGAAAAGATGGCGGTCACACCCAGGTCTGGCCGAGAGAAACCTCCCATGGGTTCTTTCCCCTTCCACACCTCGGTACAGATGCATCCAGGGGAACTACAAGATGGAAGGAACCTGGGTCCTGAAGCCCTTCTAGAGAGGAGAGCCTCCTGTCCTTCAGGAACAGCCAATTTTGGACTTTATGTCCGTGATAAATAAATAATCTGCTGTGGTCAGCCACTGCCCCTGGGGGTGGATCATCAGCTGTAGCCAGCATTTCCCTGACTGCTTCGCCCCCAGCAAACACGAGTCCTTGTACGGTGCATGGTGGGGACTGGGGTCACACCGGCAATGCCAGGGAGGGAGACACGGTTTTGGCAACTGTGATCGGGGATCTCAGTCGCCAGGCGAAGACAGTGACACTCAGCACTGTGCCGAGCTCAGAACTAACTGTGTCTGTGTGGGGCCTTCCCGCTCCACGCAGCCTGCCCTCCCTGTGGCCCAGAGCGGACAGACTCACGCTCCCCTTGCTCTCCCGGTTCACTGAATGGAAGGTCTGTGACCGACGCCCTCAAGGGAACGAATCCCTCGGGGGGAGCAAAGGCCTACAGAACATCCTCTCTGAGGAGCTGACGGCCTTCGGCCTCCACACGGATAATACACGGACCACATGGGGCTTCCTTCCTTCGTGGTCCTCGGGCTGGACCAGCAGGCCTCCGTGTGAGCGACGGGGAGCCCCTCAGCTCCAAAGAGTTCATGTAACTCATTCTAATGCGAGAGCAGCAAGGAGAAAGTCAAAGGAATTGGAATCATGACTTGAGTGAGACCCAAGGTGGGTATTTCCTGGCAAAGAGATGAGGAGCCTGGCCAAAATTTCCTGCCAAAATTTCCCAGCTCTGAGAGTCACGGATGAAGGGCACAGAAACTTTCCGCCTCATTAACCAAACTAGGGAACACAGGAAGAGGGTCAGGCTGGGAGGGCAAACATAGAGACCCCTCTGGAGCGCACCAAGTTGGACGGGACGGGGGTGGAGGGGCCCACGGACACGCTTCCAGCAGCTGGAAGGGAAGGGGGACTCGAGAGGGCGAAGCTGATGTGCAAACTTGTGTCTGGAGACAGGTGATGATTTAAAAAACGCAGTAAGGGAGGGGACTGCCGAGAGAGCCAGAAAGAACGTTAAGAAGAGGCTTGTGGAGCAAAGAAAGTGGGGCGCTTGAGCGCCAGGAAAGCTAGACAAGAAGACAAATGAAGAGCAGGAGACGAAGAGACGCAGGAGTGGGGGTGTCTGTCGGAGGAGCCACGGGG
>NW_024423319.1:89848653-89850321 GCF_017311325.1 Ursus maritimus | reverse complement strand
CCAGGGGGCAGAGTGGGGAGGAAGGAGAGTCGGCCACGTGGAGCAGTGAGAGGCCGCGAGGGGAAGGAGCACGGAAAGGCCATCGGATCTGGTGACAAGACTCATTGGCGGCCTACGAACAAAAGTCTACCCAGAAGGACACTCATGGTTGGCAAGGGAAGCCAGGTGGGTGGAAATTTATAGGCAGACAGTGCAAAAAGGATAAATTGCCCCGTGGGGACTGGAGGCTAATTGTATCACGTGGGGCGCCTCGAGGCAGGACAGTCTAGCGCACAAAACAGAACCCCATGCGCAAGCCCAAGTGAGAAGGGAGAATTTATGGGAAGATAGCCTCATGTTCAAGGGCAGGAAGTGCAGCCGGCCTCCGGGAAGAGCCAGCGCTGGGGGCAGGCGGAAGCCTGGCAGCTGTTCTGCCTCCTCTGCGGCCCTGCTCCGGGGCTGCGGATCTCTGCTTCCCTCCAAGAAGGCTTCTTCCTTCCGGCTTCTTCTGCTGCTCTGCGCCTGGTGGAAAGTGGCTGCCTCGGGAGGCGCTCCTGAGTCATCCTGCCGTCTCCCTGAGAGCAATACACGTGGCAGACTGGGGAGCAGGCGGGAAGCTTGGCAGCTCTGTTCTCGCCTCCTCTGCGGCCCTGCTCCGGGCTATCGGATCTCTGCTTCCCTCCAAGAAGGCTTCTTCCTTCCCGGCTTCTTCTGCTGCTCTGCGCCCCTGGTGGAAAGTGGCTGCCTCGGGAGACGCTCCCTGGTCTGTCCACTGCCGTCTCCCCTGAGCCCCCAGCTGCGCCCAGCACGAAGCACTCAGGTGGCCCACAGACTGCCTAGGACCGCCCAGAAGGCCGTGGCCAAGAGGAGGGTTTTGTGTCCTCGGAGAACCATGTCTTTGGGAAGGGGGCCGGCCCAGCAGGTTCTTGAAGAAGAAAATGAAGTGGCTGTCGTACTTGGGTGTTCCAGAAAAGCCGAAGCTCTCTGATCTGCCTGGAATGGAAAGAGCCTCGTGAGGTCAAGCCCCACTTTAATGGTGGCCAGCAAGCAATTCCATGGCGGCCGCGAGGCCTGAGGTGTGTGTGCCCACGGACCACTGGCACTCCTAAAAATGAGATTTTTTCCCTGCTTTCCTCTCTCCCCTCCAAACCTCCCCCCACCCACACACACACATGCACAGCCAGGCCCAAGAATCCCACTCAAGGAGCTCATCAGGGCCTCTCACAACATCCAGGAGATTCCCCCACCCTCAGCTCTCATCTTCTTGGATGTAGCCGACTCCCTTGTTTCCTTCAACTACAGACCGAAATGAGAAGAGCTAGGTTGGAGGGGGCTGCGGGAGAGCGGGGAGCCACACTTGCCCTGCTTGGAATAGCCCTGACCACAGGCACATGGAACAGGCAGGGTCTCAACAGGAAACAATTAGGAGAGTTCTAGAAGTATTTATGTACAAAGGGCCCATCAACAAAGATGTGGCTGTAGGGTAACCACAGGGTGAGCCGAGAAGCAGAAACAGTTCGTGCCTGGGGTTGTTACCAGCCTGGGCCCGAAGGGACAGGAGGCGGTCACCCTTCCCCAAACTGAGAGGGGACAGAGGTGAGTAGAGAAGGCCACCTGAAAAGGTCAGTAAGCCCACGCAGACTTCACAGGGAGGAAGTTGGGAAATAAATCTTCTTCCCTCATTCTCCT
>NW_024423319.1:89845246-89848643 GCF_017311325.1 Ursus maritimus | reverse complement strand
GGGGGGGCAGAGTGCGGGGGGAGGAAGGAGGGGTCGGCCACGTGGAGCAGTGAGAGGCCGCGAGGGGAAGGGGCACGGAAAGGCCATCGGATCTGGTGACAGAGCTCATTGGCGGCCTGCGAGAACAAAAGTTAACCCAGAAGGACACTCACTGGTTGGCAAGGGGAAGCCAGGTGGAGATTGGAAATTTATGGCAGACAGTCTGCAAAAAGGATAAATTGCCCCGTGGGGACTGTGAGCTAATTGTATCACGTGGGGCGCCTCGGGCAGGGACAGTCTAGCCGCACAAAACAGAAGCCCCACTTGCGCAAGCCCAAGTGAGAAGGGAGAATTTATGGGAAGATAGCCTCATGTTCAAGGGCAGGAAGTGCAGCCGGCCTCCGGGGAAGGGAACCAGCGACTGGGGAGCAGGCGGGAAGCTTGGCAGCTCTGTTCTCGCCTCCTCTGCGGCCCTGCTCCGGGCTATCGGATCTCTGCTTCCCTCCAAGAAGGCTTCTTCCTTCCCGGCTTCTTCTGCTGCTCTGCGCCCCTGGTGGAAAGTGGCTGCCTCGGGAGACGCTCCCTGGTCTGTCCACTGCCGTCTCCCCTGAGCCCCCAGCTGCGCCCAGCACGAAGCACTCAGGTGGCCCACAGACTGCCTAGGACCGCCCAGAAGGCCGTGGCCAAGAGGAGGGTTTTGTGTCCTCGGAGAACCATGTCTTTGGGAAGGGGGCCGGCCCAGCAGGTTCTTGAAGAAGAAAATGAAGTGGCTGTCGTACTTGGGTGTTCCAGAAAAGCCGAAGCTCTCTGATCTGCCTGGAATGGAAAGAGCCTCGTGAGGTCAAGCCCCACTTTAATGGTGGCCAGCAAGCAATTCCATGGCGGCCGCGAGGCCTGAGGTGTGTGTGCCCACGGACCACTGGCACTCCTAAAAATGAGATTTTTTCCCTGCTTTCCTCTCTCCCCTCCAAACCTCCCCCCACCCACACACACACATGCACAGCCAGGCCCAAGAATCCCACTCAAGGAGCTCATCAGGGCCTCTCACAACATCCAGGAGATTCCCCCACCCTCAGCTCTCATCTTCTTGGATGTAGCCGACTCCCTTGTTTCCTTCAACTACAGACCGAAATGAGAAGAGCTAGGTTGGAGGGGGCTGCGGGAGAGCGGGGAGCCACACTTGCCCTGCTTGGAATAGCCCTGACCACAGGCACATGGAACAGGCAGGGTCTCAACAGGAAACAATTAGGAGAGTTCTAGAAGTATTTATGTACAAAGGGCCCATCAACAAAGATGTGGCTGTAGGGTAACCACAGGGTGAGCCGAGAAGCAGAAACAGTTCGTGCCTGGGGTTGTTACCAGCCTGGGCCCGAAGGGACAGGAGGCGGTCACCCTTCCCCAAACTGAGAGGGGACAGAGGTGAGTAGAGAAGGCCACCTGAAAAGGTCAGTAAGCCCACGCAGACTTCACAGGGAGGAAGTTGGGAAATAAATCTTCTTCCCTCATTCTCCTCCTGCCCCCTGGACTTTTGGTGGGGCTTCTCTGTTGGCTGGAACAGGGAAACCAGAGGGTGGGGAGCCCTTTGAGAAGAGTGCAGAGGGTCCGCTTCCTGGCGTATGGGGCAGGGAGGAAGAGGGTGTAGTGTGGACCTGAAGGGGCAAAGAGAAGGGTCTGGAACACCTGCTGGCCTCCTCCAAGGCGAGTCACTGGCTCCTTTGGTTTTTGGTACTAGAGCCCAACCCAGTGCACAGCTTGGGCTTCCAACCCGTGTTTGCTGATGCCCTGAATGAACTCGCAGTGCCTCTCTGTTTCTCACATCGGCAGTGTAGTGGCCAGTAATGGCATTTAACTGAATGGGACCAGGAACTCCTCTTAAGGCAAAGGTTTAGAGGGAGGAAGAAGGAAAAAGGAATGAAGTCGGAAATGCCCCAAACACAAAGGCGGAACGATGCCGGAGCTGTTCTTTTACAATGTCACCAGGAAGCGTGAATAGCGAGCCCTGCTCTCTTCTTCCGTACCATGGCCTTTATGCTGGTAAAAACAACAACCATAATGGACACAGTGCAGCTCTTTCAAGTTTACCAAGCGGCTTATATGCATTATCTCATCAGATGCCCTCAACAACCCTGGAAGGTACACCGTATTATCTTCCCAATTTTACAGACCAGGCTCAGAGAGGTTAGGTGACTTGCCCAAGGTCACACAGCTAGAATGCCGAGTCCATTTCTACCATCATTTGCGCTCTGCTGCCCATTGTTGGAAGGCCTCTCAAGCCTGTTCCTTGCCAGACTCACTGTCCAGATTTGGGAGCTCCAACTTTCAAGAGGCCGAACAGCTCAGCTGAGCCAGGAACCTGAGCAAAGGGGCCAGAATGAGTGCCCAGGAGCTCTGCCGGAGCTAGGAAACCCTTTGTTTTCTGCTGCCACCTCCTGGATCATCATGACCCCTTTCTTCTCTCCACTCAGCTCTGCTTCAAATACAAGCAGAACCCCGGCTGGGGGGAGGGTGCGTGGGAGGGGATGCCCTCGCTACTCATTGCAAAACTGTAATAATTTTGAGATTTACAGAAAACTAAGTTCACAGGACTGCACCATGACTCGCGATCTAGTGTTGGTTTAAACCAGGTGGGTGTATAAATAAATAAATAAATAAATAAATAAATAAATAAATGTTTAAGAGATTGAATTCACTTCTTTTTTTTTTTTAAGATTTCATTTATTTATTTGACAGAGAGAGAGACAGCCAGCGAGAGCGGGAACACAAGCAGGGGGAGTGGGAGAGGAAGAAGCAGGCTCCCAGCAGAGAAGCCCAATGTGGGGCTCGATCCCAGACCGCCGGGATCACGCCCTGAGCCGAAGGCAGACGCTTAACGACTGACCACCCAGGCGCCCCAAGAAATTGAATTCACTTCTGAATTCACTTGCTATACCGTGGATGAGCCTTGAAGACATGCTGAATGAGATAAGCCAGTTACAAAGGATAAATAGTGTATAATTTCACTCGTATGAGGTACTTAGAGTAGTCAAGTTCACAGAGACAGAAAGTAGGATGGGGGTCACCAGGGGCTGGGTGGGGAAGGAAGAACAGGGAGTTCCTGTTTAATGGGGACAGAGTTTTGGTTTTGCAAGATGAAAAATTTCTGGCGGTAGATGGTGGCAATGGCCACACAGCAGAGTGAATGTATTTCATATCACTGAATGGTACACTTGAAAATGGTTAAAATGGGGGAGCCTGGGTGGCTTAGTCGGTGAAGCATCTCCCTTCAGCTCAGGTCATGATCCCAGGGTCCTGGGATCGAGCCCTGCATCGGGCTCCCTGCTTAGCCGGGAGCCTGCTTCTCCCTCTCCCACTCCCGCTGCTTGCACTCATTCTCTCTCTCAAATAAATAAATAAATAAATAAATAAATAAATAAATAAA
>NW_024423319.1:89827310-89845236 GCF_017311325.1 Ursus maritimus | reverse complement strand
AAATAAATAAATAAATAAATAAATAAATAAATAAATAAAATCTTTTTAAAAAATCGTTAAAATGGCACATTTTGTGTTATGTATATGGTACGTGATTTTTTAAAAACTGAATTGGTAAACCTTCAATGGGCAGCTACCATGTTGCGTGCACGAGGCGTTGAAAGCCATAAAGCGCCAGCCCTACCTTCCAGGATCGGGCAGTCCTGTCGGGCAGAGCAAGATAAACGTACCCAGTGCCATGTGGGAAGTGCAGTAATACAGCTTGCATGGAACCGATGGAAGAGGGAGCAGGGCTGACTCTGCTGGAAGGGGCAGAGCGAAGCCTTCCTGAAGGAAGTAGTATCCTAGCGGGCCGGTCCAGGAACTGAGATGACTTTGCGTGTGTGAAAGAGAGGTTGAGCAGGAAGCGGGAGAGCTGGGGACCCAGAACGTTCCAAGCAGACTAATACAGAGGTATGAAGTAGCATGCTGCTAAGCGTCTTCTCTTTTATTTGTGAGAATGCACCTAAACCCATATCCCCTTATTCTACACCAATCAGCCCATGACAGTGCTTCTCAAACCATCTGCGGTGAAGAACGTGTGTGTGTGTGTGTGTGTGTGTGTGTGATTCCGTCCATCATAGACTGACATGCGGCCCCACTGTGTGTGACTATTACAGAGCTCCTGCCACGTGCCCCTCACCACGGAAGTTGGAACTCATCTACTTCCTGTTCAATAAGAGTCCACTGATCACCGGCTTGGACGTTACAAGGTCAAGTTGCTTTCGAGGTTGCAAGAATGGCTCCTCTTAGGCTTATCTTACTGTGGACTGGCATGGTCTGCAGACCACACTTTGAGCGGCGCTACTCCAGAAGACGGCGCGTCCCAGATAGGGAGGGACCACTTCTTTTTATCTTATCCATCCTTGTGCGCGCCTTCGGATTTTTAGCAAGATCACCCAGAAGAAGCCCTCTCCACGCCCAGAAAGGGATGCCCACTGGCTAATTAGCTAGTGTTTTCAATATGGAAAGCTCTGCCAGCATTAAATATTATTATTATTATTAGCCTCGTGTCCACTATAGTCGATGTCATTTAATTAGAACAGCATAATAGGCGAATCTGCCTTAATTGGCTGGGATGTGGCTAAGAAACCATTTCACGTCTGTGTCTGCGTTCTCTGTTCTGTGGTCATCACATTCTCTGGCAATGGGTCATTCTGGAGACCTTGGGTAGGGTTCAGGGAAGGTTATCTGGCTACTGATTAACACTTAATTAGCACCTTTTTCATGTAGCACAGCAGTGACTTTGTAAATTTAAAAATTTCAGGGGACCACTTAATGTGGAATTAAAGTACAAGTGCAATATTTAAGATGCATGAAATTGTTTTACGCATTACAGCATTAACTAGCTCTTAATTTATGCGGTGCATGCCAGAGAAGGGCAATTAAAGTGTAGCAGGGAAAAAAATTATAGATCTCTATGTTGTCCTGTCTTTTCCTCTCACGGTGCTTTTGAAGGCTTTCGCTACATTTGTATCTCAACTCCTGTTCTAGGTTTGGGAGTAAATGGTAAGTTCTGCAGCCTGTTTGCCGCCACAGGAATTGGCATCATCTTTAGCCTGAAATTCTCTCCAACTGGTAAGTCCCTCCAAGGGCCTAGAAATCCACCCCAACCTCAGTGATTGCTCCGGGAGTTGGCACTTAACCCAAGCCGAGCCAATGAGATGTCAGGAAACATTTGCTGGAAGCTTATGGGAAAGTGATGCTAACGGTATCCTCCTTGGTAGCAATCGGAAAGAGTGGTTCCCTTTTCCCTGGCAAGTGTGAGGATGTGAGGTCCGGAACGGCAGCAGCCATTTTGTAAGCAGTGGGGAGCTGCAGGGGAGCCACTGTTTGGAATCTGGCGGTGAGGCCAACACCATGAGAGGCTATCTGGCAAGATATCCTGGCAGCCACGGGAGACACAGGATTGGGACTTGTCTGAAGGCCATCTGACTTCTGGACTTTTGAATTACGTTGGAGCCTATAAATATACTGCATATTCCCACCTCGATTCATGCTGTTCCCTTTGGCTGGAATTCTCTTCCCTTCCTTCTCCATCCTTCAAGGCTAAGCCCAAGGCTTCCCCCCATCTAGGAAGCTTGCCTTGATATGAACCATGCTTGAGATGGTCAGAACCATGCCCCCCCTCCTTTGGACGTTAATGCCCCTTACTTGAACCTCTCCTTCAGCAAGGAGCACAGGCTGCCCTGAAAAGCATCAAGTTAAAATGTGATTCTCCATCTCCGCCCATGAGGACCTAGGCTCTTGCTTCTTCTGTCCCCAGCGTTAGTATCACGCTGGCCATACTGAATGTGCAAAGTGCCACAGTCCCGTTCCTAGAAAGGAATGTTAATGTTAGAATGGCACCCGCAGAAGAGGAGAAAGAGCATACGAGCATATGGTCTTCTTGGCTAAAGCCAGACCGAAAAGACACTGGGTAAAAGCTGCAGCTGGGTGGGTCCCTGGGCCACTGCAGCTGTCAAGGGCAGGCGAGGACTTGCCCTAAGAAGGGGGAGGAGTCACAGACACGAGCCAGTTAGAATATTCCTCTGCCCCTCTGTTTATAACTTACATAGAGGGATACAGTCTCCAAGTACAAAGTCAAGGGCTATGAAAGTAAAAGTTTCCCTGTCACCACCTCTGTCCCACGCTTCAGATCCTCTGTGGCGGATACATGCCTGAGCGGTGCTGATCCCCGCTCCCCCCGGCCCCCGCCGCCCCCGCCAGCCGACAGCCTCACAGTGCACCCAACCCTTCTTCGGGTGGCCCCGGCCAACAGCTGAGCAAGGCGGTGGCACTCAGGGCTGGCCACTTCTCCCCAGCGCCAGCCCTCCCCCAATGGCACCCTTTGCTCTGAGCTCCCAGAGCCTTTTCAGAGCTGCATTGCCACCTGCCGGCTCCCCCTGCCCAGTCCTGCTTCTGCCCTTCTCCCTTCTCGGGTGCTCCTCCCAGTAAACCCTTGGCACTCCTGACTCCATCTTAGTGCCTGCCTTCCTGAGAACCCAACCTGGACAACCGCTCACTCTGGGATGTGTCTTCGTCCGCACAGGTTTTCCTCGTCACTTATGTACAAAGATTTGTCATCATTCCTTTTGTTTTCACAGAAGCGGGATTGTATCGTGAATGTGAATCATCCTACCACTTAAAATTGTAGCCCATCTCCACGAACAGTAGAAATCGGTGCAAATAGGAGTGTTTTTCTTTTGTTTGCTGTATACTATGCTATAGCATGGTGAGCCCACTGTTTGCTTAACCGTTCTCATACTGATGGACATTTGGGCCATTTCTCTTTTCTCTTATTCTTAACAGTGCTGCCAGGAACGTGCTATAAGTGGATTTCAAATACGCCGAACATTATTCCAAGCAGTATAAACCATGCACGGTGAAAGGCTAGAAGAGAAACCTGTGTTCATCGTGTCTTTGATTTTCTGTGTTCCGATGCTTTGATATCTGGGGCCCTGCTGACCTCTAAGGAACTGTCCCTCCCAGGATTAGCCAATTCCTAGAGAGATCGTGGACAACATGGCCCTTGAGGGTACCTTTCAAATGCAAACCAGCCAGCCCCAGAGCCCCCACCCCTAACCACCTCCTCTATCGGGCTGTCACGCTCCTGGGCACTCTCCACCTGCCTTGTTCAGACAGCTAGGGACCACCTCCCCCCGTGTCCCAGAGCCCACTGAGATTATTCAAATGAGCCAACTCTAAACCCCGGACCGCCCGTTCCTTCCCTTGGAAACTACGTGAAAGGCTCTTGCCTGGCATGGCCGCTCCTCTTGGGATTTGTAAGTACAACATGATTTTTCTCTGGCGGTCCCCTCCTGATCGGTTGGCCTCACCATACCAAAGGTTCAAGGACACTTTAGCTCGTGAACTCTTCCTGGGCAAATGTGAAGTGCTAAATGTGCTGTTACTTAAGTCAGACACAAGAAAGAACTTCCTGCTAGTAAGCAAGGCCACCGGAAACACCCCGTTCCTGGAGCATCTTGGAAACAGTGTCGTCAACAGCAACAACCCTCGTGAGCCGATTCCCCCCGGAGCAGAGGCAGGGACTGAAGCAATGCAGCTGTCTCCTGCCGGCTGAAGCCTTCGGGAATTTACCACTCACCAGGGCACGGCCCCAGCCCCAGCTGAAGGAGGCCACCAGGGTCCACCCCCCGCCCCCCACCTGGCTGTACCGAGGTCCCTGCAGACAGCTGAGGCCGTGCTCACCTGAGAGGGGATGATCGCCCTCTCTGTTGCCCTGGGGCTCTGGGCCTGATGACGTGGGGGCATCCTGGCGCAGGCCAGCCTGTGCTCACAGCTGCCTGCCGGGAGCCGGAGCCTGTCAGCTCGAGCGGCAGCGAGGGAAGACGTTTCTGACACAAAACCCCAGGGGAATCCACAGAGGAGCTGGGCTGTCATTACTTATTAACAATGGGCCTGATCCCCAGCCAGGCAGGCCCAGGGAAATAGCCTGGGGGAGGCCAGCCTCCCTGCTCCGACGTGGATTAACACTTTCTGGGCAGGAGGGAGCTGTTTGGGGGGTCCATTGTCACATTTTGCATGTACTAGGGGCCATTCTTTACATATTAGACACAGGCACACTCTTTTCCTCGGCTTGCCCTCCCCCTCCGTGTCTGCATTCTTCTCCTCTGTTCCCTGCCCCCCCTCAGGTTTTCAGCTGGGAAACCCACAGGGTGTGGGAGGCTGTGCTCACCGGGAGAAGGAAGGTTTGAGAACGCACACAGCCAGAAACCTAGGTCTAATGCCCGCAGAGCTGGCCCGTGGGGGTGGGAAGGGGGAGAGGCGGATGGAGCTGGGGTCCAGGAAAGGTCTGCAAAACTGGCTGGTCGTTGCCCCATTACTCCCCCTCGAGGGGTCCCAGTCCCGTGAGCTCAGGTGGGCAGAGTGGCCCACCCCTGACGCTGCAGGTCGGTTTCCCGGAGAAGCAGATGCTGAGACAGAGATCGGCACGCGGCACATTTCTTTAGGGGGCACTCCTAGGATCGGCACCTGGAGAAGGGAGGAACTGGAAGCAAAAGCAGGCAGAAGAGGAAACTCGACTGCAGTGCTAGCCGGACGGACGCCTCAGCTGACCCCACCGAGAGAGCTCCGGAGTCCCAGCGACTTTTCAGTGTGGTTCCGAGTTGGGCTGGAGGGACTTGGGCTGGAGGGACGAGCCTCGAGCCTCCCTTAGCCTTGCATGGATCAGCCCTCTGGGCGTGGGCTGCTCTGGGAGCCGGCCTGACCCTGGGCAGGGTGGTTTCTTCAGCTTTGGGAAGGGCTGACAGCTGAGGGCAGGCTGCAGACGGCATCTCCGCAGCACAGGGTGTAAGCCCTTCCTTCCCGAGCACAGCGGCCAGCATCCCCACTCCCAGGAGCACGACGGGGGTGGGGGCTGGGGGGTGGGGGGTGCGCATTCCTCAGGACTCCTGCCTCCCCACAGAGGCCCCCCTGGCCTCCTTTCCTGCTGTATCTCCTCCTCTCCTTCCTGCCAGCCTCCTCCCACCCCTCTTCCCATCCCTCCTCTCACCCCTCTTCCCATCCCACCTCCACCCTCCTCCTATCCTTCCTGCCACCCCTTCCCCATTCTTCCTGCCATCCTCCTCCCATCTCTCTCCCCACCCTTCCCATCCCTCTTCTCACCCCTCTTCCCATTCCTCCACCCCTCCTCCCACCCTCCTGCCATCCCTCCCACCATTCCTCCCCATCCCTCCTCCCACTCTTCCTGCCATCCCTTTCGTCTTCCCTCCAGTACCCATCAAAAGGTTTACAAAGTGCTAACGGCCATCCAATGTGGTGGGCCGGTGCAAGTTTACAAGGGAGCGGAAGTGGCCTAATTGAGGTAGAAGGTCAGGAAACCCCTCCTTCTGGCCCCTGTTGTCTTGCTATAAAACACTTTGCAACCTGTAAAGAGCTGGCTGGCTGAACCAGGAGCATTTTTTCCCTCTCTTTTAATTGGGCGGTTCCAAACCTCACCACGGGGGTGCCGAATGGTCGTAGGTGCTTCGGTTTTATTAGGGTCTGCGGGAGCAGGAAACTCACGGTTGTTACGTGGTGCGTAATGTGAAGTCAGTTCCGTGGGAGTCATTCGGTATGTGTGTATGTAAGTGTAAGGTTTCACCCACTTTAGGACACGGGAGTGGGCCTCCCTGGGGACGCGCATTTAGGAAACGCTCAGTTAGCATTTTATCACAAGTCCACGATCCCAGAGCCCACCATGACCTGGGCTTCAATCAGCCCCAGAGCTTTTGTTCGGTAGCATCAAGAGCCTTAGGAATGAGTTCTCGCCGGTGAAGGCAGTGGCTTTCGAGAAGGGTGTATAGGCTAGAAGGAGGAGCGGCGTTGAGCTCCGAGCTCTGGCAGGGCAGGTGCAGACGTGGGGAATCTGGCCCGCCCTGTGGTTTGTTCTCGTAGCAATGGCACTGGGAGCTCCATTCCTAAGTGATCCTGCGCGCCCCAGCTGCCGATTTGGTGGATTTGGCGCCCCTGGAGTTGGACCAGAGGTTAGAGAATCCCGCTGCAAGAATCCCCTCGTTCGTGCCTCAGGCAGACTTTTCTTCAAGGCGCTGTAGGAATTCTTAAAAAGGCGGAGGGAGGGCTGGAGGTTGACGGAATTTCCCGAACAAGTTATATGACTGCTTCGCTCAGCTTGCTCCGAGCGCGTGGCGGAGACTTGGCTTCATAGTCACCTGGTGGCACGCTGGGAGAGGGGCTCTAGGCCCTGGCCCACCTCTAATTACTCAAAGCTACAGAGACCTACCGAAAAGAGCCTACGCATTTTGCAAGATCAAACCGCCTTGGGTCAATTTGCAACAGCCGAAAATCCTACCCCAGATCCTCTATAAAACCTTAATCAGCTGTGAATTCCCACCTCCCCACATCAATAACAACCATGGACCTCAGTGTTTTCTCACGGGTATAATCGGGTCCAATACTTGGGTCCTTTGTCATAAGAAGTCATAAGGACTATACATACTGGTGGTGTTTTTTTTTTAAAGATTTACTTATTTATTTTAGAGAAAGCGGGGGCAGAGGGAGAGAATCCCAAGCAGACTCCCCATTGAGTGCAGAGCCCAACGCAGGGCTCGATCCTACAACCCATGAGATCGTGACCTAAGCCAAAAACCAAGAATCAGACCCTTAACCGACTGAGCCACCCAGACACCCCATACAGGTATTGTTTTCTTTGGAGACCGATGTCTTGGGGCCAGGGGTGGGGGGTAAAAAAAAATCAGTGCTTGGAAGTGGCCAGAGCTTTTCTAGAATTTGTCAACGTCTCAGCAAGGAAGCCCCAGGCATTCGCTAATCCGTAGGCAGTATTTATGAAGGGCTGGGGCGCCCAGGCGCTTGGACAGGCGTAGTCGGAGCGAACGGGTTACCTATGAGCAAGAGAACCAGGGCTGTGAGTTACACTCTCAACGTGGGTTAAATCTTCTCTCTCTGCAGCCCGGTCCTCAGGGGCCGAGTCAGCATCACTGAGGAAAGCGGTGGTTCTCAGCCAGCAGTAACGATGTGCTCACCTGTGTGAGGTAAACCCCTAGTGGCCCAAGACCTTAGAGCACAATGTTGGTTCTGAGTGTCCTTCAGCCCTTTTAGCTGACAAAGCATTTTCCCTGTCAATGTCTGGTTGGACCTTTACAGCTGCTGAAAACGTAAGAGATGCAGGACAGACAGGTGTGTCTCCTTGGCCTTGCCTGTGGCTGCTTCCCTTGTTTGCTAACGAAAGCCCAGTTTTACTCTGATGTCGGATGGCAGTGTGTTCATGGAAGGTGGGCTCAATCCCAGGAGATGATCCATAAGGACCCTAAGCCAAGTATGGGACAAGCCTCACTCTTTGATGATTTATTTTAGGGGCACACATGCCCTGGCCAACAGAACCTAACAAGGGTCCCGGTCGGGGGATTTCTTAGAAATATTTTTCTTCCTGAAAAAAGAGAAATGCCCAAGGAGATTGCTGCCACCCTCAACCATCTGTGGTCTCTCTGCTTTGAAAGCTGCCGTAAAGATATGAGGTATTGGAGCAGCAGCAGCCATTTTGTGACCATGAGGAGATGATAGAACAGAAAGGTACAAAAAGCCTGGGTCCTTGATGACCTCTTTGGCCACTGAACTGGAGACCACCTGCCTCTGAGTTTCTTCTTGTATATGAGATACTATATACCATTTTTGTTTAAATTACTTTTTGTTGGATACTCTGCTGAGAGCATCCTAATGGGTACAATCCCCATTTAATAGTTGAGAAAGCTAAGGCTCAGAGACTGGGTCATAGAGTCAGTGGCAGAGAGGGGCCTAGAATCCAGGAATTCCAGGTTCATCCAGGGCACTCTTCTCTGCCTCTGAACTCTGCAGAGTCTTAGGAACCCCCTGGGGCCCCCTCAAAGCCAAGGGTGCCAATGATTAGGCTCTGTGTCCCTGCCTCCCTTCCCCCACCCAAACCCGAGCATGGTGCCTTTTATGTGATTAGCCTTACTGGCTTCTCACTAACATTCGGTTTGAAACAAAGGCTATGAGACTTAAAAGTATTTTAAAACCACTGTCTCATCCCTCACCCTTCAGTTAACAACAGCGGCCAGCCCTTTGCCCCACCACAGGGGAAATGGTAAAGAAAATCTCTTTTCTAGGAGGAAACAGGGCATCGTATTTTATTTCCTAGGTTCAAGCCCGGAGATTCGAGCGAACTGCCCGCCCACGTGCTCGCACACGACCTGCAGACACACACCGACGCACTTCTGACGCATATGCGTGCGGACGCGCTGCTCACGTGATTTTGTCATCCTCTTAGCTCTCCCAAGCTATCAGGCACAGAGACTCAGTGAGGCCAGCACAGGTGCTGGGGCTCCTAGAAACCCCTGGAGGGCTGAGCGGAAGCAAAAGCTCCTGCCCGCGTTCTGGAAATGTCAGCAACCAGAGCCAGCCTGGTCATCTGGTCACGTCCTTGGGTGTTCCCGATTTATTTTAGGGACATACCTCCTATGTCTGGGGCTACCTCCATGCTTGAGACCCAGTTTCTCTTGGCTCCTACCACTCCCTCTCAAGGTGTCCCAGCGGGAAACCTTCCCTTGCTCGGGCTGGACAGAGTTCTCAAGACCTTCTGTCTTTCCCAGGGTGCAGATTCCCGAGCCAATCACTGCTAACAGGATAGCGTAGTTCAATGACGCAGAACAGGTAGTAACTTATGTATAAAGGGACTTGGCTCTCAAAACGGGGGTACGAGATTGCAAGTGTCTGCCCCTTAATCGACCCTGTTACAGCCTCATGAGAACAGCCACAAACTGCCTTTCTTCGCCTGCTCCTCTCTGCACCCCTTCCTCCCCTCCCTTCCTCTTCTCTTTCACTCCTTATCTATTTCCTCAATGCCTGCTATTCTAGGCACCCACTGCTGCGTCAGAAATGACCCCCAAATCTAGTGGCTTCAAAAGAAGACGATTTTATTATATCTCACGATTTTGGGGTTCAGAATTTGGTCAGGGCTCGGTGGGGTGATTCTTTTGCTTCCCATGGCATCTGCCGTGATCACTCAGTGGTATTTTTGCTAGCAGCCTGGCTGGTCTGGAGGGTCAAGGTGGACCACGTCTGGTGCCTCGGTGGGAAAGGCCGCAAGGCTGGGCTTCGCAGGCTGTTCTCCCTCTTCACACTGCCTCAGGCCCTCTCTACGTGGTATCTCTAGGTGAGTGGGACTTCTTATGTGGCAGCTCTAAGAGTGAGGGTTCTGAGAAACAGGGAGTGGAAGCTTCCAGGCTCTTACGGCCCAGTGTTTCTTTCACTATATTCTATTGGTCAAAGAAGTCACAGAGCTCACCCAGATTTAAGGGAGGGGAAGGTCTAGACTCCTTCTTCTAGAGGAGAGGGGGATCTGAGGCTAGACGTCCCGGTTTCCTTAAGTTGCAGGAGAAACTCTGGCACTGTCATGATGATGAATGGGGGTGGGGGGGGTGGAGAAAACCAGGCACGGCAAGGTTGCTCTCAGGAGGTGACTTTAGCGGTGGTGGTCGGGGGGAGATCCAGGAGAGAAGAGACTACAGTTAAGACAACTGGGGCTAGGAAGTGGTGCACAGGGGAAGGGAGGACCTTGGAATTGTCTTAATCTGTTTCACCTAAAAGCAGAGCCTAAAATGAAGACTTGGGTGTAGGTCCTTTGGGGGGGCAACCCCCAAAAGTGCAGTCAGGGGCCGGGGAGGTGACACGGGGAGGAGAAGGAAACCCATAAGGGGTGTGCCGAGGAGCAGTTGGGCATCTGGGACTCGATTGTGCCAGAGCCCCTGGGAGACTCTCGGGGCGGGGGGTCCCCACTCCGAAGTTGTCGACTGAAGAGCCCTGAAGTTGCGCTATTTACGCACCAGCTTCCCTCCCTCATTGATCAAGAGTTGATCAGGCTCCCAGCACTTTTGCCCTGCTCTGCACCAGGGACCATCCCAGGGCAGTCACCGTGTCCAGGAGCTGTCTGCAGGTGGCCTCGGGGGTGGCGGAGGAGGCGTGGGCAGGCCCCTGACAACGTCTGCCGAGACTGTCTATGATGAGAATCTGTCTTCCTCCTGCCATGGAATGTGCCGGGGGTACCTGTCACACTGTATTCCGTGTTAAAGATGCCCCCCCCCCCCGCTTGTGCAATGCAAACCCCTCCTCCACCTTCTTGCAAATTCATCGTTACCACCTGCATGGCTCACAGGCGCTTTGGGAGCCGGCAGATCTCTCTGGGGCACCCCAGGAAGGCTGAGTCCTAAGTCATGGTTGGCTCTGAGTCAGAATACTCAGGTGGAGACAAATGGCATGACCCGTTACCCCAAACTGGGCTCCTTCCAGCCCAGCATCCAGGAACAAGGGAAAGGGAGCACCTTGAGAAATACACGGCCAACTTCTGAGACCCCCTCTTGTGTCTTCTAGCGAACTTAGCAACTTAGCGAACACAACAAGGATGTACTTTGTCTGCAGAGGCCAGACCAAGCTAGTGGCTTCGTTCAGCCTTCGTGAACCAGTCAAGGAACATAACTCTCCCGCCCCACCCCCGCCCCTGCTCCCACTCCCCAGCCCCGTGGGGAGCAGAAGGGGCACTGCATGTCAAGCCCTGCACCCCAGTTCAGAGCCCCATCTCCGCCATTCCCTAGCTTCGTGACATGGAAGAAGTAACTCGACCCCTCTGAGCATCTGTCTCCCTATCATCACTCAGGCCTCTTAAACCCTAGCAGGCTGCGGTTCGTGATTCTACGAAGGAGTGCAACAGTGCGTTATCAGTGAACTGATATATAAAGTGCTCTGTGGGGAATGGTCTCAGTATTGGTTCATTCTCCTTACGTAGGAACCCCCCCCCGCCTGCCCATGCACTCTTGCCCTGCCCCCCACACTCTAGCAGGAGCTCTGCGTTCTCTGTTATGCCACAAAACCCATACCGACAGTTCTGCCTTTTCTAGTGGTCTTTTCCTGATAGGGGAGAAGGGGGCCCCCAGACCCCCAGCTCATGCATATGCCCTGAGATGTCTTGGGCCAGGAGTGGGCACACCCCGGGGGGCTCCATACACCAGTTCATGCCCACACCTTGTTTTGCGTAGACTCTGACGGGTGGTTTGTGTTAAGACTGGCAGGCCTTGCTGTTCCATGTGCTCTCAGTTAGGGGGACTTTTCAGCTGTTCTGGTTCTAAAATTATCTCTAGGCTGCCTTCTTGGGGTGCTCCTGGCTGCAGGTGACAGAAACCCCCAAGACGGGGAGGTCCCCAAGATGGTACTTCAAGGCTCCTCTCCTCTCTGATCCTCTTGGCTCTGCCTTTCTGGGTCCATATGTTGGTTTCAGCCTCCAACTGGTCCCAAAACGGCTGCCGCAGATCCAGGCATCTCATGTAGACCCACACCCTCTAGCAGCCAAGAACTGTCCCTTCCAGCCAGGAACGATATTCAAAACATTCAACAACCAGTACCGCAGGGCACCAACCAGTGAGAAGAAACTCCAGCTGAACATGTATGGGCCCGCAGAGTATCAGGAGTGTGTCCAGGGTTGCCGTCCTAAGAATAAGGAAGGCCCTCCACCCCCAAAATCAGTTTCTGGGGGATTACCATTGATTGGGTTAGAATGGTAAAGATTTGCCCCTGAACTGAGGAAGGAATCCCCTTTCTTAAGGGTAGACATTTGAATTTGATTTAGGTTCGTTTACCACTTTGGAAGTTAGGGAGCCCATCAATCTCACCTGTTCCCCAGGCTCATACCCTCACCCCCCGCCACCCCTGCAAAATCACAGGCTCCTTATGGTGGCCTCAGCTCCAACGTAAAATCTGTCCTGAGCGTCTTGGTTTTGCCCCCTTGCTTATTTCCACAACTGCCAAGTGCTTTATGCTTTTTATACAGTTGGTCTTATAATCTCTGCAAAGTACAAGCTAAGTACTCTTTGGTTCAATTAGGCCCATTTCATGGATGCACAAACTGAACTCTTTTTTTAAAAAAGATTTATTTATTTGAGAGAGAGAGTGAGCAGAGAGGGAGAGAGAGGGAGAGAGAATCCTCCCGCAGACTCCCCGATGAGCAAGGAGCTGGATGCGGGGCTCCCTCCCAGGACCCCGAGATCATGACCTGAGCCGAAATCAAAGGTCAGCTGCTTCGCCGACTGAGCCACCCATGCACCCCCCAAACTGAACACTTCTAAATGAGTCATCTGGAAGAGCCTAGAAAAAGATTCATCCAAGAGGCTTTGCAACAAACCAGCAGTTTCTGCTCAACTGCCTGCCTTTCTCCCTCTCTCTAGCTCACACCCCTTCTCCCCCTCTCCTTGGGCTTAATTGATAGGCAAATTATTGAGTGTTTGGCCAGGCTGAGGGCCAGGAAGCTGTTTATAGCCTGCAGATCTTGCCTTTTAGGTAAGGTGGGGACGAGTCTGCCAGCAACCATCAGATAATGGGCCTCTTCCAGTGACAAGGGCATGATGGATTTCCCCCATTCTTTGATATCAATGCTTTTGTTAGTTTGCATTTTATGCGGTGCAACCCAAGGCCTTTTGCAGAGTCTTATGTAATGGAAAATCATTCTGCAAGGTAGGCAGACCGGGCAAGGCCAGCACACAGAAACCGCATTCCTTATACACACGCACAGCTACCCTGCTGGGGCCCATCTGTGTTGGGGCAGCGACATTCGACATTCGTGGCACTTCGAGACCATAACAGAACACAGACACAGGCAAAGGGGAACACAGTTGCCTTTGCTAAGCTCCAAGGAGGCCCCTCTCCCTGTGCTTGGGTGAGTGGCTTTAAATTAAGAAAAGGAGGGACTTTAAGAAAGACAGAGGTAAGCGAGGGAGGAATGGGGTGATTATCAAAAAAGAAGGAGAAGTCAAGGGCACAGCCTTTATGGAAAACTGAACAGTAACCACTGTAGCTGACTAGAGGCTCACCCTATGAGCCAGCAATTCCCCTCCCGGGTGGATGCCCAGAGATCGCGCACTCGGATGTTCACCAAAGACATGCAAAAGAATTGCTGATCACGTTATTCAATTAGCCACAAATTAGGGACAACCCGGATGTTCATCAGAAGTAGAATGGATGAATAACCTGGTGCATTATCCATGGAGTATTATCCGACAATGAAAAAGAAAGAGCTCCGTCTTCGTTCGATACGTAGACAGCTCTCACAGGCAGAATGTGGACGAAGTCGACAACCAGGCTAAAGTAACCTATGGTGAGAGAAATCAGAAAAGCGGTTACCCATGGAATGGGAGGTGGGAAGGAGCCATCTGAAGGGGTAGTAATGTTCTAGATCTTGATCTCTGTGCTGGATGACACATGAATTGACTTTGTAAAAATTCATTGAGCTGTACACTTTTTACATGTATGTTACACTTAGGAGGTGTATATTTTATGTATGTTACCATGTGTATAGTTTATGTATGTTACTCTTCAAAGAAGGTTTGCAATAAGGAGGGGAAGAGGAGTAAGGGAAACACAGACATGCATCAATTTGTGAACGGGGTGGAGCCTGACTGTCCTTGAACCCATTTGTTCACTAATCCAAAGGGACCATCACTCACTTCACCTGTTCCTGGCAGCAGAGCTAGAATACATTTTTTTCTGGTGCTTAGCTTTCTTAGAATTTGTGGGCCGAAATTTCATAAGCAGAGATGCTTCTATTTAGAGTAAGGCCAATGGCATTAGAGGCTTATGACTTCATTCATTCACTCATTCATTCATTCATTCATTCAACCCTCAAAGCTGGGAAGAATTATATGATTCTGGAAGCCTTTGGCCAGAACTATTCATTTCTAGATGTTCTTTTACCAGCAATAAGACATTTCAAGGCACTGCAGGGGGGGAAAGTCAGAGGTGGGGTGGGGACTGCCAATGCTGTAAGCACTGCCTTCAACCCTCNTTCCCTAGATTCCTGCATTGGGGTGGGTGGGCTCATACTTGCTAGAATGGAGGGTGACAAGGCTGTGACAGCCTTGAAAGAGGGTGGATTTGTTTCCCAGGGCTGTCGGAACAAAGTATCATGAACTAAGAGGCATAAACAGTAGAAATGTACTCACTGTTCCGGGGACTAAAAGTCCAAGATCAAATTTCCCCCTTTTTATAAGGACACCGGTCACGCAGGATTAGGGCCCACCCTCATGACTTCATTTTAAACTTGATGACCTCAGTAAAGACCCTCCCTCCAAATAGCCTTCTGAGGGACTGGGGAGTTCAGACTTCAACATATATTTTTGGGGGACACAATTCAGCCCATACCAGAGAAGAATGAATCCACTCCAAGCACTGTCCCCACCCCTCCAGCCCCCCTTCTCCCCACTGTGTCTGGAGAGCAGCAGTTGGCAAAAGGCTGACAGGGACCAGAAGGTCCTAAAGCGCTGGGGAGAGGAAGGCAGTCGGCCTGAAGAATGAAAGTTCCGCCAAGACAGAAGGAGGAGAAGCTATGGAAGCTTCGTCAGGGCTGCGGGCACAGGCTCAGGAGACAGGCAGGTCTGGTTCAAACTCTGATGCTGCTCACGGTGGTACACTCGCGTTGTACGACCTCGAGCAAATGAAAGCTAGGTTCTTTAAGCCTCGGTGTCCCCGTTTCTGAAGTTGGAACTTCAGCGGGTGCCTGGGGGGCTCAGTCGGTGAAGCATCTGCCTTCGGCTCAGGTCATGATCCCAGGGTCCTGGGGTCAAGTCCCTCGTAGTGGGCTCCCTGCTCAGCGGGGAGTCTGCTTCTCCCTCTGCGTCTGCCCCTCCCCCCTGGTTCTGCGCACATGCACGTGCTCTCTCTCTCTCTCAAACAAATAAACAGAATCTTGAAAAAAAAAATGAATTCGACACTTCAGTTCCCACTTCCCAGGGGTGTCACAGGGCACGTGAAGTGGCTTGCGCTGTGCTTGGGGTACAGACAGCACATAAGACATGTGAGGAATCATTGTTTGATCCTAAAAGAAACTCAAGGAAAGCAGAAGCACTAAGTCAGGGCTTTAGTCGCTGTACAGAGAGCACTTTTCAAATGATTAATCAGGTTTTCAATTATTTCAGTCAGATGTGGATCTGTTTGTTTTTTACACAAATACCACAGAACGGTTCTATTTTTTTATGATTTTATTTATTTATTTGAGAGAGAGAGAGAGAGAGAGAGAGAGAGCATGAGTGGAGTGAGGGGCAGACGGAGAGGGAGAAGCAGAGTCCCTGCCAAGCAGGGAGCCCAATGCGGGACTTGATCCCAGGACCCTGGTACCATGACCTGAGCCGAAGATGCTTAACTGACTGAGCCAGCCAGGTGACCCCCCCGGCCCCCCACAGAAGGATTCAAGGTGCAGAGTACCTCTGGGCAGTATATGCCCTGGGTCTCCAGGTCCACATCCCTAGGATTTTGCCAAGTGTAACTATGATATCTATATATTTAAAATTTTTTGATTACACAAATGGGATGGCAGCAGATGCTGTCCCACCCACTCACATTCCCTGGATCGCCCCCACCCACCCATCCGGAGAGGCATCTGCAGGCATTTTGCTCAAAGCCTCCCTCTTTCTGAATCTCTCTGCATGAGTACGCTCTCTGGCCAAGGAGGTGCTCACTGGTACTTTCCGGGCTGGCTGCAGGTCCTGGGGAATGGATGCCCCTCAAACAAGGAGTGGCCAGAGTTGGCAGATAAATACCCCAGCTTCCTTGCCCCTCGGTGGCCTGATCCTGAGGCTTGTTCCACACGCGCTCTCGGTGGGTCCCCATGGGACTGAGCCCTGGTTGCCCCCCGTGGGAGCCCGCTCACTGACATGGCCTTTGCTGGCATCCTCCCCACCCTGGCTCACTTCCCTCTTCCCTCACTGTGCGTCACCTGCAGCCAGATTCTTGTCTCGAGCTCTGCTTTGGGGGAAACCCAGCTAAAACTGGGACGGTAATGTCACACACTGGTCTGCCCCAAACTTTCTCCGGCTGGCAGTATGGCTCCCAGATCTTTCTCTAGGCGCACATATGGAAAGACTGTGAATCACTCCATACCTGTTTAGGATGCTTCCAGCTTTTTGTAAAGAACAATATAGCAATGAGCAGCCTTGTACATGTATCTTTCTGAAAACGGGCAAATCAGAAGGCTAATCTTCTAGAAGTCCCCAGTTGCTGGGTGGAAGGCTAAGGGAAGAGTTTTGATCAGGACCCGGGAAGGGGCGGGGCTCTGACATCAAGATCGGAGGCGACCAGGAGTAGAGTGGTTCCAACCTGGGGACATTGTAGTGAGGAACCAGTGAGCCTAAGGAGGACACCCCCCCCGAAGAGTCTCCCCAGGGTTCTCTGTGCATTTAAGGGGGGCGTCTGTGTGTTCTCTCTGTGCTGGGCAGAGGGCCTTCCCTCAGAGTCGCTGTCTCCCAGAAGAACCCCCCACCCCACTGCCACATCTGTCCCATAGGCCATTGTTTTTCAAGCAAAAGTCTCCAATTTTCAGATGAAAAACAACTTGTTTGGCGAGCCTACACTCCTGAGATCTTCAGGCTCCTCCTTCGGGCTGACTGTTGACAAGAAATTAATGCTTCGGAGGAGGGTGGAAGGAATTGGTGATGAGGCTGAGAATGGGCCCACGGAGCACACAGGCAGCGTTTTCTATAACTTGGTCGCTCTGCCCCCTCACGAACACTTCGAGTGTCTACCTGATCGCCTGTCTGTTCTGAAAACAAATGTTAAACGCGTCAAGATACTTCCTGTTCCTCTCTTATTTGTTGCCTGCTGGCTACCTACTTGAGCTCCCCTAAAGATGCAGAGAAAGGTGCCCCAGACCTTGCTCTGGAGACTCGAACTCTGGGAGAGGTAGGTCAAGGCTGGAGGCAGCAATGGCCGCAGCCGCCCAGAAAGTCAAGGTTATTGACCTTGACCGAGGAGAAGGGAAGGGATGCTTCTTTCCCTGTCTCTTCCTTTTTCCTCTTTTGTTTTTCCTTTTCATCTTCTTTGTTTTCTCTTGTCATGGGAAGTGGGGAGCCGGGCAGAAGAGACACACGGGGACACGCGCACATCCTCAATAAAACCTTTGGGAAGGAAAGGGATCTGTGAAGAATCGTCAAAAGAGAGGGAGAGAGAGGTGTTTTGTTGGCTTTCTGCGGAGATGAGGTGGGGGTGCCACACCTTCTCTCTGTCCCTCGCTTGCTCTCTCTGTCACGCACACACACAAGCACCAAGTGAGGAAGTGAGTCCTGGTGAGAATCTCGAACGCCCACACCCCACCTGACTAACTCCAAAGCCCGCCATGGGCGTCAAGCCAGGAGAGGCAGGACAGTCAGCCCGCCACCTCCGCCACCCCACTTGTGAGGGGTGGCTCGGAGAGAGGCCTGCCCTCCCTGCCCTTGCGGGAGGCCCAAGACCCGCCTGGCCTCTGGGGATGTTCTCCTAGCTGCCGGGTTGAATTCTGACCCTGTTGCCAAAGGTGTGCGATTGCAAGGGGGGACGTCAGCAGCAGCCCAGGGGGAGGGGCGATGCTCACCCACATTCTTAGCTGTTGAGCAATTGCCCC
>NW_024423319.1:89808149-89827300 GCF_017311325.1 Ursus maritimus | reverse complement strand
ATCGGAGGCGACCAGGAGTAGAGTGGTTCCAACCTGGGGACATTGTAGTGAGGAACCAGTGAGCCTAAGGAGGACACCCCCCCCGAAGAGTCTCCCCAGGGTTCTCTGTGCATTTAAGGGGGGCGTCTGTGTGTTCTCTCTGTGCTGGGCAGAGGGCCTTCCCTCAGAGTCGCTGTCTCCCAGAAGAACCCCCCACCCCACTGCCACATCTGTCCCATAGGCCATTGTTTTTCAAGCAAAAGTCTCCAATTTTCAGATGAAAAACAACTTGTTTGGCGAGCCTACACTCCTGAGATCTTCAGGCTCCTCCTTCGGGCTGACTGTTGACAAGAAATTAATGCTTCGGAGGAGGGTGGAAGGAATTGGTGATGAGGCTGAGAATGGGCCCACGGAGCACACAGGCAGCGTTTTCTATAACTTGGTCGCTCTGCCCCCTCACGAACACTTCGAGTGTCTACCTGATCGCCTGTCTGTTCTGAAAACAAATGTTAAACGCGTCAAGATACTTCCTGTTCCTCTCTTATTTGTTGCCTGCTGGCTACCTACTTGAGCTCCCCTAAAGATGCAGAGAAAGGTGCCCCAGACCTTGCTCTGGAGACTCGAACTCTGGGAGAGGTAGGTCAAGGCTGGAGGCAGCAATGGCCGCAGCCGCCCAGAAAGTCAAGGTTATTGACCTTGACCGAGGAGAAGGGAAGGGATGCTTCTTTCCCTGTCTCTTCCTTTTTCCTCTTTTGTTTTTCCTTTTCATCTTCTTTGTTTTCTCTTGTCATGGGAAGTGGGGAGCCGGGCAGAAGAGACACACGGGGACACGCGCACATCCTCAATAAAACCTTTGGGAAGGAAAGGGATCTGTGAAGAATCGTCAAAAGAGAGGGAGAGAGAGGTGTTTTGTTGGCTTTCTGCGGAGATGAGGTGGGGGTGCCACACCTTCTCTCTGTCCCTCGCTTGCTCTCTCTGTCACGCACACACACAAGCACCAAGTGAGGAAGTGAGTCCTGGTGAGAATCTCGAACGCCCACACCCCACCTGACTAACTCCAAAGCCCGCCATGGGCGTCAAGCCAGGAGAGGCAGGACAGTCAGCCCGCCACCTCCGCCACCCCACTTGTGAGGGGTGGCTCGGAGAGAGGCCTGCCCTCCCTGCCCTTGCGGGAGGCCCAAGACCCGCCTGGCCTCTGGGGATGTTCTCCTAGCTGCCGGGTTGAATTCTGACCCTGTTGCCAAAGGTGTGCGATTGCAAGGGGGGACGTCAGCAGCAGCCCAGGGGGAGGGGCGATGCTCACCCACATTCTTAGCTGTTGAGCAATTGCCCCATGGCGGCCCGGGGCCGTGTGATCACAGAGGCCTCAAGTTCCCCTTCTGCGTCTGAGGCCCGTGTCAGAGGATCCTCCCACATGCGAGCTCTCCCCTCCCTTCCCCTCCCCCCGGCGCTGCTGTCCCCGCCCCGCGCTCCTCACTCTCCCTCCTCCCCATCTGGAGAAGTGGCATGGCAGAGGAGCTGCGAGCAGGGGCACTGGAGGGCGAGCGGAGTGGGGGGCCCTGCCCTGGGATCCGGGCACGACCAGTGACCCCCCCGCTCTGAGACCTTGCACAAGTCACTCAATGGCTCCGTGCCTCAGTTTTCTCATCTGGTTCTTCTGAGGGTCAGTATTTGGGAAGTGACTCTAGCACATGGTCAGCGTGGAATAAAAGTTTGTTAAATAGAAACAATTGCGCGTCCCCCCCCCCTGCCCCGGGAGCATAGCACCCCTTGATGGAAGGTCTGCAACTCATGCGGGGTCATTACAGCACAGCGAAGGACAAGAAGCAACTTCCAATTAGACGTCCTAGGATTTCCCAGCCAGTTCCCCTCATAGGGCAGCCATGTCTGGCCTTCTCTCTTCTAAGCCTTCTGGGGGCGCCATTTTGCCGTTTCCTTCCTCTCCCTCTTGAGGCCTTCAATTCTCTTGCCCCAGTCTGGGGGAGCCTCAGCCTGCCTGTGGAATTCTTATTGCTTTGTTCCCAGGGCAAGTCATCTCCCTTTGTCCCAACCTCTCTGTTCCGGATGGCACCCGGCTCTGATCCTTCTTCATGAAAACAGTGATGTGTTTTCCTGAACAAAAGACCCAGCTACTCTGGGTCTCCATCCTTAGTGCCCAACATGTGATCCTATTTAATCCTTAGGACAGTCCTGCGTGCTGAGTACTGCTATTACCCATTTCATAGCTAAGTAGACAATGGAGTAAAGAGATAATCACAGAGCCAGTTGGTAGAGGAGTTGAAGTTTGAACTCAGCTCTCTGTAACTGCCCCCAACCATGACCCCATACTGCCTTCACAGACCAAAAAATGAAAAGGAAAAAAAAGCTATTTAAAAAAATTTTTTTAAAGATTGTATTTATTTATTTGACAGCAAGAGAGCACAAGCAGGGGGAGGGGCAGAAGGAGAAGCAGACTCCCTGCTGAGCAGGGATGCAGGGCTCGATCCCAGGACCCCAAGATCGTGACCTGAGCCAAAGGCAGATGCTTAACTGACTGAGCCCCCCCAGGCGCCCCGAGAAAAAGCTATTTTTAGAAAGACCAGCATTTCTGTGCCTTACTCTGAGTGACCCTGCTCTACGTTCAGCTAAAAACACTATTGCTTCTACCACTATGGAAACAGTGCGGTAGTTCCTCAAAAGATTAAAAATAGAACTGCCATACGATCCAGCAATTCCACTTCTGGGTGTTTATCCAAAAGAATTGAAAGCAGAGACTCGAAGAGATATTTCTCACACCCATGTACATAGCAGCATTATTCACAGTACCCAAGAAGTGGTGGCAACCCAAATGTCCATCGACGGATGAATGGAGAAACACAATGTGGTCTAGCCATACAGTGGAATATCACTCAGCTTTCGAGAGGAACCACGTTCTGGCACCTGCTACGACACGGATAAACCTTAAAAACATGACGCTAAGTGAAATAAGCCAGTTATAAAAGGACAAACGCCGCATGACTCCACTTAGATGAGGTCCCCAGAGTAGTCAAATTCACAGAGACGGGAAGTAGAAGGGTGGTTGCCAAGGACTGCGGGGAGGGGGGGGGAGAGGGAGTTGTTCGATGATTTGGGAAGATGCAAAAGTTCTGGAAATCTGTTGCACAGCAATGCGAATATATTTAACACTACTGAATTGCGCTCTTCAAAATGGTTAAGATGGTAAATTTTACAGTATGTGGTTTTTACTACAATTTAAAACTTCTAAAAATTAAAAATAAACATATTCCCGAAGCGCCATTGCTTCTGAAAAGCTCAAGGTTTAATCCACTCTCTGACCTCACATGATTATTTTGAAATCTTCTTTGCAGAACCCGAGTCGCGGACCGTTAGATCTGAGTCTACGAGGAAACTGCTAAAGCTTCCCGGGCTATCTCCAGGCAAATTGCTTCTTTACACCCCCTCCCCCCCATCGGGCCTAGTTCAGAGATTCTTAACACCTTTGGGTCTCAGGAAAATCGGAGAATCTGATAGAAGCTGCCACCTCCCTGCCTCCACACCCCAAACATACACATGCAGTGACACAATTCGTTTTCCTTATGATTCAGAGGATTTCGGGATACCCTGGAGCCTCTCCAAGGACCCCGGAACAAGGGTCCCTCGCATTGCAGAGCTTCCCCTGATTGGCTCGACTCCATTGTTTATCATCTACTTTCCCTCTCAGTGCAATCAAGAGGAGAGGGAGCTTTTTATAAAAACCAGAATGGTGTCATATTATCTGGGTGACAATTCACTCTAAAGCATCTCTGTATGTACAAAGTGTGTGTGTGTGTGTGTGTGTGTGTGTGTGTGTGTGTGTGTGCATGTGTGTGCGTAAGTCCATTTACCATAGGGACAGTTAGTTAGCAATTAGAAAAACCTAATCAGGGGCGCCTGAGTGGCTCAGTCGTTAAGCGTCTGCCTTTGGCTCGGGTCATGATCCCAGGGTCCTGGGCTCGAGCCCCGCATCAGGCTCCCTGCTTGGCGGGAAGCCTGCTTCTCCCTCTCCCACTCCCCCTGTGTTCCCTCTCTCGCTGTGTCTCTCTCTGTCCAATAATTTTTTAAAAAATCTTAAAAAAAAAAAAAAAAAAAAAACCTAATCAGGAACCCACACTCCAGAAGTGGCTACTTAAATGTTAAAAATCCCTATCTAAATCTACACCAGAGGGTCCCTTAGTTCACACGGAGATCTTAGAAATATGAAGGTAGTTAAGATTATAGGTTCCGAGTCCTGGTCGGAGCAAGGCTAGGAGCGCAGCCGCCTGGCACCCTCAGAACAACACACCAGTCTGGAATTCCATTAGGTCCCCTATCATCTCCCCATTTTCAGAGGACTGTAGCGCCTGATCCCCCCAGAAGTGTGGCTGACCCTGCCAAAAGATCACTGCTCCTGCCTCAGCGCGGACTCGGCACCCAGAGTGCCCACTGGAGGGCGTGAGGACAGACTGGGCCGTTACCAAGCCCACAGGAACAAGTTACAGCGCTGTCCTTGTACCTGCTTCCTAATCAACGGTCATACAGCTGGTGGAACTCCATCTGAGGAAGGACAGGTAGAACCCCAACCTACTTCCCTGGCACATTTCCCTGGCCACAGGATCAGTTCCGGGAGGCCCACAGGCTGTCCAAGTCGGAAGAAGCTTAGCTGTATTCAGGAAATGAGCCTCAAGTGTCATCTGGACTCAGTTTCCCCCTCGCCCTCCTCCTGGCTCGGGCTTCCTTCTTAGACCCCCATGGTGATAGCCAGACGGCAGCAGCATCTCCTCATATTCATGCTGGTTCAAGTTCGGCATGGAAAGTCAAGAGGATATTTTCCTGAGAGCTCTCAGAAAAGTCCCCAAAGTGAGTCTGATTGCCATTTCGGTCTGACCTGGATCGGGTGGCCGTCTCTCATCCCATCACTGGTGCTGGGGAAAAGCTGTTCTGATAGGCCGGGCACGAGTCCCGGGCCGCTCCAGGTAGGGCTGTCAGCTCCACCAGGACCACGTGGCTTGAGAATAGTTAGGGGAGAGTAGTGAATTACAGCTGGTCCCCAATGCTTTGCCACTCCTGCCACTGAGGGGTGTAGCTCGTTTCCCATCCCCTTGCACCTAAGCCAGGCTTGTGCCTTGTTTTGACCCCCAAAGTATGGTAGACATAACATTGTATATTTCAAGGCTGGGTCTTAGGAAATCTGTGGATCCTGCTTTTGTGTACTTGGAACACACCCCCAAGAAGCCATGTGGAGAGGCCCACATTGAGGAGAATCAAGGAGCTCTGGCCAATACCCCCAAGCTGAGCTCCCGGCCAGCACCAGCACTATCTGCCAGCTGTGTGGGTGGGCTTATCCTGCACATTCCAGACCAGCGGGGGCTCCAGACACCCGGAGGAGCAGAAGCATCACCCAGCTGAGCCTGGTCAACTCACAGAACCATGAGAAATAATGAGGTGTTAATTGTTTGAAGTCATGATGTTTGGGGATAGTTACACAGCCGTAGATAGCTTATACAGGGTGACGCCCCAAATGAAAATCAGAAGGTTTTCCTAGAAATTACATGAGTGAAAGCTGGCTGTACAACAAACAAGATCTCCCCACGGTCATCTCTGTGTAGTCAACTCTGCCTGGCAACTGATGAGCTCAAGAGACACGGAATTTTCTGAAGCAGCATTTCAGTGTCCACTCACCAGTTTTGTCAGTGTCCAGAGACAGTTGCTAGAGCAGCAGAGGCCACTTCCCGATGCCGGGCTCATAGCTGTAGGGTTTTAAACATGGCCGCTCCGTTGGTGCCTCCTGGCCTTCCTGCATGTGGCAAAGATGGTGGCTCCCCAGCGGGTCAGTCCTGCAGGCTTCTGGGAGTCATTCCTGGAGACCTGGCCCAGAGTTTTCACAATAGCCCTTCTGTCACGGGTTGAATGGTGGTCTCCCAAAAGCTGCAGCCATGTCCTAACCCCTGGAACCTGTGCATGGGACCTTACTTGGCAAAAGGGTCTTTGCAGATGTAATTCAGATCTTGAGACGAAATCATCCTGGATTACCTAGGTGAGTGCTAAATCAATGATGGGAGCCCATATAGCAGATGGAAGAGAGGAGAAAGCCATGTGGAGACAGAGGCAGGATGGAGTGATACAGCCCCAGAGAATGCGGATGGCCACCAGAAGCTGGGAGAGGCAAAGGGTTCTCCTTTAGAGCCCCCCGAGAGAGCGTGGCCCCACCTTGATGTCAGACTTCTGGCCTCCAGAATGGTGGAGAGAATCCATGTCTGTTGTTTCAAGCCACTTAGTCTGTCGTCATTTGGTATCGTGGCTTCAGGGCATGAACACTCGTTCTGATGGTTCCATAAGCACCGACTTCCCTGTCTTAAATCCCTTTCTGCTTAAAATATCTGGAGCTCTCCCTTCCTTCCTTCCTTCCTTCCTTCCTTCCTTCCTTCCTTCCTTCCACATTTTATTTTTTTTTAAGTAATCTCTACACCTAACATGGGGCTCGAACTCACAACCCTGAGCTCAAGAGTCGCATGCTCTACCGACTGAGCCAGCCAGGCGCCCCTGGAGCAGTTTCCGTTTCTTCCACTGAACCCTGAGTGGTACGACTCCTCTCCCATCCCGGAAATGGAGGACCAAGCGAGCCAAGACCAAGAGCGCATAGGACCTAGGGACAGACTTAGATTTGAGCTCAGAAAACGGTACCATCAGTGGTTCTGCCGTCAGCCTCCCTGGCAGGTGCACTTCTCCCAGTTCAACAGAAGCACGGGTCCTGATGGGCTCTTCTCTTTGGTCACTGTGGTAGCAAGGCCTTATTTTTACTGTAAATTATTGCAGCCAGGGGCGCCTGGGTGGCTCAGTCGGTGAAGCGTCTGCCTTCTGCTCAGGTCATGATCTCACGGTCCTGGGATCGAGCCCCGCGTGGGCCTCCCTGCTCAGTGGGGAGTCTGCCTCTCCCTCTCCCCCTGCTGCTGCCCCTGCTCTCTCTCTCTCAAATAAATAAATAAATAAATAAATAGATAAATAAATAAATAATCTTTTAAAAAAATTATTGCAGCCGGCACCCCTGCTCACCTCTGCCAAGAGCCCACTCCCTCCGCAGTCTGGGAATGCAGAGCCAGGCAGGGCCCAGTGAGGCCCATCTCTCTTTCCTTCATCCCGTGGAGTCTAGAAAAGAGCTGGAAGCTGCCAGAGCTGGACTGAGAGGTTTTATCCCAATACCAGTGAGAGGCTCTAACCACAGTTACTTCCTAAACAGCAGGTTGCCTTAGTCTGCTTTTCTTCTCCAAACCAAGACTCTAACGTTTTCGTAGAGAAGCGGATCGTATGTGTACATGGGTGTCTCTGAGTCTGCGTGTCTGTGCTTCCGTGTGCCTTTCCGTGCGTGAGTTTGGACTTGTGCTTGGTGTTTGGACGTGTGTCTGTGTTTTTATGTGTGTGTTGACGTGTGTGTATTCATATGTGTGTTTCTATGTTTGTATTTATGTGTGTTTATATGTGTGTACATACGTGTGTATTCGTGTGCATATTTACATATGTGTGCATTCACGTGTGTGTTTATGTGTGTATTTACGTGTGTGGTTATACACATGTGTGTATTTCTATGTGTGTATGAGTATACACATGCCTATTTCTTTTTTTTTTCAATTTATCTGTTTTATTCTGTTACGTACTTTTTCTTCCATTTTTTATTTTGAAGTTACTTTATTTTTATTTATTCATTTATTTATTTTTAATGATTTTTTATTATATTATGTTAGTCACCATACAGTACATCCCCGGTTTCCGATGTAAGGCTCGATGATTCATTAGTTGCGTATAACACCCAGTGCACCATGCAATACGTGCCCTCCTTACTACCCATCACCAGCCTATCCCATTCCCCCACCCCCTCCCCTCTGAGGCCCTCCACATGCCTATTTCTATATCGTGTGTTCCTGTGTGTGTTTGTGTTTGTCTATTTGTGTGTGTGTGTGCGTGTATACGGGTGTGGAAAGAGAGTGTGGGGAGAAGTGAAGCGGCGGTGCTCGCGGTTAATACCATAAACTTGAGCTATTGTTTTCATAAATAGGAGGCAGGAGATGGCCTCTTGCTGCTTTTACCCCTGTGCCGTTGGAATGACAGTGCTCTGGAAGAATCCTTCTTTCGTGCTGCACACGTAAACCACAAAATCCAGGGTGGGCCAACTATGCCCCCTGGGAACCCAGGTTTTTCTGCCTTGTCCACGGAACTGCCACGCCTACAATGGCCTTGGTGTCGGGGAACAAAATAAAAACCATGGAGTGGTCCGCTGGTAAAGGTGACATCACCACAGCGCTTCTCGATAAATCCCCCGCGCCGCCAGCCTTGCTGGGTATTCGTGACGCATGCATCGTGCCCCTGGAGCTGTTCCAGCAGCTGGCTTTCCTGAGAGGTCCGCCTCCATCGGGCCCTCGGACAGCTCTCGCCCTTATGTGATGCCATCCCTACTGGATGAAGCAGGAGACAGAAGGACAAGAAGCTGCTGGTGGCTCAGGCCAGCTCCGTCACGTCCTACCTTGAGCCCAGTTCTCTGGAAACGAGTCTTCACAGCCCAGCCCTGCCTTGGACATGGGCTTTGGAAAGGAATCTTGTTTTTGTGCTGCTCACACCGTCCCCCCGCTGCTTCCAGAACCCTGCCTCTGGACTTCCTCTCCTGGGGCCCCGGGGCCCTTCGACATCCCCGGGGGCACCCCCCTCCGTCAGCCAGGCTTTGCGGGCCCCCGACACGCGCTGGGCCAGTGCTGCTCCCGCCCTTGCTGCGGAGACTGGACGTGTCTGGAGCTTGGGGTCCGGCCACGCTCCCCTCCCGTCGGGATCTTGCCCAGCTGCCGTGCTGACAGAAGCTTTGGCAGAAGGCTCGTATCGAACCTCGGCCTCCAGACCCCTTCAAACCCCTGCCCGCTCGCCAGGGTGCTCCCTCAAGAGCGCTGTTGCCCGGAGACCATCCCGCCGCCCTGAGCATCGCCCAGGGCTGGGGGAGCACCGTGACCCGGGGCGTCAGCCAGGGCACGCGGCCCAGGTACAGGTGCCCAGTGAGTGCAGAGCATCAAAAGGCAAGGAATAGAAGCCAAAGGGAGGGGCAGGGGCTGAGGAAGGGGGGGGGAGAGGACAGCGGCGGGGGTGGGGGGGGGCACACCCCACCCGATCCCAAAGGACGTCGCCTCCCGTGGGAGAGGAGACCGGGCTCGGCTGTTGCTTACTCACCGTGTCCTAAGTGCTGGAAACGCATCTTCACACCAGGCCCCACAACAGCGTCAATTATTCCTGCCTGTTCAGTGAGGAAACCCAGAAACCCAGCTGGAGTGACTCGCCCGCCATTTGGGAAGGCGGCCTGGTTCCCGCGTGTGCCCGCAGGCCACCACGGCCACTGGCTTGCCACAGATCTTTCTCTCTCTCTCTCAGACCTGCTGGTGGCTGGGGGCCCTCCCGGACTCTGGGCTGATGGAGCAGGGGGACAAGCACAAATGGCCCCGTCCCTCCTCCAGCCGTGGCTCTGTGTCCCCTCAGGGGCACCTGGGCTCTGGCCCCTTCTCCCCTCCCCGACTGAGTCTCAGAGCACCGTGGCCGCCACCAGGGCCAGCGCTCCCAGCAGCCTCCGTGCTGAAGCTTCTGCCATTCATCACGGAGGCTCCCTTGGACGTCTGTGTTAAGAAACAAATGTTCTCCCCCTCTAGTAAATCATGGGAAACATCACACACAGGGACAGCTGGTTAGAACACAAGCTACTACTTTCCTACAAGGTGAGGACACTGAAGGCTCAAAATGTACGCAGGGCCTCGCGTGGGCAGTGCCCGGCCTGCCAGCTCAGCACATCCTGGCTTGCCTCCGGGAGCCCCTCTGCCTCGGGCTGCAGGCCAGCTGGGCACCGTGTCTCCCTCCCCAGCCCTTGAGGAAACAAGGTCGTCTTTCTGGCTGGTTACCTGGGCCCAAGGCAGGCTTGGCAGACACGGCTCCTCCAGGCACCTCCCCAACACCTCAGCTTGATCGGCCTCTCCTCTGTCCTCGGGTTCTCGAAACCAGAACTCTCACCAACGTGGCTCCTGCGTCAGAAGGGGGAAGGGGGGGGACGACAGTGATGGAAAAAGCAACATTGGGCTGTAGATTAATCACATTATTGCACTCTTTTATAACCCCTGCCCTTTGGGGTGTTCTTTCTTCTCTCTGTCTTTGGGTGTCAAGATCTAGGCTCCCATCCTTCAAAACCTACTCTTTGGAATAAATCCTGTGTCAGTCATTTACACCTTAGTATAAATTTAAGTCAATGAAAAAATTCTCTCTTCCAGGAGGGTTTGCATTTAAATCTTTCTGGATGGAAATTGTTATGCGATGAGAGATTCATCCCCATCAAAGGAGTTTTGACTCATAATCCTGTAAAAGAGAGGCATTTTTGGTGGGTACAATACTCCCACAGACGGAAAATGCCACAACTTCATCTACCTGTCCTGTTCCCAAACTATCTTAGGTCGACTTCTTCCCTCTCTGCTTTCTTACCCTTTCTGGCTTCAACTAATCCCGGGGTTTGAGAGGTTTGTTGACTCACTTTTATGATTCATCTCAGAATCATCAGATTTCAGGGCTGGTGGGACCTTGGAGGTCAAATAATGCAAGTTTCTAGATGAAGAAACAGAAACTCAGAGAGAGATAAGTGAGAGGCCCAAGATCCCGCAGCAAGTTACAGCAAAGCTGGGACCAGATGCCAGATCTCCTGGTTCTTGTAAATAGCTCTTAACCCAACGCCAACGCTGTCTACACAGTGGAGTGCAGGCGGAGGTCCCTGCTCTGCTCAGCCACAGAGCATGGCCTGTACCGGGGGCCTGGCCCTTCCACGGTTAATGACACAGGCAGCCTTTGTGTGGCTTGGGAGGAATGTTCCTACACAACGAGGCCCATGGAGCTCCCCTTATGGCCACAGGGTCCACCAGGGGTAAGGGGTAAAGAAACCTGAGCAAAGGTCGCTGTCATCCCCATCCAAACTTCTCTCCTGAGTTTTGCAAGAAGGGGCTTTAGTTTTATTTTTCTAGCAGCCCAGAGCTCTTCACCCTTCAAAAGCAGAGCCACCCTTGGCCAGACTCACCGAACCAGCTTTCTGAGTTACTTCCTTCTCACCAGACAACACAAGGCCCCCTCTCGCCTATCTGAGATCAGCCTTGGCCTAAATTTGATCTGAATCTATCCCAGAAGTATAGGCCAAAAGCAGAGAACCAGAAACAACATGTGGTCCTCATTTGTCAAGTAGGGATCATTCTGGCACCTTCCTCCGGGCTGTTGTGACAGTTAAATGGAGTCAAAACATGGAAGACAGTCAGAATGGTGCCTGCTCATAGTACGTGCTCACTTAAAGTTACCCATAATGTCTTTGGTGCCTCCCTTCAAACCCCCCAGACGTCTCTTTACCTCTCCCCCTGAAACTAAGTACTATGAGCTTAGGTTTAAAAAGGTTGGGGGAGGGGGTGCCTGGGTGGCTCAGTCAGTTGAGCACCTGACTCTTTTTTTTTTTTTTAAAGATTTTATTTATTTATTTGACAGAGAGAGTGGCAGCCAGCGAGAGAAGGAACACAAGCAGGGGGAGTGGGAGAGGAAGAAGCAGACTCCCAGCGGAGGAGCCTGATGTGGGACTCAATCCCAGGACCCCAGGGATCACGCCCTGGGCCGAAGGCAGACGCTTAACGACTGAGCCACCCAGGCGCCCCGAGCACCTGACTCTTGGTTTCTGCTCTGGTCCTGATCTCAGGGTCGTGAGATCAAGCCCCCCATTGGGCTCTACACTCAGCACAGAGTCTGCTTGAGGTTCTCTCCCTCTCCCTTCCCCTCTGTCCCTCCTCTCGCGCTCTCTCTCTCTCTCAAATAAATAAAATCTTAAAAAAAAAAAAAAGGTTGGGGGCAGGAAGGGAGGGATGTTAAAAGAAACCTGTGCAGGAATTTCTGAAATTGATCTGAAAAACTGAAATACACTGACCATACCCACTTTATCCTGACATCAGGCCAAACCCAACAAAGAAACTAATAAGATAAACAAAGTTCTGGTGTGATATGGAGAGAGAGAGGGAACGTGCATGCGTGCGTGTGTGTGTGTGTGTGTGTGTGGCAGGAGTTGTATAAGTCCCCCCTCCCCTGAAGCTAGCCTTATTCTACATCAAATTATTATTCTAGAACCTGTTTTTGACATATACCTTGTTTCTAACATACAGGTTAGTGCTAAGAAATTAAAGAACGAGGAACAGAAGGTAGGATGCTCTGAGGGAGCCAACGCTACATAAGTATTTTAACTTCCAAACAAACTTGAATTCCGCACACACCACTCTCTCTTTCTTCTCACCCCTTTACACCGTGGAGCACTAAATCTGTGGAGCTCTGAGCTGGCCACCAAAGTGGCCCACAAACATCACCTTCTCCTTCATCTGGGTGCTGAATCACAGTAAAGGCTGGGGAACCACTGTGTGGAAGTGTGGAAGCTTCTGTCGGGGCTGCCTTCAGAGCCCCAGTGATCACAGTCTGGCGTTTATGGGCTCAGGGTAGACTGAGCAGCCAGCTGTCTGCACCAGGAAAGTCCCTTGGCCGAAAAATATATCCCCTACTGGCCTGTAGCAAATGCCTGAAATTCCACCATTAGCAATGCATTCCTTTGGTTATGCCACGCCATTCTCAGGCCACAGTTTTCAAGTGAAAATGCCCCTCCGGGGAGTAACACGTGAAGACTCTGACAATTAATGATGAATGAGTGTTTCAGCTCGTTCCTGAGAGAGGTGAGCATTGGCTGCCTGGCTGGTTGGAGTGTGTGGCCGGGGGCAGAGGAGAAGGAGCATGGAAGAAGGAGGGGGATGTGGAAGGCTGAGGGCAAACTTGGACAGTTGGGTCATTATGACACTTTTAAAACGTGGCCTTCATTCTTTGATCCTCCTTCCAATGAGAGGTGGGATTTATGGCCTCTCCCCTTGAATGCAGGCAGGCTTGTGACTGCTTCAACCCAGAGAGGGTGGCTAAGGCATCCCATGTAACCTCTGAGGCTTTAGAGTCCTAAGAGGCCATGCAGCTTCCTCCTGGTTCTCTGGAACTCTCACTTTGGGAGCCCTGGGTCATCATGTGAGAAGTCCAAGTACCCTGTGACCACATGCCGGAAAGACCACTCTGGTGGACAGTGTGAGCTGAGCCTGGCCTGCCAGCCGTCCCTGCCAAGGCTCTACATATCTGAGTGAAGACTCCAGAATAATCCATCTGCCGGCTAAATACCAGAGAGACCTCCCTCAATACATTGAGGACAAGAGTTGCGCAGTCAAACCCTACCCGAATTCCTGACCCGTGAAATTATAGCATATCATAAAGCAGTTGTTTTAAGGCACTCGGGACTAGAGGCGTGTGTTATGCAGACGTAGATAACTGGAAGTGTCATGGGCCCAGAACCTGGCCTGATCGAGTCAGCCTCGCAGTCGGCTGAGACAGATGCTCTTGGGATTGGGATTGGGGGCCGGGGGCGCGGCAGAGCTGGACTCCCAAATAGGACAGGCTGATCCATCAGAATCCAACTACCTCGAGTCCCTAGAAATAATGCCCAGCCCACACTTGGGGCTTGCACCTCCGGCCCACTTCTGGCTCATTTACCTGCTAGCCCACAGAAGCTTCCAGGGTTGGGAGCAGAGGACTTCAGAGAATCCTGCTCGCCTTCCTTCACAGACGAGGACACTGAGCTTCCAGGAGGTGAGGCAACTTCCAGCTTCTGGCAACTTCCAGCTTCTCGTGTCCACTGCGGGACCCGGTATCCGGCTCTTCAGACCCCCCAGAGAGTCACAGGTGTGGGCTCAGAAGCCAGGAAGGCCTGGGTTCAAGACCTGGCTTCTTCACCTCCTGGTTTTGTTGGCCTTGGTTGGGTGACTCAGTTTCCCCATGTGTGAAATGGGGACAGCAGAGCCCTGTTCACAAGGTTAATGTGAGAGTTCCGTGACATGGCATGCGGCACAGCCCTGGCACACCCAGGGGTCAGCTTTGCCCCCTCCCTCCCTCCGTGGCCCTTTCCACAGCACTCAGGAAGCCCGGCAGGGAGCACCTGACAGGCTCCCTCTCTCACCCCTGTCCTGTGGTAGCAGGGTGGAATGAAGACGCCTCTGGAGACCCCCAGGGGGGGCAGGCTGAGTGGCCCGGCTGGACCCTGAGCGCTCCCTGAAGCCCACTAGCTTCTCCATGCTCATCCCCTAGCCCAGACCGGCTCCCTCAAAGCACCCTCTTTTCAAGGGAGAGCCTCGGGGTCCGGAGGCTTCTCATTAGCAGAATCAGCGGGCTGTGCTTCGGCCCCGGGTTTTCCATTCCTTTTCCCCAGCGACCTCTGCAACAGAGCTGTGGGATGGGGATAGGCCAGGAAATCAAGTCAAGCGATCAAAAGTCCTCCACACCAACCACAGCCAGTCCTGATGGCGGCCCCTGAAAATCTGCCCTTCAGATGGCCAAGGACCACGCATCCCGGAGGGGCCCTCTTGCATAAGGAATCTGGAGATCCCAGATCCCTGACATGTCTGTGAGAGGTGCAGGGGGGAGGAAGGGAGGGGTGGGGAGCCTGAACCATAAGGAAGCTTCTGTCTCCCCAGCTCGTGGGTGCCACCCCCCACCCCAGCGCAGCCCAGGAGGAGTCAGCTGCACGTGGCAGCCAGAGACACTTTCCAGGCCTGACAGGGCAGGGTAGGGCAGGGCAGGGCAGGGCAGGGCCAAGTGGGGTGGGCCCGCCCAGAGGCCTCCTATCGTTGGGGAAATCTTTTCATCACAAATGGCTAAGTTCTGTGAGCACGTTGTCGCTGTTCTGGAAAAACAGACTGTTCTTAAGGGAGGGATGGTGGAGTCGGGAGGTTTTTTGAAAACGTGATGGACGTGAATATAACACCTTTTTTTCTTCTGTGTAAGCGGTAGTCACCGGGTCTGTGTACTCTCCCCCTCGGGTGTTTTCCAGACTCCCCGCCCCCCTTCTTCCTTTCCATTCTGACCTACTTTGGGCTCCCTCAGAAGCAGACTCGGAAAGTTTATTTGGAGGAACCGAGTGGCGTTGGGGAGGCCAGGCGGGGATGGGAAGGAAGCGTCATCAAGAAAGCTAGGCCTGCCTCGGGCCACCGGGTTCAAGGCGCCTGCCTCGGAGTGTCCCACCCCTGTTGGGGGGGCAGGGAGCTGAGTAATGATCTTCCTACTCCTGTGGTCTCCGGCTGAGAGCCTGGCCTGCGTGGGGCCTCGAGGCAGCCCTCGGGCCGGAGGTCACAGAGCTCACAGCGCCCCGCTGACACACACACACACACACACACACACACACACACACGGACTGGGAGTGCGGGGGATCTCTGGGCAGGGCGACACCTGCGCCCGCTGCCACTTCCCTCCCTTCAGACCTGTCCCTGTCACTTGCCACGATGTCCACATCCATGTCCCGGGCACCTGGAACTCAGCAAAGGTCACCGTCATCCCCCGGATTCTCCCTCTGAGTTTCTGAGGAGGAAGGCGAATGGCAGAAAGAGCCCCGGAGAGGGGCAGAATGTTCCCTCCCGGGGGTGTGGACAGGAGTCCCCTCCCTCCCCTCCATTGCGGCCTTCAGAGGAGACAGGCCCTGGCCGCAAGCTGCCCTTGCTGTCTTTCCAGAACGGCCCTGCCTCATTCCACGCTCCCCCCTGGCCCCCGAGCGCCCTGGAGCCTGAGGGTGGGCTTGGCATTTCCTCAGCCTTCGCTCTGGCGGGCCCCAGACCTCACCGGGCTTCGCTGAGCCTCGGCGCTCTGTTGACTTGGGCCCAGCTGTCATTGCTGCGGCCAAGCCTTGACACGGAGCCGTGAGGTTTGTTTTTATTTTCTGTTTCGAAGGCTCCTTCTCTCCCAGGAGCAGGAGGTGATGGGGAAGCTGTAATTTGCTAAACAGGCATTAATCTTCACATCAACCCCGACAGGCAGGTAGAGCGTCTCAGTCAAAACACACGGGGCTGTGATGAGACGGGGCTGGCAGCCTGATGCGCGGGGATTTGCACTTGGCTGAGCCGGCTTCCCCCAGGCGGAACTGCTGACCTCGCCCCCCGGCGCTGTGGCCCATGGAGAACGTTCTCTCTGCAGAAGGGCAGGGGAGCCAGGCGTCAAGGGCCATTCCACTGCTCCCGAGGCACCCCCAGTCTCTCTCCAAGCCCTCCTCTCTTGGACGGGATGGAGGGAAAGTGACGCGGCCTTGGAGGAAGATAGACGTGGGTTTGAATCTTGCTCTGTCACTTTTTTCCATGCAGCAAATATTAATGAGTCCCTATTACGTTCCGGGCACTTTTCTGGTTGTGGGAATATGGTGATAGATGTTGGGGTTTCGGGAGGGTCCATTAATAACGCTCTTTTTTTCTCCTTCCGACCGATTGAGAAATGGACGTGGAAGTCCAAAAGGTGGGGTTCCAAATGTCCTTTATTACAGAAAAGGCTATCTTGGCAGATACGGCTTGAGGTCTGTCACAACTATTGTCTTGCTGACACTCGCTCCAGTGTCGATCGGACCCGCTGGGCTCCAGGCAGAAGTGAAGACCACGGCGAGCAGAGATGGTGTGCTTTTTCTGGGCAGGCCGCCTCTCAGAGGGGGCGCAGAAGGGGCTGAACCCCCCGGAACCTAGAGTTGCCCCAACTCATCAGATAAGTCACTTGCCTTGTCTGCGTCCCCCAAACGTATTCCCTGAGATAAGGATGTGAGTGCAAGTCGGGTATTTGGGGGCAGATCCCAGGAAACATGGGGAGGGCAGGGGGCCACAGGCCAAGAGTCCAGAGCCTGGTATGCAGTAGGCGCTCAGTAAACGATCATTCTTGCCCACTCCTCCCACCATCCTGACGCTTTGGGGGGTGTGACATTAATGGCAGTGGGCTCCCCCACCCCTGGGCAGCAGTGACATGGCAGAGGACAAAGCTGAGGGGATCAGAAGGAAGGAGCCCCCGCTTGCGGCTGGAGGGGGAAACAGAATGACTCAATGACTGTCCAGGGCTCAGCACTCCAGATTTTCCCCAGGTCTAGAGAGTTCTGACTGGGGCCCCAAATTCGTCTTCCCTTGACACCAGAGATGTCCCGGTGTGGGTGGGCACACGCGTGCGTGCACGCGTGTAACAAATACAGACACATGTAAACACACAACACACGAATTACCCCCATTCACACATTCACAACATGTTCTTGCACGTATAAAAACGCACGCTCGCGCACACGTATTCATTCACCCACACGCTTCACCTTTTTTGTTGCTGTCTGTGATCCCATCAGGCAGGAAAGGTCTTAAAGAGCAGCCCTGGCAAGGTGACCTCTTCAGTAGAAATCAGCCTCTGTCTGTGTGAAGCTTTGTACCCTCCCTTCTAGTCCTGCCTCCTGCCCTCCCACCCCCGCAAGAGCAAGTCAGGAGGTAGGCCTGGCTCTCCGGCTTCTGCCCTTTCTTCCAGAAAGTCGCAGCTTGGGAGGAATCCAGAGTGAGGGCATCTCCCTGGAACATGAGGTGGAGGCCCCGTGGCTGTGACGAGCCCTCTTCCCTGGGTCAGGGGCTCTCCCCATGCAAGGAAAAGGGGAGAACAAGGCTCAGGGCCGGGCCTTAGGGCAGGCTGGTGCTCCGGCTCCAGGCCAGTGCTCACTGAGCAGGTCATGCTCCACAGGATGCTCGGAGGTAAATGTGTCTGCTCACCGACCTTGCAAGGCTACCCCGCCCCCAACCGGACAGCGGGCGTATGCCTTCGGCACAGGCGACGGTGCCGGGCACACACCCTGTCTTATCCGATGGACAGGTCAGCCTTGCTCAGAAAGGACCTGCGGCCCTTATGGCCACGTTGACCTCAGCCAAGAGATGGGCATTCTGGGGGCTGGCAGTTCTGTGGACAGCCTGAGGTCAAGGTGAGACAGATTGTAGTCACTGAGAGAAAGGGAGGCAAAGGAACCATTGCTTTCAGGACCCCAGATGCCGGTGTCTCATTGTAAGGGAGGATGGAAAGGGTCATTTTTTCCTACATCCTACGGTTCCAGGTTTCGTCTTATTGGATGGCTGCCGTGGGGGATTGCCCCTTGTTTCTCAGGCTGGCAGCACATGGAGAGATTAGAGATGGAGTCTAGAACATGCCAGGTTGGGCCAGCTGAGGGATAATGTCCATCAGCCCGGCAGGAGGGGAAGCCACTGTTGTGCCCTGGCCCGGTCCCCAGCCACCTCCCTGGGCATTAAACTCAACCACCACGGAGGCCTCTCCATCCAGTAAAATGAACTTACAATCTGGAGGCTGACCTCAAATTAGAAACAAGGAGATCAAAGCTTTTTGAGTTCCGTTCGTTAGTCCCATCATCAAAAAGCCCCCAAAGGGAGTGGAAGAGGAACTGGGTGGTGCTAACATTAGCATCAAAGTCAAGAGCTGTCCCAGGCTGGGAATCAGCCTGGCAATAAATTGCAAGTAGCCCCACGGGGAGCCTGGTGAGGGCTCCTTATGGGGACCACCAAAAGCTGAGACACCACGTCAGTTAACTTTTGTTGTGGAGCGAAACATCCCAAAACAGTGGCTTAAAGCGACCGCCGCCTGTGTGTGGGGCGCCTGAGTGGCTCCGTCGCTTGGGCATCGGGCTCTTCGTTTCAGCTCCGGTCGGGATCTCATGGGTGGTGGGATCGAGCCCCGCCTGGGCTCCGTGCTTGGTGGGGAGTCTACTTGGAGATTTTCTCCGACTGCCCCTCCCCCGGCTCCCTCCCTCCCTCTTTCTCTCTCTCTGGAATAAATAAGTCAATCTTAAAAAGAAAAAGAAAAAGAAAACCACCACCACCACCTGTGTTGCTCCTGTGTCTGCTGCCCTAGGTCATTTGGGCAGGGCTCAGCAGGTGCCCTCACGCAGAATGAGGGATGAGTGAGAATGCGTGTTTACTGAGCACCTAGTACGTGCCAGGCTGCGACTCTCAGCCTTCGGGCTTCCTCTGGCCTCCAGAGCCTACTGGCTCCCACCTGGGTTAGGCTAGCGGCGAGTTGACAGCCCTCCAGGAAGTCCTCAGAGACAGAAGGGAGATGGGGGATCATCTCCCAGGGGGGATCTGCTCAATGGCCTTTCCTTTATTGACTGCCTACCATCCCTGGCCCTCAGCCAGTGGTCACCCCAGAAGTTCTGCTTCAGAGGGCTGGCCACAAGCTGGAGCAAAGAGCTAACTAGGACCACGGCCCTCATCCCCCTGCCAACAGGCCTGGATTGGTCACAGGGT
>NW_024423319.1:89804741-89808139 GCF_017311325.1 Ursus maritimus | reverse complement strand
GGGCACACGCGTGCGTGCACGCGTGTAACAAATACAGACACATGTAAACACACAACACACGAATTACCCCCATTCACACATTCACAACATGTTCTTGCACGTATAAAAACGCACGCTCGCGCACACGTATTCATTCACCCACACGCTTCACCTTTTTTGTTGCTGTCTGTGATCCCATCAGGCAGGAAAGGTCTTAAAGAGCAGCCCTGGCAAGGTGACCTCTTCAGTAGAAATCAGCCTCTGTCTGTGTGAAGCTTTGTACCCTCCCTTCTAGTCCTGCCTCCTGCCCTCCCACCCCCGCAAGAGCAAGTCAGGAGGTAGGCCTGGCTCTCCGGCTTCTGCCCTTTCTTCCAGAAAGTCGCAGCTTGGGAGGAATCCAGAGTGAGGGCATCTCCCTGGAACATGAGGTGGAGGCCCCGTGGCTGTGACGAGCCCTCTTCCCTGGGTCAGGGGCTCTCCCCATGCAAGGAAAAGGGGAGAACAAGGCTCAGGGCCGGGCCTTTTAGGGGCAGGGCTGGTGCTCCGGGCTCCAGGCCAGTGCTCACTGAGCAGGTCTGTGCTTCCTCACAGGATGCTCGGAGGTAAATGTGTCTGCTCACCAGACCTTGCCAAGGCCACTCCCCGCCCCCCCCCCAACCGGACAGCGGCTATGCCTTCGGCACAGGCGAACGGTGCCGGGCACACACCCTGTCTTATCCGATGGACAGGTCAGCCTTGCTCAGAAAGGACCTGCGGCCCTTATGGCCACGTTGACCTCAGCCAAGAGATGGGCATTCTGGGGGCTGGCAGTTCTGTGGACAGCCTGAGGTCAAGGTGAGACAGATTGTAGTCACTGAGAGAAAGGGAGGCAAAGGAACCATTGCTTTCAGGACCCCAGATGCCGGTGTCTCATTGTAAGGGAGGATGGAAAGGGTCATTTTTTCCTACATCCTACGGTTCCAGGTTTCGTCTTATTGGATGGCTGCCGTGGGGGATTGCCCCTTGTTTCTCAGGCTGGCAGCACATGGAGAGATTAGAGATGGAGTCTAGAACATGCCAGGTTGGGCCAGCTGAGGGATAATGTCCATCAGCCCGGCAGGAGGGGAAGCCACTGTTGTGCCCTGGCCCGGTCCCCAGCCACCTCCCTGGGCATTAAACTCAACCACCACGGAGGCCTCTCCATCCAGTAAAATGAACTTACAATCTGGAGGCTGACCTCAAATTAGAAACAAGGAGATCAAAGCTTTTTGAGTTCCGTTCGTTAGTCCCATCATCAAAAAGCCCCCAAAGGGAGTGGAAGAGGAACTGGGTGGTGCTAACATTAGCATCAAAGTCAAGAGCTGTCCCAGGCTGGGAATCAGCCTGGCAATAAATTGCAAGTAGCCCCACGGGGAGCCTGGTGAGGGCTCCTTATGGGGACCACCAAAAGCTGAGACACCACGTCAGTTAACTTTTGTTGTGGAGCGAAACATCCCAAAACAGTGGCTTAAAGCGACCGCCGCCTGTGTGTGGGGCGCCTGAGTGGCTCCGTCGCTTGGGCATCGGGCTCTTCGTTTCAGCTCCGGTCGGGATCTCATGGGTGGTGGGATCGAGCCCCGCCTGGGCTCCGTGCTTGGTGGGGAGTCTACTTGGAGATTTTCTCCGACTGCCCCTCCCCCGGCTCCCTCCCTCCCTCTTTCTCTCTCTCTGGAATAAATAAGTCAATCTTAAAAAGAAAAAGAAAAAGAAAACCACCACCACCACCTGTGTTGCTCCTGTGTCTGCTGCCCTAGGTCATTTGGGCAGGGCTCAGCAGGTGCCCTCACGCAGAATGAGGGATGAGTGAGAATGCGTGTTTACTGAGCACCTAGTACGTGCCAGGCTGCGACTCTCAGCCTTCGGGCTTCCTCTGGCCTCCAGAGCCTACTGGCTCCCACCTGGGTTAGGCTAGCGGCGAGTTGACAGCCCTCCAGGAAGTCCTCAGAGACAGAAGGGAGATGGGGGATCATCTCCCAGGGGGGATCTGCTCAATGGCCTTTCCTTTATTGACTGCCTACCATCCCTGGCCCTCAGCCAGTGGTCACCCCAGAAGTTCTGCTTCAGAGGGCTGGCCACAAGCTGGAGCAAAGAGCTAACTAGGACCACGGCCCTCATCCCCCTGCCAACAGGCCTGGATTGGTCACAGGGTGGCTGAAGATTCCAAGAGCAGTAAGCACATTGAAGCCTCAGCTTACCTGACGTTTATGACTTGCCAAAGCAGGTCAATGACCAAGTCCAAGGTCAGCATGGGAGGGCACTACCAAGGGGCAGGGAAGGATCTGGGGCCAGTTTTTTGCAATCCACCACAAGCAGTGCGGCAGGTGTCGCCACCCAGCCTGGTGGGGAGGGTCGACTGGCACAGACCTCCCCGCGGAGACGCAGTCCGGAGCCCCACCTCGCAGCGGGCTGTGGGCTTACGCGGGACGGCACCACCTCGGACTTCTATCCCCAGCCCCAGGTCCCAGCACCAGGCGGCCGTGCAGAAGAGGCTTCTGGAGTGCGGGGAGAGATATTGAATGCACATCACTTTCTGGCAGCAAGGTGGGCAGCAAGACAACTTAAACCTCATCTGGACTCTCCAGAGCCCTCTGTGGCCTGGGGGCCTCATCGGGTGTCCTTGTTCCAGACCGGGGACACCTAGGGTTTGTGCCGACACACGATTACTTTCACCTCTCTCTTTTGAAAAATGGCCCATGTTTAAGGATTCATAAAACTTAGGAAATGCATCACTGAGCCTATAACGCCGTGAGAGCCCCATGTAGAGAACGACTTAAAAAGAAGATTCATCAAACTAATTACTTCTCCCCCCCAACCCCCGCCCCCACCCCGCCCCTCTTTCCGCTCAGCTTGCTCAGAAAGATGTACAGCCTCATCGGCTAGGCTGCTCCGAAGCCAGACTCCCGGGCCTGCTTGTGTGGGAGGGGCCGCGAGACACCCTGGGCCTCGATCTTTCTCCGACTTTCTGGGCAGACAAGAGTTCTTCCTGCTGATTCATCTATTCTGGAGGCTGACGCAAGGCCAGGGTGCCTAAGGGGACGGGGGGCGGGGGGGAGAGGGGAGAAATATTGGGCTGCAGGAAGGTTCTCGGTCATCCATCTCTCAGACGAATTCTACACATTCCTGCCTCCTGCTGTGGTCCCCGGGCCCATCTCTGGGTTCACCCCCAGCCGCAGTGGACAGCGCCTGAGCCTGCTGCCTGCCTCCCTCCTCCAGTGCCTGCCTCCTCCCTTCTGCCTCCCTGTCTGGGGCTTTCTGGAGATGCACCGGAGCTAGCTTGGTGGGGAGCGAGGCTCAGCGCTAGGGTTTGCTATCATGAGGGTCAAGTCCTACCAGTGAGATGAGAGTTTATGGGTGCATACTTCAGACTCACCTCTGTAGTGGGTCGAATGGTGCCCCCCCCC
>NW_024423319.1:89803183-89804731 GCF_017311325.1 Ursus maritimus | reverse complement strand
CCCCCCCCCAAAGATGTGTCCATCCTGAAACTATAAATGTGACTTTGTTGGACAAAGGGTCTTTGTAGACATAGTCAAGTTAGGGATCTCGAGATCATCCTGGATTATTCAAGTGGACCCTCAATCCGATGACAAGTGTCCTTAGAAGAGAAGAGGAGAAGACACGGAGAAGAGAAGATGACACGGAGGCGGAGGCAGAGATGGGAGGGATGCATCTAGAAGCTGAAGAAGGCCAAGGATCGCTAGCAGCCACCAGAAGCTAGGAAAGAGGCATGGAACAGCTTCTCCCCGAAGTTTCCAGAAGGAACCCACCCTGCTGACACCTTGGTTTCAGACTTCCAACCTCCTGAACAGTGAGAGAGCACGTTTCTGTATTTCATTCCAGCAGCCCTAGGACACTAATACAGCTACCCCAGTGGGATGACTCTGACATGGGTTCAGAACAGTTCTTCTTTTTTTTTTTTTAAAGATTTTATTTATTTATTTGACAGAGAGAGAGACAGCCAGCGAGAGAGGGAACACAGGCAGGGGGAATGGGAGAGGAAGAAGCAGGCTCCCAGCGGAGCAGGGAGCCCAATGCGGGGCTCGATCCCAGGATTCTGGGATCACGCCCTGAGCCGAAGGCAGACGCTTAACCACTGAGCCACCCGGGCGCCCCCGGAACAGTTCTTAAGAGGGTCCCCAACAGGGCCGAGCCCCAGCTGCCCACAGGGACAACCAGCTCATTTGTTCACCTTTCTTGGCTTTTCCCCCTTCCTTGCCTCACTCCCCCACACTGCCCTCCTGGGGTTTCCTGGGATCACCTCCATGTGAGTCACCTGCCCCTAATTCCTTGTCTGCCTTTTGGAGCACCCAAACTAAAGGCACACCGTTCCACACCTTTCATTCCTTCATTAATTCATCCCATCATCATTTGTAAGGGAGGCAGCACAGGGAGTGGCTGTAGTAGACCCAAGGATGGACCCCCAAAGATCTCGGCATCCCGATTCTCAGAACTTGCAAGTGGTACCTTATTTGGCAGAAGGGACTTTGCAGGTGTGATGACTGAAGGATCTCGCAATGGGGACATCATCCTGGCTTATCTGAGTGAGCCCAGTGTCATCACAAGGGTCCTTTGAAGAGGGAGGCAGGAGGTCGGAGGAGGAGCAGAAGGCAGGAAGGCGGTTATGTGGCCACAGAAGCAGAGGTTGGAGTGATGCAGCCCTGAGCCAAGGAACACCGGCAGCTTCTAGAAGCTAGAAGAAGCAAAGAACAGATGGTCCCTAGGAGCCTCCAGAAAGAACCCGCTCTGCCAACACCTTGATTCTAGCCCCACAAGATTCACTTAGGACTTCGACCTCCAGAGCTGTCACATGATAAATGTGTGTTGTTTTAAGCCACTAAATGTGTGACATGTGGTCACAGCAGCACTGGTAAACTCATACAGCGGTCAAGAATACAAGCGTTGGGATTGAGCATAAGCAGGTTGAAGCCTTGGTGTGCTACTCACTGCTGTGGACCTTGGGCAAGTTCCTTAGCCCTCCGGGCCTCGGTTCCCTCAGTTTTCAA
>NW_024423319.1:89800389-89803177 GCF_017311325.1 Ursus maritimus | reverse complement strand
CAGCGGTCAAGCACAGCAGTGCTGAGCGGTCATTACCATTTACTATTAGCCCGTCGCTGGGCTCCACCTGTTGGAATACAAGGTCCAGTAAGACAGAGTCCTGGCCTTGGGTACGCAAAGTGCGATTCTGATCTGGAGAGAGCTCAAGGACCTAGAAGCACGGAGGAGACCACCGATGTCTGTGGAAAGGGGATTCCTGAGCCACTGCTCAAAATGGTACAAAGGTGCCCCTTGATACCCTGAACCACAGCAGTAAGGACCTCCGAACTGTCGCTCCTCCACATCCCCCCATCCGCAGCCCCCGCGCAAAGGCTCAGTAGTAATAGTCACAGCTGTGATAGCCGTGGCACAGTAGGAATAATTACCATGGTCCCAGCGCTGACGTCACCAATGCCCCAGCCCTTGGACTCCGGAGTGCTGGTGGAGGCTCAGCCTCCCATCTCAGAAGGCCTCGTTGTCGCAGAGTCACTCAGAATGGCAGGTATTTTGGGTTCCTGAACCCAATTCTAGTTGTGTGCAGGAGGGTGGAGGGGGGTTCCCCACACCCAACAAAAAGCAACGCTCTGGACGCCAGCTCGGTGTCCTCCAGTTTAAGGCAACTCTGACACCGTCTCCCCAGAGACAGTGTCAGACCCAGCAGGTAAGGGCTCAGGTCCTCCAAGATCCCACCGCCCACCCCGACCCCTCACACGCCAGTCCGAGGCCAGGCTCTCACCTGTGCTTCTGACTAACCGGCTATAAATCAGAGGTTCCCATAGACCCCTTCCTTTCTTGGGTTTGGTTAATTTGCTAGAGCAGCTCACAGAACGCAGAGAAACATTTCCTTTAGTAGATCATCAGTTTCTTTATAAAAGGATAAAACTCAGGAACAGCCAGGTGGAAGAGAATCATAGGACGAGGTCTGAGAAAGAGGTGTGGGGCTTCCACGCCCTCTCCCCAAATCTCTGTGAGTCACCAGTGCAGAAGCTTTCGTAACCCCGTCCTTTTGGGTTTTTACGGAGGCTTCATTACGTAGGCGTGATTGATGAAATCATTGCATTGGTGATGGATTCGACCTCCAGCCCCCCCTCTCCTTCCCCGGGGTCAGAGGGGTAGGACTGAAGTTTCAACCCCCTGATCCCTTGGTTGGTTCCCCTGGCAACCAGCCCCCATCCGGAGGTGCTTTCCAAAAGTCGCTTCATTAACTTAACAAAGACACCTTTCTGGCTCTCATCTCTGAATATTCCAAGGGTTCTAGGAACTCTTTGCCAGGACCGAGGTTGAAGACCAAATATGTATTCCTTATTATAAATCACAGTGTCACAGCAGCCACGGTCACTGCAAAGTCTGGGCTCCCTCGAATCCTAGAAATTCTGCTTCATCTGGGGTGAGCCCTGTCTGTGGTGTGGGGGGAATATAGAAGGTTCCAGATGGACCTCAGAACAGCTCCTTCTCTTTCTTCCTCCTTGTCTGGTCAGACACCCACCTCTTCTCCGCCCAGGATGTCTTCCAGGTGGCCTCTTGGAGGGCTGGGACTTGGAAACTGCATGGCCACGGTGACCCTTGCCTTTGGTAAATGAGATGCAGTCGTCGCCGTAAGACATAGCTAGGACTAGAAGCAGGAATAACACAACCTCCCCAGTGTCTGTGAAAAGGAGCTCCCAAGCCGCAGGCCAGAGGGACACCTTTTGTCTGGAATCAGGGAACGCTTCGTGGAGGAGGTGGCATTCGCAGTAGGGAAATACAGGGATGGGGGCAAGTGGTTCCAGGGAGGAATCGTAGGAACAGAGCCAGAGGTGGAAAGGAATTTACAGGGCCCCGGAAAGGAGCTGTTCCGGGTAACCTCCCCTGTGTCTGGTCACAGAGGGAGCCCTCTGAGCCCATCCCCAACCCTGCCCTCAGAGGCCCAAAGCCCGGGCCACACTGCACCATAGCAGCAGGAACCCTTTGCAGGCCAGGGGGCCAGCAGGCCAGGAGAAGGGCTGGGGGCCAGGAGGAGGGGAGCACCCAGGCCATCCCCATTTTGCCTGCGGCTGGTCTGGCTTGCAGGGGCCAGCCACGGAAGTCTTCAGGAAGGGGATACAATGACTGGGGGACTGGAAGTGTGTCTGCTGTCTGCGCTTGCTTCCCTTCACTCCAGCACAGACTTTCCAGAGGGCAATTCGGCCATGGGTCAAAAGCTTTCAAGAGCCAGCAATTCTTTTTTTTTTTTTTTTTTTTTTTTTTTTTAAGAGCCAGCAATTCTAGAAAGAGGAGGTAGGATACCTGACACAGGTGAGCTCATCACAAGGTAGTTTGTCATAGTGAAAACTCACACACGACTTCAAATGAACCGTAGGTGGTACATTTCATAAATGATACCGTTTTCATACCACAGAACGCCAGGTAGCCATTAACTCAACGTAGATCTATTTTTATCTAGGAAAATACTCACGATCCACCGTGAAGTGAATAAAGCAGTTTCCGAATTAGTTCCTATGGCATCTCCGAATTTTGTTGAAATAAATCTGTTGATACGCAGATGTCTGCAGAGGTGAACATTTGATAGGATGCACACCGGCGCGGACTCACGGTGCCTAGCTCCGGGCAGGTGGAACTTGGGATGATTTCCATTCTCACCATAGGGCTCATCTATGTCGTTGGTTTGTGGTGGGGTCTCCTTTGTTTTGTTTTTTGTTTTTGTTTTTAAAATAGAGGGGCGCCTGGCTGGCTTAGTGGGTAGAGCACGGGACTCTTGATCTCGGGGTCGTGAATCTGAGCCCCACTTTGGGCATAGAGTTTACTTAAAAAAAAAAAGAAAAGAAAAAAA
>NW_024423319.1:89785915-89800379 GCF_017311325.1 Ursus maritimus | reverse complement strand
ATATATATATTTACTTAAAATACTATATATATAGTTCACATGTACTAATTTCATTTTATTTTATTTTATTTTATTTTAGATTTTTATTATTTTTATTTATTCGACAGAGATAGAGACAGCCAGCGAGAGAGGGAACACAAGCAGGAGGAGTGGGAGAGGAAGAAGCAGGCTCACAGCAGAGGAGCCTGATGTGGGGCTCGATCCCACAACGCCGGGATCACGCCCTGAGCCGAAGGCAGACGCTTAACCGCTGTGCCACCCAGGCGCCCCTAATTTCATTTTATTTTTTAAAAGATATTATTTATTTATTTGAGAGAGAGAGCACAAGCAGGGGGAGTGGCAGAGGGAGAGGGAGAAGCAGACTCCCCGCTGAGCAGGGAACCCTACACAGGGCTCAATCCCTGGACCCTGGGATCATGACCTGAGCTGAAGGCAGACGCTTAACCCACTGAGCCCCCCAGGTGCCCCTACTTATGTCATTTTAAAAGGCAAGAGTTTCTTGGGGCACCTGGGTGGCTCAGTCGGTTAAGCGTCTGCCTTTGGCTCAGGGCATGATCTCTGGGTCCTGGGGTCGAGGCCCACATCGGGCTCCCTGGTCAGCGAGGAATCTGCTTCTCCCTCTGCCTCTCCTGCTACCTGGTTCGTGTGCTCTCTCTCAAATGAATAAAAAAAATCTTAAAAAAAAAAATAAGAAGGCAAGGGTTGCAGGGTGGAACTGGGGCCTTGCAGCGGCCACACAGGCTGGGGCACAGAGAGCTGCCTGGTGCCGATTGAGCTCAGCACCCCCTATCCCTCCAGGGTGAGTGAGAAAGAAGGAGTTAACATCTGGAACCTTCTTCCCGTGGAAGCCGCTCATAGCGCGAAGCTGCATTTGTGAAAAATGGGCTCAATTTGATATTTGGAGAGCAATGAAATTGAAATCATTTCAAATTTTAAATGCCCAACATATTGAGACCCACCCTCGGATAGATCTTCCAAATTACATTGCAAGCTCTCCATGCCCAGCTCCAGGAGGGGGTTCGCTTCTTTGCCAAAAAGATTCCTCTCCTTGAGTTGGACAACAAAAGGCCCCGGGTTGGCGGGTCTCCCCGAGCCCGAGCCCTCAGCGTGCTACCGAGAGCCTTCTGCGCGGGCTGGGGGAGGAGTGTGTTTTTCTTCTTCTCTCAGGTAATGAATTTGATCTAATGGGACTGTCTAAGTGCCCAGATACCATGGTGATAGGCACCCCATAAACACAGAGATAAACAGGTAGAGAGATATATGGAGGCAAGCATAATTTGCTTCTAAGTGCCTTTTCACTAGTATAAATAAAGCAAGAAAATAAAGTTGTTGGAGGCACTTGCAATACTAATGTCAGGAGGAAATTAAGCACTAATTACAGACTTAAGGATTAATGAAAAGCCCTCCCCCCCCCCTCCCCCCGCCGCCCCGGGTGTGTGTGCAGAGGGGGCAGGGCTGGGAGACTCGGGAGAAAAGGCATGGGGGCCATCTCCCCAGCTCCACCCAGGAGGCCCTCTGCAGACAGTTTCCACAGGCCCCATGGCTTCCTGTGTTTCTCCACCGGAAGGCACCCTCTGGCCCAGGGGGCATCCTGGAGCTGGGCTGGGAAGTTGGGGGCGGGGAGTGTGGGGGGGCAGGCTGAGTGTTAAATGCTCCAAGAGAGCAGGAGCCGCCCTCAGCCCATGAGAAATGGGACCCGAAGGCTAAATACCCCAGCTGCCTGACCTCTCTGTAGAAGGCCAAGATATTCCAGTGTCTTCTACGTGGTCCTTCGGAGGGCCTCCACGGCCCACGGGGTAATCCACCCAAGAACATACCGTAACTGGCTTTCCCCACTTCCCTTTCTCACTTCCCCTCCCGACCATCACGGTGCTTCCTGCATCAACAACAACCCAGGCCCCTCTGCTCTGAGGGGGAGCTCAAACCAAGACAGGACGGTTTGCACCAGCTGACCCCTGAATTGGTCAGGAAGCAGAGCCTGGAGCCTGCGGACAGCTTGGGCGGGAGCCCAGAGCCCACTCTCAGAGGGGCCCCATGCTTAGTCTAAGGTTCTGCTGGCTCCGTCTTGAAATCCGTAATAATTTTGTCTTTGAACTTGTCTTTCCCAAGTGACAGCGGACGGGACAATGGAGCACGCGTGAAGCGTGGCACAGATAACGCAGGGTGATAACGCTGGGTGGCAATGCGGGGGCCTGCAGACAGCACCAGCCAAGGGATTCCCTAGCAGGCCGGGGCCGCATGCATCCCTGGGGCAGTCCCTGGAGCAGCGGAGCCCCAAGGCCCAGAGTGGGGGGTGCTGGTGGCAGCTGCGGGGGAGGGGGTGGGGTGCCCCACGTGGCCTTAGCGTCGGGACCCCTGGTGGGAAACCAGTGTGCCCGTCAATGCACGGACCCCATCCCTGTGGCATCGGCTCAAATATTAGCTGTCCGGCCTGAGCGCTTGCGCAGAAACTGCCAGAGCTCAGACAGTAAACTTTGTCAATACATTTTTCAAAAAATAAAAGCGTGCACTTGGATGTTGCAATAAAGCATATCACGGAGTTAGAGTTTTTCCACGAGTTTAAAATCTTGGGTTTTGAAAACCACAGCAACGCCGCATGGCAACTATCCACAGGCTTAGACATAGAAATTAAATTTAAAGATCATCAAATTCAACGGAAAAGAACGCTATTTTCGCAGGAAGCTTCAGATGAACCAATTATTAACAGACCATTTTAAAATTAATTTTTCCTTGTAATTGAAGATACAACAATAAAATGCATAAACAGGCATCTTGAATTATATATAAATCACGAAGCCACTTTTAATTTCTTCTATGACCTCCACGAGTTACAGGGAACGTCAGAGAAAATATTCAAATGCCTTTGTATAAATTTACATTTAAAATTAAATTCAGACTTAGACGAAACTGATTTGTAGCATTGATTTTTTTTAGACAAAAAATGTTCTGTGAGACTCAGCTCCAGACTTACTGAAATTTTTGAATTTCAAAACGTAATGGATTTTGAAATAATTCATCAGAAATGTATCCCAACATCATCAGAGCCCATAAAAAGACTCTCGACAGGTCTGGTAACAGTTGCAACACAGAAAGATCCTTTTCAAAATTACAAATTACCAAAGTTACCTGCAACCTCACACTTGCCAAGGGTGACCGATGTCCCGTTCAATATATTGTGACCGAAAATGAAGTAGCTACAGGTATAAATTTTGACTACCCAAATAAACGACTTTGCAGAAAAGTGAGCCAGAGAACGGGATCAACCATGATAGTGCATTAATGAAGTATCATTGATTTTTTGCATAAAATCACGACGCCAAAAATACTGTTTTGCAGTTTGTAAGTTTCCATTGTTATGCACGAATCACTATTACTCCGATGGTGTTTTACAGGCAAGCAAACATTTTTAAAGGAGAAAGCGGTATACTTCAAGAACCGTAGCAACACTTTTTTCGTACTTTTCGAACCAGGGGCCCCGCATTTTCACTTTGCACTGAGCCCCACAAATGCGGGTGGCAGCCTGCCTGCTGAGTTTGCTCAGGAGTTTTCTAGGGCAGGGAGATCAGGCCTTGGTGTCCAGGTCTGACACTGACTTTCTTCTTAATCCTGCTGCAGCCCTCCCTCCATCTCTGTTTGCGTGGTTGGCAGTAGAACATAACAAGAGGTAACCTGTGTGGGCATCTGGCGGGCTAGGGCGGTAGACCGTGCAACTCTTGATCTTGGGGTCGGGGGTTTGAGCCCCACAGTGAGGGTAGAGATGACTTAAAAAGAGAGAGAGAGAGAGAAATTGTAAGTAGCCCTTGGGCCTGGGACCTACTTTAACCCCTGTTTCACATACTGGGTCTTTGTCATCCAGCCATTGGCTGCAGGCTTCCCGTGGGCAAGAAGTTCACTGCACCTGAGGACAATTCCCGAGAAAGAACAGAGCTGGTGAGTCATCAGCAGCTGGGGGCCGGGTAGACTGGCTTTGAAGGGGGATCTGGGTATGGGGCGCCTGGGTGGCCCAGTCGTTAAACGTCTGCCTTCGGCTCAGGGAGTGATCCCAGCATTCTGGGATCAAGCCCCACATCAGGCTCCTCTGCTGGGAGCCTGCTTCTTCCTCTCCCACTCCCCCTGCTTGTGTTCCCTCTCTCGCTGGCTGTCTCTCTCTCTCTCTGTCAAATAAATAAATAAATCTTAAAAAAAAAAAAAAAAGAAGGGGGATCTGGGTAGAACACAGTATTATCTACTATAGTCCACCCCTTGCATCACTGCATTCACCTGCTGCTTGTAATGAGTTTGCTCCACTTGGGGAAAGCTCGTCTAGAATTCTGGAGTCTTATTTTCTGGGAAAATTAAGAGAAGAGTTTGTGGAAGAATTATAGCCCCAGCTGCTGCTGCAGTTGATTTTGAAGCCATAATAGGTCCGCCTCCCCCTCCTCCTTCCCCTCCTCTACCTTCCGCTCCTCCTCCATCTTTTGTAGATTCCCCTCTGCTAGCAACGATTTTATTTAGTTGCCCTTCCTGGTGAGGTGATAAAGACCCTTATGCCTGAAAGGTCTGAACCCTGGGATACCATGGCCTTCTTAGTCTGTGACTGCCGTACTTGTCCATTTATCATTAATATTGGCCATGAGAGCACCAAGAGATTCCGCCGTGGGTCATTCGGAAGCCAGATTCCTCCCCGTTCCAGTTACGTAGCAGTCGCTCTATCTCCTTCTAATGATCAGGGCTCCACCACTACCGCCGGGATGGTGACTCCTTTCTCTGCCTGCTGGTCACTTGGCAGGAGGCCAAGAGACTGGGAGGCCACTGAATCTTAAAGGTGAACAAAAACCTTACCGCATCCCCTAAGGTGCGCATTCCTCTTTTGAGAACTGAGACCTGTAGATCCACGTGATGGGGACCAGAAGCGTAAATTCCCTGAATGGATCAAGAGGATTGATATTAATTGGGCCGCTCTTATTTCTACCTCTTGGTTCCTGGATCCACATATCCTACTACTGGGGCCACAGCACCATATAATCATTGTTGATTTCGAGTATGTACAATGTCCTGGAGGATGGCATCCCATCCTTGGTGGAATACGTCCTCCAAGCTGGTGCATCGACAGCACCGAAACGGGCCATTTCTCTGTTTTATCATGCCAGCAGCTCCTGGGCGGTGCAGTATGGGATAGAACCAGAGCATCCTGTGGTCATATGCCCACTGTCATGCCTCATTTGCTCATTTGTCTGAGGTGATGTTATGTGAGAATCCATGTTAGTAAATCAAAGATTCCGTAAGCCCTGAGGATTGGTGCTAACTCAACCTCAACCTTTTCCCTTATCCATCAGCTGGTCATAAGGGTCCCCCCAAATGTGGTGTCCACGGGGGCCCAGTGGACAGGAGAGGCAAACCCATATTGCATGTTGGTCCCAGTCAAGATGAATCATTGCCCCTTCCAGGGTGGAAATGAACTTGCTACCAAATGGACAACCAGTCTCCTTGAGGAATGGTGCCATATTGGAAATTTAGCATTGGTCTCTGTTAATGACAGGTCGGATACCCAACAGTGACAGTAGCTAGATCAGCCTTAGCGAGAAGGAGCCAATGTGGTTGGACCCATGAATAACCTCTATCAATACCATCGTGAGTACTTCATCCATGTGCCTGTTATGCCATTGTGCCAGCATTGGGGTGGCCAATGACAGAAGGTGGCTGATGTCAACTGACAGATGTCTATTTGGTTGCTTAGCGCCTCTTCTGTGGTAGACACTCCCTGGTGATTATTTATGTGTGATAGAAAGATCATACTTTGTGCATACCCCCAAACATCCCTCCACATGCTTCTTCCCCAGGCCTGTTTGTCCCTCATCTTCTGATCTTTCTCCTTCCTGGAGCCTGACCATCCAGCCTGGCCATTGGCCACTGCCTATGAGTCTATATTTTCTTCCTTTAGGCCCCTTCTCTTTCTGCACAAGGTAAGTTATCAGACACATCATCTCGATCTCTGACCACTGAGACGATTTCTCCTTGCTTCTGTCTTTCAGGGCCATCACTGAGTGGGGCCATCATGAGGCAGTGATCCACTTTTGGCTTGCACCAGCATACCAAGTTGACCCATCTGTGACTCAACCTCAGCCTTTTCCCTTATGGGTCATAAGGGGCCCCCCAGATGTGGTCATTTGAGGTCAGCTGAGGGAGAGATGTTGGTGCAACAGTGAGGGATGACATGAGCATCTAGGCCACCTGTTCGTGTGGCTTAGCTGGGCTCTCTGGTCCTGCTTGTACCCAATCCAAGACTATCACTCTTATCAGACAGTGGCTTGCTACTGGGCCCACCCAAACTTATGATATGAATGGCAGGCATGGTCTTGCTCCAGAAGCTAGAACCAGGCACCTAGCTTGTGATTCTTCTATTGGGGTTTGCCATAAACTCCATCCAGCATCTTATCCCACCACACTTACCTCAACTAGAAGGTCATGTGGCCCAAGCCCCGCGGGCTGTTTGCACTGTGGCCTGGACTCGCTGCAGAGTTCTTTACTGCTCTGGGCCCTACTCAAAGTTGGCAGCCTTCTGTATCACCCAGTTAACGGGTATCCCCACGTGCAGAACATGCCATCCCAAGACCCCAGGGAGGCTTACCAAATATGGCGCTCCTTTCTGAGTGCTGAGACACAATGCAGCAAGTAGTCTTTTACTTTGTAGAGGATGTCCCAGCATGCCCCAGCCCACTGGGTCCCTCAAGCCTTCACAGATGTGATAGGGTACCAATTGTCATAGGGCTTATCTCCCATTCTCTGGGGTTCATGTGTCTTATCAAGACCTCCAACATACTCAGCCCTCGTTGCTCATCTGTTCCGAATAACAAGACACCACCCACATACTGTATCCACGTGCTGTTTTGCAGAATGTCCAGATGGTCCGGAGCTCTTCAGATTATGCTTTGAGAGAGGGTGGGAAAGTTAACATAACCCTGGAGCAAGACCATCCATGTCTACTGTTGTCCATCCCACAAGAATATAAGCCATTAGAGAGAGCAAAAGAATGTTTTGATAATTATCTAGCTGAGTTCCAGGGACCAGACGAATTTACGACTCTGCCATCTTAACTCCCCAGCCAGATAGCAAAGAATGCATTTGCTAGAGCCATGGCCATACACCATGTGCTGGAAGCAAAGATGCCACATTGGGTAAAACGGCTGCAGTTGGGACTGCTGCTTGATCAAGTGATCCGCTCTCATTCACCGTGATCCATCTGGTTCTTTTAGGCGCCAGACTAATGAATTAAATGGGGATATGTTGGGAACCACCAACCCCGTATTCTTGACCTCACTGAGGGTGACCCTAATCTCTACCATCCCCCCAGGGGGTGATACTGTTTATGATTCACTCTCTTGGCTTGGTGTGTGATGGGGGGCATTTCGGGGGCTTCTACCTTATCTCGTGTACTTTGGGAGCCCTTACTCCCTAGGCCAAAACCCCCAGTAGCACTGGGGGTTCTGCTAACCCCTAAATATGCCCGTTCCAATTAGACATTCGGGGAGCAGAGAAATAACCACTGGGTAGGTTCATGGACCCAATGGAACCACCACTAGTCAGACCTGGGCCTGGCCTCTATTTACTACCTGGCCCACATGCCCTTGCCATTCCATAGAGGGCCCATGGTAGAGTTTTGTGTCCCTGGTATCCGTGTCTGTACCAACAATCCTAGAAAAGTCTGCTCAGTCTCATTTTTCTACAGCTCCATTACCCAAGTAAATGGCCATAGAACTCTCTGGAAAAGGAATGAGCCTCAACCAACTAGCAGTGGGAGTCGATGACTAAGTAGCCCAGCTTCCTCACTCATCTGGGAGAACAATTCTCCTTCACACCGTCTCCCAGACTCCCCAGAGCAATTGTGCCCCAGGTGCCCACAGAGGTCACCTGCTGTGTAGCTCAGCCTTAGCCCTGCCCCGTCTCACCTCCCCCCTTCATCCCTGTGCTTCCAGGGACCAGTTCCCACATGAACTACCTGCGCCTCCATCCTTGCCCCAGGTTGTGCTCCTTGGGGAAACCACACTAAGACAACAGTGCAGAAATGAGCAGCCTGAGAAGTCATCCTGTCTCTTCTCGACCTTTAGGCTACTTCCGGTCTGTTTGCACAGCAATGCAGAAAAGATTCCATCAGCCTCCATGGTAACCCAGTCCCACATTTAATTCTCATTGTCAGACCTTTGCTTTTTTATTCTCAACCCTCTATCCCTCCTGCCAGAATTTCAAACCACTTCATCATCTTAGGATTTTTTTTTCTTTTTTCCGAGAGAGAGAGAGAGAGAGAGAGAGAGAATAGCTAACCACGAACTTCAGCGTAAGAGCCCCTTATATACTCAAGCGTGGGTATTAATCTTTACTTCTCCGGGCTGAAGGATCCAGGTTCTTTTAAAGAGTGCCCATCAGTCCCGTTTTCCAGGCTTTTAATCATCTTTGCTGCTGTAAGCTGTCACCCCCAGCTGCTCACCATAGACCAGCCTGCAGGCTTCTGGAGACCACCAGATGCAGGTTTTAACCCAGAGAAGTTCACAGGAGGGGAGGTGCCCCAGCTGCTGTAAATCACCCTCCCCCTTGCCTCCTCCAAAAGCCAGAGAACAAGCCCCAGCTTGCTGTGGAAGGCCATAAAACTTCTCTTCTTTAAAGGGCCCCTTTGTTGGGTATGTTCATTGTAGCAGGCACGCAAGTCCACCAAGGGCCCATAAAACTTCCCCAGGCTTTGTACGGGTGACCCCACAGGCCTGCGCCTTAGCGATCCCACCCTTAAGCCCACAATGAAACCGCTTCTGGGTTCACCCAGAAACAGACCAGACTCAATTTGCCTTGTGATTTGTTTGTTAGCTTTACAAATGGCTTTTGAGGCCAGACAACCCCTCCTAACCCTGCCGACTTGATGGGTGGAAGTCCAGGGACTTTCCAGGGGGGACTGGGTGGGGGGCTCTATCGGGTCTCCATGGAGATTTCAAAACAATTCACCTCCAGGGAAAAGCTCTTGCTGGCCTGGAAGGGTGAGCCAGCATTCACATGCAGCCGAACCAGCCCACCTCTCCTAGGCAAAGGTGTTTTCCTCGTGCCCTCGCCAGCATGGTCCAGAGCCCGGCTCCCTGTGAAGCTCCGAGGTCCTCGCCTGGTCCCCGATGAGGAATCCTCTCCGGCCACCCTACCAGCCTTGGTAAGCAAAATCCAAACTAAGTCAATCCCCAGGAGGATGATATTTACCTTAGACCTAGCTTTAGCGGTTAAGACCACAGGTCTGTCCACGGTGGAAGAGATATTTATACAATGGGATATAAAAGACCAAGCGCCTTGGACGAACTGCACAGACGCTCTGCTGGGGGAACATAGCAGAGTGAAGAGTACGCACTTCCGTTTATGTGAAGCTTAAACACAGGCAAAAGGTAATCTATGGCCCTAAAAGTCGTAAGAGCGGTTACCTCTGGGAGGCAAAGAGGGGATGGTGTTGACGGCGAAGGGACCCACGAGAACTCTCTGGGGGTGATGGAAATGTTCTGTAACTTCAGCTGCGTGCTGGTCATACACACGTATATGTGTATAGGTGTATACACACATAAAAAGTCATCGAGCTGTCCACTTAAGATCTGGGCTCTTTGCTGCATATAAATTGTACATTAGGATAGTACTGGGGGGAAAGCCCCCCTTCTGACCTACAGAACTATGACCTACTTAATGGCTGTTGTTGGGGCACCTGGGTGGCTCAGGCGGTGAAACGTCTGCCTTCAGCTCAGGTCATGATCCGAGGTCTTGTGATCGAGCCCCGTATCGGGCTTCCCGTTTGTTCCACGGGGAGTCTGCTTATCCCTCTCCCTCTGTCCCTGCTTGTGCTCACGCTCTCTCTGTCAAATAAATAAAATCTTAAAAAAAAATGGCTATTGTTCTGAGCTGTAGGTTTGTGGTGCTCTGTCACACAGCCAGAGAAGACTAGGGCATCTCGGTTCTGACATCGCTCCTGCCTCCAGGTTGCTGTGTGACCAAGGGCACGCCACTCACCTTCTCTGAGCTTCAGCTTCCCAGCCAATGAAAACAGTAACTCCTGTCCTGCCTGCAGGACGAGTGTGAATGTCAAAGTAGTTCATGTATGTAGAAGCTCTTGGAAAGTTCGAAAGCAGCTCTTAAATGGAATGTTTACTATCGTCATATGAAACATAAACCTCCGACTTTGACCGCAGGAAATGATTTAGAATCAGCCAACCCAGGGTTTGGAGCTAAACAACCATGTGTTAAAATCCCGGTTCTAGGGGCGCCTGGGTGGCACAGCAGTTAAGCGTCTGCCTTCGGCTCAGGGTGTGACCCCGGCGTTATGGGATCGAGCCCCACATCAGACTCCTCCGCTATGAGCCTGCTTCTTCCTCTCCCACTCCCCCTGCTTGTGTTCCCTCTCTCGCTGGCTGTCTCTATCTCTGTCAAATAAATAAATAAAATCTTAAAAAAAAAATCCCGGTTCTGCCACTTATTAGCCATCTTTTAATTGGGTTATTTAATCTCTTGAAGACTTAGTGTCCTGGGAATAGAAATCTGTACCTCATAAGGTTGTTGTGATTCTCAAATATCACCGTGCCTGGCACAGAATAAGCACTCGATATACAGTACTAAGAGTCATGGGTGTACCCGGCCCGGAGGGTGGCTGGTTCAGATCGGGACAGATCAGGAGACTTCAGGAGAGAGAGTTTCCGCAAGCAGAAATCGATTGACTACTTGACGTGTCTGAATGTCTTCAGAAATTTAAATATCGGGCCAAGTTTACAGTTGCATCACTAATAAGTATGTAGAAAATGAAGAAAACCAAAAGCCAAACAACTAACTGCAGGGAAATGATTGTGCAAGAAAAAAACCCCATAATTCACTGCATGGATCAGTCGTATAAAATATTTACAAAACATTTAAACATTTAATAAGATAAACACTGACTAGTAGTCCAATCAAAAGTACACTGTAACTATATTGGGAGCAGTGGGAGGGAAGGGTACGCATGTGTGCGAAGGGCAGGAGGAGAAATGAAAAAAAAATTTTTTTTTAATGAATTCATGGGGCGCCTGACTGGCTCAGACAGTAGAGGGTACAACTCTTGACCTCGGGGTCCTGAGTTCAAGCCCTACACTGGGTGTAGAGTTGACTTTTTAAAAAAGAAGAATGGATTAATGGAGTAAGTATTATGCTCTAATTTGATAATCATAAACGAAAGATATTTTTAGTCCATTAAAGATTTCAACTTGGGCGCCTGGGTGGCTCAGTCAGTGAAACGTCTGCCTTCGGCTCAGGTCATGATCCCAGGGTCCTGGGATCGAGCCCTGCCTCAGGCTCCCTGCTCAGTGGGGAGCCTGCTTCTCCCTCTCCCTCTGCTGCTCCCCCTGCTTGTGCTCTCATGAGCTCTCTCTCAAATGAATAAATAAAATCTTAAAAAAAAAAGATTTTAACTTGTAGAAAACAGATACAATGATAATATTTTAAGAGGGCAGCAACCATGGGATTTAAGGGGAGCTCAGAGTCACCCAGACGGGGCAATGTTTCCCTGTCAGAGGGAGAGCTACAAGGTTCTAGAAGGTTCTAGAAGGCATAGAACTTTCTAGCAAGTGAAAAATAAAATTTCTATATATTTTATTTTGGGCAGGGAAAAAAAAAAACAAATGTGAAGACCTCTGCCTATGTCACTTCTGTTGCAGAGACAAAATGGCATGCAGGTAGCAGTGTTCAAAAGGAGTGCATCGGACACCATCCATTCCCCAGGTGTGCCAGGTCCCATGCTGAACACGCTCAAATCCAGCTGACGGTGAGTGCTGAGGCCCTGTAACAAAATGGGGGCTTATGAGCCCTGGGTTGGTTAATTCTAAATCATTTCCTGTGGTCAAAGTCAGAGGTTCATTTATTTTTATTTTTAAAGATTTTATTTATTTGAGAGAAAGAGTGAGAAAGAGAGCACAAGTAGGGGGAGAGGCAGGTAGAGGGGGAGGGAGAAGCAGACTCCTTGCTGAGCAGGGAGCCCAATGCGGGGCTCGATCCCAGGACCCTGAGATCATGACCTGAGACAAAGGCAGACGCTTCACGGACTGAGCCCCCTAGGCGCTCAGAGGTTTATTTTGCATATGACAATAGTAAACATTCCATTTAAGAGCCGCTTTCGAACTTTCCAAGAGCTTCTACATACATGAACTACTTTGACATTCACACTCGTCCTGCAGGCAGGACAGGAGTTACTGTTTTCATTGGCTGGGAAGCTGAAGCTCAGAGAAGGTGAGTGGCGTGCCCTTGGTCACACAGCAACCTGGAGGCAGGAGCGATGTCAGAACCGAGATGCCCTAGTCTTCTCTGGCTGTGTGACAGAGCACCACAAACCTAGCAGCTCAGAACATCAGCCACTTAGTAGCTCGTAGTTTTGCAGGTCAGAAGCTGGGGCTCTGCCTGGCTGGGTCCTCAGCTCAGGTTCCCACAAGGCTAAAGTGAAAGGTCAGCCAGGGCCGTGATCTTGCCTGGAGCTTAGGGTTCGCTTTCAGGCTCATTCCAGTTGTTGGCAAAATTCCATTCCTTGCAGTTGTGGGATTGAGGGACCCATTTTCCTGAGGGCTAGTGGCCAGCTCATAGAGACCACGTTCAGATACTTGCCATGTGGCCCCAACACCTTTGAAGCCAGGAATGGAGAATCTCCCTGACATCAAATGTCTCACAGGTACTGGAGACTTCTCGTTTCGAGGAGCCCAGTCTCTTTTAAAGGCTCACCTGATTAAGTCAGACCCACCCAGGACAATCTCCCTTTCTTAAAGTCCACTGCAGTATAGCATCACCTAACCATGGGAGTGTTATGCTATCATATTCAGAAGTCCCTCCCCCACTCAAGGGAGTGGAATTCTATAGAGCCTGGACCCCTGGGGGCTGCCTCAGAATTCGGCCTACCACCGGAAGTGTGCTGGAATAGCATTTTCCCTGCTGTGGGGAGGGCTTTCTTGACCACTCATTTTGACAGCTCCATGCCCATCCCAGGTTATAAAAAAAGAAGAAGAAGGCATATCATTATAAAATTGGCTTAAAGGAATGCCTTTGGGCTGGTGCATCATAGCTATGCTGTTGAGAATGTGAAATGTGTCTGCTTCAGCTCATTACAGCAAAGATTTGTAATTTCTTAAAAGAATCATTCACCAGAAAAAAACCAGTCACAAAAAGACAAATACCGTATGATTCCACTTATTTGAAGTATCTAGAGTAGTCGAATTCACAGAAGCAGAAAGTGGAACGGTGGTTGCCAGGGGCTCGGAGGAGAGGGAGTGGGGAGTTGTTCAATGGGTTTCAGTGTGGCAAGATGAGAAAGTTCTGGAGGTTGGTCGCGTAACAACATGAATATACTTTACGCCACTTCACTGTACACTTAAAAATGGTTAAGATAATAAACTTTAGGTTATGTGGTTGTTTTTTTTTTAACCGCAGTTAGAAATAAATTAAAAGAGGGGGGAGAAAAAAGAATCACTCAGGAAAGCTTTTTGTGATCTGAAGTACGAAAGGGCTCTTCCAAGCAGCCTTGGGATGAGGGGAAGTAACTAGAATGTTGCAGGGGAGGGGGAGCATTGGTGCTCTCTCCATCTACCCCACCATCCTCCTGACTCTGTCTGCCCTGCCCAGTCTAGACAACCAGGGTTTGGAGCGGATTGCGTTCTACCCATCAGAGGGCGGGAGTGAGGCTGAGGCCACGTTCCATTGACAAGTGTGGCTGGGTGTAGGGCCAGTGAGTTTCTGAAACAGTTTGCCAGTGCCTAGCACTGGCCTCGTGAGTGCCCATTGGCAACTAAGGCAACAGCATAAGAGCCTTCTGCTCTTGAAGCAACCCGTCCCCCTCCCAGAACTTTCTAATTCCCCACCTTCCTGGTTAAGATAGAGGTAAAGTAGCTCCCCGGGCAGGCCAGTCATTCCATGGTGCCGTCCTGAGAGTCATTCCCGACCTTGAATACCCTGACTCGCATGCTTTTCTGCTTAAAATAGCTGGAGTGATTTCCTTCTCCTACAACTAAACCCCGAGTGTTAGTCGGACGTGATGGTCAGGCAGCGGATGCTTTAGAATTTGATGATTCCGTCTTGTGAGGTTTTGGCGGCAGCTGGTAGAGGCCGGCATCTTTGGCTCTTTCCAGGACTGTGCTGGGGGCCTTCTGTGTAAATGGGGCCATTCTTCCCATCTGCCCCACTTTCATCCGGTCCCCTGACGCTGGGCCTCATGCGGCAGCTGGGCCCCCACTGCTCTCTTTCTCTCCTCTCCCTCTCACAGTTGTTTGAAAACTTTTCCCCTCTCCTCAAGCTCCCAACCTTCTGCTATAACAAAACCCAATTTTGTGTGGGTATTAGGCAAGTATCTCTTAATTTTAGGTAGTATGTTTGGTGATGAGTTTGTGAGCCAGCCCTGGCTAATAAAGGAGGGGTCTCCTGGGAAGCTTCTGAAGAGAATTTGTCTTCCTGAGGAGAGGGTGGGGCGGGGGGGGGG
>NW_024423319.1:89784776-89785905 GCF_017311325.1 Ursus maritimus | reverse complement strand
GGGGGGGGGGTAGTTTTCTCATCGTCTGACTGCCCAGGACTTCCTCTCCTAAAACAGTCACTGGATGCCTGGAGCCACAGCAGCCATCTTGACACCACGGGGCGACAAGAATGGGAAGGAAAGGCCATCAGCTAAAGATGGCAAGGCAGAGTGGCTGACAGAGCTGGGTTTTCCATGCAGTCAATGAACCATGGACCAACCCTGGACTGCCTACCTCCAGACCTCTTGCTAGCTTAGCAGTAAAGGTCCTTAAGATTGAAGCCACTATTTGCTGGGTTTGGGGCCTCTCGAAGCCAAAAGCCTTCCTGCCACTTCTAGCACATTCCCGATAACTCTCAGCAGACACCCTCGCCCTTGACTTTGCAGAGAAAAACGGAGTCCACTTCCTGCCCACCACCCCCCTGACAGCAAGATTTCTCTCTTCGCTCTCGTGTCCTAGTCAAGGCCTTTGATCTGATCTCAGACTAATCTCTCCCTTGGGCTCCAGGCACCAGGCACACCCCTCGGCAGGGAGCTCCCCAGCCATTCTCTCTCTCCCTTTCTCTCTCTCTTGCATATTCCGTCTCCTGCTCTCCAACAGCCCCTTCCCAGCTGTGGTCCTGACTAAGCACCCAAGGCCGTGTGTACTGGACTGAGTGCACATGTCTCGTCCCAATCCCCAGGGCGCCGCTTCTACAGGGCCCCTGCCCAGTGCCCTGGGCGAGTCCCCAAAGGCGAGGGAAGCAAGAGGTCAAGGGTGTGGAACTGTTGTGACCACAGAGGAAGCGGCTGCCCAGGACTGAATGTACCGTGGGTGCCCATGTCGACGGCCACTGTCCACCGCAAGGCTGATTTTCCTTCTGCCTTTCCCCCTTATTTTTATTGAGGGCATATTTTCCTTATCTTTAAAGCTTTTATAGCTTTGTATCTCAGCCTCGTTTTAGTATATTCTGTTGTTATGATTTATGCTGCTTTTACTGGCTCTTTACCCTCAGCGCATAAACACGTTTAAGTTTTCCACAGCTTAGAAAAATAAAATAAAATAAAAAACCCTTCCTTGACCCTGCATTCTCTTTGAGTCTTGGCATTTGCACTCGCTCGCTCGCTCCCTCTCTCTCATCTTCATCGTGAGCTCCCCGGGAGTTGCTGG
>NW_024423319.1:89762992-89784766 GCF_017311325.1 Ursus maritimus | reverse complement strand
GGGGGGGGGGTAGTTTTCTCATCGTCTGACTGCCCAGGACTTCCTCTCCTAAAACAGTCACTGGATGCCTGGAGCCACAGCAGCCATCTTGACACCACGGGGCGACAAGAATGGGAAGGAAAGGCCATCAGCTAAAGATGGCAAGGCAGAGTGGCTGACAGAGCTGGGTTTTCCATGCAGTCAATGAACCATGGACCAACCCTGGACTGCCTACCTCAAGACCTCTTGCTAGCTTAGCAGTAAAGGTCCTTAAGATTGAAGCCACTATTTGCTGGGTTTGGGGCCTCTCGAAGCCAAAAGCCTTCCTGCCACTTCTAGCACATTCCCGATAACTCTCAGCAGACACCCTCGCCCTTGACTTTGCAGAGAAAAACGGAGTCCACTTCCTGCCCACCACCCCCCTGACAGCAAGATTTCTCTCTTCGCTCTCGTGTCCTAGTCAAGGCCTTTGATCTGATCTCAGACTAATCTCTCCCTTGGGCTCCAGGCACCAGGCACACCCCTCGGCAGGGAGCTCCCCAGCCATTCTCTCTCTCCCTTTCTCTCTCTCTTGCATATTCCGTCTCCTGCTCTCCAACAGCCCCTTCCCAGCTGTGGTCCTGACTAAGCACCCAAGGCCGTGTGTACTGGACTGAGTGCACATGTCTCGTCCCAATCCCCAGGGCGCCGCTTCTACAGGGCCCCTGCCCAGTGCCCTGGGCGAGTCCCCAAAGGCGAGGGAAGCAAGAGGTCAAGGGTGTGGAACTGTTGTGACCACAGAGGAAGCGGCTGCCCAGGACTGAATGTACCGTGGGTGCCCATGTCGACGGCCACTGTCCACCGCAAGGCTGATTTTCCTTCTGCCTTTCCCCCTTATTTTTATTGAGGGCATATTTTCCTTATCTTTAAAGCTTTTATAGCTTTGTATCTCAGCCTCGTTTTAGTATATTCTGTTGTTATGATTTATGCTGCTTTTACTGGCTCTTTACCCTCAGCGCATAAACACGTTTAAGTTTTCCACAGCTTAGAAAAATAAAATAAAATAAAAAACCCTTCCTTGACCCTGCATTCTCTTTGAGTCTTGGCATTTGCACTCGCTCGCTCGCTCCCTCTCTCTCATCTTCATCGTGAGCTCCCCGGGAGTTGCTGGCGCTCGTGGTATTTCTTCACATCCCACCCCACGCTGAACTCTTGGCTCCCAGACCGGAAGCAGCCCAGCCTCACTTAATGGGGGTTTTTCACTGGCAGGATGCAGGGGCTCTCCAGGGTGTGGGAAGGAAAGAAGAAAAGGGATGCAGCTGGGCCACCAGAGCCCCTGGGACTCCTTTCTTGTGACCCCCACACTCTTTCTCCCAGCTGCTCTCTTGGGCGTGATGTCATTCTTTCCCCCCACGTGATTCCCACATGCTCCAGAGCCTTCTACCCCACGGCTCCCCTTCATGCCAGTTTGAAAATCCCAGGGAAGGACTCTGATTGGTCTGGCCTGGGTCAGGTATCTTCATGGGGATCATGTCTTGGGTGTCCCTGGCGGGCAAAGTCACAGAGCAGAGATAAGAGCTCAGACATCTTGAGCCAGCACTTGCTTGGGAGTGTTGGTGGAGGTGAGGCCCAAAAGTTGTGGACATCTTTTTTTTTTTTTTTAAGATTTTATTTATTTATTTGACAGAGAGAGAGACAGCCAGCGAGAGAGGGAACACAAACAGGGGGAGTGGGAGAGGAAGAAGCAGGCTCCCAGTGGAGGAGCCTGATGTGGGGCTCGATCCCAGAACGCTGGGATCACGCCCTGAGCCGAAGACAGATGCTTAACGACTGAGCCACCCAGGCGCCCCAAAAGTTGTGGACATCTTGAGCCAGCACCTCAGTGCTGCTTGGGAGTGTTGGTACCTCACCCACAATTTTTGGGCCTCACCTCTACATGCTCTGGCTTTTCCCAGCTGCCCATACCTGCCTGAAACCAGGGAGCTCTGCTCTGCCTGCATAGCAATGCTGAGAGACGAGCGTACCTCCAGCTCGCTTCAGCCCTGACCCTGGGGTGTAGAAAGGGCACCGCTTGCCGGAGAGGGCAAATGCGGTGACCGCAGAGATGCACCCTCAGGTCCCCTTCACAGAGGGACTTGTTTCCCCAGTGTCAGTAGACAGCCTCCAACTGCTGAAAACCACCTCGTCCCAAGGTAGCTCACGTCCAATAATGGGTCATTTCACTTACAACTCTGAGGGGCCATCATAGGCCTCAGGGGTCCCCAGGGGGGTCAGTCCAGGCTTTGCCAGGCCAGCTTTGCAGTTCAAGCCAGCTCGCGGCCCAATCTGACTTCCTCCCCCTCCTTCCACAGGTGCTGTCCCTAATAACTACCCCACACGCCAAATGCCCCACATTGCGGCTTCTGCCTCCAAAGAACCTGACCCGTGACAGATACCCCTGAGCTATGTGTCCCACACCATCTCCCAGAGGTCTCATGGGACTGAGCACCAGTTGCCCATAGTGGGAACCAACTTGGTAACTCTCCCTTTATTGGCCACCTTCCCTCCCCTGTCCCACTTCCCCATTCCCCATATTCTCTGAATGTCCTAAAATCTACTTGCAAGTCCTTGCCTTGGGGACAACCCAAACTCAGACACCAGGACAATTGTGACTATTTTTAACTCCAGAGTCCCAGCCTTTATCTGTAACAGGGTACCACTGTGACCACGAGCTCGTCTTGATATGCTTTCCTCCCTGACTTGTGGGCTTCCCTGCCCCCTCTCTGCCCACTCCTTGGCCCACCTTTCTTCCTCTGCCTACACCCTGGATTCCAGCTTGCCTTTTCTACACACAACATATCCTAGGGGATCTCATTCACTCGGAGTCGACCACCACAACACGGGGATGACCCACCCTTGTCTGTGTCCTGCCCAGGTTGCTTCTCTTACGCTCTGGACTCATATCCACCTGCCAACTGGCTCCCAGCCATCTCTACACGGGTGTTCCACAGATACTTCAAAGCAGTATGGCAGAACTAAGCTCATTGCCTTTTTCTAAGCCAACTTCTACTCCTACATTCCCCTCTCAGTCAACAGCATCAGTTTCTTGTCCCCAGAGCCAGCTTTCTGGGAGTCACCCAACCTCCCACCCATCTCCCCACTGGCCCGATAAACACTTTCCTATCTTGGTGTGAACCCACCCCTCACCCTTGATCAGTCTGCCCACTCCCAGCCATGTGACCTGGAATTGCTCATCGAATCTCTCTGAGCCTCAGTTTCTGCATCTGTAAAATGGGCTGTTAATAACAGTACCTACTCTCCTAGAGTTGCTGTGAGGTTTAAAAGATACTGCCCATGTAAAATGGTTAGCAAAGTATATGGCAAGTAGTAGGTAGTCAATGATGGTCAGCATTTTTTTATTGTTCTTGTTTTTTATCTTTACCCTTCCCATCACTTTCCTTGTACTGTAGCCACTTACATGCCATCTTTAAGTGCCCTACTGGTCTGCAAGATTCTCGAAGGCAGTGTTATATCTTATTCACCTATCTGTCTGTCTGTCTGTGACCACTGTCTCCATTCCTACTTCCTGTCGGCCATATTTCCCCTCAGATGTGGTAGCATGGGAGTAGCTAGGGGGATTTCTTTATATCCAGCTAAGGGGAAACTGAGTTGGGGATATATTTAGTTTGGGTTTAGTGGGACATTTGTGTGTGTGTATGTATGTGTGTTTAAAATATCACTAGCCGTTACCCTATGACCCAGCCATTGCACTACTGGGTGTTTACCCCAAAGATACAGACGTAGTGAAGAGAAGGGCCATATGCACCCCAATGTTCATAGCAGCAATGTCCACAATAGCTAAATCATGGAAGGAGCCGAGATGCCCTTCAACAGATGACTGGATTAAGAAGTTGTGGTCCATATATACAATGGAATATTACTCAGCTATCAGAAAGAACGAGTTCTCAACATTTGCTGCAACATGGACGGCACTGGAGGAGATAATGCTAAGTGAAATAAGTCAAGCAGAGAAAGACAATTATCATATGATTTCTCTCATCTGTGGAACATAAGAACTAGGATGATCGGTAGGGAAGAAAGGGATAAAGAAAGGGGGTAATCAGAAGGGAATGAAGCATGAGAGACTATGGACTCTGAGAAACAAACTGAGGGCCTCAGAGGGGAGGGGGTGGGGGAATGGGATAGACCGGTAATGGGTAGTAAGGAGGGCACGTATTGCATGGTGCACTGGGTGTTATACGCAACTAATGAATCATCGAACTTTACATTGGAAACCGGGGATGTACTGTATGGTGACTAACATAATATAATAAAAAAACATTAAAAATAAATAAATAAATAAATTAATTAATTAATTAAATAAAATATCGCTAGCCGGGGCGCCTGGGTGGCTCAGTTGGTTAAGCGTCTGCCTTTGGCTCAGGTCATGATCCCAGGGTCTGGGATGGAACCCCACGTCGGGCTCTCTGCTCAGCAGGGAGCCTGCTTCTCCCTCTGCCTGCCACTCCCCCTCTTTGTGCTCTCTCTCTCTGTGTCAAATAAATAAATAAAATCTTTAAAAAATTAAAAAAATAAAATATCGCTAGCCATCCCAGTTCAGGAATAGCTTCCAAGAACACTCTCACCACCCACTGGGTTGACTCCCCAGGTGATAAAACATGAAGATTCAGGTCCAGGGGATGTATCTCAATGTAAACATGTCCTACGGTGCCCAGAATCAGAAGCATGTAGGTAGTAAAGGACAAACAAGTTTTGAGAAGTATGGAGTCAGAAGGTACTCTACTCTGGAAAATTCTTCCAATCATCAGACGTGAAAAATTGTAAACAGAGGATTTAGTTCTTTATTATTATTATTTTTTAGATTTTCTTTATTTATTTGAGAGAGACAGAGTGAGAGAGAGAGAGTAGGAGTTGGGGAGAGGGGCAGAGGCAGAGAGTGAAGCCACCTCCCCTACTGAGTGGGTAGCCCAATACAGGGCTCCATCCCAGGACCCTGAGATCATGACCTGAGCCAAAGGCAGATGCTTAACCGACTGAGCCCCCCAGGTACCCGGGAGATTCAGTTCTCATTCATGCCTAGTCAAAGGATATTCTCTCCCACTGGGCATATATTTGGCCATGCAATGTATACAATTATGAATGCACCATATATATTTTTTCCTTTCTCATGGAATGTATATGGAATAGAACTTATCAGAACTCCTGGTTTGTAGGGCCCAAACCTATAGCAGAACAACAAATGGGAAGTAGGTCTGTCTGGGATGTCACATGTTTTATGCACCGCAGTGAATTGGACCATATTTTCGAGTATCTGATGCCTCTTGTTCTGATGAAGGCCAGCAGTTCCAGCCAAAACAGCAGGCAAAATTGACACTGACCCAGCAAAATACCCTAAAGAAACATATTTACCAACGAGTCCATTTTTATCCCATAAGAGTAATTCAATTACGTAATTATGTAGCCCGGTACAATGCAGCGGCAATTTAAGCAGACAGTTGAATTGCTCTTGAATGCCCTAATTTCAGAATAACTTTCGATATTTTTTCGGAATTATTGATCAACCCAAAAATCGATCACACGAGTATGCAGCCCCAAATCGTAAAATCAAAAGTACTGTCGAGGTGTGTCAGGCAGTTAATGAAAATGTTCTATTGCATCGTCTGGATTTTGTGAGGTGTCAGGATTTCTTGTTATACCTAATTTTGCACCTGTCCTCTTACATTGTTTTCCTTAAGGAGGGACCCCAAAACTGTATACGTTTCAGGCCCCACAAAGCCTGGATCCCCCTCCAGTTTCACCCTGGGACCCCGCATTCCATGTGTTTGCTATTTCTCTGTTTTGGTAGCGACTGCCCTCCCCGCACATCTACCCGGCCGGCCGGCCATGCTGGAAGGTATGTCCTGGCAGAGGGAAGAGAGGGCCAAATACAACAGGCGGTGGTTCTTCGTGTAATAGAGCTGGGACCTGCAAACCACAGAGGCGACCCGGTGGGGCAAATTCAATCAGCCGGCTCCCACATGGGGGATTGAGGCCCAGGAATGTTTGGCAAATAGAAAAAGAGGAGGGGGATGGGAAGACCCAGAGTGGTCTGCAGTTCCGCGTTTGACCACAAGATGGAGGTAGAAGAGTGGTCCCTCGGCTCAGTCAAAAAACTCATTAAGAGCTAATCAAGGTAAAGGGGGTTTTTCATGTTTCCTGCCCGAGCCTTCTCCCCTTTGCCAAGCCTCAGTGCACTTACTCTCATTCCATTCTTTTTGGTTGAAGTCGTCACAAATCTGCGTTTTTGTTTGTTAACTCAACTGTAGCCCGCAGTTTGTCTTCTAGACAACTTTCCCTGCTCCTTATAGTTAAGGATTGTGTTCTTATTAACTATTATTAGAAGAATTTTCTGACTCAGAAGTTTCAGGACTTAAAGCTATAGTCTTAGCTCAATAATTGCCTGATTATTTGCTTCTGGGCTTGGAACTTTCATTACGTGGCTTCTATTTCACACGCATTGCTCCGTAGTCCCCAGTCGGGGCTCTGTGCAGAGCACTATCTGGCACTAGCCCCGTTCCCGTCTGTCCGAGAGAGATATGGTTCCATCTAGTTTCACGGGGATCTTGTGAAGGTTGAATTATTCCTATGTCAACCATCAACAAACGGAGCAACTAGCCTATGGAAGACGATGACAGAAATAGAGTCGGGCTTCCTGGGTCCGTTCCTCCATTTTCTGCTGGACACTATCAGCTGCTCCCCCGTGGGACTGTGGCAGTCCCATAGGCCAGCACCATTAGCTCAGAATGCTTTGTGCAGAAAGCATGGGCCGGTGACCAGCACTGACCACCTTCTAGACCGCTTTGGAGAACTTGGCCTTCGCTGAGGGTCCTTGACCCAGACATGTACTTGGCTTATTGGTGGGGGCTTTTGCCGGAAAAGCATGCTAACGAGAGGGCAGAGGTCACAACCCCAGCTCTAGCACGCTGCTATCCGGAGCGCACAGATGCGTGAGCGGCCTCTCCAGGAGTGGAAACTGCAATGTTTGTCTTTGATGAGTCATAAGCTTGTCTTATGACTGAGGTTGGAGACTATATCTGTGTAAGAGGACATACCGAAGCTCCCTGGCCCACATTCACAGCAGCTCGTGGCTGATCCCTTAGTAAATCTCCCTCGTTCCTTGACTCCTCCAGCATTGCGATATCCCACGGGACAATGGGTGTTTTTCTCGAAGCAAGTAGAGGAATCAGAAACATCATGGCCTCTTTCCCCTGCAAAGTGCCTCTCTGGCTCCAACTCCCATTGATTTATTTTGTTCTGTCTTGTACGAGTATCCCACTCTGGATAGCAGCTCGGGTTCTCTGGTCAGGCAGAACAGTGCTGGACAAGGGACTACGGGACCTAGCTTCAGATGGCGGCTGTATGACTGTAGTATCCCCCCTCAGGAATGAAGGACTTCCCCCAGCTGCAGGAGAGACCGTCTGGCCAAGGCCACACCTTTTCCCAGGGTAGCCTGCCTCTGTCGACTCACTGACAAGGGGTATTATCTTGTCCCAACTCCAAGTGGCTTCAAGGGTCATTCTGTCTTTCACATTCCCCGTAGAGTCAGCAAAGGCTGCCCTGAAGACAGCAGCTCGAAGTGTTCCTCCATCCACTCTTGCTTTCTCCCCTTCCTTCCTTGGGAGTGGGTCCCAAGCGCTCTCCCTAATAAACCTTCTGCATGCAAAGCTCCCATCTCAGAGTCTGCTCTGTGGGGTGCCCAGCCAGGATGGTGACCTTGGGAAAGGTAAGACCCCTTCTGAACCGTGTCTGAACTGTGGCCAAAGCTGGGGAGCTATGTTTAATGCCACCCCTCCGGGCTCATTTTTCACAGCTGACCGCTAACGATCCCACCAGCTCTTGGCAACCAGACTCAGCAAAGAATCCAAACTTTCAGAAGCCCGAGAACCCAGTCACAGAGGCGGACTCACACACAGAAGTGGCCACTCACCCAGGCAGGCCAGGAAGCAGTACTGAGACTCTGTGGCTCTCAACCCAAATTCTAAGAGTGTCGCTGTGGTTGGTTTTCAAGCCCATCTGCTGCTTCATTTGGAGGAATCATTTCTCCCACTCAGTCCCTGCAGCTCCAAAACAGGCCTGGAAGGTTGTCCACTCCTCTTGGAGGTTGTCCAGGGTTGTCCTTTGCTCTCTTTCTTCCTACAGGGCAGCCCTGTCCAGTGGAAATCAATTCAAGCCAAATATGCCATCTTAAATTTTCTAGTAGCCACGCCCAATGGTAAAAAGATGCAGGTGAAATTGATTGCAATAATATACCTGACCCAATACATCCAAAGTACTACCAGTTCCATAGGTGATCAATAGGAAAATCATTCCCGAGGTATTTGGTATTTTAAACTCTTTTTGTTCATACTCAGTCTGAATGCCGGCCTGTGTTTGGCACAGCTCCTGTCAACTGGGACCAGTCACACCACAAACATCTGGGAGTCACTGTGGTGACCCTACTGGATAGTGCAGGCCTGGATTATAAGGGAGGAGAGTGGCAGAAGGAGGCATGTGAGAACCTGGGATTTTGAAGCCAACCACTTTTGCTTCAAGGGCTGCTGAGTTTGAAGTGTGAACTCAAAGGTTCTTGCTGACCCTCAGCTCTCATTTCTCCATAGATTAGAGATAATGCTGTACCTGCCTTCTACTGCGGGTAGGGGACTTGAACAAGATAACATCCCTAAAGCACCTGGCATGCCTGTAGGTTATCTGAAACCCGTGGCTTTCTTACTACCGGCCCCCCAAATTCTACCAGCAGTTAGCAACGTCAGCTGGGACCAAGGCTCATAAGGTTTGAAGGCAATACAGCAGACATCTTTATTTCTAGCTGTATTTGTGCGTCTTGCGTGAAGTCTTGACCAATTTTCTAATCCCAATCAGGGAAGGAAGTGTTTGGAGAGAGGTATAATGCTACGTGTTCCCTTAGAATGTAAAACGTTTAATTAGATGCCAAGGATTGAAAATCTTGATTCAGAGCCTGAAATGGCTAATAAGGTTTTATTGTTGCTATTACTTAGAGTTTTTATAGAACTTTAGGCTTGCAGAGTGCTTTTCAATCACTTGAGAGAATCTAAGTTTGTTAACAGCAAGATGAAAAAATGTTCTATTCATCAGGAAAGACAACATACATAATATTTTAAGTATTTAAGAATTACGACCCTGCTGTGAGAACTTCTGAAATTACCTCTACGTGGATGCAAGAGATTCTTGTTATAGGCACAGAACATTAATGCAGATACCAATGTTATTACCCTGCTGAGTCGGCAAGGGTGAACTTTTGCAAGTCAGGAAATACGGAAGTTTCTAAAACAAACATTAGCTGGCTCTAGTTACACATGTGGAGCTTTTTGCCCACACGTAATTTTTGAACATTTTTCTAAAGGAGCTCTTAAGGTTTTATGGGTGATCATATTATAAAATCATACATAGTTCTAATACGACATAATTTATGACTGCTCTGGGTCACTGAAATCTCCCAGGACTGTGCTGTTGGGGCTGCTGCAATTAGAGACAAATTTGCACCAATTCCTCTATAAATATTATCGGTGGGGCAGCACTGGCTGGAAAATGGATTTTTCTTTCCATGTGTACCAAAGGCAAATTCGGGCCGTCTAGCCTTTTGGATGTATCAGTTTGCTTCTGCTACAGCAGTGCTGCCTAACAAGCAACTCAAAGCTCAGTGGCGTACAACCACAAGGCCGCGTGCGTCCGGACGATTGGCTAGGCGGCTCCACTGGTCTCAGCTGGACTCACCGACAGCTGGTTGGTGGCTGATCAACACTGGAGTCAGCTCTACTCCACTCCACGTGTCTCTCATGGTCCAGCAGATAGCCTGGGGGTATCGACATGAAGATGACAGACGCCCAAGAGAGAGCAAACACCAATGAACGAGCCATTTCGAGCCTGTGGCCTGCTTGCTTACAGTCCATTGGCCAAAGTGAGTCATCTGGCTGAGCCCAGCATCCACGGCTATGGTAAATCAAGCCACCCACTGGGGAGAGGCCCTGCAAAGTCGCGTGGCCAAGGGCACTGATGAAACAACAGATGAGAATCGTGGCCATCTGTGTGAGCTACTGGAAGTGAGAATGGATTTGAACAGTTTTCTTGAAAAGGAAAGAAAGGGCAAAAACAGTAAATGTCATCGATGTTTGCATCCATTTGGACTGAGGAAAAAATGCTCTCAGCTGGCAACGCCAAGCTAATGCCAACTCACTTCCCAACCCCACCTCTCAGAACAGTTCCTAGGCCAAAAGTCAAAGGAAAATTTTTTTAAAAGATTTATTTATTTTGAGAGAGAGAGAGTTTTTAGAGAGAGAGAGTGTGGGGAAGGGCAGAGAGAGAGAGGGAGAGAGAGGATCTTAAGCAAGCTCCACGCCCAGCATGGAGCCCGACACAGGGCTCCATCTCACGACCCTGCAATCATGACCTGGGACGAACGCAAGAGTCGGACGCTTAACCCACTGAGCCACCCAGGCGCCCCATGGGAGATGTTCGACTAAGCTCTAATGGGCAATTTTGACAGCGTATGAAGCAGGAATCTTTTCCAGTGTACCCCTTCATAGACAACACATAGGCAAGTAGCCCACAGCATCCTCCTGCCTATCTCCTTCTGGTAACCTCCAAGTAGGGCCCTCAGCACCGTGTAGAATTGCACTTCAGAAAGCAAGACAGGGGTTATAGGCCCCTGTGGCCCTGCCTTGACCAGGTTTGGGTGGTCGTCACACATGCTGACAGAGCCTCTGCTCTCTGCCATTAGGCCGAGCATCAGCTGGCCCCATGCCAAACTAGCATCCGTGCCCATCTGTCAGGATGGCACCTGGCCCTCTTCTAGAAGCAGATGGTTTCAATTGATCTTTCCTTGCCAGTCTTTCCTGCACGGACACTGCAAACCTCTATTTGGAACTTAATGGAATTCTCACATGCACTAGCTTCCTGTATCTTTCCCCCTGGTAGCCAAATTATTTTTCTTTTTTCTTTGTTGTTTTTTTTTCTTTTTTTTAAGTTTTTATTTTTCTGAAATAGTAGGATTATAAATGGATTTGTATATACAGAGGGAAAAATCAATAGACTGTATTTTCTAGGACAAAATGTAACCTCGAAGCAAAGCACCGACAATTATAAAAAAATCATTTGTTTTTCCATTTCACTGATCTTGACATACAGTTCACCTCATAGTCCTAGACCAAACCGACTGTGGCCTCCCTGGATGTAGGAGCCTTGGCCTAACAAAACCTTTCAGAATGAGACAGAAAATATGAAGTCCCATTCCTGCCCCACCTTGAGTGTCAGGCTGACCATTTATTGGTCCAGAGGACACTATGGATTTAAAATTTATTTAGTTTTAGGGGCACCTGGATGGCACAGCGGTTGAGCATCTGCCTTCGGCTCAGGGCATGATCCCGGTGTTATGGGATCGAGCCCCACATCAGGCTCCTCCGCTAGGAGACTGCTTCTTCCTCTCCCACTCCCCCTGCTTGTGTTCCCTCTCTCGCTGGCTGTCTCTCTCTCTCTGTCGAATAAAGAAATAAAATCTTTAAAAAATAAATAAATAAAAAATAAATAAATAAAATTTATTTAGTTTTAAAAGGAAAGGTCTGAGTTAGGGTGGCTAAATGCTACAGATATTCCAAGATGGCACCTTGGCCCTGAGGCTCCAGCCTGGGAGGGGACAAGTGACCCTGGGGACCTGGCCCAAGGTCAGCAGGGCACTCTGCCTGCAACCCAGCCCATGGAGATTCAGCTTCGGCCAGTGGGGCTTCCCGGAAGCACCCAGCAATGTACAAATCACAGCCTGGCTTGCGTGTTTCTCCTGCTAGCTATAATGCCTGAGATGTCACCATTTGGGTAAATAAAGGGGGAGGAAGACCTGTAACCAAGCATTTCAATATGCACAGAGCAGCTCTGGCCAATAGAAACAGTGCAAGTTGTGGATGTAATTCGAAATGTTCTAATAACCACCTTTGTAAAGAGTAAGAAGAAAACAGGTGAAACTAATTCTAATAAGACATTTTCTTTCACCCAATATATCAAAATCGTATCACTTCAACATGTAATCCATACGAACAGTGACTTATGAGACGTTTTACATTATTTTGTGCATGAAGTCTTCAAAATTCAGTGTGCGTGTTATATTTAACACCGCAGTGCAGAATAGCCCCATTTCAAGCGCTCAATAGTCACGTGTGGCGAGCGGCCGCCATATTAGGTGGTTCCAGAAGGGGACTCAAGGAACAGTTAACAGGGGTTGCCTCTCAGGAGAACTAAGGGACTGGGACATAGGGACGACGGCAAACTTACTTTTAACCATAAACCCTTTTGTATTGGTTTTATGTACCGAGTGTATGGATTGACACTACTCTATTGTATTCGTTAGGGTTCTCCAGAGAAACAGAACGAATAGGAAAGAAATATATATATATATATTCGTTAAATATATATACAATATATATAAATTACATAATCGATATTCATTTAAATGTTCATCTAAATTACACAGTGTTTTTACTATATCGGTACTGGGCTAATTGCTTTTAATCTTCACGAAAACCTCCAAGTGGAACGTGCTGTGGACCCCGTTTTACGACACAGAAACGAAGGCTCTGGGGTTAAGAAGCCGGCCAGCTAGTAAGAGGTAGGACTTGACTTGAAACCGATTCTGTCTGCCTTCAAAGCTTACAGATACAGATAGGGAGAATGAACACAGATGGTCCAATAAACGAGATTTATTATAAGAAATCAGCTGACGTGATTCTGGAGGCTGAGAAGTCCCACGATCTGCTGTCTGCAAGCCGGGTACCCGGGAGAGCCGGCGGTGTAAGTCCCAATCCAAGGGCAGGAAAGCCATGTTTCAGCTTAGCAGTTAGAGAGCAAACCCCCCTTCCTCTGGTTTTTTGTTCTCTTGGGGAGGGGGGGCCCTCAACAAATTGGTTGAGGCCCACCCACAAGGAGGTGGGGGGGACCAATCTGCTTCACTCAGTCTTCTGATTCAAATGTGAATCTCATTCAGAAACACCCTCACAGATACACCCAGAAATACAGTTGAACCAAGTATCTGGGCACCCCGGGGGACCCCATCAGCTCGATGCGTAAAAATTAACCATCACACCTCCTTCTAGAAATGGCATCGTAAACAAACGACCAGACAAGAGGGCCAGTGCGTTCCGGACAAGGATGATTATCTCAGCATCTTAGCTCTTCCTGGGAAACAGAACCGATCCTCAACGTTGCCAACAGATGTGCAGTGAAACTGCGCCCTCTGCAGGGCGTGGCTTCTCAAGACAAGCAGTGAGAGCAAAGCACCGAAGCCCAGATTGCCCTTGGAAATTTGGACAGCAACCTACCTACCGGGCGCTCGGCACTAAATCCTCCACGGCAAGGTCACTGCTTCTCGGGGCGAGCTCCTGATTTGTAGTTTGCTTGCACGCAGGGGCCATAGTCCGTGGGGGGGAAAAAAAAGTCCTACGCACCAGTATAACTTGGTGAGATCAGAGAGACACGTGTGAAAGGAAAGCAACAAAGGAACTAGAAGACTTGTGGCTTCCACCTCCAGCTCAGTTTTTGAGTAAACTGGGGGGACAGAATTGCCCCCTGTGATTTACATTGTGTGAAGTGTGTACTTGGCCCTAAACACAGATGCCATACTTGAAAAGGGGTTTAGGTGACACTGCGGCCTAGCGTCACAGGTGTGTAAAGAACGTAAGGGTATGACCTGGGGGGCGCCTGGGGGGCTCAGTGGGTGAAGCGTCTGCCTTCGGCTCAGGTCATGATCTCGGGGTCCTGGGATCGAGCCCCGCGTTGGGCTCTACGCTCAACGGAGAGTCTGCTTCTCCCTCTGCCCTTCCCCCTGCTTGTGCTCTCTCTCTCTCAAATAAATAAATAAAAAAGTGGGGGTACATTCTCTTCACATTCAAAGGGATTGAGGGCATTTACAGAGGACCAAGGTCCTGCTGGGGCCCCCTGAGGACAACAGCTCCCCCTAGATAGCTCTCCTGCCTCTCCACTCCATGCCACTCCACTCCATGCCGCTATCCCCCTTGGGGCTCATACAAAATTAGAAAGGGCTCCTGCAGGGATGGCTAGTCCCCCCAGCCCCCCCCCCCGAATATCGTTGCTCTGCCCGCCATTAGCAGTGCTGCTGGCGGACAGTTCTCGGCTCTCTGCCCCTTCGGGGTCTGTCTTGGCTCCAGAGAGCACCTGGCCAAGGTCATGGCCTTCTGGGGGTGGGCCCCCTCCGTTGACTGATGGCTGCCAGAGTATCCAAATCTGGCCATCTTGGTGCAAAACTCAGGACAACCCCGAAGGGCCTTTCTTGTTCCAGAGCTTCCTGCGGGAGTGACCGAGGCTGTGACCGGGCCTGCATCACAGCTGACTTGGCCGTCACTGCCCCCGTTCTCTTTCTCCTTTCCAAGGTCCCTAGTAAACATCGTGCATGCTCACCTCCGCCTCAGAGTGTCCTTCCCTGGGCACCCCACCTGTGACACTTAGGCCAGTTAGCTCACCTCCCCGAGCCCGGCTTCCTTCCTCTGTGAAGTGGTTGTGGCCGCGCCTTCCCGGAGGCTTGTTACAGAGAGTAAATGCGAGCCAGTCCAGGCCGCCTGTTCCCGGCTCAGCCGCCAGGACCGGGGAGGGCTTCTCATTAGTATGTTCAGAGGCCGGAGCCTGCTGACTGGAAATGACAGCAAGTTGCTGCAAGGTACTGTCTCCTGCTTTAAACCTGCGGCTCACTGAGTGCTGTCAGGCTCTGCATGTCCCTGGCCAGTGTGTCCCGTGTTTGCCTGAGTCCCCCCCTGCTGTGCCCAGTGGCTCAGTGGCGCTAGTGGGCTGCCTGGTGTGACGACCTACAGGGTGGCCCTGAAGGGAAGGGGCAGGCAGGCTGGGAGGCTGGGGGACTAGCCACCTCCCTGCAGGAGCCTTTCTAATTTTGTATGAGCCCCAAGGGGGATAGCGGATGAGTGGAGTGGCATGGAGTGGAGAGGCAGGGGAGAGCTATCTGGGGGAGCTGTTGTCCTTGTAGGGGCCCCAGCTGGACCTTGGTCCTCTGTAAATGCCCCTCAATCCCTTTGAATGTGAAGAGAATGTACCCCCACTTTTTTATTTATTTATTTGAGAGAGAGAGAGCACAAGCATGGGGGAAGGGCAGAAGGAGCAGGGCAGACTCTCCGGCCGAGAGCCCACGCGGGCTACGATCCAGGACCCCGAGATCATGACCTGAGCCGAGGCAGAGCAGCTTCACCCGCACTGAGCCCCAGAGCGCCCCCAGTCATACCCCTACGTTCTTTACACACTGTGACCTTAGGCACGAGTGTCACTCTAAACCCCTTTTCAAGTATGGCATCTGTGTTTAGGCCAAAGTACACACTTCCATCAATGTAAGAATCACAGGGCAATTCTGTCCCAGCTTTCTAAAAACCTGAGCTGGAGGTGGAAGCCACAAGTCTTCTATGTTCCTTTGTTGCTTTCCTTTCACACGTGTCTCTCTGATCTCACCCAAGTTATACTGGATTGACGTAGGACTTTTTTTCCCCCCACGGACTATGAGCCCTGCGTGCAAGCAAACTACAAAATCAGGGAGCTCGCCTCGAGAAGCAGTGACCTTGCCGTGGAGATTTGTGTACCGAGCGCCCGTAGGTAGGTTGCTGCCAAATTTCCAAGGGCAATCTGGCTCGGTGCTTTGCTCACTGCTTGTCTTGAGAAGCCACGCCCTGCAGAGGGCGCAGTTTCACTGCATCTGTTGGCAGCGGTTGAGATCGGTTCTGTTTCCCAGGAAGAGCAGATGCTGAGAATAATCATCCTTGTCCGGAACGCACTGGCCCTCTTGTCTGGTCGTTTGCTTTATTGATGCCATTTCTAGAAGGAGGTGTGATGGTTAATTTTACGATCGAGCTGATGGGGTCCCCGGAGATGCCCAGATACTTGGATTCAGCTTGTATTTCTGGGTGATACTCTGTAGGGTGTTTCTGAATGAGATTCACATTTGAATCAGACTGAGTGAAGCAGATTGGTCCCCCCACCTCCTTAGGGGTGGGCCTCAACCAATTTGTTGAGGAGCCCCTCTCCCAGAGAACAAAAACCAGAGGAAGGGGTTTGCTCTCTACTGCTAAGCTGAAACATGGCTTTCCTGCCCTTGGTTGGGACTTACACAGCCGTCTCCCGGGTACCCGGCTTGCAGACAGCAGACGTGGGACTTCTCAGCCTCCAGAATCACGGCGTCCAGCTGATTTCTTATAATAAATCTCGTTTATTGGACCATCTGTGTTCATTCTCCCTATCTGTATCTGTAAGCTTTGAAGGCAGACAGAATCGGTTTCAAGTCCAAGTCCTACCTCTTACTAGCTGGTCGGTTCTAACCCCAGAGCCTTCGCTTTCTGTGTCGTAAAAACGGGTCCATGCGCTCCACTTGAGGTTTTCGTGGAAGATTAAAAGCAATTAGCCCAGTACCGATATAGTAAAAACACTGTTAAATTTAGATGAACATTTTAAATGAAATCGATTAGTGTAATTTATATATATTGTATATATATTTAACGAATATATATATATATATTTCTTTTCCTATTCGCTTCTGTTTTCTCTGAGAACCCTATCTGAATACAATAGAGATAGTGTCAATCCATACACTCGGTACATAAAAACCATACAAAAGGGTTTATGGTTAAAAGTAAAGTTTGCCGTGCCCTATGTCCCAGTCCCTTAGTTCTCCTGAGAGCACCCCTGTTAACTGTTCCTTGAGTCCCCTTCTGGAACCACCTAATATGGCGGCCGCCGCCACACACGTGACTATTGGCGCAGAAATAGGGCTATTCTGCACTGCGGTAAGAAATATAACACGCACACTGAATTTTGAAGACTTCATGCACAAAATAATGTAAACGCGTCTTATAGTCACTGTTCGTATGGATTACATGTTGAAGTGATACGATTTTGATATATTGGGTGAAAGAAATGTCTTATGTAAATTACGTTTCACCTGTTTTCTTCTTACTCTTTACAAAGGTGGTTATTTGAACATTTCGAATTACATCCACAAACTTGCACTGTTTCTATTGGCCAGAGCTGCTCTGTGCATATTGAAATGCTTGGTTACAGGTCTTCCTCCCTTTATTTACCAAATGGTGACATCTCAGGCATTATAGCTAGCAGGAGAAACACGTAGAAGCCAGGCTGTGATTTGTACATTGCTGGGTGCTTCCGGGAAGCCCCACTGGCCGAAGTGCTGAATCTCCATGGGCTGCGGTTGTGCAGGCAGAGTGCCCTGCTGACCTTGGGCCAGGTCCCAGGTCACTTGTCCCCTCCCAGGGCTGGAGCCTCAGGGCCAAGGTGCCATTTGAATATCTGTAGCATTTAGCCACCCTAACTCCAGACCTTCTTTTAAAAACTAAATAAATTTTATTTATTTATTTTTTATTATTTATTTTTAAAGATTTTATTTCTTTATTCGCAGAGAGAGAGAGCAGCCAGCGAGGAGAGAGGAACACAAGCGGGGAGGGGAAGGAAGAAGCAGTCTCCTAGCTGGAGGAGTGATGTGGGGCTCGATCCTTACTTAACACCGGGATCATGCCCTGAGCCGAGGCAGATGCTCAACCGCTGTGCCATCCAGGTGCCCCTAAAACTAAATAAATTTTAAACCACTAGTCCCTGGACCAATAAATGTCAGGCCTGATTACTCAAGGTGGCAGGAATGGACCATATTTTCTATGCTCATTCTTGAAGGTTTTGTAGCCAAGGCTCCTACATCCAGGGAGGCCATGTCGGTCGTGGTCTAGAATCTATGAGGTGAACTGTATGTCAAGATCCAGTGAAATGGAAAAACAAATGATTTTTTATAATTGTCGGTGCTTTGCTTGAGGTTACATTTTGTCCTAGAAAAATACAGTCTATTGATTTTCCCTCGTATATACAAAATCCATTTATAACCACTATTTCAGAAAAATAAAAACTTAAAAAAGAAAAAAACAACAAAGAAAAAGAAAAATAATTTGGCTACCAGGAAAGATACAGGAAGCTAGTGCATGTGAGAATTCCATAAGTCTCCAAATAGGAGTTTGCGTGTCAGTGGGAAAGACTGGCAAGGAAAGATCAGAGTGAAACCATCTGCTTCTAGAAGAGGGCCAGGTGCCATCCTGACAGATGGGCACGGATGCTAGTTTGGCATGGGGCCAGCTGATGCTCGGCCTAATGGCAGAGAGCAGCTCTGCTCAGCATGTTGCACTGACCACCCAAACCTGGTCAAGGCAGGGCCACAGGGGCCTATAACCCCTGTCTTGCTTTCTGAAGTGCAATTCTCACACGGTGCTTGAGGCCCTACTTGGAGGTTACCAGAAGGAGATAGGCAGGGAGGATGCTGTGTAGGCTACTTGCCTATGTGTGTGTCTATGAAGGGTACCTGGAAAAGATTCCTGCTTCATACGCTGTCAAAATTGCATAGAGCCTGAGTCGAGACATCTCCATATAAGGCGCTGTGGCTCAGTGGGTTAGCGTCTCCACTGCTTTGCGGTCGGTCCCAGGTCATGGTGCAGAGTCGTGAGATGGAGCCATGTGTCGGAGCTCCATGCTGGAGCGTGGAGCTTGCTCCAAGATCCTCTCTCTCCCTCTCTCTCTGCCCTCCCCCCACACTCTCTCTCTCTAAAACTCTCTCTCCCAAAATAAATAAATCTTTTAAAAAATTTTCCTTTGACTTTTGGCCTAGGAACTGTTCTGAGAGGTTTGGGAAGTGAGTTGGCTGTAGCTTGGCGTTGCCAGCTGAGAGAAACATTTTCCTCAGTCCAAATGGATGCAAACATCGATGACACATTTACTGTTTTTGCCCTTTCTTTCCTTTTTCAAGAAAACTGTTCAAATCATTCTCCACTTCCAGTAGTCATACAGATGGCCACGATTCTCATCTGTTGTTTCCCATCAGTGCCCATGGCCACGCGACTTTGCAGGGCCTCTCCCAGTGGGTGGCTTGATTTACCATAGCCGTGGATGCTGGGCTCAGCCAGATGACTCATCACTTTGGCCAATGGACTGTAGCAAGCAGGCCACGACGAAATGGCTCGTTCATTGGTGTTTGCTCTCTTGGGCGTCTGTCATCTTCATGATCGATACCCCCAGGCTATCTGCTGGACCAGAGAGACACGTGAGTGGAGGAGCTGACTCCAGTGTTGATCAGCCACCAAGCCAGCTGTCGGTGAGTCCAGCTGAGACCAGTGGAGCCGCCTAGCACAGTGTCCCGGTACGACGCGGCCTTGTGGTTGTACGCCACTGAGCTTTGAGTTGTTGTTAGGCAGCACTGCTGTAGCAAGAAGCAAACTGATACATCCAAAAAGGCTAGACGGCCTCGAATTTGCCTTTTGGTACACACGGCGGAAAGAAAAATCCATTTTCCAGCCAGTGCTGCCCCACCGATAATATTTATGAGAGGAATGGTGCAAATTTGTCTCTAATTGCAGCAGCCCCAACTGCACAGTCCTGGGAGATTTCAGTGACCCAGAGCAGTCATAAATTATGTCGTATAGAACTATGTATGATTTTATAATATGATCACATAAAACCTTAAAGAGCTCCTTTGGAAAATGTTCAAAAATTACTGTGGGCAAAAAGCTCCAATGTGTAATTCAGGAAACGCTTATCATGTTTGTTTTAGAAACTTCCGTATTTCCTGACTTGAAAGTTCACCCTTGCCGACTCACAGCAGGGTAATAACATTGGTATCTGCATTAATGTTCTGTCCTATAACAAGAATCTCTTGCATCCACGTAGAGTAATTTCGTAAGTTCTCACAGCAGGGATTAGTAATTCTTAAATACTTAAAATATTATGTATGTTGTCTTTCCTGATGAATAGAACATTTTTCATCTTGCTGTTAACAAACTTAGATTTCTCTCAAGTGATTGAAAAGCACTCTGCAAGCCTAAAGTTCTATAAAAACTCTTAAGTAATAGCAACAATAAAAACCTTATTAGCCATTTCAGGCTCTGAATCAAGATTTTCAATCCTTGGCATCTAATTAACGTTTTAGCATTCAAGGGAACACGTAGGCATTATACCTCTCTCAAGCCTTCCTTCCCTGATTGGGATTAGAAAATTGGTCAAGACTTCACTTAAGACGCACAAATACAGCTAGAAATAAAGATGTCTGCTGTATTGCCTTCAAAACCTTATGAGCCTTGGTCCCAGCTGACGTTGCTAACTTGCTGGTAGAATTTGGGGGCCGGTAGTAAGAAAGCCACGGTTTCAGATAACCCTACAGGCATGCCAGGTGCTTTAGGGATGTTATCTTGTTCAAGTCCCCTACCCGCAGTAGAAGGCAGGTACAGCATTATTCTAATCTATGAGAAATGAGAGCTGAGGGTCAGCAAGAACCTTTGAGTTCACACTTCTAAACTCAGCAGCCCTTGAAGCAAAAGTGGTTGCTTCAAATCCAGGATTCTCCACATGCCTCCTTCTGCCACTCTCCCCCTTATAATCCAGGCCTGCACTATCCAGTTAGGGTCACCACAGTGACTCTCGATGTTTGTGGTGTGACTGGTCCCAGTTGACAGGAGCTGTGACCAGAACACAGGCCTGCATTCAGACTGAGTATGAACAAAAAGAGTTTAAAATACCAAATACCTCGGGAATGATTTTTCCTTCTATTGATCACCTATGGAACTGGTAGTACTTTGGATGGCTATGGGTCAGGTATATTGGCAATCAATTTCACCTGCATCTTTTACCATTAGGCTGGCTACTAGAAAATTTAAGATGGCATATTTGGCTTGATGATGTCTCAGTTCACTGGACAGGCTGCCCTGTGTGGAAGAAAGAGAGCAAAGGACAGCCCTGGAATCAACCTCAAGAGGAGTGGACAACTTCCAGGCCTGTTTTGGAGCTGCAGGGACTGAGGGGAATGATTCTCCAAATGAAGCAGCAGATGGGCTTGAAAACCACCACAGCGACACCTCTAGAATTTGGGTTGAGAGCCACCAGAGTCTCAGTACTGCTTCCTGGCTGCACGAGGTGAGTGGCCACTTCTGGGTGTGAGTCCCGCCTCTGTGACTGGGTTCTTTCGGGCTTCTGAAAGTTTGATTCTTTGCTGAGTCTGGCTGCCAAGAGCTGGTGGGATCGTTAGCTGTGTCAGCTGTGAAAAATGAGCCGGAGGGGTGGCATTAAACATAGCTCCCCCAGTTTGGCCACACGTTCAGACAGCCTAGTTCAGAAGGGGTCTTACCTTTCCCAAGGTCACTATCCTGGCTGGGCACCCCACAGAGCAGACTCTGAGATGGGAGCTTTGCATGCAGAAGGTTTATTAGGGAGACGCTGTGGGACCCACTCCCAAGGAAGGAAGAGGGGAGAAAGCAAGGGGATGGAGGAAGGTACTTCGAGCTGCTGTCTTCAGGAGCAGCCTTTGCTGACTCTACGGGAATGGGTAAATGAAGAATGACCCTTGAAGCCACTTGGGAGTGGGACAGATAATACCCCTTGTCAGTGAGTCGACAGAGGCAGGCTACCCTGGAAAGGTGTGGCCTTGGCCAGACGGTCTCTCCGCAGCTGGGGGAAGTCCTTCATTCCTGAGGGGGATACTACAGTCATACAGCCGCCATCTGAAGCTAGTCCCGGTATCCTTGTCCAGCACTGTTCTGCCTGACCAGAGAACCGAGCTGATCCAGAGTGGGATACTCGTACAAGACAGAACAAAATAAATCAATGGGAGTTGGAGCAGAGAGCACTTTGCAGGAAAGAGGCCATGGATGTTTCTGATTCTCTACTTGCTTCGAGAAAAACACCCATTGTCCCGTGGATATCGCAATGCTGGAGGAGTCAGGCAGGGAGATTTAC
>NW_024423319.1:89746519-89762967 GCF_017311325.1 Ursus maritimus | reverse complement strand
CATTCTCAACTGATTCACTTAAATCATTACAAATCCAGAAAGACAGATGGATGGAGAGACTCTGATTGGCCAGCTTGGGTCATGTATGTCCATATCTGTAATGGGGAAATGGGGTCAGGTTATTGGCAGCTGCATGGAAAGGAAGGATTCATTCTTAAAGGAAGAGGGAGTGCTGTTACCAGAAGATAGGCAAGGCATGCTGTGCTGGCAAAAATCGAGATCCCACCTCGTTTGGAATCAGTAAGTGTTATGGTTAGACATGTCACCTCCCCAAAGATATGTTGGTATCCTAACCCCAGGACCAAATCTGACCTTATATGGAGGTAGGGTCCTTACAGAGGTCATCAGAAGTTAAAATGAGGTCAGTTGAGGGTGAGCCTTTAACTCTGTCGACTGGTGACCTTATGAAAAAGGGGAGCTTTGGACACAGGGGGCACATGCAGGGAGAGCACCATGGAACGTGAGGGTAGAGATTCAAGTGATGCTTCTACAAGCCAAGGGATGCCAAAGTCTGCCATAAAAACCACCCGAAGCCTAGAGGACAGGCCTGGAATAGATTGTCCCTCCGGGCCCTCGGAGGGAACCAACCCTACTGGCACCTTGATCTTGGGACTTCTAGCATCCAGAGCCGTGGAGACAGCGCACATTCCTGTTGTGTAAGCCCCCGTATGTAGCTGGTTGTTAAGAGCCCTGAAGACACTCCATACTCCCGGCTGACAGTAGGATTCTGACAAGGCTGTTATTGTCCCTCTCTATCCTGACCCATTTCTGTCTCTTCTCCTGTGTCCTTTACCCCCTCAGCATCACATCAAGTGTTCTTCCCCAGCTCCATCCGTTTCAGTCTCCACATTCCAGCCAGCAAGGCCGCTGTTCCCAAGCCACTGCTGTCGTGTGTTTAGATTCCAGAATCCCTGTTCCCTCCAAATGAAAGAGCAGCTCTCCCCCAAGGAGGGATGGGAGGGAGATGTGGGCTATGTCTGGCCTTACCTGTGTGGGTTGTTCTGTGTCACCACTCGGAAGAGCTGCGGGCTGAGTGGCTGCTAACCTGCCTGGTGTGGCCAGGGGGCCTGGGGAAGGCGAGTAAGAACCCGAGAGAGAAAAAGGGGGGTCTCTGAATAGTATTTCAAATTTAGCTACCGATGCCTGGAAAGCTACCTAGATGAGAAACCATAGTTTCTAAGTGTTACTAATGTGCTTTGAATGCTCTTTGTTTCCCTTGTAAATCTCCTTAGGTTTTGGTAGAATTCCTTTGTATCATTACAACCCATCTTTTTTTTTTTTTTTAAAGATTTTTATTTATTTATTTGAGAAGGAGAATATATGAGCTGGGGAGGAGGCGCAGAGGCGAGAAGCAGACTCCTTGGATGAGTGCAGAGCCCAATGCAGGGCTCGATCCGCACGACCCTGAATCCATGGCCTGAGCTGAAGTCAGACGCTTAACCACCTGGAGCCACCCAGCGTCCCCTGGATCCCTTACAATCCATCTTAAAAAAAATGCCAAAGGTTGTGGTGGGGCTAAAGGTGCTGGTAGAAGCAATCCGTGGTGGTGATGGGCAGGGTGGGGGAGAATAGCCCACCCGTGGGCCTAGAGAAAGGAATTTGCAATGTCTGTGGCTCAGTTGGGGCAAAAATTGAAAGATCCACAGGCTGGCGTCATGGGAACAGCTGGCTCGGGAGCTCCTTGCCAGGCCCCGGGACTGCACTGAACAACCTGGTAATCAGATCCGGATAGGAGGCTCGCTTTTTCCTACATGGTCTAAGAGAGGACCCGAGTTAGGTTGAAGCTGGGGCTGCTGCAAAGTTGGAGCCCAAAGGAGACGGCTCAGCTTAGTAGCAGGGCAGAGACGGCAGCTATGGGATTGCTCGCTTTCTGTCATGGCTGTGTCACTCGTGAGCTGGATGACCTTGGTGTGGTGGGCACAGCGACGTGAAGAGGCCAAGTTCCCCCTTCAAGAGAATATGCGTTGCTCTGCCCGCCATTAGCAGTGCTGCTGGCGGACAGTTCTCGGCTCTCTGCCCCTTCGGGGTCTGTCTTGGCTCCAGAGAGCACCTGGCCAAGGTCATGGCCTTCTGGGGGTGGGCCCCCTCCGTTGACTGATGGCTGCCAGAGTATCCAAATCTGGCCATCTTGGTGCAAAACTCAGGACAACCCCGAAGGGCCTTTCTTGTTCCAGAGCTTCCTGCGGGAGTGACCGAGGCTGTGACCGGGCCTGCATCACAGCTGACTTGGCCCGTCTGCCCCCGTTCCTTTCTCCTTTCCAAGGTCCCTAGTAAACATCGTGCATGCTCACCTCCGCCTCAGAGTGTCCTTCCCTGGGCACCCCACCTGTGACACTTAGGCCAGTTAGCTCACCTCCCCGAGCCCGGCTTCCTTCCTCTGTGAAGTGGTTGTGGCCGCGCCTTCCCGAGGCTTGTTACAGAGAGTAAATGCGAAGCAAGTCAGGCCGCCTGTTCCCGGCTCAGCCGCCAGGACCGGGAGGGCTTCTCATTAGTATGTTCAGAGGCCGGAGCCTGCTGACTGGAAATGACAGCAAGTGCTGCAAGGTACTGTCTCCTCGTTTTAAACCTGCGGCTCACTGAGTGACTGTCAGGCTCTGCATGTCCCTGGCCAGTGTGTCCCGTGTTGCCTGAGTCCCCCTGCTGTGCCCAGTGGCTCAGTGGCGCTAGTGGCTGCCTGGTGTGACGACTACAGGGTGGCCCTGAAGGGAAGGGGCAGGCAGGGCTTTCTCTTGAAGGGGGAACTTGGCCTCTTCACGTCGCTGTGCCCACCACACCAAGGTCATCCAGCTCACGAGTGACACAGCCATGACAGAAAGCGAGCAATCCCATAGCTGCCGTCTCTGCCCTGCTACTAAGCTGAGCCGTCTCCTTTGGGCTCCAACTTTTGCAGCAGCCCCCAGCTTCAACCTAACTGGGTCCTCTCTTAGACCATGTAGGAAAAAGCGAGCCCCTATCCGGATCTAGATTACCAGGCTGTTCCGTGCAGTCCCGGGGCCCTGCTACAGGAGCTCCCCGACCAGCTGTTCCCATGACGAAGCCTGTGGGATCTTTCACTTTTGCCCCAACTGAGCCAGACATTGCAAATTCCTCTCTAGCCCACGGGTGGGCTATTCTGCCCCCCACCCTGCCCATCACCACCACGGATTGCTTCTACCAGCACCTTTAGCCCCACCACAACCTTTAGCATTTTTTAAGATGGATTGTAAGGATCCAGGGGACGCCTGGGTGGCCCAGTGGTTAAGCGTCTGACTTCAGCTCAGGCCATGATCTCAGGGTCGTGGGATCGAGCCCTGCATTGGGCTCTGCACTCATCAAGGAGTCTGCTTCTCCCTCGCCATCTGCCCCTCCCCCAGCTCATATACTCTCTCTTTCTCTCAAATAAATAAATAAAATCTTAAAAAAAAAAAAAGATGGGTTGTAATGATACAAAGGAATTCTACCAAAACCTAAGGAGATTTACAAGGGAAACAAAGAGCATTCAAGCACATTAGTAACACTTAGAAACTATGGTTTTCTCATCCTACGGTAGCTTTCCAGGCATCGGTAAGCTAAATTGAAATACTGATTCAGAGACCCCCCCCTTTTCTCTTCTCAGGTTCTTACCGCCTTCCCCCAGGCCCCACAGCCACACCAGGCAGGGGTTAGCGAGCCACTCAGCCCGCAGCCCTTCCCGAGGTGGGTGACACAGAGGACAACCCACACAGGTAAGGCCCAGACATACCCACACTCCCTCCCATCCCTCCTTGGGGGAGAGCTGCTCTTTCATTTGGAGGGAACAGGATTCTGGAATCTAAACACACAGACAGCAGTGGCTTGGGAACAGCGGCCTTGCTGGCTGGAAATTGGACGGAAACGGATGGGCTGGGGAAGAACATTGATGTGATGCTGAGGGGTAAAGGACACAGGAGAAGAGACAGAAATGGGTCAGATAGAGAGGGACAATAACAGCCTTTGTCAGAATCCTACTCTGTCCAGCCGGGAGTATGAGTGTCTTCGGGCTGCTGTAACAACCAGCTACATGCTGGGGGGCTTACACAACAGGAATGCGCTGTCTCACGGCTCTGGATGCTAGAAGTCCAAGATCAAGGTGCCAGTAGGGTTGGTTCCCTCCGAGGGCCACGAGGGACAATCTATTCCAGGCCTGTCCTCTAGCTTCGGGTGGTTTTATGGCAGACTTTGGCATCCCTTGGCTTGTAGAAGCATCACCCAGATCTCTACCCTCACGTTCCCATGGTGCTCTCCCTGCATGTGCCCCTGTGTCCAAAGCTCCCCTTTTCATAAGGTCACCAGTCGCATTAGATTAAGGCCCACCCTCATGACCTCATTTTAACTTGATGACCTCTGTAAGGACCCTACCTCCATATAAGGTCAGATTTGGAAGTCCTGGGGGTTAGGATACCAACATATCTTTTGGGGAGGGTGACACAAGTCTAACCATAACACTTACTGATTCCAAACGCAGAGTGGGCATCTCCGATTTTTGCCAGCACAGCATGCCTGCCTATCTTCTGGTAACAGCACTCCTCTTCCTTTAAGAATGAATCCTTCCTTTCCATGCAGCTGCCAATAACCTGACCCCATTTCCCCATTACAGATATGGACACATGACCCAAGCTGGCCAATCAGAGTCTCTCCATCCATCTGTCTTTCTGGATTTTGTAATGATTTAAGTGAATCAGTTGAGAGAGAGAGAGAGAGAGAGAGGAGAGAGAGAAAAGTGGGGCTGCCTGAAAAATTGGCCCAAGCCCAATCTGTTCCCAGTATTTGCTCTTTCAGGAAAGTCTTCATGATGACATGCCCAGACTGTGACAAGCCCAAGGCTGCTGTGCTTGAGGGAAGCCCTTGGCTTTAATGCCTGAAGCCCACCCTCCCCATTAACTAGCTGAGAGATGGAGAAGTTTTCTGTGTCTCGGTTTTCTCCTCTATAAAATATGATGATGACAATTCTATCTCTCTCAGAGCACTCTAGCAAGGATCATATATGCGAGAAGATTCCATACGAAGCAGAGGGCTATAAAAATATTTGTCATTATTAGAAAGGTTAGAAATCTAGAAATAGGAGAGCCAAAGAGTAAGAATTTGTCAGTGTTTACCCAGTCCTGACTTCCAGCACTGGCATCACACTTTCCCGCCACCCCTGCCCCTCCATGTTCCAGTTGGCAAGGCCACGTGGTTGGTTCTGCCACTGAGTAATGAGCTGAAATGACAGGTATCACTTCCTGGCCCTGACTCAATGTGGGAGGAAGAACACAAGGGCGTGGACACAGAGGCGTGAGTTTCATTAGGCATCACCAAATGGTAGTCTATGCAATGGCCAAATAGTCACTCATTTGTTCACGCTTTCATCCATTCATCAAATCCTTTTTGAGTTTCCTTCATGAGCCCAGCACCGTGTTAGGCTCTGGGGATTAAAAGATGAATAAGCAGGGTCACTGCCCTCAAAGTTTTCCACTTGTCACAGGTGTGGTAGCATATAATTGCAATATAATTGCAATTATAAGGGAGGGGGAACACTGTCTGGAGTCCAGAGAGGCTTCCTGGAGGAGGTGTTATATCAGCTAGCTTTTAAAAGGCAAGTAAGTGACTACCAAGCAGATGGGGGCAGAGGAGCTTTTCAGGCAGGGGAAACCACACTTCTGAAGACACCAAATGTCGCAGGTGTTGTGCAGAGGTTCAGAGTGGCTGGAACACAGGGTGTGTGGAGTGCAAATGCCAGGCAGGCTAAGGCATTTTGATTAGATGCTGAAACCTGGGGAACCAATGGAGGTTTTCCAGCAGAGAAGTAGCATAAAATGAAGTGTTTCTAGGGGAGTAAGTCCAGTGGGAGGGCAGAAGATGAAGTGGCAGGAGAGAGACTGGGGGCAGGCCAGCTAGAAGGCCACTGCCTGAGTCCTCAAAAGGGATAATGAGGCACAAACCAAGACATGGGGTGAGGACTGAGGCAAGAGGCCAGATGTAAGCAGAATTTCTGGGGTATAAGGGATAGATGTCGGGATGAGAGCCTGAGGATGACTAATTCTGGATGGCTGGTCTGAGTCCTTTAGACAGAGGCCTGGAGCGAAGACCACCAGTCTATTGCATCTCCATAGCTTGATAGAAGTTTGTTTGGTCTAATTCTCTGCTTCCTAAACAGTTTTCTGGTCTATACTTTGGTCTACTGAGGAGATCAACCCTCCAGGAAGAATGTTCTGTGTAGATCAAGTACTTGTGTTCGGGACCCAGAGAGGAACACCTAGTCAAATACATGTGCTCCTCTTAACGCCTGCTCTGCTGATGTTCTTCCTTCTGGAACAAATGGATACATTTTCTCCTCTCTACACATAAGACCTGAGGGTAGAGGAGACAGAATTTGCTGAGAGACTGAATGTTGGGTATGAGGGGAAGAGCAAAGGTGAAGATAACACTGGGCTTTGAGCTTGAGTAACGGGAAGAACAGAATTCCCACTTACTGAGAGGAGGAAGCGGAGGTTGGGGGAGGTAGGAGTTTAGTTTTGGAGGTGCCGTAGGTGAGATGCTACTGAGCATGCAGCTGGAAAGGTGGAGAAAATCTTTGAAAATAAAAAATAAAAAATAAAAATAAAAATAAAAAAGAATGGTTAAGAACACTTACCACAAGATCTACCCTTTTTATTTTTTTAAGATTTTATTTATTTATTTGACAGAGACAGCCAGCGAGAGAGGGAACACAGGCAGGGGGAGTGGAAGAGGGAGAAGCAGGCTCCCAGTGGAGGAGCCTGATGTGGGGCTCGATCCCATAACGCCGGGATCACGCCCTGAGCTGAAGGCAGACGCTTAATGACTGAGCCACCCAGACACCCCAAGAGATCTACCCTTTTAACAGTTTTTTAAGTGATATTAGCTATAGGCGTACAGATCTCTAGAACTTCTTCATCTTGTGTAACTGAAACTTTATACCCATTGATGAATAACTCCCCATTTCCCCCTCCTTCCAAAGCTGCCACTTACTTGAATTAATTCTTTTTTAATTAACAAAGCATAGGCCAAAAATATATCCCTATGTTATGTTTAACAAGTTATCTAATCTTCTCAGAAATAAATTCGCTGAGTATAAGCTTTACATTTCTCTTTAAGAAATCCTTGAAGTCTGAGACTATGGAATACCAAGATGTACACGATAAATAATAAGTTTTCAGAATGAGTCCTTCTGGACACCCGCAATTATTACCAATGAGACCCCCCAAATTAAATATGTTATATTATTTTCTTAATAGATGGCACGTTTTAACTAATTTCACAATTTTCTTTACACTAAGGCCATTAGGAAATATTTTTAAAATAAGACAAATTACAAAATTATAGACTTCATAGTAATACTGGCTCTCACCCACCCTTATTCATTCAGACTTTCATATTCAGCAAATACTCTTTGAGTGCCTAAGATAATAACAAACAGTGAGTCTTTTTATGTACCAGAGACTATGTAACACTATAGATATCATCTTGTCTGATCCTTTAGATAGCCTTTCAAGTATATGGGTTTTTTTATTCCTGCTGCCCAGAGGAGGACAGGAGAGGTCACTGAGGCAGAGAGATGCTCCCTTGCCCAGTTACTAAGTGGCCGTACCCAGATGTGAGCTGCGGATGTGTCCAGTACTCTTTCTTTTAACCGCTGCCCTCTGCTGCCTCCATGTGCCCGGCAAAAAACTTGGGTGCTGAGATGGAGAGATGGAGAAGACAAGTTCTTCACTCCAGCGAGTTGACTCTAAGGGTGAATAAATCAAACAGGTCAACCCAGCCCAGGAACATAGTATAGACCATACTGGATAGGGCAGGTTTTTACCAGTGTGGGGTTAAATAAATTCATGTGGCCTTTGTCTTTAAAAAATATATACTTTTTTTTAACATTTAACACATTCACACTTACACAAAAGAAGAGAGAACAGCATAATGAACCCCCATGTACCCATCACCCAACCACCCAATGTAACTAGTACTGTCAATTTACCGCCAATCTTCATTCCTCTATACCCCACCCACTTTTTCCTTCCCCCACCTCCTCCCTACTGGATTTTTTAAAAAATTTTTTAAAGATTTTATTTGTAAGTCATCTCTACGTTCAACGTGGGGCTCCAACTCACAACCCCAAGATCAAGAGTTGCATGCTCTACCAGCTGAGCCCGCCAGGCACCCCCCCCCACTGGATTTTTTTTTTCTTACTGGATTTTATGAAGCAAATCTCAGCCACCCTCTTCTATTATCCACAAATATGTCAGTATGTATCTTTTAAAGACAAGGAATCCTTGTAACTGTAACAGCAATACCAATATCTCACCCCCGCCCAAATAATTAACAATGACACCTTAATAATCATTCAGTCTGTAGGGGAGGAAAAATCATTTTCCCTCTACCCTTCTAGGTTTGTGGCTGATAATAAATAATAATAAAAGACAGATTAACAGGAGAAAAACAAGCATGTCTAATAATGTGTATACCTCCTATATGCATGGGAGAGACCCAGGAAAACTGAGTAACTCCCCCAAAATAGTCCAAATCACCACCTTAAATACCATCCCCAGCTGAAGACAAAAGAAGACGTTGGGGTGTGGGCACCCCGCTGGCTTAGTCGGTAGAGAATGAAACTCTTGATCTCGTGGTTGTGAGTTCGAGCTCCACTTTCAATGCACAGATTACTTAAAAATAAAATCTCAAAAAAAAAATGAAGTCAGAGGAGGGGAAAGTCAGTTATGGGGACTTATCGGGCAAAGCACAGTAATCAAGTGTATGGTCATTGTCCAGATTTAGGTCATTGCCTTCTCCACTGATCAGAGTTTCTAGAGATTGAGTCAACCTGGTACAGAGAGGGAGACACCGTTACAAATGGAGAGTTCCCTTATACGTGTAATTTTCTCTTACAAAAGGGTAACTTTCACTGGGTTTTCAAAGCTTTTCTTCTGTCTGCTGTTTCTTAAAAAAATAATAATAATAATCAGCCTGATGTAATCCTTTTGCCAAAGAGACATATTTTGGGATGACAGATTTTGCTCCCCTTCAAGTCACTTACATATTCAAATTGATTCCTTGGGGGTCCACATACCCAGATTAATTAAAATCCCAACTTCTCTCTTGCCTCTCCTCTTCCGGTGAATTATCCAAGATGGCAGTCCAATTCCATTGCAGTCCTGCTTCCAAACACCTGGAGGAGAAAGAACTAGAGAATAATCTGAGCTATCCCCCAACAGGCACCCTCTTTACTTGCTGCCATGGCGGCCCATGAGTTTTGCAGATGACAACCGGTGATCTTGGTCAGTCCAACCACCCTGCTTCACTGCTGATCATCTCCTGTCTAGGCCCCAGGGGCTCTCCAAGGAAGGCTGACCCTCTTCCTCTGGGGAGCCCTTGGGATAGGTGTCCAGAGTGGGGAATCTCAAGTATCTGGCTCTTTCCTTTCCTCTGAAACACTCAGCCTCTGTTTCCTCAACACACCTGGGGCTTGCACCACCCCTGACCAGAATCCACCTTCTCCAGCAACAGCCAACATCGAATGTATTGATCCTAGTCAAGCTTCTTCCTTCTCGGTGCATTTCCCCCAATGTTCCACGTCCCCCTCTCTGGCCAACAGACCCCACCAGGATCCCTTCAACCCATCAGAGAAGGGAGATGTCTCAGAAGTGAAGGACTGAGACCCAGTTCCCTGGAATGTCAGGAATCCCTTCAGCCCCCCACAAATCTGCCCTGGGCCAGTCCCTGCCAGAAGAGGCGGCCACATCCTGCTCCCAAGAAAGCTCTTGTTAGACCCCTCCCCTGGGCTACCGTCACCGAGCATTTACATAACTAAGAGAGGTGGCTTAAGGATCTCTGAAGACCCGCGTCAATTCCAAGGTCACCTGTGCCGCCTCCTTCACAGCCTGTGTAGTTGTGCCTTCCTTTTGTTTAATTTCCATTTTGTGCATTTATGGTTTGAACAGGCCAGACATTTGCATGGTTCAAAATTCAAAAGATATCGAAGGATATGTAGAGAAAGTCTCCCCCCCACCCTGCTCTCAGTCACCCAGGTCCTCCCCCAAAACAACCAGTCTTATTAGTTTCTTATGCTTCTTCCAGAAATCGTTTTTGTCTGTACCAGGCAATATACGTATATCTCCATCTATTCCCCCCCTTTTTCCAGACACGGTAGGATACAATACGCAGTGCTCGGCTCCTTGATTTTTTTTCCCACTTTACAGTATAATCTTGATAATCAATCCAGGGGGCTTTCTGTTCCTATTATAGCTGCAGACTATTCCAAAGTGTGAACATACTGTAAGTTGTTTAACCTAAAGTCTTCGATTGGTAGGCTCCGGGTTGTTTGCCATCTTTTCCAATTACGAATAACACCGTACTGGTTAAACTTATAAACAGGACCCAGACAGCTTTTAACAAGCAACTTCTCTTGCCTCGAAACAAATTAAAATTCTAACTAAGTAGGCACCTTGCTGTATAAGATAAAGAATGATAAAACGCTCTGGAGGATCCAAAAAGATAGAACTTACTTTTAGCTGTCTGGGGGCCATGGAGAAGAGCTCTGTGGGGCGGGGAAGGCTGAATCTACAGGAGGGGAAATCACAGAGGAATTCATTGAAGAAAAAAAAATTAAGTTACACTGGACTATGTATAGAATGTAGGATAAGGAGGGGCCAAGTTATTTCAATTAAAACAACAAACCTTCCTCTAACTTAAAAGCTCTAGTACTCACATGGCATTATATATACTGCTTGCCTGAGAATGTAAATATCGGGCACTCCAAAATAAATTACAGACATAATGCAAAATCTGACCCAGTTCTCAGGAACACAGACTATAAAACACTATAATGAAGGCAAAAATCCACATCAAAATCTCCATTGTCTCAGAAAATGGAATTTAAAGAAGTCCCTTCCCTATTCAGTAGCGTTATCACCGGTATATTAGAATAATGCTATTCCTGCCCTTTGTCATTAATATATGCTTGCCACTTCTTGGCAAATGTCTCTGGTTTGCCTTTTGGTTGGCGGGTGAAAGGTGATTGTAATGCAGTTAAGGTAGCAAATTTTCCCACAAACAGGCAGTGCAGACATAATATCGTCCCACACTGCACTTGATGCTCTGAATTATTAATTAGGACGTTAAATATATTGCTCAGTGCATGAGGTTATATTTAACTCCATATACTGATGATCTGAGCTTTGCACCTTCCTGGGTTTGAAAATTAGATTTGTAACAACAGGATTTCTTGTGTTTGTTCAGAAAATCATACCTGTAACGAGGGTGGAGAATCATTTCAAGCGGACCCTGAGAGCTGAAAAATCAAGTGAGGTCTGGGATGAAATGCCCACATAGGAACCGGGAGAAGAGTAACACCCACAATCAGTTCCTGGCACTTTCACTCCCAGGTTCCTTCTTCTTGAAAATTCTGTCGAGAAGTATTGGGAAAGACTTGGGCTTCTCCATCAACCGGACCTGAATTCAGATCTAGATTCTGCCAAAACCTAATATACAAACATAGGGGATTCGATCAGTAAATTCGGGTGCATCCACACAATGAAATGTACAATTATTGAAAAGATATGTGCAGATATTCTGTTAAATGGATGGTCCTGCAGCATTTCATGTAAAGGCAGAACATTGGAAACATTTCAAATGTCTGTTGAGACGGGTTTGGAAAATTAAGTTCTGATACATCCATAATGTTGTGAACTGACCAAGGCCAGTCTGGTCAAGGCACTCTCATGAGGCTCTCTTGCCGCGGCCATTAATCCGAGGCAGGTGGGGCTTACTTATGCCCCACCTTGCCACCAGCTTTTGTTTTTCTTTAGATTCTATTTCTTTATTGAGAGAGAGAAAGTGGCAGGGGGAGAGGGAGAAGCGGACTCCCCGCTGAGCAGGGAGCCCTACATGGGGCTCCATCCCAAGACCCTGGGATCATGACCTGAGCCGAAGGCAGACGCTTCACCAACTGAGCCACCCAGGCGTCCCCTTGCCACCAGCTTTTAAGGAGAGTGGGTCTGAGGCCCAAACCAGCCAGGTATCTATTAACAAGCGGGCCTAGCCCAGTGGCACAACCTCTTCTGTGCATGCAAAGGAGTCCCAGCTCGGTCCTTGCATTCAAGGTTCATTTAAGGCGAAAGCCGTAGTATTCTAGAAGCAAGATTCCATTAGCCTTGGAGGCAGCCTCAAGCAACCAGAATGCCCAAAAATGCATGGCTGGATAAGGCCCTGTTAGAGATCAAGCCTTAGGGGCCACTGAGCCCAGGCCCCATGCCTGCCTAGATTCAATTACCCTGTTTGTGCAAATGCAAGGAGCGTCTCTTAAATAGTTCAGGCGATCCATATACCTTGAATGCTTCTCGATTCAACAATAAGGGCCCATTTCGAAAAGCAGAGCTTAAACCAACCAACACACACATTCCTAACACACTGCCTATATTTAAAGTATAATACAGGGACACCTGGCAGGCTCAGTCGGTGGAGAACGCAACTCTTGATCTCGGGGTTGTCAGCTCGAGCCCCATGTTGGGTGTACAGATCACTTAAAACAATAAAATCTTTAAAAAAGAGAGAGAGACAGAAAAAGAAATACGGGGCCCCTGGGTGGTGCAGTCGATTAAGCGACTGACTTTTGGTTTCGGCTCAGGTCACCATCACAGGGTCGTGAGATCAAGCCCCACGTCGGGCTCTGCGCTCAGCGCTGAGTCTGCTCGAGACTCTCTCTTTCTGCCCCTGCTCCCCTCTCTCTTTTGCTCGCTAAAAAAAATAAACAAATCTTTTTAAAAAAAGAGAGAGAGAGGAAAGTGTAGAAAGATAACCTATTGTTACCCCTAGAGAGTATGATTACAGGGAAGAGAAAACCATCTACTTTTTCCTTTATGCATTTCTGTATTTTGATTTTTTTACAATGAGTATGTAGTTGATTACATGAATTTTAAAAATGCACACTTCTTCTAAAAGGATGTTGTAGAAGAATAATTATGTGGAGAAATGTTTATAATATATTCTTGGGTAGAAGACATGAGATGGTATTATATTAGATGCGACAACCATTGTCTCCTAATCTGTATGCAAACCCCATGTGGCAGGTTGTATTTTCCGAAGATGGCCAGGCCAATAAATATCCCAACCCGCCGGCTCTTTGTCCAATGTGACTTCGACAAGCCTCCACTGACAGACGGCGGGGGGGTGGGGGGCGCTGTGTCTGTGTTCCCTCCCCTTACACCTGGGCAGATCTTTCTATCTGCCTTGCCCAAGCAAGGAAGCAAAGAGGTGATGTTCAGTGACCTTCTGAGGCTAGATCCTAGAAGGTGATAAGGCTTCCATCTGTCTTTCTCTCCTTCTTGGGATGCACGCTCGAGCCATTGGAGTCGAGTCCCCATATAGGACAGCTGATTATCCTGAAGCTGCCATGTTGGAATGTCCATGGGGGGAGACCACGTAGAAATAGAGAGGTGCCCTGTATGCTCCAGCTGTTCCAGCCCCCAGCTGTTTGAGTCTTCCCAGCCCAGGCACCAGACGTGTGAACGAACATAGAAGCCTTTGACGTGATACCACCTCTGGCCACCATCTGACTGCAACGGCAGGAGACACCCTAAGCCAGTACCACCCAGCTGAGCTGCTCGCAAACGCCTGACCCACAGAAACCCTGACAGATAATAAATGAGTGTTGTTGTTCGATGCCACTGAGTTTGGGGGTTACTTGTGGGGTGAAATAGGTAACTCTTACACCCCCCCTTTTTTTTAAAGACTTTATTTATTTATTTATTTGACAGAGAGATAGCCAGCGAGAGAGGGAACACAAGCAGGGGGAGTGGGAGAGGAAGAAGCAGGCTCCCAGCAGAGGAGCCTGATGTGGGGCTTGATCCCAGGACTCTGGGATCACGCCCTGAGCCGAAGGCAGATGCTTAACGACTGAGCCACCCAGGCGCCCCTAAAGATTTTATTTATTTATCTGAGAGTGCAAGCACAAGCAGGAGGAGGGGCAGAGGGAGAAGCAGACTCCCCACTGAGCAGGGAGCCCGACGCAGGGCACGATCCCAGGACCCTGAGATAATGACCTGAGCCGAAGGCAGATGCCTCACCGACTGAGCCACCCAAGCGCCCCTACTATGCCCCCTTTTGAGAGAACGTGCCTCTCCCTCAGTCTGGGAGAGGAAGCCTTAGAATCCACTGGCTTCACATGAGCACCCACACGCAGCCACAGTTGCAGGCCTCCTGGAAGTCGCCCAACCGCGACTTCTGTTTCACTCTTCCAGAAATTTGGAATGTGAACACTGACACGGAGTCTCCAAGCTTGGGGACACTAGACATTTCAGTTTCATTTTCTACCTTATGTCCCAGCCTGCAGAGGACAGCAGAAGGAATCAAAAACTCAGAGAAGAGCAGGAGAGAGAGAGATCCCATAGCCTTAAAAGAAAATGGGAGGAACCTCCTTTCCTATTTTTCGGTCCTGTTCCCGATATTCTTCCTACGTCTTGGTTCTTCCTCGAGATACCATCAACATCATCATCATCGTCGTCGTCATCATCATCATCATCTTCATTATAGCCAAGGATGACTGAGCGCTCACTGCGCCAAACACCGCTCTGAGTGCTCAGCCTGTGTTAACGTCAATCCTCTCCCGATGTATAGAGTTGACACCACTATGATCCTTATTTTACAGATGAGGAAATTGAGCCCTCAAAGGTAAAGTAACTTGTCCAACAGACAGTTGAACGATGCCTTTTTAAAAAGTTTATTATTATTATTTTTTAGTCATCTCTACACCTAACGTGGGGCTCGAACTCACCACCCCCTGCCATCAAGAGTCCCACGCTCTTCGGCCTGAGCCAGCCAAGCACCCCCCCAACATGCAGTTGAATACCTGAATCCGTGCTCTTAGGAGCTCTTTATCCAACGCTGCTATATACCCTTAGATCCTGCCAATAAAGGACCCCTGTTCTTGTTTAGGTCTTAAGGTGAGTGAATGAGTCACCTGAAACCAAATGATTTCTGAGTAAGCCAAGTCCATACAGGACCATTCCAGTTTGGTAGAATGTGATATGGCTAGACTTAACTTGAGTGCGAGAGGGAAGGACGCAATGGCTGCAGGAAACACTGTGAGAGCTCCAGGGACTAGCGCCGGTCCGAAGTGCAGGTCACGGGGCCTTCCAGGGTTCAGGCTCACCTGCTGGTGTCCTCATTGCTGGGGGTAGGGCTGAGGAGGAGAGAACCGTGGATGTATAGGGGCGGGGGGAGGGGCGGGAAGTGAAGGGACTCAGGCGCAGAGCATCAGGCCCAGGTCAAGGCACATTCAGGAGAAGAGAGGGGTACCTGGATGGCTCAGTTGGTTAAGCGTCTACTTTCAGCTCAGGTCATGATCTCGGGGTCTGGGATTGAGCCCCGCATCGGGCTCCCTGCTCAGCAAGGAGTCTGCTTCTCCCTCTGTCCCTCCCCCTGCTCATGTTCCCTCTCTCTCTCTTTCTCTCTCAAATAGATAAAATCTTTTAAAAAAGAATTTCAGGGGAAGAGTAGGGAAGGAAAGAAATCAAAGCTCCAGCCGGGTTAGGTAAGAAGTGAGGGATCTGAAATATGGGCTTTAGTGAATAATAATGTACTAATATTGGCTCATCAGTTGTGACAAATATGGCACAGGAAGATAAGATGTTAACAACAGGGGAAACTGGATGTGGGACATGGGGGAACTCTCTGTACTATTTTTGCAGTCAGTCTGTAAACCTAAAACTGTTCTAAAATAGGAAATGTACTGGGGTGCCTGGCTGGCTCAGTCAGTAGAACGTGCGACTCTTGATCTCAGGGTTGTAAGTTCGAGCCCCATGTTGGGGGTAGAGATTACTTTAAAACCTTTAAAAAATTATTTTAAATGTACTTAAAGAAGCAAATAAACTACAACAGGGTAGCTGAACCAGGCACTGAGACACAGTCTGACAACGGATAAAAGAGGGAGTCAACCCAGATGTCCGAACACGGAGTGGGTTAGGAACAAGGCTGGGTCTGATCCACACTCCTCTCCCCAATCCCGGCACCACACCAAGCATGGGGAACGTAAGACCTAGGCAGGGCCAGGCGTGAGCACACGACAGTGACAGCGCAGAGCCAAGCTCGGATGCTTCCCTTCTCCCTTCTCACTAATCTCGCTAATGACGGAGAGAGGGTCAGTACAAGGCACCCCGCAGGCCGCTGTGTGCAGAGTTCTTGGTGGGGCCCTCCCGAGGGTGAGGGAGGCTATCTGGAGACTGGAGATTTTTCATTCATAAGTCATCACATTCATAAAGAAGGGGAAGTAGCTGCCAGAGGTGATGAGAGGAGACAGAGCACAGTCGGTTTCCTGATGCTGGTAATGGATCAGTAATGACCAATTCACGCTTCTCAGTCTAGACTCTTTCCCCTTATGGTCAGGACGATGGATGCCCAACAGCTGGCTGGAGCTAGGAGTGTGGTCTCCCAAGGGATTGGAAGGCAGATAGGGGTTTAAAGACATT
>NW_024423319.1:89709897-89746509 GCF_017311325.1 Ursus maritimus | reverse complement strand
TGGAAGCTTTAAATAGCTGTGGAGATGGGGGAGGAAGGAAGGAAGGAGGCAGTGGCTGGGTCAGGGGAAAGGATGGTCAGGCAGGTTGGAGGGCTCAGCTGAGAGCCAATCCTAGGGGTAGGGGAGTTTCCACAGCAGCGGACGGCAGCCCATGATGGGAGGAGAAGGTAGGCAGCCACGTGGTTCAAGGATCAGGGTTTTGTCCCACATGTATGGTACGAGAAAGAGTGAGGAGGGGTGGCCCATAGGTCCAAAGTGGCATGGGAAAGGCAGAAAAGACAGAAGAGGAGGTGATAGGAGAAATAGAGGACGAAGGGTCTGTTCAGGTGATCAAGCATCCCAACCAGCTCCTGTGAGCTCCAGAGACTGTCTTGAAAACACTCGCGGCTAAGGCATGGTCTTGCCCTGTTTTGTTTTGTTTTGTTTTTAAGTAATCTCTACCCCCAACATGGGGCTTGAACTCATGACCTGGAGATCAAGAGTCGCATGCTCCACTGACCGAGTCAACTAGGCGCCCCAGTCTTGCCCTGTTTTTGCCTTTGTAATTATCTGGAAGTTGAACTTACTGTGATCACTTCATTAGCCAAAGATTGCCTCCATTTCATTCTTCATAGATGAATAGAAGCCATCATTTGTTAATTTGGTCACTTATTCATTCATTCATACATCCAATGCTGTGTTTACAATGTGCTCTGTGAACGTGGGTCCCTGCTAACATGGAGGTGAACCATATGGAAGGAAGCATTTTCCCCTTTCCCCCCTCAAATGGAACACAAATTCTCAGCTTATTTCCCCAACATTCAGCGCCAAGTTAGCAGAGCCCAGAGGCCACAGAGCACATTGTAAAGGCACAACGTTGGACGCAGGAATGAATGAGTGAGTGAATGAACAAACTAAATGAACAATGGCTTCTATTCATGTTGGTTTAAGTCCGATCATCCGCTAGGTGCAAACTGAGAATATGCTAAAAATAGGTTAGGTGTAATTTGCATGTAAAATGCATGAATCTCAAGCGACCAGCTTGTTGTATTTTCATCTGGGTGTATCCTCCATGTAACCACCATCCAGATCAAGATATAGAACATTTCCATCACCCCAGAAAGTTCCCCTGGGCCCTTTCTCAGTCTACCTCCCTCACCCTCAGAGATAATGAATATTCTGACTTTTATCGTCATAGATTCAGAGAACTCAGTGCTTCTGATGAGGTTTTTCAGGGGAGTTGAAGAGACTATCCAAAGTCCCTGTAGTCAGATCCCATGGCTCAATGAGAGGAAGTGCCTGCGAAAGCTTGGAAACAAGATTGCCATGTCTCAGTCAGGGTTTAATCGGGAAAAGCAAACATAGCAGGGACCACGGAAGGGGGTGGAAAGCTCTCTCAAATGGAAAGGTATGGTCTGTGCAGTCACCCCAAAAAGGTGGCTTATTAGTGTCCTGTCAGTCTGACGCAAATATCCAGCCTAACCAGGGAGTACGTTCCAGCTGTGGAGATGGGTACGACAGAGTGCCATGCATTAAATATTTGCTCTGATTGTATGGTCACTAAGCTGACTTTGAGTAACTAGGATTCCTGTGTCACTTCCATTTTTGGAGAAAATACACTGACCAGGTTGACATGAATATGTAGACTACCACATACTTATATCTCATTGTAAGTGAACAAAATGCTATTTTCAGCAGTAGGATCTTTCGAGTTTATTGTTTTAGGTCAATGTCATGGAGTCAGACTCTGAGACAACTGTCAGAACTCGGGTCCTCAGGCTGGCAGGCTGAGGCCTAGATTCTGTCCTGTGGCAAATTCCCATGAGAGATACCACCTCTAAGATGTCTTGGAAGACAGTCATTACCATGCCAACCTAACTCTGGCCGATCTTTGGAAACTTCCGCACTCACTGAAGACATATTTTATAAACACGAGATTCTCCAAACATACGTTGAAATCACATACGAATGATTCTTACTGAGCCAAAGGAAGACACACCTGCTCAAGATTCGAAAAAGGAAACTAGATTTTTAAAACCTTTTTACTGTAAAATATAAGACACAAACATACATCCATGTTCAGAATATGGATAATTAGGAAATGAGCACTAGTGTAACAAATGGCCAACATCACCAAATCCTTGTGCATGTCCCCCCCTTTTTTAAGATTTTATCTATCTATTTATGAATCGTCTATCTATTTATTTAGAGAGCACAAGCAGGGGGTAGGGGCAGAGGGAGAGAGAGAATCTCAAGCAGACTCTGCACTAAGCCCAGAGCCCAACTAGAGGCTCGATCTCAGGACCCTGAGATCATAACCTGAGCCAAAATCAAGAGTCGACGCCTAACTGACTGAGCCACCCAGGCGCCCCTTGTGTGTCCCTTTTAGACACATCCCTTTCTCTACCACCCCATAGGTAACCACTCTTGGATTTTTGTAGTAATCACTTCCTTGCTTTTCTATAGACTTTGAACGCCTATGCTACATACCTCAACGATATACTTTTGGGGTACCTGGGTGGCTCAGTCGGTTGGGTGTCTGCCTTTGGTTCAGGTCATGATCTCAGGGCCCTGGGATGGAGCCCCACATCAGGCTCCCTGCTCAGGGGGAAGTCTGCTTCTCCCTCTCTCTCTGCCCCTCCCTCAGCCAGTTTGTGCTCTCTCTCTCTATCTCATTCTCTCTCATATAAATAAATAAAATCTTTAAAAAAAAAACAATATACTTTCTTTTTGCTTGCTTTGGAACTTCATATAAATGGAATCACATTGCTCATATCTTATTTATATTTATGTGTAATATAATAAATATATAATATATATTATTTACATTTCTTAATTTTCATTGTGGTATAGTACCCCATTGTATGGAACATACCACAATTTATTATCGATTCTATTGTTATTGAACATTTAAATTGTTTCCAGTTTTTGGCTACTACGAATAGTAAGCAAATGAATGTTCTTTTTTTAAAGATTATTTATTTTAGAGAGAGAGAGAGCACAAGTGGGGGGAGGGGAAAGGGAGAGAGAGAGAGAGGGAGAGAAGCAGACTCCCCACTGAGCATGGAGCCCAATATGGGCCTTGATCCCATGACCCTGAGATCACCACCTGCGCTGAAATCAAAGGCGGTCGCTCGACCAACTGAGCCACTCAGGCGCCCCAGTGAGCAAATGAATGTTACAAACATTTCATATTCTGGCACGTGTAAGTGCCTATTCATATCATATTTATTCCAGGGAATGGAACTGCTGGGTCACAGGGCGTGTATATCTTCAACTTTAATAGATTAGGCAATGTTTTAAAAAAAATCATTGCACCAATTTATGCTCCTACCAGCATGTTATGAGAGTTTCCGTTGATTCACATTCTTGCCTACACTTGGCATGGTCAGACTTTTGCCCATCTAGTGGTGTGTTGTGGTGTTCCATGGTTGCAAACTTGCAATTCCCTAACAACTAATAAGGTTGAGTGTCTTATCTATTTGCTGGCCTTTCGTATTTCCTCTTCTGTAAAGTATCTGTTCACATCTGTTGCCCATTTTTTCTATCAGGCATACTTTTTCTTATTGATTTGTAGGAATAATTTATATAGTCTGGATACAACTTATCTTTTATCTTCCCAGTTTTTGGCTTGTATTTTCATTTACTTTATGGTTTTTTATTGACTTTACTTTTTAGAACAGTTTGAGATTTAGAGGAAAATTGAGAAGATATACGAGAGTTCCCATATACCTCACACTCCGTTTTCTCTATTATTAACATCTTACATTAGTATGGCACATTTGTCCCAATGAATGAATCAATATTGACATATTATTAAGTAGAATCCGTATTCTATTCAGATTTCCTTTTTCTTTTGCAGGATCCCATCCAGGAATTCACAGTTACATCTAGTTGTCATGTCTCCCTAAGCTCTCTCGGCTGTGACGTTTCTCAGAATGTTCTTGTTTTTGATGACTTGAGAATTTTGAGGAGTACTTCGTGGTATCTAAATGTGGTGTCTGTCCCATCAGGTGAGGGCCCCCAGATGTGGGGTGACAATTGAGTGGAAGCCGGTGGTGTGGGCTGTGAAAGGATTCACCCGAGGCAGAACAAAGGAGACAGAAGTTTGTCGAATACACTGCAAGGGAGCTGTGGGCAGGGCAGCAGAGGAGAGGCTGTCTGCAACGAGGCAGTGGGTGAGGACTGCTTTTAAAGGGGGGAGATGAGGAGGTATGGAGATACATGGCATTCTCCCTTTTCTAGTAATTGCACCTGGTGGTAAGTAGCCCATTGGTCAGTTAGGGCCTATGGAGATCTTGAGGTGTGTCGCCTCATGGGCCTGTCTGTATTCGGCAAGGGGGTCTCTGTGGGCCCTTTCTGCATTCCATTGCTCAAGCCTGTTTGCCTAAAAGCTACTTTTTTTTTTAAATGCAACTTTTTTTTTTTTAAGGTTTTATTTATTTATTTGATAGAGGCAGCGAGAGAGGGAACACAAGCAAGAGGAGTGGGAGAGGGAGAAGCAGGCTTCCCGCCGAGCAGGGAGCCCGATGCGGGGCTCGATCCCAGGACCCTGGGATCATGACCTGAGCCGAAGTCAGACGCTTAACCAACTGAGCCACCCAGGAGCCCCCTTTTAAAAGTTTTTTTAATGTAAGTAATCCCTACACCCATCGTGGGGCTTGAACTCATGATTCCGAGATCAAGAGTCACACCCTCGGGGCGCCTGGGTGGCTCAGTCGGTTAAGTGGCTGCCTTCAGCTCAGGTCATGATCCCGGGGTCCTGGGATCAAGCCTCACATTGGGCTCCCTGCTCAGTGGGGAGTCTGCTTCTCCCTCTGCCTCTGCCCTTCCTCCTTGCTTGTGCTCTCTGTCTCAAATAAATAAATAAACTGAAAAAAAAAGAGTCGGATCTTCTTCCACCTGAGCCAGCCAGGTGGCCAGGGCCCTTGAAAAGCAACTCTTAATTTTAATTGAGTGGCAGCTGCATGGTCTGGGGGCACGGCATTATCTTGGCCTCCACAGGGCTCCCTGATGGCTGATTGGCAGGGACCAAGCCATCTCAGTGCTGCCTCTGGGGATCACTCAGAACTCACTGCTGGAATTCATGGGGCAGGGGTGGGGGGCAGAATTAGGGAAACAAACTGAACTGTGTTGTATTCTTTCAAATCTTGTATCTGCACATCTCCTTTTAAAACTCAAGGGCCAAGAATTTGACATCTTTGTTTCCTAGTTCTTCTCTGAGAATCCTCCCCATGGGGCAATGAATGACAGGAGTCTTGGCTATTTGGCCTGGGAGGAGAGGTGTGATGAAGGTGGAGGAGGAGGCTTCTTTTAGGCTAAATGTGGGTCATTAGATCATATATTATCCCGCCACACACATATCCACCTCTAAATGCTTCAGTGAAAAAGTTAACCACACGCACATCACCGATTGTTTACTGAGCGCTAAAGATTGAATCAGGAGGGCTACATATAGGAAGCAGAACTGCTAACGATTCAAAACGTGACCTTGAGTACATATGCCCTTCCCCAGGTTTCAATCTCTCAATCTATGAAACAAAGAGAAAGCTTCCTACAATGTTTATCTTGCTGAATTCCAAGGCTATAAGGAGCAGTGATGCCCCTTGGAGACTTCCGAGGAAAGGGGGGGCTTTAGATTTAAAGGCTAAGATATTCACCCCTAGCTCAAAAAAGGATGTTTTTCTCAAGACACAGAGTATAAAAGAGACTTTGAGGCTTTCTTGCAGGGAGGGGAAAGAAGAGGGATTTTATGTTCTTGTCTATAATATTTTTGGTCTTCTTCAAATTAAAAGAAATAAGAATGTACTAGAACTCTTTCAAGAATAGAAAAATTCACTCCATTTCCTGTTTCTTTAGGCTGGTTGAAATGGCAGGAGTTCTGTTCCACTTTTAGCTGATTATGTCCCTAAATAAGGTTTATTTAGACGAACTCAGGGCCTTTGGTTTAGAACCTGTTTTAGGATATGCAGCAAGATAGACAAAGAATAAAATTTTAGATGATATGAAGAGAAATGACTGCATTGTGCTTAAAAATGAATTTTAAAAAATGATTAAATTCTTATTGATCTTTTTTTTTTTTCAAGGCAGTCATTTCAGAGTTGATGCTTTGGTAATCTAATAATTTAGACATTTTTGGTAATCTAATAATTTCACATTCCTAATGGAAAACTATCTCTTCTCCTTTCAGATTTCTTTAAAGTCACATTTGTACAAGGGCACCTGGCTGGCTCAGTCAGAAAAGCATGCGACTCTTGATCTCGATCTCTGGGTCGTGAATTCAAGCCCCACATTGGGTGTAGAGATTACTTAAATAAATAAAAACTTTTTAAAAAAGTCACATTTGTGCAAATTCTCCTCTGAGAGAATGCAAATTTGAGAGTCAAGAGTTTCCTGAAGTTGAATGAGGAGATCCAGATTCCGTTCCATAAATTGAGAGTGGCTTTGGTAAACACAGTGGGTTCTAGAAGGTTCAAAACTGAGTATTTGGGGAGTGTGCTGATTCCTGTTTTGAGTTGGGCAAGTTTTTCCTGGTGTAGGCCTGCTACCTAAGAAACTCCTGGGATCACTGCTTTCAATCCATCTCCAATTTTCTTTTTTAGTTAATTCCAAGAAGAAAATGGAGATGGGAAACTGTGTAAACAGTAGAGCATTTTCCCCCCCAACGAATCTGTCTTGGCATTTGTGCACTTTACAAAGCTCAAACACCTTCACTGGCTCCCCATTTCCTGCCAGTTGATGGGTAGTTCTTTTATTTAACATTTAACCTTCACAATAAACATGTTCCTAATTGAAAATTTTAGTCCTGTGTGCCCTCCTCCATATAATCCCTTCTTTGGTTAAATGTAACAGTTAGTGCTCAATCTGACAGGCTCTCTCCATGCTGCACCTTACCCTTTTTGCTACCTGCCTGAACCACCCCCTCTCCTACACTTGCATATTGAAACCACAAACATCTTTCAAGGTCATGGGCCAGGGCATCGTTTTCTGATCTTAGATGCTACATAGTGTCACTTCTTGCTTAGTATCATAGGCAAAAAACTTGTGACTGATGTGGGAGACAATGGCAGAAGGAAATGTAGGTAAAATAAAAGGTCCTTATAACCTGCAGCCCATTGGCAAATACTCCAGGCAGGCAGAGTGTAACGTTCCTCCAGGAAGCTCCCTACTATCTTAATGTTAATGCCTTGCTAGAGGGAAAAACTACCTTAGCTTGACAATAGCAAGGCCTCCAGTATCCCTTGAGTCTTCTTTAGCATGTGAAAATCCTTTTTGGAATTTCCCTTTTCTTTACCTCCCCCAACTCCAGAGTGTATAATCAGTTGCTCCTCACAATCCAAGGGCAGCAGCTCTTTCTGCCCACAGACCCTCCCCGTGCTTTAATTAAACCATCTTTTTTGCACCAAAGACGTCTCAAGAATTCTATCTTGGCCAACTGCTCCGAAGCCCAACAACATTACTCCAAAAACCACACGATGAGCACTGGTTATTGTATGTAAGTGTGAATCAGTCAGTCCTACTTCAGAAACCAACGTTGCACTGTACGTTAACTAAAATTTAAATTTACGAAAATGTATCATAGGCAAAAAAAACCCTTAAAAGTCAAAAGAGAGGATCCTGGTGTAATTAGGTCTAGCCCTCACCTAACACTGAGCAAATGGAAGAAGGAAGTAATGCTCTTGTCCCGTCACTCCTGGTGGATAGAAGAGTTTTGGGAGACAGGGTTGCCAGATTTAGCAAATTAAGATATAGGACGCTCAGTCATATGCGAATTCCAGATAAACCACGAATACCCTTTTTTTTAAAGTATAAGCATGTCCCATGAAATATTCACGACACATTTATACTAAAATGTATTCGTGGTTCATCTGAAATTCAAATTTAACTAGGCGTCTTGTATTTTATCTGGCACTCCTGCTTGGAGGGCAGGGACTCCCGAAGGCGCCTGGCTTCCACCCAGCAGGTGCTCAGCATCTGTGCAATTGTTAGAACGAAATCCAAACCAGCCCCGCAGCTTCCACAGCTGCACCCGTAGCGGGGCGGAGCCAAGCCACCGGGAAAGATGACAGCCCGGTTGGGGACCATCACTAGAGATTGGCCAAGGGGCCCGCACCTGGGAGGCGGCCCCACCCCGTGGGCACTCAAGATCCTTCCACAGGCTCGGTCATCCCCCACAACCCCGACCCCACGCCCCACCTCGTGACTGGTAGTCACGGGCCGGGGGCGGAGCTGCCAGGCTCTCCAATCGCTGCCTGCCATTGGCAGGGCATTCCATCCATCACGTTAGGCCCCGCCCACGGGACTGACGTTCCGCAGCCTGCGTCGCTCCCGCAGGCCGCGACGTAGCTGGCGATTGGTGGAGAAGACGGCAGCCGTCCCAGCGGAGGCGACGACTGGGCGGTCCCAGGGAGTCGGGAAGAGCCGGAGCGCGTCACCCCCTACAGCTGCGCTGGTCGCTCGCGTTCTGCTGGCCCGGTCCGTGCCGCCCTTTAGTGTTGCGGCCACCACGGGACCATGGCTGCGCTCATGGTGCTCCTGTCCTTGTTGGCGGCGGGTGAGGACCGGGGCGGCCGGGGCGCGCTCGGGGTGGCTGGGAGCCTCGGGGGGTCGGGGGCGGCCGCAGGTGGGCGGCAGCGGGGCGGGTGCCGCAGTGCGGGCAACCGGCGGCGGCCTCGCCCCAGCCGCCTACCTCTCGGCCTCCTCGTCCGACCGACCTGTGGCGGCGAGGCCTGGCGGGCTGCTGGGGCGGGGCCGGGCTGCGTAGGGGCACCTGAGCCGGCCTCCGCCCTCCGCCTGTTCCAGGAAGGCGCGGCCGCGGGTCCAGCCGCCTGTCTCTTCCGGCTCCGGAGGCCCAGGGATGCATTTCCCAATTCACTGTGGAACCGCAGCCCTCTGCGAGGAAGGGAGAGCAGCCTGCTGAGCTGCCATCAGATGCTGCGTTTCCTTGCATTTTTCTGGTGTCTTCCTTTTTAGGAAGTAATTGGTGAAGTCTCCTCCCGTACGTGTTTCAGAATACAAAAGTTGGAGGTGGAGTAATTGTTTTTGTAGGATTCTTTCTAAAGGCAAATTCAGAGTATCAGTAGTTCGTCAGGTTCTCCATTTTAAGGATTTGGAAACTAAGATGTGAGTCACGTTCTTAGGGTCACATGTCAAGTAAATGGTAGCTTTCAGAGTGGAACCTAGTTTCCCTAGTGTTCGAGTCCGCTAATATTTGGCCTCTTACTGTGTATCATGTAATTCACTTAATTTTACAGTAGTCCTTAGAAGAGGACATCCTCCTCGACTTACGGGGTGATCAAGCTTAAATGAATTACCCAGCAACACGCAGGTAGTGAGCAGGGAAGCTGGAATTGAACCTGGATCACCTGGCTCCGAAGCAGGGGTCTTTCCATTACACGTATTGTGGCACAGGTGATGGACATGCCTCTGCGTGGGAATGATGGGGGCCTGGACTCGGGGCTCAGACAGTGGCGAGCAAGAGGCCAAGTTGAGAATAACTTGGAGAAGTGGGGCTATGTCTGTTTAAAACCTATAGCTTAAAAGTCTTTGTGAGGTGCTGGGATGACCCGACCCACTTTTGGAATGGTGATTTCATTTTGCCTGAGAGTATAGACCGCTGACCTTCTTGAAATCTGCAGGTCTTCTCCATCCCTGGAGGTGTGCTCAGGGTTGTGCGTTGATGATAATTCTACTTATTTTCATATCCCCAAGGTTTTAGGGCTGTTCTATTCCTTTCGTTTCTGCTTCTGGCTCCGGAAGGGTCATACGGATCTATCTAGTAAGTTACTTTAAGCGGTGTTTTTCTGTTTTTTTTTTTTTTTAATTCAGTTTTTGAAATTTAAAAATCTTCCCTTTGATACTTTGGTTTAACTGAATATCTGTTGAAATTCCATCGTTGATGTTGACTGGTATTTTGATTCAGCGAGGTTTAGGGGTTTTTTGTTTGTTTTGATCTGAGGCAAAGTAATTGCTTCTGTACACGGTTTGAACATGCTTTCCTGACTAGTCTAGTTCATACGGACTAAGAATCTGATCTTGTCAGTTTCTGCGTTGCTTGGTCTTGTCACATGAGGTTAAATTACTATTTTCCGTAATGACTAAATGTGATTTAGTGGAAAACATCTCTAAGAGATTGGACTTCTCTATTTGAAGAAATAAGTCCTTTACAATGGTGTTAACAAAACCGGAGAGACTAGAGGAAGGGATCTAGGGTTATGAATACCATGTCATGAGGAGTATTTGAAAAAAATTCAGATGTTTATCCTGGAGCGGAAAGGCCAAGGGCAAACATGTGGAATTTGAAGGAGTGTCATGTGAAAGAGGGATTTGATGTGGTCAGTGATGCCCCAGAGGTCAAAATTAGGACCTGTTTGTTTTTTCTCTTAATGATTCCATCCACCGCTCATTGATCACAGCATAGTACAGTGGGAGTTCCCAAAGGGAAGGATGCTTACCCCCTAGTCCAGAAAGGGGAGGCAGAAGAAAATTTCCCTGGAAGGGGGGAGATATTGCCTCATGCTCAAATATGTGAAAAGGGTGGTGGGGGGCCAGTTTAGACAGAATGGCCTGTGTAAGAGCACAGAGATGTGAGAGCAAAAGAGCCAACAGGATGGTGGGGCTGGAATGTATAAGGGTTAAGTTGGGGAGCTCCCAGAAGTAAGGTTGGTAAGGTTCTTTGGGTGTTATGTTTTGGGTTTTGTCTCAGAAGCTCTGGGCGGCAAGTGAAGGTGCTTAAGCTGGTGGTTAAGCTGATGGGTGAATGAACACACCTGTATTTTGAAAAGTTGCTAGAAAGGCTGGCTGAGAGAGTGGTGTGATGCGTCATAAGGCGGCCAGTTCTGGCAAGCCCGGTAAGGGCCCCGGAGTGTGCACTGGACCTGGAGGGGAAAGGATTTGTGAGATAAGAAAAAAAAAAATCGACAGAATTCAGTGGTTGATGGCTGTGGTGCTGAGGGAAGATTTAAAGATGACCAGCGTGAGCAGCCGCCTGGGAGGCGGTGTCACCCTTCGAGATAGAGAATACGGAAGGAGCATGTGGAAGGATGTCAGTTCAGTTCGGAACCTGTTGAGTTTGAAGGACCCGTGGGACTTAGAAGGAAATGCTTAGCGGGCTGTTGGATATGTAGGTCTAAGGCTCAAGGGAATTGTAGGCTGGCAATAAAAATCGGGGCGCCATCAGTGTTTTTGATGTTTGCAGCCTGAGGAGTAGAGTAGATAGGCCCGCTCAGCCAGGGAGAGGGATATAGGATAGGGAAGCAGTGAGGGTCAAGAATGGAGCCCTCAGATCTCAAAAGTGGAGTATGCTAGGTGATCTCTTGGGATGACAGAAGAAGGTACTAGAACTTTCATCTATAGCTTTTTTATCTCCTTTTTTTTTAATAGTAACAATCATATTTTGTAGAATGTCCATCAATTTGGGTTTGTCTGATGTTAAATTGGGAAGAATACTACACAAGTATCTCATCCTCTTTTAAAAATTTGTTTTTGTGCGCTTTGAAATATATTATGAATGTACAGTCTGTTCTACAAGTGTGTACTTTATAAATATATGTTGGGGCTGCTTTCAAATTTTGTACCGAAAGCACTGAAATCTAAAAAGTTCGGATATCTGTGCTTCAAAGGATAGAAGGAAAAGAAACAGGGAAAACTGCCAGAGGGACTGGGGGGAAAAAAAAAAACACAAAACGGGCTCGGACTTCATGAGGGCCAAGGCAGGAGACTTTTAAGGAGGGAGTTGCCCAGGATGAGGTGCTTTGAGAGGTTAAGTAAATTGAGGGCTGAAAATTTGGCGAGGCGTTTCAGTGGCACGGCGGAGTCCGGAGCTATGGGTTAGGCGGTAATGTGAGATGAAGAAGTAGGGAGACGGTCATTGGCTGCTCTTCCAGGACCCTTCCTCTGAAGGGAGGCTGAGGCTGGTAGGACCAAAGCAGGGGTTTTGTGATTGTCATTTTAGAATGGGAGCACCCGAAGTGTATTTTTATGCTGAAGTGAAAGAGCCAGTGCCAGTCGAAAGGGGGAAGTTGGTAGCGTGAGGCGTGGCTTCATTCGTGAACTCAGCAACTATTTCTTGAGCACCCTTGTGTCAGGCACCGTTCTCAGCTCCTGGGGATATTGTGTGAACAAGACAAACTGGAATCCCTGCCCTCGTGGTGCTTCTGTTCCACGGGGCCAGCTTTTTATGCCTACAGCCACCAAACTCCTGATCCTTGTCTTCCCAGAATAGCGGCGTGTAATAAACACTGAATGACTAATAGGTGAGCGAATGAAGGTCCCTGAGAGGGCTGAATGCAGGGATCATGTTAGACTGGAGGAGGGACGTCCCTGCCAGCATCTGGAGGGAGAGGAGATAAGGCCAGGGGCTGGTGCAGATAAATTTGTGGTGGGGAGAGGAAGGAGGCAGTGGCCGGATTCCTGTGCTCTCTTTTGAAGCTGGAGGTGAGGTGGTTTGGTAAGACTGAGGAAGTTGCCAGAAGTTGGGAAGCTCATTTCCGTTGCGTACTGCAGTGGACTTGTCGGGGGATTGGAATGTTGGGGCAGTGGAGAGGACTGCTGGCCAACGTCGGGTTTGTGAGTTGAGGCGGCATCCGCCTTGACTGGTTATATTCTGGTAGAGAACGGGTGACTTCCTGTCGGGTCTCCAGGAGAAACGTGGATTAAGCAGCGGTTTCTCAGTCTAGGAGGCCACAGCTGTAAGGTTTTCTAAAGTCCGAGGCTCTGGTAGGACTGTCGTGCAGGCACAGAGTGGGGAATCTACGCTTTTGGGGCAAAGTAATCAGCAGAGCTTTCTTTGCCGGGAGTGAGTGATTAGGGCCCTGTTGCAAAACAGGACTATCTCCAGATCCAAATATGGTTCTTTAAATTAGTGTATGGTACTTGGAAAGTGTAGATATCTGGCTGCCCCATTTTCCTTAGCGTTTGCAATAACCACTACTGTAGTGAACCAAGATGTCTTACCAGTTACAGACAGCCGTTCCGTTCTTTTTTTTTTTTTTTTTGCTTGCCTTCGGCTAGAACATTTTGGAAATTCCTGCTCTGGCAGCTGCGCTGAATTGAAACTCATAACTCTTCATGTTGTATCAGCACCATCCTGAGGCCTTTTATTTACTGTCAGTACTGCAACACCAAAACATTTATTGTTGCTTCTAACTTTATTCCCATACCCTGTAAGTGGTACTTTCCTTAGGTCAAGAGAATAACAGTGATGCTTTATTAAAGTCTAATTTCCCCATACTAGGTAAGCATGGGCCAAGATTTGTTTTGGACTTGGAGCTGATCTTTTCATAGGAATCTGAAAGTTTCCATAAGTTAACTTGTCCTTGTGCAAGCTAGACTTCATTGGGTTAACATAGAATGGCTAAAGAGGCCAGATACCTCACCCTTGGAGGATTTATCAAATAGGCCCTTTATTCTCATCCTTTGTCTGTTAATCTCAGGCTCCCTACCCCCCCCAGACTTGTTGGCTTTATTATTACAGAATACTTGTTCTCAGCCTCTTGATACACCCATTGGAAATACTTTTTCTTAGACTACTTGGCTTCTAAAGTCTGCAGTGTTTATATTCTGACTAGTACTATGCCTGGCCCCCCTCCCACCCCCTGCCTTTGACAGTCCTCATTTCACTAGGTTTGCTTACGGGGTGTAAAGAAAGATCTGCTGTATTCTAAGATTTGTTAACTTGCTCAAGCTTTAGAGTTAAATACTAGGAGTTTTATGAATTTGCATTTGAAGAGAGGGTCGATGGCAGAAATAATTTAGAGATTTCAAGTTTCTTTTTAGTCTGTGCCAGGGGTTTGTCTGCTATTTATTTATTTATGACTTGATTTGAGAGAGAAGCAGACTCCCCGCTGAGCAGAGAGCCTGACCTGGGGCTTGATCCAGGACCCTGAGATCATGACCTGAGCTGAAGGCAGACGCTTTGCTGACTGAGCCACCCAGGCGCCCCTATTTATTTATTTTTTAAAGTTTTATTTATTTAAGTAATCTCTACACCCAACATGGGGTGCAGAGCCATGACCTCAAGATTAAGAGTTGCGTGCTCCTCTGACTGAGCCAGCCAGGCGCCCCTCGTTTGCTTTTTAAATTCTGGAGAAATGCCATCGATTTCTATTCTTGCTGATTTGCCAAATGCCCCTGTTTTAAGGGCCACCTGTAGGAAGGCATCTTGAGCGTTAAGAGAATCCTGTTTCATCACTGTGCATCTATTATAACGGAATATACGGACTTCGGTTCGTAGAGCAATACTTTGGAAAAAAAAATTGGGGTTCAGCATTTTGTCCAATAATATATAGTATGCTAAGTCAGTGGAGAATGGGGAAACGTTTTATATTTAATAATTTTCTACGTGGGTGCAAAAGATTTGATGTTGATCATTTTATCAATCTGTTTTCTTCCAGGTGTTTTGGGGAACGAGTTTAGTATATTAAGATCACCAGGGTCTGTTGTTTTCCGAGATGGCAATTGGCCTATACCAGGAGAGCGAGTCCCGGATGTGGCTGCATTGTCCATGGGCTTCTCTGTTAAAGAAGTATGTATATTTTAAAAAAGATATTGGGAGCTACTTCTGAAAGTATTTTTGTTGATTTTTCTGCTAACAGTCCAAGAAAGCAAGAAGCAGAAATAGGTATATTTGGTACAGATTACATTTCTAGTCGGGGAGATTTGGAGACAGGCTACAAAGCTTGGCTTATGAAACCAAATCATCGTAAATCACTAACCATGTAATTATTCATAGTAGTGATGTTCTTTGTATATGAGAACGCATCTGTCCTATTAATAGGATGTATGGTTTTCCTTTTTTTTTCCCCCATACACAATAGATGTATGTCTTAGTTTGGACTGCTATTACAAAATACCATAGACTGGATGGCTTATAAACAACAGAAATTTATTTCTCACAGTTTTGAGGGCGAGAAGTCCCAAGATCAGGGTGCCAGCCCCGACAGATTCTTAGTGAGGGCCCTCTTCCAGTTTGCAGACTGCTGACTTCTTTCGTGTCCTCACATGGTGGGGAGAGGGTGAGAACTCTCTGGGTCGCTTTTTATAAGGCACTAACCCCACAGTGAGGGCTCCATCCTCATGACCTAATCACCTCCCTAAGGCCCACCCCTGATACTAGCACATTGGGGGATAGCTTTCAACATGAATTTTGGGGGGGACACAAACGTTCAGTCTGTTGCAATTTATTATGAATGATAAAATGTATATGCATGTTGCCTGAGTTTAAGAATATAGTGTGGTCAGGAGCTGTGGGAATGAAGCCATGAGCTGTTAACTGGCTGCTTCCGTGACGTAGTGGAGGGGTGTAGGTGCTGTCAGGGCGAGAGCTCTGCAGTCCAGGACGTGGAGAGGGGATGCAGTCTGCCCTGTCTTGCTGTCGTTCTCTCTTCCCACTTCCTAAGTTTGCTGCTTTTGATGCGGTCTCTAGATATCACCAGTCACTCCAAGGAACTTTCCTCCTAGGTCCTGAGTGCCCTTGAAAGCGGAAACAATGTGAGGGAGCTGCCTGTCTCTCCTGGGCCTGTGGGTGGAGTCCCTGAGCTCCCTGTGGGAGCATGTGTGGTTGCTTACACTTAAGGATGAAGTTTGTACCTCCTCCTTTACAGACTTAAATTTGACTACGAATGGCTGTCAGAATAACCCTGAGAAATAATTATTAGTAAATGAATGTGAGCTACTCTCCGCAGGAATTTTATTTATGAAGAGCTTCATCCAAAGAGAAGACTTGTACTGGTAGTTCTGCCATGTCCTTACGAAAGAGAAAAGCCATGCTGCCCTTAAGGGCAATTGAAGGTGTGGGGGGAGAAGACACCCATGGTTCTGTGAAGAAGAGTTTGTGATCCGGGATTTGAAAAGGACCTACATTTTGTTTACTGGTCCGCTTTCCTCCACAAAGGGTTTGAGAGGACTCCTAGTGGACTTTGTTTTAGATCCGTGGGAGTTTAAGAGCCTGGGGGAGGCCGGAGCCCCTTCCCTGCTTAGGAGAATGCAGCTGCTGCCTGGAGTGCAATGTTTGCTTCCCCATGAGTTTTCCTTGCCAGCGTCGTCCCGGAACCCCTTGACTCTGCTTAGTACACGTTATTGGGGAAATGGTTTCTGGAGTGGATAATGAAGCGTCATCTCATGCTTTCCAATGTTTAGGACCTTTCTTGGCCAGGACTTGCGGTGGGTAACCTATTCCATCGTCCTCGGGCTACCGTGATGGTGATGGTGAAGGGAGTAGACAAACTTGCTCTACCCCCAGGCAGTGTCATTTCATACCCTTTGGAGAATGTGAGTATTTATTATAAAAAATTGACGGCATGCATTTTTACTCTTGTCAGCTGTCATTATGAATTGTGTTCTAAACCTTCTTTTGTCTACATTTTCTTGTGCATTATCTTGTCACCTTCCCATCTGAATTTTACCTGATTTTTTTGTGTAAATAGGAGACTGGAGGCTATTTGCTGGTTCACTTTTACTCCTTCACTGGCTTTTCAGGCAGTGCGGCTGGCTGAGCTGTCACGAGAGGCCCTCCATCCGCTGCCAGCACAGAGCAGTCGCCAGAACATCATGTAGCTGAAGTTTCAAGCGAGGCAGGGACACACAGAGCAGCCAGATAGGAGCAGAAAGCTCAGGAGCCCCAGGGGTCAGCCAGAGCTCCGGGTTTCTTACAGAAAGCCAGGGGCCGTAAGATGCTGTCTCATTCTCCAAAGGAGAACTAGTAAAGCCCCAGCTGCCCCAGGGCTACCACGGAGTTGCTGGCTTACCTCGCTTGGCAGTGGGTCCCAAAGAGTCCCCTGCGAGAGATTGAAACTCTGGGCTCGTGCTGCGGAGTGGTGTGCTCCCAGTTCACACGACCCAACCCCGTTCAGGCCCCTCCACTGCCCAAGGCTGCTTTGGTTTAAGGGGGGGAAAAAATTGAAGATGAGTTATTTACAAAGCACTTGCAGGAAAAAAAATGCCACGAGAGAGTCCGCAGGTGCAACAAACCGAATTCATCCCCTTGGAACTACAGATAGACCAGTCTCCGGGAGATGGGAAAATACATGTGTTAAAATTGTGAAGGAGTTCAGGGAAGGGACAGAAATTCTGAGGCAGGTAGAAGACCTTTTTGATACATGGTGCATTCATTAATACCTCTAAATATTTCATATTTTGTCTTGTGATTTCTTTAACCCATGAGTTATTTAGAAGTGTTTAACGTGTGGGTTTTTTTCAAATTTTTAATTTTTCAGTTTCTAATTTCGTGACATTGTAAGACTGGTCTGTATGATGATTTGGGGGGAATTTTTCAAGACTTTCTGTGGTCTAGTATAAATTATTTCCAAGCACACATGACATGGTATAAAAGGCCATGTACTAGGCCACAGGCAAATCTCAACAAATAATGAAGAACTAGTATCAAATAAACCACCCTCTCTGACCACAGTGCAGTTAAATCTGAAAATGATACCTTAAAAATGTATGTGGAAGGGTGGGGAGGATGGAGGAGATAGGTGCAGGGGATGAAGAGGGACAAACTTGCAGTTATAAACAAGTCAGGGGATGTAACGTTAACAGCGTAGGGACTACAGTCAGTAATACTACAGTAGCCTGGGTGACGGATGGTAACTAGACTTACCATGGCATCATTTCATAATGTGTGTACATGCTGGGTCACTGTGTTGTACTCCTGCAAATTAATATAATATCGCATGTCAGCTATACTTCAGTAACTAATAAGTAAATAAAAATGTATTTGGAAATGGTAAAAACAGATTAGATGACTCCTGTTTAAAGCACACTGGAAATCTTAAAACCTATCAGAAAAAAGACATCGTCTTTACAAAGAAATGAGAGTAGAAAGCAGATTTCTCATTGCCCTTAGGGACTGGAAGAGCAAGAACCGAAAAGCAGTGATTGTCTAGTATAAGGCCAGGCCGAGAATACAGTTTATGTTGTCATAATAATGAAACGATATGGAGCCAATGAAAATTATGACTCTTGGGAAGGTGAAGATCTGGAAACGGATGGACGAATGGGGTGGGGTGGGGCTGTGGTTGGTGACGTGGGAGAGCTAAATCCTCATTTTCTATACTCAGCAGTAAGTAGATCTCTAAAGTGGAAAAATCAAGATGTAGCGATATGAACATATTTAGAGGTGGTGGCAAAAGAAAAAGGAGACAAAGGATTTGAAAGTGGGGGTCTTGGGAATGGGAAATGGGGGGCAAACTTTTTTCTTTAAACTTATTTTTCATAGAAAGTCTAATAGAACTATTCATGTCTTTAAACTGTGTAATCTTCACTATAACTCGAAAAAAAGTTTTATTTTAGAGAGCATGTGAGCTGGGTGGAAGGGTAGAGGCAGAGGGAAAGGGGGAGAAGTGGACTCCCCACTGAGCATGGGACCCTGCCCCCCCACCCCCGGCCAGGAATTGTTCTCCAGAACCCAAGATCACAACCTGAGCTGAAATCAAGAGTTGGATGCTTAACCGACTGAGCCACCCAGGCGCCCCATCTCTTGAAAATTTTTTTTTAAAAAAACAGGAAAAGTTGGAATAGATGGACTCCCAAATAATTCATGAGTTGAAGACAAAATCACAGTGGAAGTTTCAAAATTATTTGGAACTGAGTATCAGTGAATGTACCATATATTTAAAAAATGGTGGGGTGTAGCTAAAATGACAAGGAAAGGAAAATTGATAGCTTAAATGCACATGTTAGACAGTTTAAAAGATTGGAAATTAATGAGCTAAAGAAAACCGGAAAAATTTCAGAGTAAATGAAAGAAAGGAAACAGTAAAAATCAAAAGGCAGATTTAAAAAAAATAGTTTAATCTTAGTAATAATATTAAGAATACAATTTTTGTGAAAATCATTGTTGAAGATCTCTTTAAAATAAATATATAAAAATCCAAAATGCTGTTAAGATTTTAATTTGCATACAGTCCAAAACTCGGCATTTTTCAGACTAGCCTTATTCTACATGAGTAGAAGCTGTGAAAAGAGCTCATGTTGTTGCGTGACCCTGACCTGCTGCTAATACTTTTCCTGGCCATGGGCGGTAAATTAAATACAAGGCTCAGAGGGCAAAATCCACAAAATATAAAACAAACTAGAATGTCTTAGAATTCCCCTTAATGAAGCTTCTATTTGATTAGCTCCTTTCATTAGAATTTCAAGTCCTGTAGATACAGAAATTTCGTTCTCTCCAGGACAAACACACATATGTACTATAGTGGAAGAAAACAGGTTTTAAGAGCTGAGCTTTTTCCTTTCTGAGCTTTGTGGTCTGTGTGATTTTTTTTTCTTTTCCTTCCCAGTTTGGCTCTCATCGGACTCAGCAGCTTCTCCAGTTTGATTGCTAAGGATATGTTACCTTTAATCTTCAACTTTGCTGACACAGGTGCTATTTCACTAGGCGAAATGAGGCTGGAGAGTGTCCCAGCGCTCGTGTTCCCTCCAAAGCTGAGGAGGTGGACTGTGTGGCGGCCCGAGGAGAGAGCACGGGGGGCTGCCTCAGGCACTGTGGTAGTGTGCTTTTGCAAGGAGGACTCTTCCCCCTTCTTCAGTTACTCCATGACTTATTTTAAGAGAATTTTGCAAAGAGTTAATACACATTATAAGAAGAAATTGGTTTTATTTCACAGTATCATGAACTAAATGAAATCCCAGCATTGAAATTAAATTTATCAAAGATTTATTAATCATATTTATTTCTGCCTGTACCATGTTAGCATTAACTTGCTACGTACAACATTAACCTTTCAATAGTAAAGGGAATTAGGGACAGCTGGGTGGCTCAGTAGGTTAAGCGTCTTGCCTTTCGCTCCGGCCACGATCTCAGGGTCCTGGGATCGAGCCCCACATTGGGCTCCCTGCTCAGCGGAGAGCCTGCTTCTCCCTCTGCCTGCCACTCCCCCTGCTTGTGCTCTCGCGCGCTCTCTCTCTCTCTGACAAATCTTTTAAAAAAATCACTGCAAGAAATCTCCATTAAGACAAAAACACGATTACACTGCTTGCTTTACTATAGTAATATTGAGAATAACAATTTTTTGAGGAGACAAGTGACCATAATTTATTTAAAAAAATAATGTGGGGTAAAAACAAATCTATGTAGATGGAAGTCAGAATTTGTGGTTACCCTTGGGGGTGGAGAGAGTAGATGGGGGAGCCTTCTGGGGTGCTGATAATGTTCTGTTTTGATCTGGCTGGGCTTTACGAGTGTATCCATTTGTGAATATTCCTTGAGCTCTTACCGCACGATTTGTGCACTATGCTATATGTGTGTTACACTTTAATAAACAATTCAAGAAAAAGGTGTATTTTACTATAGTTGATTATTTCAATTTGATATCATCAGGTGGTCCCAAGGTAGAGGCTTCTAGATTCTTGTGACATACTTTATGCTTTGTCTCAGTCTTCAGTCTATCTGGAGATAAACCCTAAATCCAACATTTTTAAAATTCTGATATGAAAAATGAGGTCTAGTTCTCTTTCGATGAAATTCTTCAGATTCTCCTGACCTCCTCTTACAAGTTAATACTTTATTATAGAGTATACATTCATTGTGACACAATTTTAAAACCAAATGAATTGCTGCTTAAAGTACATGAAAATGATGGTTTGTGCGAGAGTGTCGTGTCCTTCACGTGGGCAAGTTATTTCCCGTCTCGGCGTATAGGCGATGCAGACTCGTGACCTACAAGGGGCTCTTTCATCCGTGCCCTCAAAAGGGCTATGTTTGGAAATGATTTGGGTCTTTTGAATTTTCATAAATGATGGGGGGTTTTGTTTTTTTCTTTTAAGGCTCTTTTGTTGCTGAGTGGTTTTTCTTACCCCTTGGGTTCCAGTGATAATCCAGGTCTTACTCTTAAATTTCAGGCAGTTCCTTTTAGTCTTGACAGCGTCGCAAATTCCATTCACTCCTTATTTTCTGAAGAAACTCCTGTAGTTTTGCAGTTGGCTCCCAGTGAAGAGGTAAGTGATACAGTTTTTACTTAAGATGCTTTAAAAAATAAGCTTTCCTTAATGAAAATTTAGAGCTACTTTTATGAAAAATTGTATATACTCTGTATTATCGGAATTAATCTGCAGACTAACAAAATTTTGGATTCTTCTTGCAGAGAGTGTATATGGTGGGGAAAGCGAACTCGGTTTTTGAAGATCTCTCCGTAACATTACGACAGCTCCGCAATCGCCTGTTCCAAGAAAACTCTGTTCTCAATTCACTTCCCCTCAATTCTCTGAGTAGGAACAATGAGGTAAGAAGTGCCCTCACTGAATGAATACATGAATACGTTACTAATTTTCCATGTCTTACACTCCCTGACTTTAGAGCAAACTTGGAATTTTAGGAAATGACAAGTTTTCCAAGTTTACTGTGCTGGAGTAAATTCTTTAGTGTAATTTTTTAAATGAATCTCATGAACAAATAGACTCTCTTCTGTGTGTGACTTGAGTACATAATACTACGTTCTCGTGTGGGGGTTGCCGCCAGTTCAGGCGGACAGGCCAGCAGTCACACAGACTACTTGATGGCGGAGCTGTGTCGGCCATCTCTGATGCGTTGCCGCCTCTCTCTGGTTCATTCTCCACAGTATAGCTGGGGGAGGCCCTCTTACTTTTGATTCCTGTCAGCTTCACCACGTGGCCTGCCTCTCCTCTTGACCTCCCGTGGGTGACCAGAACCGCCATCTTCTCTGATGTGGAACACGTTCGAGGCGTGTGAGCAGACGGGGCCACTGGCAGGACCTCAGTGCGGCGGCAGAGTACTGTGATGCCCTGAGGGCAGACAAAGCACTTGAGAGTTCGGGTGCTTTCTCAGACGTCCGCCAGAGCTCTAGCGACTGAGTGGCAGTCACTGTGCTGGGAACGACCGTCACCTTTTTATTAGGCAATGATGTTTCTGTGTGCGTTTTTAACTGAGATGAACCTACCAGATGGAGGACGGTTGTTGCATAAAATCACTTACTATGCTTATTTGTAATATCCTGTCCTGTGCCTTGCTTGATAAATAGCAAATACAGATCTTGGATGCACATTTGAAATAACGCTTATTTCTTGTGGCCCTCTGAAGGTTGATCTGCTCTTTCTTTCTGAATTGCAAGTGCTACACGATATTTCAAGTTTGGTAAGTTGGCTACTCTAGTATTTGTTTCATTTAGTTTGGTTCCAAAAGACATTTCCTGAGAATCCTGAAATGATAGACCATTTGAAGTCTGATTGTGCCATAGATGTACGGTACCACGAAAGTTGAGAAATTAGTGGTGGCGATGGGAATTCTGAACTCATTTTACAGTGAAATTATTTTGCATTTCTGCTTCTGGGAGAGACAGTAAGTGTATGTCTGTCCTCCAGGGCACAGGCCTGGGAATAAGGCCACCGTCGACATAGTCCTGACTCGGCTGTTGATTTCTTGAAAGACATTAAGACCTAATTCCTAGATCTTCGGGTCTAAAATAGAAATAACAGTTTGGACTAGTAATGCTTTCAACCAAGTCAGGAAGGAAATAAATGTACCTGCAGTGTATTTTGTGTGCGTGATTTTTTAAAAAAAATCCTCCTCTGACTAAAATGAGAAAGCTTACGAGTATACTGTCTTCTGAAGTTGTTGCCCAGCGTTTCCAGTGGGTTGGTATGGGGGAGCCTGGAGGTGTATAGCTGGCGGCCAGCCAGGTGCTCTAGGGGGGCATGTGGGAGGTGTCTGCTCTCTGAGCACTGATGGCTTATGCTCTCCTGGGATTGAACTGGTCCAGCTGTCTGTTCTTTCACACCCTGGCCCACATCTGAGGGTGGGTTTTTTTTGTTTGTTTCTCTAAGTAAGCTATATGTAGGCCCAGTGTGGGGCTCGAACTCCCAACCCTGAGACGAAGGGTCGTGTGCTCTACCGACTGAGCCTGCCAGGTGCCCCTTGTACCTGAAGTTTTTTTTAAGGTTTTTTTTTTTTTTTTTTGAGCTTTTATTAAGTTTTCAAGGAGTCTTATAATTGCTTATAAAAATGAGATTTGTGCTGGGTTTATCAGAAACTCCCATTTCAACTAGTTCTGTTTGCCACCATTTTAGACTGTTTGTATCTTGTGGCACACTGATATGGTATGGGTCCGTTCAGCCTAGTTTAGTTAGACATAAAACTCGAAGTGGCTGCGTCTGACGTTACCTGCTTTTGTTTCTTCGTTCTCCTCAGTTGTCTCGACATAAGCATCTAGCCAAGGATCATTCTCCTGATTTGTATTCGCTGGAGCTGGCAGGTTTGGATGAAATTGGGAAACATTATGGGGAAGATTCTGAACAATTCAGAGATGCTTCCAAGATCCTTGTTGATGCTCTGCAAAAGGTAAATTATTGATGGGGGATGAGAGGTTCGAGTGTGACCATTTCACTTCTAGCTTCTTAGTGGAAAAATCTATTTAGTGAAATAGTTTTGATTGAAGTCTCCTCTTCTTTGGAGGACCTGTAATTTTAGTGATGAAGGGTGGAGTGGGTTAGAGGTGTGCGCTGGGATCTCTCTAATGCTGGCAGAGACCACAGAAGAAATGATCGACAACTCTAGGACAATACTTTTTTCTTTTAACCGTGGTGAAATATATGTAAAATTTACCATTTTAACCATTTTTAAGCGTACAGTTTTGTAGTATTAAGTACATTTACATTGTTGTGCAACTGTCACCACCATCCTTTGCCAGAACTTTCCTACCCAAAACTGTCCCCATCAACCCTATGAAATCATGGAAGGAAAACACTGAGCACAGTACCAGACACTGAGTAGATGTGTCGTAAGTGCTAGTTTCTCTCTGCCCTTGGAGTTGCTCACCTGCAGCTCTTCAGTTCAACTTTGTAGGTGTTTGTGATTTAACCAGAGACCCCTTAGGAAGATTTTTTTTTTTTTTTTAAGATTTTATTTATTTATTTGACAGAGAGAGACAGGCAGTGAGAGAGAGAGCACAAGCAGGGGGAGTGGGAGAGGGAGGAGCAGGCTCCCAGCAGAACAGGGAGCCCGATGCGGGGCTCGATCCCAGGCCCCTGGGATCACGTCCTGAGCCAAAAGGCAGACGCTTAACGACTGAGCCACCCAGGCGCCCCTTAGGAAGATTTTCATTTTCCTTTCCTACTTCCCTCCCCCCAAGTTGCATGCCAACAACTTCTTAATTTTATTTTGAACATTTGAATATATGTTGAAGATGAACGCTTTTCTGAATGTTCTGACGCCATCAAACCTTTACGATCGTGTATTTCGTTAGCCGTTCAGCAGGTGTGTGCTCTCATGGGGCGCGGAGCTTTAACAGTATTTATTAAGCGCATGTTCGCGATTCGTAGTGATGTCAGTAACGCTCAGTTTGCAGATGACATGTACAACCTTTACGGCGGGAATGCAGTGGTGGAGTTAGTGACGGTCAGATCATTTGACACGTCTCTCGTCAGGAAGACAAGGACTATTCTGGAGGCAAAACAAGCAGTGAGTACATCTTTAGACCCTGCTTTAAAACTAAAATTAAAAAACCCACTAAATCCTCAGCTGTGGGCGACACGGAGGAGCAGTCAGTAAATCTGGGGGGCGATTTCAGTGGAAGCCGGGGGAGCTTATTCCCGTGGGCGTGGGCGTTTGCCAGCGGTGCTCGGTTCGGCTGTCATCAGAGGAGAGAAGAATCTGAGTTAGGGGGAGTTAAAGCCCGTAAGGTCATTCGAATACTGCTCTTAGAGCACACGCAGAAGTCAGTGTGAGGGAGGAGGATGTAGGGTTCCGCACCTGGGGTCTGCTTTTCCTGGACGCATGTCGTCTGTGTGGCCCAGCCCCTCCTTTTCCAGGATCTGCTGTGCGTACTCCTGAGAATTTGATTTACTTCTGCAAGTTTCTGGCCTGGATCTTGCGTTGATTTTAAGCATTCAGAGGACCCTAGGCAAGGGTGCCAGCCATAGCAAAGTGTGTGCGTGCCTGCACGTGTGAGAGCAGCGCTGGGGACGCTCCAGAATATCCCGTGGCCAAGAGCCTTATTTAGAGTTGGCTTCTTAGCTTGGAGCAATTAGCTACACACTCGTTTACAGACACTCCCCTTGGACCCGTTTATTGATCTCAGTGTGGGACTTAAAGACGGTCAAAGGTGTGATGCCTGCTCAAGATAATCTAGCCGTGACTGGTTTGAGAGGGTTTCATTCTAATGGCAGTGGGAGGACCTGTATTTAAGACGACCACATGACAGTCTAGACAGTCCAAAAAAAATGTCCCACTACAGAGCATCTAGACAGACTGATAAAATATAAACAGCTTTTGAGTGCATAGGTTAGCTCTCAAGACAGACATTCTTAAGGAGCAAATAAAGAAGAGGAACTTGAAGTGAATTAACATTTTACTTAAGTAACCTGAAAATTAGGGTCGTATTTGTTCATTCTAATAGACTAAAGCACTTGGAGGGGGAGGCTGGTGCCCAGCATCCGTGAGAATACCGTTCTGCCCCGACCTCCGGTCTGTGTCCTCGCTCTCCGTGTCCAGCGTCTGCCCCTCAGCTGTGTGTGGACGGTCTCCCCAGCCCCCAGGAAACGAGGCGTTCAGCTTGAGGGTCTTTGTAGGGTGATGGGAACATTCTACAGCTAGAGCGCGGTGATGCCTGTGCAGCTCCGAGAATATGCTAGGCTGCAGGGAGTTGTGCACAAGGAGAAAGAACCCGTTTACCCCCGAAAAGAAAGGTCTTCAAGGGTGAAATCCTTCAGTGTTTCCCTCCTAAGCTCCCCAAGCGTGTGAATGCCCGCCCCCTCTCCCGCTGAAATCTCTCTCCAGTATGAGGGGGAGAGCGTGGAAGACAACATTCGCGTGCCCACAACATGCCAGGTGCTGGTGTGGGGCTGCGTTGTCTTCGTGTCCTTTCAGGACACACCTGACCCTGTTGCTCACTCCCTGCTTGAAACCTGTCCACGGCTTCTCCTTGCCCATAGGCTCAAGGCCAGGTCGCGCGTACCTTCCCCGCCTCTAGCCGCCTCTCCTGCTGTTTTCCTCCCTGCTTTGTCCTCCAGCTGGAATGAAGGACGTTTCCCCAACAATGCCTGTGCACAGGCCTGGAACAGACTCCACCTCCAGCCAAGGCCCAGCGGGATGAAGATGGGGTGGAAGGGACTGTTTGTTTTCCTCTTTAAAATAAAATTTTAAGTGGAGCACACATACGTATGCACACCACGTGGGGAAGGGAACACAGTACTTGTGCCTCTGACCCCGCGGGTCTTGCCCCTGTGCCGTCCACACCCCTAGGTGCTTGCCGTCCCGATTCGCTAGTTACGCCCTTGATTTCTTCACCTGGACGGCGGAACGGCTTCCCCCTTCAGCACGGTTGTTCGGTTTTGCCTGCACTTGAATTGTATGCGAATGGAATCCTACTCTGTGTTTTTCTGTGGTGGTTGCCGCCCAGTCTTGTTTCGGAGGCGCACAGGCTGTGGGTCCGCCCTCACGTCCGTGGCTTCCATTGTGTGGATGTGCCACATTTTCCGTGCTGTTAATGGAGGTCGCCATGCGTGGCTGTGGGTGCAGATGCAAGGTTTCCCCGGGGTATGGACTTGCTGGGTGACGGGATATGCACACTTTGACCTTCGCACATCTTCTGAAGCAGTTGGACTGGTTTATGCTTCCCCTTGCCGGGAAGGCTCCCCTTCTTGGCTCCTCCTAGTATAAGCGTGTCTTAATGCCACCTAGGAATAAACGGTTGGTAAACGAATCAGAGCTACCAAATGGAGATAATTTCCGATCTTACAATTCTCCCCTCCTTTCTTTCCTTCGTTGTAGAAGAACCCTTCAAGCCCCTATAACCTCGCATATAAGTATAACCTTGAGTATCCAGTGGTTTTCAACATGGTACTTTGGATAATGATCGCCTTGGCCTTGGCTGTGATTATCACCTCTTACAATATCTGGAACATGGATCCTGGATATGACAGCATTATTTATAGGATGACAAACCAGAAGATTCGAATGGACTGAACTTTCCTCATGCCAAACTTAGAAAAGGGGTTTGGAAATTGGCTGTTTTGTTAAAATCTTTCTTTTAGTGTACTTTAAAAGTAGATGGTATACTTTAAATTTATAAAAAAAAAAAACAAATTTTGTTCTCCGTGTGCCTGTGATGTTCTTTTAGAGTGAATTATAGTGTTGATGTGAACTGATTTGTGTGCTCTAGATTCTGTAATATGCTCAAATATGATATAACCATTTAATATAATTCATTCCATTTAACATTTGGAAATGTGCACTGAAATAAATGTAAAACATTTAGAATAGCTTGTGTTATTTATGTTGGGGAAAATGCACTGAACTTATTAGACAAACTTAGGAGTGCTTAACTTCCGTACCCAGGACAGGTGAAAATGACATTGGGGCTGTTCTATACTGTGAACCATTTGTAAATGTCTTAATTTGATGTAAATATCTCTGAAACAAAGACAGAAGGTTCTTAACTTCAAGTAGCCCTAAACTGTGGGAGTACTTACACAGCGAGATGGAGAACTACATCTGATTGAGAGGGTGGCTGTTTTTTCTTAACCTCTTCTGGAAGTTTCGGGATTCAGATCACGGGGTAGATATTAAAAATACTACATTGATCTCAAAAGAAACTAGCTTTTATGGAGTTATAGATATGTGTATTTATACACCCAAAAACCAATTTTGGGGGGACATCTTGGGGCTTGCTGTAAAATCTTTAGTAACTTTCCTCCCTAAGTTACTATTGATGGTTTGTGGTACAACGTCATTCTCTAGAATATGAAGTGGAAGTAGATGCTCCGTACTTTTCATGTGGAAGTGGACCAATGTCTATGAAGAGTGACAAATAAAGTTACTAATGATTCCAAATCTGTGTCATTTCAATACTAGATCTATTTTATATTGTAAAATCCTAACTAAACAGGGTTGTATTTAATCAGAATTGGCTGTTACACAGTTTCCTGCCTTTTTTTTTTTTTACATTTGTTTATTCTCACTGCCTCAAGACAAGGAAGACATTTTAATTACCATTCTTGTTATTGAATTTATACAGAATATGTGGTGAATTCACACTAGACTTTAGGTGGGAAAAGCTTAAATTTCCCTATAGTATTTAAAAGATAAGTGGTCAAAATAGGAAGGACTAAGGTAAAGGCTTAAAGGTTATAATTTTAGGGGCGCCTGGGTGGCTCAGTCGTTAAGCATCTACCTTCGGCTCAGGGTGTGATCCCAGGGGCCTGGGATCAAGCCCCACATCAGGCTCCTCCACTGGGAGCCTGCTTCTTCCTCTCCCACTCCCCTGCTTGTGTTCCCTCTCACTGGCTGTCTGTCAAATAAAATCTTAAAAAAAAAAAAAGTTACAATTTTAAAGACTTATTAGAATTTTAAATTTCATGATTATGTAGCAAAATCAGTCCGAGAGTCGTGCTGCCCTGGCCCTGGGAACCCTGCTTGGGTCTAGTATGAGCCGTTTCCGTGCCTATTCTTTGGAAAGATCATCAAATCCTTTCTAAATAACAAACACTGACGTTGGCAGGTTTGAAAAGACGAGTCAAGCTAGTTACGTCTTCTGCTTCACGCAAGATACCTTTAACAATGACAGTGTTACGGCTCCACAGAGGAAGGTTTTGGTTTCTTTCTGTCATCTAAGTATAAATGGTCAAGCTGGTAATCACCTTCGCCGGGAAGAGAGATGCCAGACGCGGTTCCAAAATCACTTCGATGTTCTCCACCGCTACTCCCTGGCATGTTTATGGGGGTGAGGGTGTTTGCAGCTGCCTAGCCCCAAAACACCCCCAGAGAACTCCATAGGGCCTCTATTTGGGAAGCCAGGAATCCATAAGGCTGCAGAGTAGTGAACAATCCATGTTTCTTTCGTAAGGTTCTTATGTAAACACTGCCAAAGACGACTGTGATTACCTATGATGTAAGCCAATGCTTTTGTAATTTAAAACTGCTGAGACTGTTCTGGGGAGAAAAGAATTACATGACAGCACTAGTTCTTACAGGCTAAATGGCATCAGCACCCTTCTATCTGTTAGGCAGAAAGCAATTAATTAAAATAAATGTTCTGCCAAGATTATTATACCTGTTGCTGATGATTTGCTCTTAAGTCTAATTTGTTCAGGAACATAAATCACAGCGTCGAGATTTCTGTGAGAGGCAGGAAAGCTAGACTGGTGACAGACTATTCTACTGACAAGCTGAAAAAACCCAATCACTTTATATCTAATTGGTAGAATATTCCTGGTGTATAAAATATCTGAGATTCTACATGTGTTAAGTACTGCTTATGGCCTAATTTGATTAGGCATGATACCAAATTGATTTTTCTTCTCTTTGGCTATGGCTGTTCTGAAGGAATGGTCGGTCATCTGAATACATTTTCATTGGTACCAAATAACGTGGAAGCCATGAACTTCCTTTTTAATGGATGTTCAACAATTTCTAAGGGACACAGGAACTGGGGTCAGTGACCAGGCCTACTGAGTCGCAGTGGCATCAAGCCTCCTAACCCTGGGCTTAGGCAGAGTTCCTTTGGAGCCTTTTTGTGACAGAATGACTGCAATGGTTTCTTAGAACAACAAGAGTTGCTGGAGAAAGCCATTAACAAGACGCACTGGGATTAAAACGCCTCAAGAGTCCTACAGGTGAATTCAGTTTACCATGTCACCATTTAATAGCCGAACGGGCTTGTGTAAATCCCTCACTCTCTCTGAATCAGAGCTGGGTTTTTTTTTTGTTTTTTGTTTTTTGTTTTAAAGATTTTATTTGCAAGCGAGAGCATGAGCGGGGGGAGGGCAGAAGGGGAGGGAGAAGCAGACTCGCCACTGAGCAGGGAGCCTGATGCGGGCCCAATCACAGGACCCCCAGATCATGACCTGAGTGGAAGGCAGATGCTAACCAACAGCCACCCAGGTGCCCCCAAATGAGTTTTAAATCAACATCACGGGGATGGTAATACTCCAGGTTTGTGGAAATGAACCTTCAGTGCGCTAGCATGTTCTAAGGTCTGTGAATGCTTACTACAATAACAGGGTTAAATTCAAGGGGCTCTGCTTGGACCCATGGTTGTACCGTGGATGTGTCCTGGCCAGTTTTCTGGGTTGCAAACAACAGTAACAGAGTTCCGTGAAATTACACCAACTGTCCTACTAAGGACCTTTTACTGGCTCAGAATCCAGTTCAGGAGCGCACAATGCATTTAGTTCTCACGTTTCCTTAGGCTCCTTTAATCTGAGACAGTTTATTTTTGAAGTGTAATGGACAGAACGTCCTTCGGTTTGGGTTTGATATTTGCTCATGACGAAATTCAGGTTCTGTGCTTTTGGAAAGAATACCACAGAAGTGGGGCGACTGCATGACTGAGTCGGTTAAGCATCAGACTCTTGATTTCGGCTCAGGTCATGGTCTCGGGGTCGTGAGATCGAGCCCCATGGTGGGCTCCGCACTCAGCACGGGTCTGCTTGAGAGTCTTTCTGTGTGCCCCTCCCCCCACCCACAGAAGTGGTGTGTCCATCTTAGCGTGTTACCAGGGGGCACATGGTGTCAATGACTCATTTTTGGTGACATTAACTTTGGTGAAGGTGGTATCTGCCAGTTTTCTCCCCTATACAGTTACTTAGGTTTTCTTTCGTAATGAGAACTATTATCCTGGGGCACCTGGCTGGCTCAGTCGTAGATGCACGCTTGGTCTCAGGGTTGTGAGTTCAAGCCCCACATCGGGCCTAGAGTTTACCTTAAAAAAATACATACAAAGGGGACACCTGGGTGGCTCAGTTAAGTGCCTGACTCTTGATTTTAGCTCAGGTCATGATCTCAGGGTCGTGAGATCAAGCCCTGCTGAGGGCTCTGCACTCAACAGGGAGTCTGCTTGAGGATTCTCTCTCCTCCTCCCCCTCCCTTCTCTCCATTATTTATTCCATTACTTATACCACAGATACTTTAGGCTCTGCGTTACAATCCAACACTGTCCTTTTTGTTGCTCGGTTGTCCCAGATTTGGTTACTGGGAGACCCTTTGGTTGGTTCCTATGTCCTCCTGACATGTCCCCATCATTTTCTGAGCACCTCTTTACTTTCTGGCCCCACGTTTATGGACTGAATTTTCAAGTTAACCACCAGCATACCTTTACATGATGGAGAGAAAGATGGGTGGGGAGGGGGGCAAGTAAGGAAAGAAACAATGGTTATCGGTTGGAATACGTAAACGTATCCACAAAAAAAGGAATTAGGGGTAGCTGTTCTTGTTACTTCGAGAGATAACAAGGTCAGAGTTGGATTTGAGAGAACTTTTTTTGGTCTACTACTCCTTTCATGTCCCCTTTACCCTCAGCTAACATCTCAGCGAGTTCTTCGCTCATCGCAGAAACCCTCTATCCCTGAAGTTTGAAGGAATCTTCCAGTAACTTGCTAGTGGACTAAATGGGCTGCTCAAAGTGGCCCACAGACTGGCGCCAAACTGGGGGCTGTTACTCTGTGATGTGATAAGTACAAAAATGGAGATCTGTGCTAAGGAGTTTCTATAGCAATTTGACATTACATGATATCCACACACCTGACAGACTCCTCTCAAATGAACATGGTACAGACCACAGAGCAGTTTGGGTGTAAAGCCTGCACGGCGAGCCATGTACGGAACGAGCTGCGTCCTAGTCACGCACAACAAAACCATGTCCTCGTGGGCGATATTTTAAGGTCGGTTTGCCAACTGTTACCCCTAAGTATAAAAATTTAACTTTTACATCATAAATTGTTAGAACTGAAGATCTGAAGACCTATTTTGGGAGTAAGTCATCACTTCCTTTTAGTTTGGATGCAAATTAAAAATAAATATCCTGAGCTTGCTGAATTACTTTAAAATATCTTCCTTCGTTTCTGTCAACATAGCTCTGTGAGACTCCAGTTTCTCTACTATAAATAGATATAAAAACAGAGAAGTCATTCAGCTCCGTAACATCCCTACGTGTAGCACTGTCCTCCGTCCAACCTGAATTAGATAAGTTATCAAGCAACTAAGCTCACCGGTCACATTAAAACCTTTAAATAATAATATACGCGTTTGCTCAGAGTACAGATTGGTATTGGATATGGGGAACCGCTTTGTCTCATCACTGTCAGCAGTTACTTAGTTACAATTGTGTAATGATAAAGTTCTGAAGAGTGATTACTAATTGCCTCTATATTCACTTTCAATTAATGTATACAGTTTTTACAATTTTTTCCTTGCGTTTCTTCTGATTATGCTGATTAAAATGCAATTTTATCTCTTAAAACAATTGGGCTTGTATTTTGGGGGTCATTTAAAAATACTTGTTTTCAGAGTAATTCAGTGTCATTGTATTTTACAAAAATACTAGCCCACAACGGATTTGAAATTAAAAACTGGGTGCTCACTTCAGCAGCACATACACTAAAAAAAAACCACCACCAACAACAATCTGGTCCTTTACCACAAGTAGCACAGAAACACTGCCCCAGGAGAACCCCCGCCTGTCCCTCCACCCCACTCCTGCCTGGTGTGGCAATAACCCTATTTGCTCTTTGAGAGGAAGGTGAAGGTGCTCCTGAACTAGGAATTCCGTCCACAAAATGCCTGGGAGTAGAGAAAGAACTAAACTAACTCAATGCAAAATACTTTAATAACAACAAAAACCAGCTGATGAAAATTCTCTCCATAAAAGCCAACCATGAAGACAACTCCAACACAAAAATCCAAACTGAATTAAATGCTCTCAGACATGTTTTTCGATAAAAAAAAATCCTAGAATCAGAAATGTAAAAACTAAGAATGGAAATGAACAAAAAAACAGGTAGAAATGCAAGAGAGTTGATTGAACTCAGGAAAGAAATTGAGTCAAAGTAAAAGACAACCATCTCGTAAATGAATAAAATTACAAGGCACCCAAGAGAGAACAGAGTCAAATGAAAATTTAACAGAGAATACTGAATAAAGATGGGCGGAAAAAACCCAAGAAAACGAAAAGCAGATAAAGAAATAAGTGAAAAGGGTCAGGAAAAAAAAAAGTGGCTGAAATAGAAAATATTCAAGAAAACTCCAATATACACACATTTAATTTGAGTCCCTGAAGGAAAGCAACAATGGAAGAGAACTTTTTAAAACTCTAGTTCAAGAAAACTTTCCAGAAATAAGAGAAAACAAATCTGCATATTAAAGGGGAACTCTGAGACATACCTTAATACAATGTCAGACTTTTAGGACAAAAGATCTTCAGGGCTTCCAGGCAAAAGGTCAAATTACTTATATGAATAAGAAAATTTAGCTGGCATCAGAATTCTCAAACATAATACGCAAAGTATTGCAAGAACAGAACAGCATTTTTCAAGAAAGCCAAGGAAAGAAAATGCAAGCCAAGAACAGTTTATCTGCCCTGGCTGCCCTTTAAGAGTCATGTATATAGGAAACAAGTTTCAATTTTGAAACGGTCCTAAAGAAACACAAAAATAGACTTGACAAATGAAGACATCTTTTTGAAAAGGAAAACATGTATGCCAGTCTGCGTGCTGCAGAGAATAAATGAAAAAAATACATATGTTTCTACATACACATATACACAGCCACGCACAGAGATGTATTTTAAGAAATCCAGTTATGTGATTGTGGGGGTGGGGCCTGCTGGAAACTCACTTGTAATATTCCTATCACAGCCTTGAGGCAGAATTCCTTCTTAGAAGCGCGGTTACATTGGATGAGGGGCCCAGCCTACTCCAGTATGATCTCATCCTAACTCACTACATCTGCAGTGACCTGAGTCCCAAACGAGGTCAACTCTGTGGTACCAGGGGCTAGGACTTCAACATGTCTTTTTGGTGGACAAAATTCAACTCATGACAACATCCTAAAAAAGTCTGTTCTCCCTAAGTTAATTTAATGCTATCCCAACGAAAATCAGAATGTCGTTACGGTGCTGGACGCAAAGAGATCCTAAAGTTTGTATATGGAAAACTAAGAAAACACTGAAAAGGAAGAGCTACAAGGCTGAACTAGCGTTACCCGGTATGGAAACCTAAAGCCTCTATGACTAAAACAGTACAGTACCGGTCTATTAACAGACAAACCAATGGAATAGAACCGAAGATCTAGAAATAGAGACAGTTGGTAGATGATAAAGGCAGCCTCTCAAATCAGTGGGCAAAGGTAGACTTTTTAATAAATGAGGTTGGGGCCACAGGATACCCACTTGAGAAAAGATAAAACTACATCCAGATCTCCCAGCATATACAAAAATAAGCTCCAAATGGATTAAAGATCTAAATTTTAAACAGAGAGACCACACAAGTACTAGAAGAAAACAGGGTTATTTCGCAGCCCAAGTGTAGGAAACAGATTTTCTGTTTCTACTGCATCAAAATCCAGATGTAATAAAGGAAAATGTTGATAAATCTGACTATCTAAGAATGTGAATTTTAAAATTTTTCTTGAGGGGCACCCGGGTGGCTCAGTCGGTTAAGTGACTGCCTTCGGCTCAGGTCATGATCCCAGGGTTCTGGGATCGAGTTCTGCATCGGGCTCCGTGCTAAGGAGGGAGCCTGCTTCTCTCTCTCCCTCTGCCTCTGCCCTAGTTTGTGTTCTCTCTCTCTTGCTCACTCTCGCTCTCAAATAAAATCTTTAAAAAAAATTTTTATTGAGGCATATTTTAGATATCACGTATCTATTTCAAGTATATAATTTAATGATATTTTTGTAAATTTACCAAGTTGTACAACATCACCATAAATCAATTTAGAGCATTTTCATTAGCCCAATAAGATCCCTCATGTACATTTACTGTTAATCCTATCCCCCCCACCCCTGCAACCACTAGTCTTTCTGTCTCAACAGATTTGGTTTTTTTGGACATTTTACATAAATGACATCATGTGGTATGGGGTCTCTTGTGCCTGGCTTCTCCCACTGGGCATAATGTTTTTGAGGTTATGTCATAGCATGTGTCCACAGTTTGTTCTTTTTTATTGTTGAATAATATTCCTTATGTGGCTATACCACATTTTGTCTATCTATTCACAATTTGGGGCTATTATGAATAATGCTGCTGGGACGCCTGGGTGGCACAGTGGGTTAAGCATCTGACTCTTGGTTTCGGCTCAGGTCGTGATCTTGCGGAAGTGGGATGGAGCCCGGCATCGGCCTCCGTGCTCAGTACGGAGTCTGCTTCAGATTCTTTCTCCCTCCCCCTCTGCCCCTCCCAGCTCTCTCGCCCTCAAATAAATACAATCTTTAAAACAAAATGAATAATGCTGCCAAAACACCATAAAAAAGTCAAATGACAAACGATAAACGAGAAAATATTTGCAACATACATCACAGATAAAGTACTAATATCTCTAATAAAGAGGTTCCCAAATTTGAGGGGGAAAGCCCAAAATTCCTATTTAGAAATCAGCCAAAGACATGAATAGACAATTCCCCTAAAAAGATATTAAAATGGGGGCACCTGGGAGGCTCAGTCCGTGAAGCGTCTGCCCTCAGCTCAGGTCAGGATCCCAGGGTCCTGGGATGGAGCCCCACCCACCCCAGGCTCCCCGCGCAGCAGGTAGTCTGCTTCTCCCTCTCCCTCTGCCCCCTCCCTGCTCGTGTTCTGTCTCTCTCTCAAATAAAAATCTTTTTTTAAAAAAGATATTAAAATGGCCCTTAAACATGAAAAGAAATTCACTCATAATAAGAGTGCAAATTAAAACTGTACTGAGAACGCCGACTAGGATGGCTATTAAAAAAAAAAAAAAGACAGGCAATAACAAGTGCTGGCAAGGACGTGGAAAAACGAACCTTTGTGCGCTGCTGGCAGGAATGTGAAATATTGCAGCCTGTTTGGAAAACAGTCTAGCCAGTTTTCAAAAGATGAAACAGTTACCATATGACCCAGCAATTCCACTCTGTATCCAACCAAGAGATATGAAAACATACGTCCACACAAAAACTTATACACAAATGTTCACAGTGGCATTATTCACAATCGCCCAAGGTAGAAACCGCCCAAATGTCCACCCACGGATGAATGGACAGATGAAATGTGGTCTACGCACACAGTGGAACAGTATTCTGCCAGAAAAAGGAATGGAGTATTACCACAGGCCACAACACGGATGAACCCTGAAAACAACGTGCTAAGTGCAAGAAGCCAGACATCAAAGTCACATTGTCGCTTCCATTTATACAAAATGCCCACAACAGGCAACTCCTTAGAATCAGAAAGTAGTTTAGAGGCTGCCAGGGGTTTCAGGGAAGGAAGAATGAGGGGTGACTACTAATGGATACAGGGTGTCTTTTTAGGGTGATGAAAATGTTCTAGAGCCGATTGTGGTGATAGAGGCAGGGCTCTGTGAACATACTAAGAACCACTGAATTGTGCACCCTAAATGGGTGAATTGTACAGCATGTGGATTACACCTCAATATAGCTGTTACATAAAAAAAACACCTACCATGAGATACCATTTCTCATTTGCCACATCAGCAAACATTCTAAAGCTTGACAACATACTCTGTTGACAAGGCTGTGGAGTAACGGACACTCTTGTACATTGTGCGAACGCAAAATGGAGGACAAATTTGGCAATACCTAAGAGAATTAAATTTGTATTTACCCTCTGACCCAGAAGTAATATTTCTAGGGCCTCACTCTTTAAAAAAAAAAAAAATTTTAAGTGGGGCACCTGGGTGGCTCAGGTCATGATATCAGGGTCCTGGGATCGAGTCCCG
>NW_024423319.1:89706650-89709890 GCF_017311325.1 Ursus maritimus | reverse complement strand
CTCTGCTCAGCAGGAAGCCTGCTTCTCCCTCTCCCTGCCACTCCCCCTGCTTGTGCACTGTCAAATAAATAAAATCTTCAAAAAAATTTTTTAAGTTTATGTATATAGGTATGTATGTAATCTCTACACTGTGGGGCTTGAACTCACAACCCTGAGATCAAGAGTCCTACACTTTTCTGAGCCAGCCAGGCGCCCCTCTAGGGNNNNTTTTAAAGATTTTATTTATTTATTTATTTGACAGAGAGAGAGAGAGAGCCAGCGAGTGAGGGAACACAAGCAAGGGGAGTGGGAGAGGAAGAAGCAGGCTCCTAGCGGAAGAGCCTGACATGGGGCTCGATCCCAGATCGCCGGGATCACGCCCTGAGCCGAAGGCAGATGCTTAACGACTGAGCCACCCAGGCATAGGGCCTTACTCTTAAAATACACCTATAACAAGAAAATACACATGCACAAGGATATTCATTATTACTCATATTTGCAAAATAGTAGAAACTACCTAAATGTCTAAATGAAGTATACTGGCTAAATAAACTATGACATAGCCACACCATGGAGTACTATGTAGCTGTAAGCAAACCAAAAAAAAGAAGGTGGAAGATCTCTATGAGGCGATATGGGGTGGTTTCCAAGATATACTGTACAGTGAGAAAGAACATAGTCTGTTCCCATTTGTGTAAGAAAGGGGAAATAAGTAAATATGCATGTAGTTGCTCCCTATATTTGCAAAAGGAAACACAGGAAGGATGAACCAGAAAACAGTAACGTTAGTTACCTAGAGAGAGAGAGAGAGAGCGAGAGAGCGCGCGCGTGTGTGCACGCCCAGGGGCAGGGCAGGGTGGACAGCATGGAATAAATCCGGGAGGGAACAGCCTTTGCAGGGTGTATCTTTTTGTGTAGTTGAATGCTGGGGTCAGAGAAGACCGCTTCAAACGGCTCCCACTGTCCAAATACGGACCAACTGGAGCATCAAAATTAAGACGACCGTAAAGGGTTCTAACCCAGTGAATAACACAGGAAATTCACAAGGCCGTATGAATAATGGTAAGTGTATAAATGCGGGAGACAGGAGGTTCTTCCTTACAGTAGTGCTGACATACATCTGGAAGGATCGGTCGAACTGGAAAATCCTCACCTTGCTTCTGTCATAGTAAATCCTGACACGGAGCAGGGTATTTACACAGTCTTAGAGCACCCATCTGCTGACCGTTTGTCAGCTGCCAGGGGCAAAGCTGTAACTCCACAGTGGAGAAGCTGGACAGTGCTCTGACGGGGGGACACAATGTCCACTCCAGCAAGGGGCAGACGCACCTGTGCTTCTGGATGGGATGCCCTGAGGACGCAGGTCATGGGCAGTGTTTTGGCTGAGAAAGCATCCCCTGAATCTGTGAGGGAACATCAGGCAGGCCCCAACGGAGGAACAATTCTAGAAAATAACTGGCCTGTGCTCTTCAAAAATGTCCATGTCATAAAAAGTACAGAAAGGCTGGGGAACTGTTCTAGATGAAATGCCCTGCATGTCACTGGCTGGGACCCTGCACTGAAGGAAAGAATGCTATAAAGGACATGATTGGGACAGGTGACAAAACTGAAATCGGGCCTCAAACGACAAGTATTGTAAACAATGTTACATCAAAGATTACTGTGGTTACATGAGAGAATCTCTTCGTTCTTCTCTCAAATGGTTCAACTAAAACACACAGTAATGCGTGTTTGGACATATGTAATAGATACATAACACATATAGGTACACATGTGCACACGCACACACACACACACCCCCCTACAAAGAAAATGACAAAACAAACATGGAAAAGTTTTAAATCGGTCGGGGTGGCCTGTACTATGTCAGCCTGGCGGAGCCAGAACCCGGGTTCCCAGAATCCCCTTGCCCACACGGTTCCACGTCAGGGATTCGGCACACGAAGTGAAACAGGGCTCTGAAGGCATTCAGGATTGAACGCAGTGGAGACGCAGAGGTGTGGGCAGATTCCAGCTTGTTCTAGGCTCTGCTCCACGGCCAGCTCTTCTTCCTAACTGTGGGTCTTACTGACCGACAGGCTCCCCCACCCCCAGACTCTTGGCTGCAGCACCTCAGAGGCAAGAGCCCCCCCAGGCCTGCCTGCCAGCCCCCCTTTCAGCGCCCCAGGCCCTGCTTTGGCAGCTGAACGGGCCTGGCTCCTCACGATGACTGGGTGGTGATCTCTCGCCCTCCAGGTCCCCCTTTTCAGACACTGTCACCTCCCCAGCTCCTTCCATGGCTGTGTTCCATCTACTCCCTATAATAAATCCCTTCTCGCTCAGAGCGGCCCTGCCTCCCTGACGGAACCCTACCATTGGTGAATCTGAGTAAAGAGTCCGCGAAAGTTCTCTACTCTTCTTTTTTGGTAAATGTGAAATAATTTCCACACAAGTTTTCAAAATTCAAAGTTCTGTGTTTTTGTAGAATTTAAAATACTGGATGATCCACTTACTCAAAGGTTAAAAAAAAAAAAAGGGTTTTCGTTTCATTTCTGGGGCCAAGACTACTAAGTATGAGAAGGTGGCCCTGAGCTATCTCCGACGACGGGACCCTCCAACGAGGCCTTGGCGAGAGAAGCTGGTGGAAGGAGGCTCTGTAGCTTCCTGCTCGTTCACCAAGGGCCTGAGTGGAGGACGCGTGAATAAGGCAGAAATCGAACAAAAGCAGCAGTTTGTTGGGGGCCGGACCCAACCTACCCCCTCCTGCCACGTGATTGCACCGAGGGACCCGGACCAGGCTACGACACGCTTTACAGCTAGAGAAAATGAGATACAACACACTTAACTGACATTTCATAGCCACTGAAAGATGCGCCCACCCAGCCTTCAGCCACCGTATTCACAGAAGGGAAAAAGAGCATAAAGGCAAAAGATTAGAATCAGGGCCACAGATGGCTCTAAAATTACTTTCAGCAGTAACTGAAAATAGCAGAGCCAGTACACCTGCCTATTGTTTCATTTATCCAGCTTCTCTTGAGGCACTCTGCTATTTATTCCCTTCCGTAGAGTTTAAGAGCAAATACTCCAAGGATATCAGCATAGATGGGGCCAAAAAAAAAAAAATTCTTTTTCATAAAATACCCAAGTCCTAAATGTTCAGTTTTCACAGTCATGAATAGTCATATGTTTTGTAAATGTTGGCCAGCATTCCAGGGCAACTTTAATGAAATACATTTCTTTTTTCTTTTTTTTTTTAAAGATTTTATTTATTTATTCGACAGA
>NW_024423319.1:89704286-89706640 GCF_017311325.1 Ursus maritimus | reverse complement strand
TGGGATGCCCTGAGGACGCAGGTCATGGGCAGTGTTTTGGCTGAGAAAGCATCCCCTGAATCTGTGAGGGAACATCAGGCAGGCCCCAACGGAGGAACAATTCTAGAAAATAACTGGCCTGTGCTCTTCAAAAATGTCCATGTCATAAAAAGTACAGAAAGGCTGGGGAACTGTTCTAGATGAAATGCCCTGCATGTCACTGGCTGGGACCCTGCACTGAAGGAAAGAATGCTATAAAGGACATGATTGGGACAGGTGACAAAACTGAAATCGGGCCTCAAACGACAAGTATTGTAAACAATGTTACATCAAAGATTACTGTGGTTACATGAGAGAATCTCTTCGTTCTTCTCTCAAATGGTTCAACTAAAACACACAGTAATGCGTGTTTGGACATATGTAATAGATACATAACACATATAGGTACACATGTGCACACGCACACACACACACACCCCCCTACAAAGAAAATGACAAAACAAACATGGAAAAGTTTTAAATCGGTCGGGGTGGCCTGTACTATGTCAGCCTGGCGGAGCCAGAACCCGGGTTCCCAGAATCCCCTTGCCCACACGGTTCCACGTCAGGGATTCGGCACACGAAGTGAAACAGGGCTCTGAAGGCATTCAGGATTGAACGCAGTGGAGACGCAGAGGTGTGGGCAGATTCCAGCTTGTTCTAGGCTCTGCTCCACGGCCAGCTCTTCTTCCTAACTGTGGGTCTTACTGACCGACAGGCTCCCCCACCCCCAGACTCTTGGCTGCAGCACCTCAGAGGCAAGAGCCCCCCCAGGCCTGCCTGCCAGCCCCCCTTTCAGCGCCCCAGGCCCTGCTTTGGCAGCTGAACGGGCCTGGCTCCTCACGATGACTGGGTGGTGATCTCTCGCCCTCCAGGTCCCCCTTTTCAGACACTGTCACCTCCCCAGCTCCTTCCATGGCTGTGTTCCATCTACTCCCTATAATAAATCCCTTCTCGCTCAGAGCGGCCCTGCCTCCCTGACGGAACCCTACCATTGGTGAATCTGAGTAAAGAGTCCGCGAAAGTTCTCTACTCTTCTTTTTTGGTAAATGTGAAATAATTTCCACACAAGTTTTCAAAATTCAAAGTTCTGTGTTTTTGTAGAATTTAAAATACTGGATGATCCACTTACTCAAAGGTTAAAAAAAAAAAAAGGGTTTTCGTTTCATTTCTGGGGCCAAGACTACTAAGTATGAGAAGGTGGCCCTGAGCTATCTCCGACGACGGGACCCTCCAACGAGGCCTTGGCGAGAGAAGCTGGTGGAAGGAGGCTCTGTAGCTTCCTGCTCGTTCACCAAGGGCCTGAGTGGAGGACGCGTGAATAAGGCAGAAATCGAACAAAAGCAGCAGTTTGTTGGGGGCCGGACCCAACCTACCCCCTCCTGCCACGTGATTGCACCGAGGGACCCGGACCAGGCTACGACACGCTTTACAGCTAGAGAAAATGAGATACAACACACTTAACTGACATTTCATAGCCACTGAAAGATGCGCCCACCCAGCCTTCAGCCACCGTATTCACAGAAGGGAAAAAGAGCATAAAGGCAAAAGATTAGAATCAGGGCCACAGATGGCTCTAAAATTACTTTCAGCAGTAACTGAAAATAGCAGAGCCAGTACACCTGCCTATTGTTTCATTTATCCAGCTTCTCTTGAGGCACTCTGCTATTTATTCCCTTCCGTAGAGTTTAAGAGCAAATACTCCAAGGATATCAGCATAGATGGGGCCAAAAAAAAAAAAATTCTTTTTCATAAAATACCCAAGTCCTAAATGTTCAGTTTTCACAGTCATGAATAGTCATATGTTTTGTAAATGTTGGCCAGCATTCCAGGGCAACTTTAATGAAATACATTTCTTTTTTCTTTTTTTTTTTAAAGATTTTATTTATTTATTCGACAGAGATAGAGACAGCCAGCGAGAGAGGGAACACAAGCAGGGGGAGTGGGAGAGGAAGAAGCAGGCTCATAGCGGAGGAGCCTGATGTGGGGCTCGATCCCATAACGCCGGGATCACGCCCTGAGCCGAAGGCAGACGCTTAACCGCTGTGCCACCCAGGTGCCCCTAATGAAATACATTTCTGACTTTTGTTTTAAACCAGAAGACATGGGGACGCCTGGGTGGCTCAGTCGGTGAAGCGTCTGCCTTCGGCTCAGGTCATATCAGGGTTCTGGGATCGAGCCCTGCCTGGGCTCCCTGCTCAGTGGGGAGTCTGCTTCTCCCTCTTCTCCCTACTTGTGCTCACTCATCTAACTTGTGCTCTCTGTTGCTCTGTCTCTCTCTCTCTCAAATAAATAAAATCTTAAAAAAAAAAGAAACCCATAAGACATAAAATCGT
>NW_024423319.1:89681912-89704276 GCF_017311325.1 Ursus maritimus | reverse complement strand
AGGACATGATTGGGACAGGTGACAAAACTGAAATCGGGCCTCAAACGACAAGTATTGTAAACAATGTTACATCAAAGATTACTGTGGTTACATGAGAGAATCTCTTCGTTCTTCTCTCAAATGGTTCAACTAAAACACACAGTAATGCGTGTTTGGACATATGTAATAGATACATAACACATATAGGTACACATGTGCACACGCACACACACACACACCCCCCTACAAAGAAAATGACAAAACAAACATGGAAAAGTTTTAAATCGGTCGGGGTGGCCTGTACTATGTCAGCCTGGCGGAGCCAGAACCCGGGTTCCCAGAATCCCCTTGCCCACACGGTTCCACGTCAGGGATTCGGCACACGAAGTGAAACAGGGCTCTGAAGGCATTCAGGATTGAACGCAGTGGAGACGCAGAGGTGTGGGCAGATTCCAGCTTGTTCTAGGCTCTGCTCCACGGCCAGCTCTTCTTCCTAACTGTGGGTCTTACTGACCGACAGGCTCCCCCACCCCCAGACTCTTGGCTGCAGCACCTCAGAGGCAAGAGCCCCCCCAGGCCTGCCTGCCAGCCCCCCTTTCAGCGCCCCAGGCCCTGCTTTGGCAGCTGAACGGGCCTGGCTCCTCACGATGACTGGGTGGTGATCTCTCGCCCTCCAGGTCCCCCTTTTCAGACACTGTCACCTCCCCAGCTCCTTCCATGGCTGTGTTCCATCTACTCCCTATAATAAATCCCTTCTCGCTCAGAGCGGCCCTGCCTCCCTGACGGAACCCTACCATTGGTGAATCTGAGTAAAGAGTCCGCGAAAGTTCTCTACTCTTCTTTTTTGGTAAATGTGAAATAATTTCCACACAAGTTTTCAAAATTCAAAGTTCTGTGTTTTTGTAGAATTTAAAATACTGGATGATCCACTTACTCAAAGGTTAAAAAAAAAAAAAGGGTTTTCGTTTCATTTCTGGGGCCAAGACTACTAAGTATGAGAAGGTGGCCCTGAGCTATCTCCGACGACGGGACCCTCCAACGAGGCCTTGGCGAGAGAAGCTGGTGGAAGGAGGCTCTGTAGCTTCCTGCTCGTTCACCAAGGGCCTGAGTGGAGGACGCGTGAATAAGGCAGAAATCGAACAAAAGCAGCAGTTTGTTGGGGGCCGGACCCAACCTACCCCCTCCTGCCACGTGATTGCACCGAGGGACCCGGACCAGGCTACGACACGCTTTACAGCTAGAGAAAATGAGATACAACACACTTAACTGACATTTCATAGCCACTGAAAGATGCGCCCACCCAGCCTTCAGCCACCGTATTCACAGAAGGGAAAAAGAGCATAAAGGCAAAAGATTAGAATCAGGGCCACAGATGGCTCTAAAATTACTTTCAGCAGTAACTGAAAATAGCAGAGCCAGTACACCTGCCTATTGTTTCATTTATCCAGCTTCTCTTGAGGCACTCTGCTATTTATTCCCTTCCGTAGAGTTTAAGAGCAAATACTCCAAGGATATCAGCATAGATGGGGCCAAAAAAAAAAAAATTCTTTTTCATAAAATACCCAAGTCCTAAATGTTCAGTTTTCACAGTCATGAATAGTCATATGTTTTGTAAATGTTGGCCAGCATTCCAGGGCAACTTTAATGAAATACATTTCTTTTTTCTTTTTTTTTTTAAAGATTTTATTTATTTATTCGACAGAGATAGAGACAGCCAGCGAGAGAGGGAACACAAGCAGGGGGAGTGGGAGAGGAAGAAGCAGGCTCATAGCGGAGGAGCCTGATGTGGGGCTCGATCCCATAACGCCGGGATCACGCCCTGAGCCGAAGGCAGACGCTTAACCGCTGTGCCACCCAGGTGCCCCTAATGAAATACATTTCTGACTTTTGTTTTAAACCAGAAGACATGGGGACGCCTGGGTGGCTCAGTCGGTGAAGCGTCTGCCTTCGGCTCAGGTCATATCAGGGTTCTGGGATCGAGCCCTGCCTGGGCTCCCTGCTCAGTGGGGAGTCTGCTTCTCCCTCTTCTCCCTACTTGTGCTCACTCATCTAACTTGTGCTCTCTGTTGCTCTGTCTCTCTCTCTCTCAAATAAATAAAATCTTAAAAAAAAAAGAAACCCATAAGACATAAAATCGTTTAAAAAATACAATGTTGCCAGGGTGCCTGGGTGGCTCAGTCATTTAAGCATCAGACTGTTGGTTTCGGCTCAGCTCATGATCTGGGGGTCCTGGGACCGAGCCCTAGGTTGGGCTCTGTGCTCAGCGGGAAGTCAGCTTCAGGATTCTCTCTCTCCCTCTCCTTCCCCCTCCCGCCCACTCGCTTGAATGCATGCACACGCACTCTCTCAAATAAATAAATCTTAAAATTTTTTTAAAAAATAAAAAAAATATAATGTCACTATCATTAGAGTAATACTTCATTTAGGCAAGAATCAGCAATGGGTGCTAAAATTAGTAGGTTAAATATTTGATGAGAAAATAGATATTTACATAGTCTCAAAGTATCTCCCCACAAACTACTTATTACAAAGGGGAAAACGCTGACTTTAAGTGAAGAAACCTAGCAAACACTGCCTTACTATCGCTAATAACCAGACACACAGACATCCCATGCCTCCTAATGTGACTGATGCACTGGGGACACAACACTGTCTTGGGGTTCCTGCCCAAAATGAACCCTGAGGATCGTCATGAAGAAACATCAAATGAACCCAAATTGAGAGACATTCTATCAAATAGCTGGCCTGTACTCTTCTAAAATGTCAAGGTCATGAACGGCACAGAAAGGCAGAGGAAGGCGGAACTGTTCTAGATAAAAGAGACATCACGATTAAATGCAGTGTATTATCCCAGTCTGGATCCTGGACTAGAAAAACAGAACTGTGATACAGGTCATTACTGGGACAATGAACGAAATGTGAAGAAGGACTGCAGATTATGATACCATATTGTTAAAAGTCTTGATTCTGATGGATGTACTATGGTAATGTAACAGAAAGTCAGGAAGGGCGCCTGGGTGGCTCAGGGCGTTAAGCGTCTGCCTTCGGCTCGGGTCAAAATCCCAGGGTCCTAGGATCAAGCCCCGCATCAGGCTTCCTGCTCAGCAGGGATCCTGCCTTTCCCTCTCCCCCTGCCCCCCGACCCTGCTCATGTTCTCTCACTCCACTCTCTCTCAAATAAATAAAATCTTCAAAAAAAAAAAAGAAAGAAAGAAAGTCATGAGCCTCCATGTGCTTAGGAAATGCACAGTGACATTCTTAAGAAATAGCCTTTGAGGAAGAGAAAACTTTACAGGGAATATTGCACAAAGTTGAGAGTTGGTAAATCTGGGTGAAGAATATGTGGGTGTTCTTTTGACACTTCTTGCTTTGTTATACTTGCTTTAAACTCTTTTAACTTTTCTATGAGTTTGAAATTATTTCAAAATATAAAGTTAAGAACAGTTAAAACGAAAAGTTATGCTATGGTCCACGGCAATGGAACTCACTGAAGGGTCATGTCGGGCTAGGGCTGTTAACATCAGGCAGGATCTCATAGGACCCTGTGAGCTGGAATTTTGGTTAGAAGAGGGGGCTGGGCAAAGGCTTGAATCCATATGTGTATTTAGTTGTCTTCTCCCCTTGTTTCCTCTGAAAGAGGACGGTGAGCTTACTGCCCACGTTCATGTTAGTGTCTCTAGCATGAGTCACACAGTAGACCCTGAACACTTTATGTGGAAGAAACGCCACCTCTAATAATGTTAATGGTAAAGAAATATCATTTAAAATGATGATAAACCTTTAGCTGTTTAGTCTCTTCTATTAAAACACAGTGGAATCCACAGTGGGGCTAATTTACCTGTGGGGAAGGGTAGTCACTGGCCAGCATTACCGTCATAGTACCCAGCCGGTCTTAAGGGTTAACTTGCTTCAGGTTAACAGGCTCCTGGCTTGCTCACCTAAGGCCTTTGATCTGTCCCGGAACTAATTTACTTTCTTTGAGATTTGCAGACCACTGGCCTTGGGGAATGTAGGACCAGAACCTTCCCAGGCCACAGAGGCCCGCAAATCTGTTTGAGCCTGCCTCGACTTTCTGGTTAGCTAAAACATCCCTTAGCAAAATGTTTTTCTCCCTTTAAGTCCCATAAATGACTTTGCTGCCCTCCCTCTGCCTATCTGCAGACCCTGTCTTCCTTTGCAGAAAGAGCAGAGTATTCTTGCACAACCCCCGAAGTACCGAAGAACCAGACCTTCTTGTACAACCCCTCTCCCCACCACTACCCCCTGGGGCACCAAGGAACTTCCAGAACTTCCCGCACAACTTCCAAGCACGGAGAGAACTCTGTGGCTGGCAGCATGCAGTCTGCACGTAAATCAAGAAATGTCACAGACCATGGCACTCCCTCAACTGATTCAATCCCTTTAGAAATCTCTGGGCCAGGCAGAAACCTCGGAGTTGGCTTTTGGACAAGAAGTCTGCCTTCTCCCCAGGTGGCTGGTCACCTGAATAAAGCTCATATTCCTTTCCAATCAACACGCGTCTCTGGAGTACTGGCCTTTCAGGCAGCGGGCAGCCGAGCTTGGGTTCGGTAACGTTCCTTATGTTCTCTAATCCTAAAACTCTCTTGTCACCATCTTTGCCTCAGTCAGGCAGGATTCTCTACAGCTTTGCTCATTCTTAGCTCGGTATACTTCCTCCAGTTTCTCTTCAAGTGCTGGCCAGGCTCCACGACCATGCCTTACCCTCCGCTGGGATTATTCATTATAACTCTAAGGACCAACAAGTATCTATGAGGCACAAACCTTATACAAAGACTGTATTCAGCCTGCATCTACCGGCTGGAACCAACCAGGAAAGTCACACATTGTCTGTACTTCCATTTCTCTAGCTGTAAAATACCCCCACTGAAAGGCAGACCTTGTCTTGTTTAATCTGGACCATGTCCAGTCAGCACATTAAAAAAGGCTCGTGGGGAGAAGGAACAGTTTCTTTGGTGATATTTTCCCTGGTCTGAGGGAACTTACAACATAGTTGGAAAGAGAGAAATACATCAGATGTTAAAGTGATTTGTGCATGGGGCGCCTGGGTGCCTCAGTCGGTTAGGTGTCTGCCTCCGGCTCAGGTCGTGATCTCAGGTCCTGGGATCAGCCCTGCAGCGAGCTCCCTGCTCAGCGGGGAGCCTGCTTCTCCCTCTCCCTCTGCCTGCCACTCCCCCTGCTTGTGCACTCTCTGTCAAATAAATAAATTAAATAAAGTGATTTGTACAGAGGACTGATGGGAGAAATAGGAAACCTTAATCCTGGTCTACTGCAAATTCACTGTGTCACCATGGCAAATGACACGATGTCTTAAGGCTTCATGCCTTATTTGTAAAATGAGGGGGTTGGAATGGATGACAATAATGATGACAGAAATGTACTGAGCCCTTGTATACCAGGCCCTGTACTAAGCACTAAATAAGGATTAACACATTTAAATCTCACAATACTGCTGTGAAGTAGGGAAGACTATCCCAGTTTTACAGATAATCCATGAGATCCTTTCAACTCCAATGGTCTAGAATTATGTGATTTCAAGTTAAATAATATGGTAAACTGTGTTTTCCAAAGGTGGCCACAATATTTCCCATCCCACGTGCTCTTCTTAAAGTGTGACTCTGATATTCCTGCCTTCGAGGGGTGGGCCTATGTCCTCTCTCACTGAATTTGGCTGGGCTTGTTACTGGACGAAGCAATGTTATAGGACTTCTGAGGCTGGATCACAAAAGCCAATCTAGCTGATACTGGTTTCCTACTGCAGCACAACAGATTGCCACAAACTTAGTGGCTTATACCCACTTATTAGCTTGGTCCGTAGGTCAGCATTCTAGGCACAGCACGAATGGGTTCTCTGCTCAGGGTCTCACAGGATGAATGAAAGGTGTTGGCTGGACTGAGTTCTCAGAGGGTCTAGGGGAAAATCTGCTTCCAAGCTCCCAGCATTGGCAGAATTCAGTTCTTTCGTGGTTATAGGACTTGAGGTCCTCCTCTCCTTGCTGGCTGTCAGCGGGGGCTGCACTCAGCTCCTCAAGGCTACCCAGATTCCTTGCTCACATGGTCACCTCCACCCTCAAAGCCGGCTGTAGGTAATCTCCCTCACATCAAACCCCTCTCACACTTCAAATCTCTGACATCCTCTGTCTCTGGCTTCTAGAACGGACCCAGATTAAAATGGCTCAAGTGATTAGATCAGGCCCACCCGCAGAATCTCCCTATCTTAAGGTCAACTGATTTGGGACCTTACTTACACCTGCAAAATCCCTTTTGTCATATAATCGTGGGAGTGAAATCTAATCATATTCATAGGTTCCACCCAACTCAAGGGGAGATACGCCAGGGCAAGGGTCACTGGGGGTAAAATTCTGCCTACCACATAGCTTCTTTTTGATTCTCCTGTTACGCTTATTTTTGGAGCTCGGCCTCCGTACTGTGAGGAAGTATAAGCAGCTTGTGGAAAGAACTGAGGCCTCCCAGCCAGCAGGCCCAGCTGAGCTCCCAGGCAACAACCAGTATTTACTTGCAAGCCATGTTAGTGAGCCATTTTGAAAGGGGATCTTCCAGCCCTAAACTGAGCTGCCACAGCTGGTGATAAGAACAGTTATTGAGGGGCGCCTGGGTGGCACAGCGGTTGAGCGTCTGCCTTCGGCTCAGGGTGATCCTGGCGTTACGGGATCGAGCCCCACATCAGGCTCCTCCGCTGTGAGCCTGCTTCTTCCTCTCCCACTCCCCCTGCTTGTGTTCCCTCTCTCGCTGGCTGTCTCTATCTCTGTCGAATAAATGGGTAAAATCTTTTAAAAAAAAATAAAAAATAAATAAAAAATAAAAAAAGAACAGTTATTGAGTCCCACCCAAGTTGCAAATTTGTGAGTAAAATAAAGGACTGTTGTTGTAAGCCACTAAGTTCTAGGGTGATTTATTACACAGCAATAGGTAATCAAAATGAAGTAACAACCCAAGTGAGATCATCTACAAGTACTGAAAGTTTTTTTTGCGGACAGGGGTGGTTAACTGAATTTTTAGGACACTGGAGCCTCGAGCATCTGAGGCTCGATGACACTGTAGGCCTAAAATGTCCTTCAATTCATGGTTGCTGATTTATTAATTCAAACTTATACTGAACTAATTTGCACTACTATACCAGTCGTCCATATGTGGAAGCCAAGCGTTTTAAAAAGGTTATCTAAATAAAAAGGTTATCTAAACATTATGCTGTTTTCCTTTTGAGCAATGGTTAAACTGTATATTTTAAGGTACATATGTGAAATATTTGGGATGGAAACAAAGATAATGTATTAATTTTTAAAGATACCATGGTCTTGTTTATAAATTACTAAAGTATTAGCATCTCAATGTATATTTAATTACTTTTCAATAGCTATTATTTTCAATTAGAAAAAATAGAAAACACCTGGAAAATAATCATCAGTTTTGTCATTAAGAATTTTCATCAATGGATATTAACTATTAGGTGAAAGATTGTTGGAGTAGAACTTCCATACACTCTCAAAGAGGGTCCCCGTGGACTGTTGATTACAGAGGGGAGAAACCTGGAAGACAAAGCCTTAACTAAATAATCAAACTTAAAAAAACCAAATAATCAAACTTAATATCACTAATGACAGAACAAAGTGACATCATGTGCCTTCCACTGTGATCACTAAGCACACACCACCACATGTGTAGTATTCTTGCCCCCAAATGTTTAATCTAATTATGAGAAAACATATAAATCCAAATCAAGGATATTCTGAAAAACCACTGACTTGTACTCTTCAAAAATGTCAATGTCATGAAAGATAAAACGCTGGGAACTCCTCTAGACTATGGGAGATTAATCTAAAAGAGGTAACTAAACGTGAATCTTGACTGGATCTCCCCTCTCCCAACAAAAAAGAAAAAAAAAAACAGCCACAAAACTATAAAATTAAAGTATGCACTGCATATTAAATAGTACTGTACATAATGTTAAGTATCTGAGTGGATTACTGTACTGTGATTAAGTAGGAGAACGTCCTTGTTGAGAGCCAGATGTGGAAATGTTTAGGGGTGAAACGTCACTATATTTGCAACACTTAGGCAAACTGTGTAAGGACTAAAATTCTGTACCTGGTTGAAGGATTTTTTATCAACATCTAATCAACACTGCCCACAGACTGGGCAGAACGAGCAAAGTTTCCCTTTGGATAGTTGAGGAGAAGCACACAGCTGGTCACTCACCTCCCTGGGTGGCGCGCGGAGCCCTGAGAGTTTTACGGTGGTCTCAGCACAATGGCGAGCGAAGGACAAGGCTGTGGTTTCACCCTTGCTTGAGAAACAGACATACACGCACACAAGAGAGCATTCATGCCCTGCACACTTTACTGCAGTCCTGCTCAGCCATGACGCTAGGCCACGCCTCTCATCTCAAAGGCGTACATGACAGCGGCACGTGCCCGGCCGATGCACTTTACGGCAGTCACGCAAAGGCGCGGGGGCGTGGCTACACCTCCCGCGCCCACAGGCACGCACGCACGACAGCCGCACGTGCTGTGTAGAGCGCTTTATGGCAGCCACGCGAAGGCACGAGGTCCCGGGCCCACGCTGCGCGGGGTACGCTCTGCGTCCTACGTCATCGTGGGCTGGCTGTTATTTCGCTCTCACGGCTCGGCGATCATGGCGATGGTGGCGGTACTGTGGCGGAGGGCCAGGGACTATGTGAAGAACAAGGAGTTCCGGGACTACCTGACCAGCACGCACTTCTGGGGTCCTGTGGCCAACTGCGGCCTACCGGTGGCTGCCTTTAAGGATATGAACGCCTCGCCTGACATCATCAGTGGCCGTATGACAACAGCGCTCATCTTCTACTCGCTAGCCTTCATGCGTTTCGCCTACCGTATACAGCCTCGAAACTTGCTGTTGTTGGCGTGCCACAGCACCAACGTGGTGGCGCAGAGTGTGCAGCTGAGTCGCTACCTGAATTACCAGTACCGCGGAGACGCCGCGGCGGCTACCGCTGCCGGCCCTGCTGCCGCCGCCGCCACCGATCCCACCAGCGATCCTGTGGCTGTTAACGACCTTGAGGATGACGACTCCTGCTAGGCAGCCGCCAGCCCCAACCCGTGGTCCCTGAAACGTGGCTGAGACGGCCCCGTCGAATCTTTGCAGCTTGCAAGCACTGAACTGTTCTCCTTGAAGAAGAGACCAGTGAAGTTTGGTTTTGACTCTAATAAAACAGTGCAAGTCTGATTGAAACCTGCAGTTTGGTTAATAAAAAATAGAAAATAGCACAGAACTGAAGGTGTTGAGTGTTGTTTATTTCGTGATCTGGAAATAAAATGTTCTTTAGGTGAGGGTAGAATGGCTGGTCTTCCTCTTCACGGGCCCCGCCCCTTGAGGGTTAGTTTTTTTTTGTTTTTTTTTTTAAAGATTATTTATTCGACAGAGATAGAGACAGCCAGCGAGAGAGGGAACACAAGCAGGGGGAGTGGGAGAGGAAGAAGCAGGCTCATAGCAGAAGAGCCTGATGTGGGGCTCAATCCCAGATCGCCGGGATCACGCCCTGAGCCGAAGGCAGACTCTTAACCGCTGTGCCACCCAGGCACCCCCTAGGGTTAGTTTTTTATGGGGGGAGGAAGCCTGAAAGTGCTCCTGAGATCGTGTTTTGTTCCTTGTTTCCGGTCTCCAGGCCAAATAATGCTGCTTAGTGGCATACATGATTTTTAAAACCTGGTACAGGCATTAATCTCTTTAGAGCAAAAATAAGTCAGGGGCTATTGTTACTGAGGGAAATACTTCGAAGTGGGTTTAAATGAATTCGGTGAAATCCAGTTTAGGTTTTCTACAAGTACTTATTAAGAGAACCTAGAATCTCTTGGTGATTGGACAGCAATTTTAGAATCTACCATGGAAACAGGATAAATAACTCTGACGTTAGTTGCTGTCAACCCTGGATTCTAGGTAAATAGAAAATAAAAACGACAAAATCCCAATCCTTTCCTCTTTTCTTCATGCCTAAAAATGGGGGAAATGGCAGTTGGTAAAACTGATAAGCTTATTGCCCTGTGTTGAATGCTAGCTAGGGTTGGGGGTGAGGGTCAGTGGTCAACAGTATTAGCCCACAGTGTCCCCCTAAGGACTTGCCTTAAACCAGGTTGCATGAGGTGGGGAAAGAGAAGGGTGGGGCTGTGGGTGTAAGGCCATTGTCTCTGCAGCAGAGGCTGCCCTCTGATTTGACATCAAATCTCCTGCCTCTGGAGGATGCAGGAAGTTCCAGAGTGGTCTACTGGGTGAAGAGTGCTTAAACCCTACTTTTGTTAAAGATTTCAAATGCAAAGAGGGGCCCCTGGGTGGCCCAGTGGGTTAAACGTCTCTTAGTTTGGGCTCGGGTTGTGATCTCAGGGTCTTGAGATCCAGTCCCTCATTGGGCTCCAAGCTCAGTGAGGAGTCCGCTAAAGTTTCTCCCTCTCCCTTTGCCCCTCCCCACCCTCGCTCACTCTATCTCTCTAAAATAAATCTTAAAAAAAACATTTCAAATGCAAAGAAATTGAACACAGCTCTGGAAGGTTCTGAAGACATCAGATCTTGGATAAGACAGGCACAACCTTAGTGGAACTCTGGAAGATTCCCCTTTATCTTCTGTGGCATCTAAGCAGTAATCCTCTTTGTAGGCAGTTTCTGCATTTCACATTCTGCATACGGGGGAGAAAAACTCTAGAAAACTCTTGTGTATTAGTTATCTATTCCCATGTAATAACTCACCCCAAAACTTAGTATAAAACAACAAATACTATCTCACACAACTTCTGAGAGGCAGGAATCTGGGAGTGGCTTAGCTGGGTGCTTCCGGCTCAGGGTCTCAGCTGTCTGCTGGGGCTGCAGTCTCTGGACTTGCCTGGGGCAAGCTCGCTCACATAGTTGTTTGCAGGTTTCAGTCTCTTGGCATGGGGGCCACAGGGCTGCTCATGACAGGGCTTCCCTCCAAGAGTTCCAAGAGAGAGAAAGCCCAAGATGGAAGCCATAGTCTTCTATAGCATCATCTGAGAAGTGACATACCATCACTCAGCTGTGTCCTATTGGCCACACGAACCAACCCTGGTACGTTGTGGGAGGAAAATACAAGGGTGGGAATACCAGGAGGCAGAAATAAAAATTCTCATGCCTTCCTGAAACTCAGTAGAAAATAATAAAGCATGTCAGGTCATCAGCCACCTTCCCCCAAGAGGTCACAAAATGCTCAGTTTACAGTTTTGTGGTCATAACTAACATCCATATATCATGGAGCATGGGTTTGAGAAGAGGGAAAGGAGTCTCTGGAAGATAGTATTTTCATATTTTAGATAGTTCAGACTATAATGTAATAATAATAAAAGCCAGTTCTTAAAGTTTTGAAACGAGTCATAACCTTTTATCAAGATTTTTATTAAAACTTGAATTTTTCCCTTCACTACTATGTGAGTAGAAATATATTTTTAGATCTGTCTTACAACATGTATTTTGTAATTCGAGTATATTTCAATCAAAGGCAGGTAGATTTCTAATTAACCTGGTAAGGGAAAAGTAGGTAATAATCCCTACTGATAATTTCCTATCACTCTGCATTTATAATTTAGAGGGCAAAATGATTGGAGAAAAAAAATCTGAAAGATCCCAATGCCTCCAACGCTAAGGCAATGCTCCACTTACAGGATCTAATTTGTAGTATGCCCACCCAAGAGGTCTAACCCTTTGTTGCCTAGGATATTCATGTGTAAAGCCATATAAGTGATTAATACTTTAATAAAAATGAGCCTTTCAAATCATTAGGGTAACAATCACTTCATAATCTCCCCAAACTCTCAAACACAATCCTTTCTGGCCTTTGCAATTTAACCTGTCTACAGATCTCTTCCGCTACTTTATGAAGCCAATAACATTTTGAATTGGCAGAGCTATTTTTCCAGAAGTTTTTGTTACTGACACACTTTTGTTATTACCCAGAATTCATGTTTTATACTGAGTTTAATAAGTAACGTCCTTCTCCTTAGGCCCTCTGCGTTCCCTGGCGAAGCACAGGCTAAAATGCAAAGAACTGCCCTACCTTTGCAACCATAATGCCGAAACTCTTTTTCGCGTCTAATTCTTTCCACATATTGTGTCGCAGGGAGAGGCGGAGAGAGTAAATCATATTGCTGGATGAAAACCAGGCCCTCGGAGACAAAACAGCCCTGTGTGGAAAGGAAACCACTTCCTGGGCTTCTCTGGACCCTGCCGCCTCCCAAGTGCCCCCGGAGGTGGAGTTGACCCCCACAAAAATGGGAGGCTACAACCAATTCCAGGAAATGCGACACACAAATCTTACAGTTTGAATTTGTATTGTTCACATCTCTTGATGATCTTGAAATGAACAAACTGTAATTAAAAACTTTCAAAATACCATGAGCGCATGTTTGTTGGACAAATTTCATATGGGATGATGCCCAAAACAGAAAAGCCAGATTTCTGCTAACCAACCCCCTCGACCCCAATTCCTTTCCCAGAGGTAACACAGCAAAGGAGCCTGGGAAAGACACACAATTTTCCAGACCTTTTATTGAAAAAGACAAATGGTTTTACAGCATGCCATGCGTTGTTCAACATCCTGCTTTTCTGTTTCGTGAGTGTTGGAGGTCATTCTATACCACTGCACTGCAGCATTACGACATTCCCCTTAACAACTGCGTAATGTTCTGTCGCAGGGATGCACTGGGATTTAGCGGGTCGTCTCTTGACGCCGGGCTACCGGCGCGGCTATGAGCACCCTTGTGTGCACATCCTGGGCCACGCGCACAGAGCCGTAGAGGAGAGTCCCACAGGTTGACGTCCCTGTGCACGCTCCATTTGCTGTAAAGCCTTCTCTGAACAGGTCTTCCCTTTCTTCGATGTCAATGAAATTAAATGCTGCCAGCATAATGTTTTCTGCAGTGTCTTTCATTTATCAGAGCAGACAATAAATCCAGAGATGACGGCATGTATACCACCGTCCATACCTTATAAATCCTCACATCTGCATCCATTTCAGTGCCCGGCTGTGGCGGACACTTGATAAATGTTGGAGAGAGTAGGAAGAGCTAACTGGATACAGGGGGTATGAAACGAAAGTGTTCATAACCTCAAGTTCCTAAAGTTAGAAATCAGGTCTTAATTTGGTTAGTGAATCAAGATTTAATTGGATCCCATCTTCTAGATGTACCTAACATCTAGAAGCTGGGAAACATTTCGGCAAATTTCTTAGTTTGGGCATAGTTGCAAGATGAATGACGATTCTTACTTTACTATGGAAGTCTGCTAAAGGAACTGTGTGAAATGAATGGACAAAGAAAATGTACGATTCAGGACCAAATAGTCAGTTATAGGCACATTTGCATTTATCTGGGGTTTACAGCATTATATACATGCATTTTAATGTAAAAATACACCAAATATACCCCCACCCTCTGCCCACTGTCTACAGATCATGCCCTTGATGGGCAGCTGAGCAAGCGAAGGACGGCTTCCTTTGGGCTTGGAGTGGAAGCACTTTCTCCAGGGGGTGGGGCAGGTGGCAATTCTGTCCCCGAAGGTCCAGAGGTGACCTGGCCCAGTGAAGTGCTGCTGGCTTTGAAAAGGAGATGGAGGGGAGGGTGAGACTGATCCCATGGACCCACGTAAATGACTGGACAGTGGTTTTGCAGTTGAGGAAACAAACCGGACAAAGTCCGAAGTGGAGGACTCTTGGGGTAAAGTAATAGAAGTTACAAATTAATCTGTCAGTCTGTGGAAAGAAAATGATGCCTTTGAATTTCTGTAAGAATGGTGGTGTTTCATCCTTAAATCTCATTAACAAAAGACCAGGCTTAGTTTAACAGTATGACACACACTCATGTGTAAGAATAAATTGTCGGTGGAGCCTTCAGTCAACAAATATTTGTGGAGCACACGAGGGCTGGGCCCTGGGCTCGGCCTCAGGATATAGAGAACTGACCGGAAGGAGCTGAGATGGCCACGGGAGTTGACTTTTCCCAGGAGTACCATACACAAACCAGCAACTGTGGGGCTTTCCCTGACATCCCTGTTTGTGAGGCTGGCTTGGGCCCTCTGCCTGCTTTGGTCAGTCAAGTCACTGTGTTCTCTAGTCCCCCCTGAGCAGCCTGGGCCCACCTCCTCGCCCTATTGCCCCGGCCTATCAGAAATGGGGAGCAACAGTTCTGTACTAACTGGAAATGGCTAGGAAATGGCCCTCCAGGCGATTCGTTTTCTTGCCTTCTTCCAAAAAGGAAGGATTTATATCTCAACATTTACATCACAGCCCAGCCCTTGGGCATCCTCCTTCACAAGATGTTCAGGTGGGGACAGGGCTTCGGTGCTGGCAGGCAGAGAACTCTGTGTGATTCCTCACACAGGCCTGGCCAAACACAGACTTTACTGTGTGAAGCAGCCTGAAATTCAGGACTAGAAAAGAATCTCACCTTCTGAATCCAAACCCCCAAACCCCCAAATCAAAACAAACAAACAAAAAAACCCCTAGATGACAGCAGGTTTTGGCACAGCAGTCTACCATTTTTTGGGTGGTTATAGATAATACAACACCAAGCTTATGAATATTAAAAAAAAATATTCCCCAAGAGTCAAAGGAAGTCCAGGAAAAAGACAACAAAAATTCCTTTTTGTTTGGGAGAGGTACTCTGGTAAGTGTTTCCTTTCGCACAGAAAAGAAGAGCTGAGACTGAAGCCGTGCTGATCTTCACATACGTGCCTGACTTCTGTCAACGCAACCTAAAACAAGAGACAATATTTAATTTTCTGTATTTGGAGGAAAAACCATGCAACATCAGAGACGGTCATTTTAACAAGTTTTTCTTATGGAAACGAACAAGCGGCTAAGAGCTAGGCATCACTGGCATCGTTTTGGAGCTGACATGCTTTTTGATTAAGTTACAAAGTTGGTTTACCTAAGACCAGACCAGTGACTTCAGGTATACTGGACTAAACAAAGCTGACAAGGAGATTATGTTGAATTACCTCCAAGATGTGAGAATCACCAATTAGAGCGCAAAGCTCAATGTCCTTTCTTTCAAATAATAAGGCCACAGGGAAACTTCAGGTTAGACTACATTGTGTGTTCCTCATGGCCTTCCGTAAGAGAACAGGCATCGAAGTGATGAGGTTATTCAGTTCTTACTTACCGTCACGTGCGGAAACTCACCTCAGGCCTTCCCTTCAGGTGTCTGGGCCCCAAGTTCCGTGGGATCTGGTTTTCGATGCTGTAGGTGGAGGCTGTCTAGCTTCTGCAGATCTCCTGTAAGACCATTTCTAAGATCCTTGTTGTTTCTCAGAAATTCTTTCACCACCTGCAGTCGATTTAAGATCTGCAAGAGGAAACCATACAATGTATGGCTTAGATCATTTTATAGTGGGCTTGTAATTCAGATGGAAAACTTTCTAGGTCCGAGACGGGCTCCTGCTCACGTGTCCGCTAATAGCTGGTTCTGGGGCCACACAAGGGGGTGTTTGTTTGTCTCCTCAAACTTTTTTGCTTTTAAGGGCTAATATCTAAAATAGATAAAGAACTCATATAACTCAATAGCCAAAACCCTCCAAATAATCCAGTTAAAAATGGACAAAGGACCTGAATAGACATTTTCCCAAAGAAGATGTATGATTGGCCAACAGGCATATGAAAACGTGCTTGACATCATTCATCATTAGGGAAACGCAAATCAAAACTACAGTGAGATCTCACCACATGCCTGTTAGAACGGCCATCGTCAAAAAGACAAGAGATGGGGCGCCTGGGTGGCAGAGCGGTTGGGCATCTGCCTTCGGCTCAGGGCGTGATCCTGGCATTATGGGATCGAGCCCCACATCAGGCTCCTCCACTATGAGCCTGCTTCTTCCTCTCCCACTCCCCCTGCCTGTGTTCCCTCTCTCGCTGGCTGTCTCTATCTCTGTCGAATAAATAAATAAAATCCTTAAAAAAAAAAAAAAAGACAAGAGATAACAGAACATTGGAGAGGATGTGGAGAAAAGGGAACCCTTGTGAACTGTTGGTGGGAACGTAACTTAGTGCAGCCACTATGGAGAACAGTATGGACGTTCCTCAAAAAATTAAAAATAGAACTACCCTATGATCCAGCAGTTCCACTTCTGGGAACATATCTGAAGCAAATGAAAACACCATGTCGAAGAGATTATCTGCACCCCTGCGTTCATAACCGGCATTATTTACAATAGCTAAGACATGGAAACAACCTAAGCATCCATTCGTAGATGAATGGTTAAAGGAGATGTGGTGTGTATACACAATGGGATATTATTCAGCCATCATCAAGAAGGAAATCTCGCCATTTGTGATAACGTGTATGGACCCTGAGGGCATTAAAGTAAGAGAAGTCAGAGAAAGACAAATACTGCACGATCTCATTTATATGTGGAATCCTTAAAAAAAAACAAACTCATAGAAGGAGCAGACTTGTAGTGACCGGTGGTGGGAGGTGAGTGGAGGAGGAATGGGAAGAAGGTGGTCAAAAGGTACAAACTTTAGTTATAAGATAAATAAGTCCTAGGGATGGAACGTACAACACGATGACGATAGCTAACACTGCTGTGTGATACACACGACAGTTGTTAAGAGAGTAAATCCTAAGTATTCACATCTCCAGGAAAAGTCTTTTTCCTTTTTTTTTTGTATCTGGATGAGCTGATGATGTTAACTAAACTTACAGTGGTGATCATTTCACAATATATGTAGGTCGAATCATCAGCTGTATACCCTAAGCTCACGCAATGCTGCATGTCAGTTATATCGCAATAAAAATGGAAAACATTTTGAAAATTCTTTTTTGCTTTAAAACCTCCTCCATTTGTAGGAAAGGGCTATCTATATCTCAATATGTGTACATACATACATATATAAGTATATATAAAAATAAAATTAGGGGCGCCTGAGTGGCTCCTTCGGCTGGGCAGCCGACTCTTGATTTTGGTTCAGGTCTTGATCTCAGGGTCGTGGGATCGAGCCCCGTGATAGGCTCTACTCTCAGCGTGGAGTCTGCTTGAGATTCTCTCTTCCTCTCCCTCTGCCCCTCCTCCCGCTCACATGCTCTCTCTCTCAAATAAATAAATAAATAAATAAATAAATAAATAAAATCTTAAAAAAAAAAGAAGCCCTTTCATTTGGAATTTGTACCTGCACACTTATTACTATTAAAAATTTATAAAATATACATCTGTTTAATAGTAATAATGTACAGGTACAGAATTCAAAATGAACACATGGGAACAAGGTAAAAAGTCAGTTTGACAGTCAAAACAAATTTTTTAAATTAAGAATGGGGAAGATTTGGGGCACCCGGGTGGCTCAGTCGTTAGGCATCTGCCTTCGGCTCAGGGTGTGATCCCGGCATTCTGGGATCGAGCCCTGTATCAGGCTCCTCCGCTGGGAGCCTGCTTCTTCCTCTCCCACTCCCCCTGCTTGTGTTCCCTCTCTCGCTGGCTGTCTCTCTCTCTCCGTCGAATAAATAAATAAAATCTTTAAAAAGAAAAAAAAAAGAATGGAGAAGACTTGTTCATGTTTATAGGTAAAGGGAGAAGAGGAAATGGTGGAAAAAGAGAAAGTACTCGAAAAATTATGGAATGTAGTCAGACAGACTTGGATTTTGAAGCTCAGCTTTACCACTTAACTAGCTGTGCAACTCTGGGCCAGACACTTGACCTCTCTGAGCTTCCTTGCGTGTATGCAAATGAAAGCTGATGATACCAACACCACCTAGGATTCTTATGAGGTCTAGAAATAATATACTCGAAGCGCTTAGTGTTGCGTGCGGTACACCCCTTCCTTTCTACGTTCCTTCCACAAATATTTATCGAGAGCCAGTCTACTGTGTGCCACGCACTGCTCCAGGCAAAAGAGGCTTCGTACCTCCATTCTTCCCAACTCTAGGGCTTGTCTTGCACGTGTCTCTGGGCCCCTTCTCACCACTCCACGTCTCCACTTCCACCGTGGTCTGAACCCCGTACGGGCAGCAGCCTCCCCCTGGGTCTCCCCTCTCCTGTCCTCCACCCTTCCAATGGCTCACAGGCCACTAGGACTTGCTTCCCCCACCTTCCTTTCCCTAACCTCCTCACCCACTTTTATTTCCGCACCCCCACTCCAGCCACTCTGCTCCACCTGCTGTGGCCCCTGCCCGAAGGCTCTTCCTCCAGATGTGCACGCGGCTAACCCTCCACAGGACCCCTGACCCCTGCTACTCAGCCCCACTCTGCTAACTCCTGATCCCCCAGACCATGCTCCACATAGGACTCCTTTTAACGCTTAGGAGCGTCGTTTACTTACTACGTTGACTGCTTACTGTCTCCCCCTACAGGGATCTTTGGCTTGTTCACTAATGCACACCGAGCTTCTAGAACGGGGCCTGGCACATTGGAGGTGCATGCTCTGTAACTATTTCTGAAATGTAATAAATGAAGGGTCATTTCGATCCTTCCCCCGACTGCTTCAGGTACGTTCTGTCCCTGCCCCTGCTGCTCAAGGCTCCCCAGGGGTCTCTGTGGAGATGGTTCCCCTTACCAGGGTTTAAGAAATCAGTAATGATTGTAAAGAATGCGCAAATTCCTTACGTGGTTTTCAGCCACTTACTGCGCTTTAGCCTGCCGTGCTTTAGCTGAATGGTTAAACCCACTGGATCCTAACAGAGCACTGAGGGTTGGCAGGACGACGTGGAGGGGTCTTGGGTGGCGGCCAGAGGCCGCTGCGGATGGGCCCATGGTGAACACACTCCACACATGTCCCAAGGGGCCCGAGCAGCTGCTGCTCCCACTCGGCTCTGGAGCGGAAGGCATTTCGCAATCACAGTCAGACAGCGGAGTGCATGTTAACGGGAAGCCCTTTTTATAACGCCAGATACCACTGAGGCTCGTCAACTGAACAGAACAGGACGGAGGTGGTGAGCTCTGTCTGCTATGCGGTCCCTGGCACACCCACGCCCCGGGATGCGCTCCTGGAAACTGTCACACTAAATTACCACCACCAACCGTTTTTTCTCTACTTGGCTTTCCAACGTTAGCCATACTGTTTTCACGAGCACCAGAAAGAGTCACCATAAAAGCCCGTGGTCCTACTGTAAGCACGGTGTTTCTAAATTCCTGGACACCTGGTTTTTAATATTTTAGCACCTCAGATGAGAAGGCACCTTACTGTCGATGGTGTCTTACAATAAATTGGCAGTGGGTTTTTTTGTTTCTTTCTTTCTTAGAAGTAACTGGATTCATGGTGTCCTACAGTTGATGGCACTTTAGAGTCACTGAAATCTGGCGTGTTGACTCCTCTGACTTTGGAGACTAACCCTAAAGACCATGGATGCCCATCTATGGTATGGAACTTGCAAAAGAGATCAGTTTCACACCTTGTGGAAAGCCAACCTTCAACTTCTTCGAGATAACATGCCAATCAATCCTAACCTACATTTTGATCAATTGAAATATCGAGATAGATGCCATGGTCTACTGAACAGAAAGCATGAAAAATGAGAATTTATCGGTTCTATCTAGAGAATTTGGGGACCCAGAGGACAAGCTCACTCACCCCAATTTCCTGTCTGTGAAACAGAGATAATGAGGGCTCGAAATTTACAGTAGCTAGCTCCTCGGTGATACAGGAGCTGCAGGGCTACATGTGGAAAGGCACAGGGCCAGAGCAGCGAGACCCCCGGGCCAGCCGTGTGACCTGGCGTCTGTCAGCGTCTGTCCTTGCGGTTGCTGCCTCGCATGGAAAGCAGGGGGATCTGGTCTCTGCCAGGTTCCCTGCAAGCTCCTAACTTATATAGACTCCTGGCTTGAGTGCACGGCTACGGATGCATTCTGTTGCTTGTTACACAAACAGAAAAAAGAACTGCGGCTCCCTCAAGAGTGAACACGGAGCTACTGACACCTCTGGGGCTTTCGGCCTGACCCCGTTCTACGCAGCTTCTGATGGAAGCAGCAGAAACAAAACTGGGGCCGGTTCTAATGGTATTTTAAAATAAAGTCAGACAAAACACATGGATTTAGAGAACAGAAGACGTAGCCATCTTTTTCATTGCTGTACACGCCTGGCGTGCTGGGTTGGGAGCGTCCAAAAACCAGTGGTTCTCAGTCCCTCTGCTAAAGGAGCTCACCAAGTTGAATGAAGCATCTAGGTCAAGGGCAAAACGGTTAACAGAGGCCTAGAGAGCAGCGAGGAGCATGGCTTAATGAATGAAACACACACTTTGTATTCAATAAACATTCTGTCTGTGTTTAAAGAGGGAACCAGCAAAACTACTTTCCTTGGACAAGGTAGAATGGAGAGGTAAAATGATTTGTCCAAGATCTCCTGGTGATCTAGAACTCTAATCCAGAAAGTACTGGAATATGTCTGAACTTTACTAGAATACAATTCTACTACTATTTGCTTTTTTTATACCTTGCGTGTAACAAAGGGGATTCATTTGTCCCGTATTCCCTAGCAGGACTTAAGACCATCACCAGCCTGCCTTGTCCTAAGCTGGAAACCTTGTTGATCCTTTAACCCCTCCTTCCCCACCTTCTTCCAGCCCCATGCTGCACTCCAAGTAACCTAAGCAGCCACTAAGAGCCATCAGCTCTGCCCAAGTGATGCCTCCAGAGTCCGGCCCCTCTGCCGTACCTCTAGTTTCTGTCCTTTTTCCATTTGCACACGGCTCTGACAGCCTCCTGTCAGTCTCCTGCTAGTCTCCAGCCTCCAACTACCATGAGTTAAGTTTCTCAAAGCCACATCGGATCTATTTGATTTACTTTCTCTTGCTTAAAAACACCTGTTGGCTCCCCACTGCTTTTTGGGAATAAGGTGCAAGCCCCTTGGAACAGCACAGCAAACCTTTCAAAATATGGCTTCCAAACTCACCTGACAGCCCTCGCATCGGACCGTCCCTCCTACCCTTGCCTTGTCACTGCTCCGGCCCCACTATTCTTTTATATCTCGGCAGCACCGCTCCTTCGGCCAACAACGCCCTTGCGCTCTTGCCAGTTTGCCACACGCTGTGTGACTCTGCTAGTCCCAGCTCAACGCCACCTTCTCGGCAAAGTCTTTTTCTTGCAATCCCCCCTGACCTGCCGAGAACCCCCCTCCCCCAGCCTTCTGTTCAGAATCCCGTTGTAGCCCTTACCGTGTTTGGTCCACTCTGTGCACACATTAGGCACCCAACTGTTTGCTGATTGAGTGAAAATATTTGTGGAGAGGTAATAATGGTGTGTGCCAAAAGCGTACTCATTTCTGGAAACGATTTGACTTCTAAATCAGAAACTTAGCTGGCAGGCTGTTAAAATGAGTGACTCTTCCTCCCTGGAGCCTTTCTTTGTCTTGTTTACTCACACAGAGCATACGATACTTTTTTTTTTTTTTCTTACCTCTTCGGGCAACATGTCTTGTTCTTGGGCTTGAAGATAGATCTCTTGAAGTTTCTCCTTTAGTAATTCCATTTCTATTTCGTTGACTTGGCTCTCACTCAGGTAAACTCCTGTCTCACATTCACACCCATCTCGCTGATCTTCGGCGGGGATGTGAACAGCCCAGTCGGATGTCAGCAGCTGGTGGATTACCGGACAGATGTGTGAATGACGGAATGGAAAAGATGCTCCACTGGGTTGCTCAAAGAACTTGTAACTAGACATCTTTGGACACAATTAACCAATATCCTGTGGCCACAGAAGAGTTCTCAAGCCCAGCACAATTCTAGATTTCCTACCAAAATTAACCATTTAAATCTAACAAACTTCAACTTTTAAATGAGTGACTGCAGTTGCCTTTCCCCCCTTAGTTCTTTATGCCAGACCTGTTCAGATTAATCTGATTTTTACCTGTTCTATTCTGGTGTATGCTGCCACAATCTCTGGAATATTCTTGAATTCATTCAGGAAATTTCGGATCTTCATCTGAAAATCTCGAAGCCACAGAGAAGACACTTTCATCTCTGAAGAATGCATGATCTCGTTACGACACCTAATCACCTACCGAAAGGCCCAAAAGGATAGAAGGTTTCAAAGTCAAACGACGGGGTAAATGGAGATTGTGTAGTTCCGAAGAAAAATTACAGGGGACGCCTGGATGGGCTCAGTCGGTGAAGCGTCTGCCTTTGGCTCAGGTCACGATCCCAGAGTCCTGGGATCAAGTCCCACATCGGGCTCCCTGCTTAGTGGGAAGCCTGCTTCTCCCTCTCCCTCTGCCCTTCTCCCTGCTTGTGCTCATGCTCTCTCTTTCTCCCTCTCAAATAAATAAATAAATAAATAAATAAAAAGAAAGAAAGGAACAACTGCAGAAAGGCTTTGTTAATTACAAAATCCACAAGTGTGGCCTGTACGTACTAGCAGGGCTTGAGGGGATGTTCAATCGCCTGCTACTT
>NW_024423319.1:89630646-89681904 GCF_017311325.1 Ursus maritimus | reverse complement strand
AAAAAAAAAAAAAAAAAAAAAAAAAAAAAAAAAAAAAAAAGAAATACAAACGAGCCTACAACTATTGTTGGCTCTTGAAAGCTTGTGACTGGCTGGTGATCTCTTACACAATCCCCCAAATCTCTTAACTTAAAACCACCTGCCAAAGAGCAAGAGTATTGGTTTCTGGCTCTGGGTACACCCACAGGCTGAAGCCGACAATACAAAAAAAATCTTTTTAAATATTGCTGGAGCTCCAGGAAGCTGGGTCAAGGGGTTAAATATATATCATGGCACTTGAACTCATGACCCCGAGACCAAGAGCTGAGCTGAAATCAAGAGTCAGACGCTTAACCCACTGAGCCACCCAGGCGCTCCATGTCTCATATATTAATTATATAATTCACATAAAGTCTTCCACATTCTTAGTTAAAAGATACAAAGGGGTCAACTTGGTACCGTGACAGTTTTTGCCTCTGCTGATACCATGCAAGATTCTCAGTCCTTTCCGCTGCTGGCATGCCAGCAAAATACACATGCGTTTTCTCTGCATATTATATATAATCCAGGTATGCTATATACTCTTTTCGATGACCCTCAGAGTAATACACATGCAAGAGCTGTTCTTTGGTGAAACAGAGAAAGTCTAAGTCTCCCAGAGGATATCTGACAAGCATCACGATCTAGTCTGACATTGTTGGTCCATTAGTGTTTATATTGCCTTCGGTTCTGTGTACCTTGTCTAGTCTAGGAGAGGCAGAAAGGCAGGATTCAAATGCTGGCATACAACGGACAGAGTGATGCACCGCTTTTCTATTTTTTTCTTTTTAATATGGAAGATTACTTTGCTTCTGTTTATGGCAGACCAGGGAAGAGAAATATGTGGTTTATCTATTTTAGCAGCGAACAGTATAAGATCAAGGTGCTGGGAAACCTCAGTGAGGGAGAACTAAGGGGTCAGTCTCCTGCCTGCATTCGTGTGGGGCTTCTCGGACATACAGAAGGTTCACGCACCGTGAGCCCCGCTAGCCCACTTAGTGATGCCAACCTTGAACCAAGCACGCCGCTGTTTTGGGGAGAGCCTGTGTGCTACGCGTGCCCGGCTGCTTCGGCAGCACAGGGTGTGTCTCTTTAAAAACAAAAAACAGATCGTAGCGTGCATCATAGACTCAGAGGCTCAGCGTGTCAGTGGCCGTTAAGGCATGGAAAGAGTGATGGTCCTGGCTACTGTACCTTGTGATGTGGCCATTCGGTGCATACAAAGTTCTTTTTTTTTTTTTTTTTAAAGATTTTATTTATTTGAGAAAGAGCATGCAAGAGAGCATGAGGGGGCAGGGCAGAGGGAGAAGGAGAAGCAGATGCCCGGCTGAGCAGGGAGCCCAACGTGGGGCTCGATCCCAGGACCCTGGGATCATGACCTGAGCCAAAGGCAGATGCTTCACCGACTGAGCCACCCAGGCGCCCCTACCCAACTGACTCTCCCTGTACGGTTTTAAATCCGCCGCCTCTTACCTCTGTGACTTTCTTTCGATCCACCGTGAAGTGATCGCAGGAGTTGATGAGACTTAAAAGAGCAACGGCATCACATTCCTCAGGGCCGGTTTTGTCTGCCAGTCCTCGGGGCATGAAGGCCTTCAGTAGGGGAGGCACAAGGGACACCTGAGTCTCCTCCAACCCTAGGAGCTAGTGGGGCAGGTGTTATGGGCCGGCTTCCCAAATGACCAAACTTCTCTTACTGAGGTTTCGAGGTCGAGACTTGTGAGTCCAAAACACGAGTGGGAACCAGTGTGAGAGCTAAGCCTTGGCCAAGGGCAGTAACCTAAGGGCTGCTCTGCCTGTCCTTCTGCTATGGGGAATACTTAAACACTCGCCAGAACTAGTTTCCTGTCCTTTCCTAATGGTGTATAAGCAGGCAGCATGGGTAGGAAGCACTAAAGTTTCAGCGGCTGAGTTGTGGAAAAGATCTGAAATTTAAAAATAATAGTTACTTCCAAGTGGGCACTTTAAAGATGACTTAAGCAAGGGGCACCTGCGTGGCTCAGTCGGGGAAGCGTCTGCCTTCGGCTCAGGTGAGGATCCCGGGGTCCTGGGATCGAGCCCCATATCAGGCTCCCTGCTCAACGGGGAGCCTGCTTCTCCCTCTCCCTCCGCTGCTCCCCCTGCTTGTGCTCTCTCTCAAATAAATAAAATCTTTAAAATAAAAAAAAAAAGATGACTTGAGCAAGTTCGTATGGTAGCATACAGTTAAGAGTCTGGGCTTGGCTGGGTTCAAATCCCAGGTCTGCCACTTGCCAACCACGTGACCCCAGGCAAGTTACTCACCCTCAGATTCCTCATCAGTAAGCAGAGGATAAGTGTGCTCATCCACCTTGAAGGACGTTGCGAGAACTAAATGAGTTAATGCAGGGGAAGCACTTGCACGGTGCCGGGCACACGCTAAACCAACAGGCCGTAAAAGTTGCCAATTATTATGTCGATGGTGCAAGGCGAGCATGACCTCCCCAGGAGTTCCAGATGGAATCCTAGGGTTTGAGGTGCTCGATATATCAGAAGGGCCTTGTTCTAGCATGATCTTGCCTTTTGTAGGATTTTAAGGCACGGACCCCCAACATGGTGTCACCGTGAGGCCGGCACATGGTTTTTTCATGAAACAGTGCCAAATTTACACCTGAACGCAACTTTATACCAAGCTCAGCAGCTCACCAGTACATCCCTGCCAAGGGACTAGAAAAGATGACCTATGAAAGAATGCTTGCAGTAAGAACTCGAAATAAAGAGACCTGTTCCCTTGAAAAGAAACCCATCTCAGGGGCACCTGGGTGGCACAGCGGTTAAACGTCTGCCTTCGGCTCAGGGCGTGATCCCGGCGTTATGGGATCGAGCCCCACATCAGGCTCTTCCACTATGAGCCTTCTTCTTCCTCTCCCACTCCCCCTGCTTGTGTTCCCTCTCTCGCTGGCTGTCTCTATCTCTGTCGAATAAATAAATAAAATCTTTAAAAAAAAAAAAAAAAGAAACCCATCTCAGCAGGCGAGCAACCGCAATGTGCCCTACACAATGCTCCTGGTAATGGTGTTCCAAGAAGGGCTTGTGGTCGGGGCCCACGCACCCCAAGGAGAGGCAGGGCTACGTTCCTTGTGGTGGGGGAATCCTCCGCTGGAGCCTCCCATGATTAAGAAGAACTTTGTAGGGGTGCCTGGGTCGCTCAGTCAGTGAAGCATCTGCCTTTGGCTCAGGTCATGATCCCAGGGTCCTGGGATCGAGCCCCACGTTGGGCTCCCTGCTCAGCCGGCATCTGCCCTTCTCTCTGCCCTGCCCCCTCATGCTCTCTTGCATGCTCTTTCTCAAATAAATAAAATCTTTAAAAAAAAAAAAAAGAACTTTGTATGCACCGAATGGCCACATCACAAGGTACAGTAGCCAGGACCATCACTCTTTCCATGCCTTAACGGCCACTGACACGCTGAGCCTCTGAGTCTATGATGCACGCTACGATTTGTTTTTTGTTTTTAAAGATTTTATTTATTTATCTATTTAGTTAGAGAGAGCACACCAGCAGGGGGAGGGGCAGAGGGAGAGGGAGAGGGAGGGAGCGAATCCCAAGCAGACTCTGCGCTGAGCACAGAGCCTGACGCGGGGCTCGATCCCATGACTCTGAGATCATGACCTGAGCCAAATCAAGAGTCGGAGGCCCAACCGACTGAGCCAGCCGGGCGCCCGCGGATGCTATGATGTTAATACAGACGTTAACTCATGTAGCACAGTCAAACTAGTGCAATGAAACCGAACGAAAAAAAACATTTACTTCAGCTCCTGCTGGGAGGATGATTCCAAAGTTAGAGGGGTCTTAGGTGCCTCAAAACCAGGCACAATTTTTCTTTTCCATGACAATGTATGCCCCGCCTGGCATTTTCTCACCAGTATAGACCGGTCTTTTCCACATTCATGTTTTATTCTCATAATTATTCCCCTTCGTCCAAACTAGAGGCTGACAGGGAGGCTCTGCTCCTTCCCTGCCACTGAAAGGAGTTTCTTAAAATGGTATCACGTGCCACTGTGTTCCATCTGTCCAACGCGCAGTGGTGGGAAACGCGTGTGGCTGCCTCCCATTACCCTCTCCTGCCTCTTCAGCGAGGAGGAGGAGATGGGGTTGCAGAAACAAACAGGGCCCAGATCACGCTGGGCCTTACCGGCCCTGGAAAGGAGTCTGGAGTTTATTCTAAGGACAGCAGGAAGCCATCCAAGAGTTTTAGGCAAGGGAAGAAAACGATCTCATTTCCCCTTGAAGACCACACATCCTGCCGTGTGGGGAACCGACCGGAGGTGACCAGATGCGACCAGAGCAGCAGCAGAGGAAGCCAGGTGGGAGGCTGCAGCCAGAGGCCAGGCAGGAGGCAGAGAGAAGGAATCCACAACCAGTTTGCAGGTGTAAGCGAGGGGGCAGTGAGCGGGAGAGATGAGGCGGGGGTGGTTGTAGGTCATGGACGCTGGGGTGTGGCTGTGGGTTTGGGGGGGTAGAGATGTCGAGCCCTGCTTGAGAAGTAAATACAAAGTGCCCAGGAGGGAATAAGGAGAGGGGTGCGGCACGCAGCTGGAGAGGAGCATCTGGAGTTCAGAAGAGAGGGCAGGGCTGGGGGGACAAACTAGGGAGCCATCAGCATGAGTGCAGTATGTAACGGTGAACTCCAAGGGGCCGGGGCAGTGTTGCCAGAGGAGAAGAGGGGGACAGAAGAGGCCTGAGAAAGGCCAGCCGAGGACAGCAAGGACGCTGAAGAGGAGGAGCCAGGGAGACAGGAGGAAACCCACGGGGGACAATGACGTCACAAAACCACGGGTGTTTCAAGAAGAGGGGTCAGTCGTGCCAAATGCCTGAAAGCAAAGAAAGATGAGGCTGGAGAACTGAAGGTCACACGTGCCCGACAGGACAGACGCAGGTGGGCTGGCAGAGGCAGGACCCAGGCTGGAATGGCTTGAAGAGTCACTGGTAGCTGACGGAGAGAGCAGGCCTAAAACCCTTTCCAAGAGGCTCCAGTGGGTATGCATATGGGAGGCAGGCACGGAAATGGGGAGAGAGCTGGAGGGAGTGGCTCAAGAGAAGCTCTTCTTTCTTTTTACATTTTATTTGCCAAATATTTATTCAAGCGTTTTTATTTTTATTTTTTATTTTTTTTTAAAGATTTTATTTATTTATTCGACAGAGATAGAGACAGCCAGCGAGAGAGGGAACACAAGCAGGGGGAGTGGGAGAGGAAGAAGCAGGCTCATAGCGGAGGAGCCTGATGTGGGGCTCGATCCCATAACGCCGGGATCACGCCCTGAGCCGAAGGCAGACGCTTAACCGCTGTGCCACCCAGGCGCCCCTCAAGCGTTTTTAAAACGGCTTTATTGAGATATAATCCACATACCATACAATTCACCCCTTTGAAGCGTACAGTTGTTTGCGACACCGTGAATGGAACTTGAGGGCATTGTGCTGAGCGAAACAAGTCAAACAGAGAAAGACAAATACTGTATGATCTCACTTCTCTGTGGCATCTAAAACAAACAAAACAAAACCCCAAGCTCACAGATACAGAGAACAGTTCGGTGGTTGTCAGACGTAGGGGTGGGGGGTGGGCAAAGTGGGTGAAGGGGGTCGAAAGGTACAAACTTCCAGTTATATAAGTCATGGGGGTGTAATGTACAGCATGGTGACTATAGCTAAGAACACTGTATTGCATATTTGAAAGCTGCTGAAACAGATCTTAAAACTTCTCAACACAAGAAAAAAAACTTTTTGTAACTATATATGGTGATGTGGCATCATTTCTCAATATATACTCGTATCAAACCTTTACGATGTACATTGAAAACTGATACAATGTTATATGTCGGCTATACCTCAATTAAAAAAATGTACAGTTCAGTGGTTTTGAGTATATTCACAGGGTTGTGCCTCATCACCAGTTGATTTTAGAACATGTTCATCACCCCAAAAAGCAGCCCTCGACCTCCATTAGCTATCATGTCCCTCTTACCCCAGGCCCTGGCAACCACTCATCTCTGTGTCTGTAGATCCGCCCATTCTGGACATTTCATATAAATGGAATTGTGTAATATGACTGGCTTCTTTCACTTAGCATAATGTTTTCAAGGTTCATCCAATGTCCTTGCATGTATTAGTACGTCATTCCTTTTTTTTTTTAAGATTTTATTTATGAGAGAGAGAGAGAGAGAGAGAGAGAGGGCACACAAGCAGGGGGAACGGCAGAGGGAGAGGGAGAAGCAGACTCTTGCTGAGCAGGGAGCCTGACTTGGGCCTCGATCCCAGGACCGAGATCATGACCTGAGCCAAAGGCAGATGCTTCACCAACTGAGCCACCCAGGCACCCTCTTTTATTTTTTTTTAAAGATTTGTATTTATTTTGGGGGGGGCAGAGGGAGAGGGAGACAGAATCCCAAGCAGATGCCTCTGAGCTTGGAGCCCGATGCAGGGCTCAATCCCCACACCCTCAGATCACCACCTGAGCTGACATCAAGAGTCAGGTGCCCAACCAACTGAACCACCCAGGTGCCCCACCTTGTTCCTTTTTATGGCTAAATGACATCTGGTTGTATGGACAGGCCACATTTTGCTCATCCATTCACCGGCTGATGGACATATGCGTTGTTCCCCCCTTTTGGCTGTCATGAATAGTGCTGCTAGGAACACTCATGCACAGGTGCTTGTGTGGGTGTGTATTTTCATTTCACTGGGTACAAACCTAGAAGTGGAATTGCCAGGTCATACAGTAACCCTGTGTTTAATCTTGTTTTAAAAAAACAACAACTAAATAAACCAAGGCGATATTAAAGCTACCTGTATGGTGATGGGAATAAGCTGGGAGGGAGAAAGAGTGGATACCTGAGGCCTGAAAGTCCATGGACAGGTGGGAGGGGATATGGTCCGACATACAAGTGGAGGGCCAAGGTGGTAAGAAGAGAGACGCCCTTCCTCCTTTGTGGCAGAAGGAAGAAGATGGTGCATATGGAGGTAGGTTCGCAGGGCTGGTAAAAAGATGAGGAGGCAGGTATCTGGGGGCATGCATCAATGCCAGGAAAAATGCACAGAGTCAGTAGCTGGGAGTGAGGGTGGAGGAATGGGAGCTTGGCGAGGCAAAGGCAGCAACAGCGGTCCCCAGAAACAGGAGCCCTATACAGAGGCGTGGCCAGAACACTGGGGCTCATGGTCAAGAACTAAAAGTGAAACCAGGCAGCTCCCTTGTGAGATTCTTCCCCTGAGCACAAGTAGATGATGGTGTCATCAGGGCTGCCGTTGGGCCGTGCAAGCTCAGAGAAAGGAGAAAAAAAGGAGAATGTGGTGAGAGAATATAAACACTGGGGCTGGACTAGAAGGTCTGTTGGTGACAGCAGCAAAAAGGGGCATGAGCAGGGGCCATGGGCTTCAAGAGGATTCCAAGGATATGAAAGCAGCAAGGAAGATCAAACAGGTGAGGGACAGTCACAGTAAAGGGTAGAATTTTAAGTTTCTTTCTTTTCTAGGTAAAAGTAAAAGTGGACAATTCTGTGGTGGCAACAACAACAAAAAAATGGGATGAGGGCGTAGATGCGGTGGGTTTAGGGGTCCATGACAGCCACGAGTCTGAGGCCACTGATCAAGTCCAACTTCCTTATTTTTGAGGTTAGGGAACGGAGGCTGGCCTAACGTCACACAACAGCGGCGGAGCTGGGACTCTGATCCCTGCTTCCCAGGCACCACGCCTGTGCCTGCTGCTGATCAGCATGCGGACAGACTACAAAAGTTAATTTGTGATAGGAGGTGACTTTGCCCCACCCCACCCCATACTGGGCTTCTGGAAAACATCAAAAAATTAAAAAAAAAAAATCCCCAATTGGCCCAGTTAGCAAGTCACAGTGCCAAGATCTAACAGTCTTCTATCTGGCTGCCCACTCCACCCGACCTCCCCAAAGTTTTATTCCTTACCTGGCCCCTTAAGAGTCCTTTCTGTTTTAGCCCTAACTTCCCTTGGCTTCCTCTGCCATCCTGATGGGACCCTACAGCCAAAATGAGCTACTTAGGGAGCCTACACTCAAAAACGCCTGATGTGTTTCTCCCTCTGGGCCTGTGCTCATGATGCTCGCTCTACATCTTGGGTCAGCGTCTCTTGTTGAAATCTTTCCTACAGCTGTCCAAGCAGGGGTAGCAAACTTAAATGCCTTGTTAGCAGAAGGGCAGAAGCAAGCTTCTACCTCGCTAAGCTAGATCGGATCCAGTACAGCAGCTCTGAGCCGCCTGGACACTAGTCCCTAAATCAAACACCCATTTCTCTCTTTCTATCTTGGCATCTGTTTATGGGGCTCTGGGCTCCAGGTGACCGGCTACCTGGTGGGTCACCTCTTACCCTTCCGAGCAGGTGCTTACCTTGGCCACCTCCCAGGCGTCGACGGGCCAGCGGCCCGGTCGGCAGTTTCCCCAGTGGACGTCTCCATTCCTGTTGGTGTGGTGTTTCAAAATCTCCTGTTTCCACTCCGCGCAAACCTGACACTGAGGCTGAAACTACAAGGGGCGGCGGTGAGAAGCGGCCCGGGAGGAAGGGCGCGGCGTCTCGGGCAAGTGAGCCCGGGGCGTTGCAGTCGGCCCCGCCCCAGGAAGGGCTCGGGACCCTACGCTCCGGGACCGGGACAGGGGAAAGGGGGGCCAGGGGCTCACCTGGCGGGCGCGCGGGCTACACTGAGAGCCGCTGCGGCAGGCGGCGCGGGGGCCCAGGCTTGGGGCAGCGGCGAGCAGGCCGCGGTGGAAGGCCAGCACCTCGCGGGCGACGAAGCCCTGCAGGCAGCCGCGCAGCAGCAGCAGGCAGTGGCCCGCCTTCACCCAATTCTTGTACTCCGCGCAGTTGAGGCGCGCGGCCAGTTCAGACAGCACCATGTCCCACTCGGGCCGGGGACCGTATGGGGCTCGGAGCCAGGGGCGAGGGGCGGGGCGAGCGGCAGTGCGCAGGCGCGGAAGCCTGGGTGGTACCGTCGGCCCGGCCTGGCCCCGCCCGGAGTCCGCCCGCACGTGCAGGGAGAAGGGAGGGGCCAGAGCTCCTCGCGCGGCGCCGTGCATCCCGGGGCGGAGCCTTCTGGTTTAACCCGTACGCCTGCCCCACCCCAGTGTTAGGTGACAGATGTGTAATTCCTTTATCCCGCGCTTGCCCAGAAAGCTTGTACCTGAAACTCTTACGCCCCCTTGTCTGTTCCCCCAAACAGACCCTGCCAGTCCCCGACTCGACTCCCTCTCCTGATGTCCGTGCTCTTTTATTGTAGACATATATAAGATGCTCAAGGCACACTTTTTAAATTATGTATGTTCCTTGCATTACACAATTCTATAAAGTTTATTTAGTTCCTAAACCCAACTGATTGGCTGTAGCAGATAAAAGCATTAGTGCAGTGTGACCGCTGGCTACCTGCACCACGCATCTACCATGCGTCTGCAGTGCCAGGGTGACACAAAGCTCAAAAACATAGGCCATTGGGCCATCTAGCAGAAGCAAACAGGACGACGCATCCCCTGGACTCTGTGGAGAGCTGCACCGCCCCGAGCCGGTAAGGGCTTCTTCCACTATGATCCTGAAGCATCCAGCTTAGATGATTATTTAATACTCTCGGTTATAATTAGTGCTTCTTACACAAGGCAGTCTTAACTTTCAAATAAGTGCCATGAGGATCAGAAGGCAATGGACTGTCAACTCCGTATGACAAGAGTTCCTCTCAGTTTTAGTTGCTTTTTAGTGAGCTTCTTGAGCTTGGAAGAGTGTTAAAATTGTGTGTAAATGGCTCTGGGGGGAAGACTCTAAACGAAACTTTCCCCTGACTTCGTGGTTAAGACCAAAGTGGCACAAGTGTGTAGGAGCTCTAGCTCTGAATTTTAACTGTTTGATCTTAAGCAAATTACTTCATTTCCCTGGGCCTCAGTTTACTCATCTGTAGAAGGAGGATATTAATACCTACCCCACTGAGTTGTTGTGAGGATTAAATATACACTGAAGTACTTAGGACAGTGCCTGGCAATAGTAAGCTATCAGTAAGTATTAGCTATTATTTTACATTGATCTAAAAGTGCCATTCCATCCATCAGTCATATTCCTGGGCAAGGAATTTGAACAAATCATTGGCCACTTGGAAGTGGAGACAATATACAGAAAATCGTGAGACCTGGTCTCCTGGGGTTGCACAGCACAATGCTGGCTGCTTTTCTCTTAATAACCTCAATACTAAATCCACCCTAAGTAAATTTCAAATCATTTCCTTAGACATTCTGTCCACTCCCATCAAACCAAATGAAAGAGGAAATTCCCCAAGAAACAGTGAAATATACATTAACATTTTTTCTTTCTGTCCCTTAAGTTTCGCAGTAAGTTCTCTTAAAATTTTCTGTATATTATTGATTTTATATCAAGAACTTGGATAATAAATATTAAAGTAAAATATCATAGGTAATTCTTTGAGGGAAAAATCATGAACTTTTTTATGTAGAAAATGGATTCTGAATTTAGAGTAGCAAAATTATACTTCTTGGAGTTATAGAATTAATCATGGTCCAAAGAAAGACTAACAAACTGTTAGTAACCTGTGGCTGAATGCGTTACTGTATTAACGGCAACACAGTTATTAGTGGTATTTAAATTCAAATCATGTATATTTTAGTTTCTGCTTGCACTAGCTCAGAGTTAACTTTCAAACATAAGGTCCATCCCCTGCTTTTAATAACTTGTTAAGTTCTGTTGAATTTTTCGCTTTCCTCCTCTCTAATTCTGAAAGTAGCTGTATACATTCTGAAATGGCATTTCAGCGAATGAAAAAAGAAGGTGGCAAATCAGGACCAATTTCTTCTTTCGAAATCAAACCAATGCTAAACCAGACTACTATCCAAAACATCTCCGTGCAAATTAACTAGAGAGAGTTGGTAGTTCTCTGAAACTTGTATAAATTTTATTACCAAAATTACTAAAAATCACAGGTTGAAAAACCTTAAAAGCTAAGACCCCAACCACCTATCAGAAAAAAAATCACTATGGGCATCCAGTCCCTTTGATTGAACCTGGGTAACAAAAGAGGCAAAAGACATGGTTTATGCTGAAACCTAAGATTTGAATGCTAGTGTTTTCAAGCTTTAATAAAGTATATATCAATTCCAAGTACCAAACATGATATCAAAATTCATATTCATGGGTTTATTCTTAAGCATCGAAAGCAAATTCTGCTCACTGAATCCTATGTTGATTTGCACGAGGCATTCAGAGATGACTTATAATCAGGAAAAGTGTCCACTGAATGCATCGTGTTTAAAAAATACAATTAACGTTTCAAAACCACACTTAAAAAGAATACCTGAAAAGTTTACTCTTTCCATAAAATTTGAGACAATATTATCCTGCAGATAAAAATACATTTCTTGTATATACATGTAGATTTCTACATGAAAGACAGGACTCAGCTCCCAACAGAAAAGGGCTGACCCTTGATAAAGACATGTTAGATTGCCAAACTGATGTGATTCCCATTGTAAGGAGAACCGAAAACCGAAGGATAAAAGGTAAGTTAAAGGAAGGATAAAGTCCAGTCACCTGCTCCTGAACAGCGGCAGAGCTGGGCGAGAAGCAGGGGATAAAGGTAGAAATAAGACACCGAAGAAAGGCAAAGAAGGCCTCGACTCTGACCAGAAGGGAATGGAGAATCAAGCGAATTTGAGAACAGATATGACACAGCTGCAGTGAGATGCCTGAAATTAGAATTTGGTAGTTGATAGTTAACAGAAGCTCAAATCATCTTAAAGTGGAAGTAGAGCGTCTACAATTTACTGGAGAGCCAATATTCCAGTGACCAGATAACTCAGTACAGTATTATCATATAAAAAACTTTCCCAAATAACATTAGGTCACCAGAAGACCTTTGCTTCCGATCACATTCCTTGAAGCTTAAAAAAGTCCCTGACTCACTGGGAGAGACAGCACGGTGCTCCAAAAAGAAACTCTGCTGAGATGTGTCAGTACCAGAAACTCCACTTGACCCTGGGCAGGCACCGGATCTTGGATTCTTCAAAGTGAAGGCACTGTAACCAGGTTTCTTCCAAGCAAAACATTTTACCGTTTTGTTGACAATGAATTAAGTTGGGATTGTTTAGAACAACCTCAAGTGTGGTGGGGAAGGCAAGGGGGGGGGGAGAAGTTAAGCAAGATAAAGAAACGTCACAGAAATTTCATGCAAGGGTGGAACGCTCAAGTTCTAGGTTTCCTGATTCATGCTGTATGCAGAAGTATCCTGTAAACTAAATTTGCGTAACAAAAGTTTCCATATCTTCAACGGATGAGAATGATTGCAATATCTGGGATCCTTGATCAATATGAACTATTCACTGTCTCTTCTCAAAGACGGGTTCACCTTCTTTTTTATCCAAATCCTACACTAAAAGACAAGTACGGTGCTAAACGTTCACCACCAGTCAAGTTAGGAATGTCTGAAGAAAATAAATTAAACTTGAAACAAAGAAGATGTTTTTGGTCAAATTTCAGACATGTATCATTAGAAATCAATTCTTGGCCCCACCAGGTGAAAGATGAAGGGAGGCCAGGAGAAGTCTACAGAGCTGATATACACACAAGTGAGTGTCACTGTTTGTTTGTTTTGTTTTAAACCTAGTTTTATTAAATATTGCTTCTTTGGGATGTGTTTATAACAACTCCCAGAACATTTTCATGTAAGGATTCAAAGCGGGCATATTAAAATACAGCTTCAATATAAAGTTTATCACAGTTTTACAGTATTCAAAAATGACAGACCTGCCTTAAAAAACAAAACAAAAACCAAAAAAGGACTATTACACCCAAAACATAAGAAAACAATTAAATAAACAAGTTTGGCATTTCCATAACTTTATAGTATAAAACAGAATATTAAATCTATTACTGGCAAGCGGACACCAATGTTTTACCTAGTTTGAAATGTGTCCCGTTTAAACACACTATACAAGTTCACTATACAAAAAAGATTGATGGTCTTTTTGATGAAAGAAGTGCACCCTGAAAATTTTTGCCAGTTTAGAATATTTAGCTCTTAAAGTCAAAAAAGTCCTTTTTTTTTTTTTTAAAACTGAAGGCTAAATTCAGATTTTTTTTTTGCTTTTTTTTTTTTTTTTTTTTTTTTTTTTGCTGTTTTGTCTCATTTGTCAGCCTTCCTGGTTTAAAAACAATAGTGTCTATGGACGCCCACCAGGGGGCAGTGTAAGATTAGCCATTAAATCACGAACAGCTGCAAATATTGTGCATTCACCTGCAACAGAGAAAAATGGTCATTAGCTATTCGCAATACAGGAAAGATGCTGTCAACACACCGGTGGGGGTAGGGATAAGTAAATCTAAAATCAGCAAGAACTTCAAGGGTCAAAATAAAAGACTAAATTTTAACTGCACAGGTTATAGGGGATTAAGCTTTGGTGTTAAGTATCAAATACTTGGTTTGGGTTTTGTTTATTTTTCTTCTCATGGGGAAATTCTGGGTAAGACCCAGTTAGGTTTGAATTTATGGAGATATGCCTCAAGTTTCTCTATTGAAACACTGGAGCATTGGATAAGCCTTTAAAGTTAGGTTTCAAGGCTACTGACTGTTTATGCATTTTGAATCTAATGAAAAGCTCTAGTTCAGATTTATGCATCAGTTACAACATCAACGATGTCCTTCTAATGTTGCTTTGAAGACCAAATAAAAATGTCTATGATTGCACTGTCCAACAGAACTTTCTGTGCTGATAGAAATATTCTATATGTGTACTGTGGCTCCTTAGTACCTGTCATGTAGCTAGTGTGCCTGAGGAACTGGAATTTTAAATTTTAGTTAATTTTAACTAGCTTGAATTTAAATAGCCACAAGTGGCTAGTGACAGTTATATTGGACAGTGCAGTTCTATGACATATATTGGAGTTTTCTCAAACGTAAACAATCAACTTCTGGAGTTCAACATTAATATCAATCAATAAAAAGAAAGTGATTTTTCTTAAAAGCACTTCACTGGGAGGGGAGGAAGTCATGGGTTCGAGGGGGAGGGGGTGCTGAAGTATGGCACACCGACAATCCAAAAACAAGACTTGTTTGGGGGCGGGCGGGGGAGGCTAATGACTCATCCTTTCAATTTCCCCTTCGCTCAAAGAAACCAGAGACCCTGCCTCGTACTTCTTGTGAACGTTACATATACTTAAATATAATAAACCCAAACCAGTTGTAAATAATATAAACCAAAAGCTGGGTCCCTTTCCTGGCGCGTGGCCTAATGCTATGGTGGCTGCGAGTGAGAGAACGGGAGGCCTCAACGGAAGAATGGCCTTCTGGCAAAGGGTGGGATGTGCAGTGACCCTGTGCAAGTTACTGCAAGCTTCCCTCCAACCGGTACAGAAAAAAAATGAAACTCCAGGTTTGCCCAGTCTAAGGTAGACATAAAAAAAACGACTGAAAAAAGGAAAGAAAAAGAAAAACACTCCCAAAACATCCCAACAATTTCTCAAATAAAAGGAAAAGTTATATCCTTCTTTCTCCTTTTTAAAAACACATTTTCATTATTGATAGGTAGAAAAACGTGTTTGATCCCAAGAGGATCAAAACACTCTTTCCTTTTAATTGTAAATTCCACAAGACAATAATGATAATCATCTGCTTGTGAAGGAATGGTCTTATCATCAAAGTTCTACTGGACTGCTACTTTGAAAATTCTTTTAGCTTTAAACTTTGATTCTGAAGGACCTATTTTTAGCTGAAAGAAGAGATAAGTCAAAGGATGAAAGCAGAAAATTTTAAGAAGTGGAAGAAGTCTTACAACAAAAGAAGCGTACCCTTCTCTACTGCCCGGTGCATTCCTTGTAACCTCTACATGAGTGAAAACTTGCCTATGTATATATAATACGGAGAAATAAATAGCGAAAAATATAATTTCTCCCGTGATTCCTGTTTCTAGTAAACTTTTAACACTGTGGTACCTAAAAAATGTTTCAGAGAACAACTTTCCCTCATTTAAAAACGTAATTCTGTTATCATACTATTCTAAGCAGAAAGCTACAGAGGACTTCCTTAATAGTAGAAATAAGCAAATTTTAATTTAAATTTAATTTCCTTAAAGTTAGCAACAAGCAAAATGGAAGAAAAATTCTCTTTGCTGAGCTTTAGGTTTTGTGACCAAACATTCAGCACTGCCAGGAGTTGTGTGTTACGTGTAGGCTACCACAATATGGAAGGGACCTGGTTTACCTGCCAGAAACATTCGGGGTTCCTCGAAAATGTTGTTTGAGAGCTTCATTGTGCACTTGGTGAAAAGGTTCACTTGCACCCACCTGACACTTATATAAGAAGCCCAAAAAGCAGTGATGCCATTTGTATCAGCTTTTATTCTTCACAAAACATTTAGAAGATACAGAACTTTGAATGATAATATTCTATTCATGATTGAACCATGAAATATGAGAAACCAACATGCATTTCAACTGGTGATGTACAGAGTGGCAGGTAGCGATGGTAGGGCAGGAATTCACAGCCATGAAAAAGTCTATCATCCTAATCTATGGCTCCGTGGCAATGTGTGCTAGAAATACAAGCTTCTGGCATTAGCAACTGGGTCAGTCCCAATAGTCAATCACTAACAAAAATGAGGTCCAGGCAGCAGAGACATGGACAAAAATGAAGAACCAGTGAGAAAGGAAGAAAGCGACAGGCAGACATTAAGAGGGCCACAGCAATCAGCGTTCTGTTACTACGACTGGGGGTGAGGTGGGTAAGGAGGGAGCAGAGGGAAGAAGGAGGAATCTCCCAAAAGAACTTTTATAACATATATGCAATAAAATATCATCTACTGGTCATGTACCTTGTCGTGGTGGGTTCATCTCTGCAAACCTCTTCAGAATGTTGCTGACCATCATGGGAGCAGCAACAGAAGAGTTCTGCTGTCTGGGAATGTCTGCCTGTTGGGTTGTACCTGAAGCCATGTCATAAATGATTGGAACTATAATACTAACAGGTTCTTGGGGAGGGACCGATGTTTTCTGAGTTAGTTGAAGCTGAAGACATACAACACATACAAAGAGAATAAAAACGTAGTAAGAAAATAAAACATTTGCCTATATTTATCAAAGGTACTATTATTTACTCTATCAGATTAAGATATCTCGGGCATAAGAAAACTAAAGATGACAAGAAAAGTGACAAACGATTGAATACTATGGTTAAGATGCAACCGTGCCACACAATTATCTAGTTCAATACATTTCTGTTATTACTGAAGGAACCAGGAGTACATCACGTCTAAACTGACAATTAAGGAATCTGAGCCTGTGTTTGGCAGCGACAATTAACTCTGCAGAAACCCAAATGCTGTTCTAATATCCTCACAAGGCTTTTTCCTCAGGGGGTCTACGCACGCGTGCATGCACACATGGACGCACACACACACGCACACGCCGGGTGGTACTTACAAAAAATAGCATTTTGGATTTCAGCACCACAGCAGGCGTCCCAGGGGGTGCAATCGGCGGTGCGCTGGGGGGGATCGTCAGGCAAAACTGGACGTTCCATTTTAGCTGTGTTGCCTGGTCAGGAAACTGTTTTTGAAATCATGATAAAGTCATATGAACATTTAAAATTACATTCCAGTAGAGGAGTTTGAAAGGTCAGAATCTTATTTGATACTATCCATCATTAACAGAACATAAGGATGACAGCCTGCATTATTTCAAAGAAAATGCATACATGACGTTACTACATGAAAAGTCAACTCCGGACCTATGTGACATGGTTCCCCTTTCCTTCCCTCCCGCTCCATTAATTCCCAAGGCCTACAGATTCTGCTTCCTTAGTGTCTCTGACATCTGTTCACACCTCTCTATTCACGGATGCCACCAAGCTCCAGGATTCGTGATTTCTCTGGCAGCCCCTAACCGGCCCCTTCTGGTGGCTGCCTCTCCCAGTTCCTCCATCTACCACTGCCAGAAGAATGTCCTCGAGCACGGTTCTAATTGAGTTCACAAATGTTTAGTGACATGCAGTGACACATCCTGCTCCCCTCCCTTACCCTGCCAGGACCAAGACCTGGCATTCAAGGCCCTTCTTAACTGGTGCCAACCTAGACTTCCCAGCCTCATTCCCAGCTCCTTCCCTAAAACATACTTGTCAAACTGTGTTAATAATTTTAAACTGTATTCACTGTTTTTGTTTTTTAAGATTTATTTATTTAGTTTAGAGAAAGAGAGAGAGCACACACAAGCAGGGGGAAGGGCAGAGGGAGAGAGAGAGAATCCTGAAGCTGACTCCCTGCCAAGTGCAGAGCCCGATGTGGGGGCTTAATCCCAGGACCCTGAGATCATGACCTGAGCCGAAATCAAGAGCCAGTCATTTAACTGACTGAGCCACTCAGGCGCCCCCACTGGTGCTTTTTTTTTTTTTAAAGCCACATGAATACTTGGTTCCTTCAAAAACTCAAATGGGTATCTTTTTGAAATAAATAATGTTTCCTATAGGCTACCAGAGCAGAAGCCAAATGTTGAGACTATTAGCAAAGGAGCACTGCTGTCCCTAATATTAACAGTAAAACACCAACTGGAAAAAGGAGTGAGGTATTTGGAATTACCCAAAGCAATACTAGAAACATTGAATGCAAGTCCTGAAAAATATAATCAGCTGCCACCTGGATTCCATCTATGTAATTATATACTTTCACAGGGAAGAAGAGGAACTCATCTCCCCAGGGAGGACAGATTTTTTGATAAATGACATTAGGGCAATTGGGGGCATCTGAAAAAGCTAGACCCACACCTCACCTTTGACACCAAGGTATATTTTAAATGGATCAAAAATTCAAATAGTGATTTAAAAAACGACTCCATAACAGTATTTTAAAAAGTCATGAGAGCATCATTTCAGTATCCAGGAGCAAGAAGAGTGAATTAAATGTATTTGCTTTTATAAGAGGTAAGCCACTGGTAACTCGGGTTGCCTGTGGGGAAGGAGACAAGACAGCTGGACAGGGATAGATGGGAAATTTCCCTCTGTATCACATCTTGAACTCAATTCAAAAGATACAGGAGGACTGTGTTTCCTATTCAAAGATAAAATCTTAAAAATTAAGAAGAGTGTAAGAGAAAAACGAAGTACCTAAATAGGTGAAAACCAATAAATACTGCTCCCACCAACTCCAACCTCTTTAGACAGACCTAGCTATACACAGAAATAGGCGTTTCACTGTAACTTACCAGCTCTAGCTTCATAATATGCACACAGTCCCTGAGGATGTGTGTAGGAGCTCCTAACAGCTTGGTGAAGGCTATCAAAGTATTGGCTTTAAATGGCGGTCCTGCAACCTACAGGGATGAATAAAGAAAGTTACTCTGCATTCTACTTTGACTCTTCTCTTTTGCTAATTGTACAGGCATACCCTGGAGGTATGAGTTCAGTTCCAGCCCACCGCACTAAAGCAAGTATCACAATGAAGCGAGCTGAATGAGTTTTCTGGTTCCCCAGCACATATAAAAGTTATGTTTATTTACACCATACTGTAGTCTTTTAAGTGTGCAATGGTATTTTGTCTAAAAAAATGTATCTGTCTTAAAAAATACCTTATTGCTAAAAAACGCTAACCACTACCTGAGCTTTCAGTGAGTCACAATTATCAATCACCATAACAACGAACAAGTTTGAAATATCGCGAGAAGTACCAAAATGTGACAAGGAGACATGAAGTGAGCAAACGCTGGTGGGAAAATGGCCCTGACAGATTTGCTCCATGCAGCGTTGCCACAAACCTTCAATCTGTAAAAAATACAGTACCTGCGAAGCGCAAGAAGGCAAAGTACAATAAAACGAGGTATGCCTATATTAAAACTATGCATTAAGAAACACATACTCTTGTTTCGAAGAATTTCTCCAAAACTTGAAGTTCATCGGGTTTCCACTGTCCTGCATTTTCGGGTGTCACTTTTAGCTGAAGTGTTTGGTTGGTTTTGGGACTAAGGGCTACTCTGCATTTCAGGGCATCAGTTTTAAACATGATCACTCCAGGTTCATTGGAATTTATCAGCTGCAGCTGCAAAATACAAAGGATGCATCAAGTTAATATGGAAGACAAAGAGGAAATGAAAACATTGCTGAGAGAACTGTTTCAGAGGGAAAACAACTAAAAGTTGATACCCGTTCCCAAACAAAAATATCTAGGCATTGAGCACCATCAATTGCTAACATCCCGAAGAAGGAACTATACATTATGTGTCTCTCAATGGAAGAACAGAACACAACCTATGGAATATTCTCGCAAAATAACAACAAACTTGAGCTGGAAATCGGTAGTTAGATCTGCAGGGTGGACCAGTATTATAGAAATGTGACAGTCAAAAGAACATATTAAATAATTCCAAAGGGATGTAATCAGCAAAATCCAGACTTAGAAACTCGACAAGACAACGGATATGGTTGCTTCAACAAATAAACTGTGTAAGGAGGGATGGAGGGGGAACCTACAGTTTAAAAGGGACTTAAAAACTTGTTTGGGTTCTGCTTTAGACTGTAAAAAGTGTGACAACTTGGGAAATCTGGACACCAACTAGCTATCTGATGATAAAGAAATTCTCTTTATGGATGAAATGATGTCTGGGATTTGCTGTGAAACCATGTGGGTGAAGGAGCTATAGAAGAAACAAGACTGACGGGTTCACTGTTAAAGGTAGGTGATGAGAACACAGAAGTTCATTATACTCTCTTATACTATTATACTCTCAACTTTTATATATGATTAAAATTTTCCACAAGAAGTTTTTAAAAAATGGCACGGTAGAAAAAAAGAACAAAGAGTACCATTAAAAAATGTTGGACCTGGATTGGGACCTTATACTGGCCCAGGGGTTGGCCAATTTTTCTGTAAAGTAACAGAGAATAAATATTTTAGGCTACATGATCTCTGTTGCAACTACTCAATGATGCCATCATAGCTGAAAGCTGCAATCAACAATACGTGAATTAACGGGTGCGACTAAGGTTCCAGTAATACTTTATTTACAAATAGGTGGTGGGTAGGACTTGCCCCCCTGCCCCAGCCAGTAGTTTATTGACCGCTGCTCTATCATAACATATTGATTATGCAGATAAGCAAAATGAGGTTTAAAGAGCTGAAAGCTCACATGACTTGTAAGTGGCAGAGGGAGGGCAGATCACAGGTCTCATAATAATCATTTTTTAAAATGCTAATTTATTCAACTTATGTTAAAACCTCTACTATTTTCAAATATGAATATAAAGGTTGCAAAATAGCTTGGTGCCATCCATGGAGTGGATATTTTAAACATTCACCATACTACCTCATTAGCATATAGATATATCAAGAGTTATAAATAACTAATATGTACTGAACAATACCAAGATGTTATGCTAAGGGTTTTATATGAAGTATCTCGAATTTCCACAGTTGTTATGAGTTAGGTAAGTACTATTATCTACCATTATCATAAAGGTAAAGGGATTTGCCTAAGCTTGTACTAGCTGGTGGCATGGCCTGGGTACAAACCCAGATAGTTGGACTCCAGAGCCAGTGTTATCGACTCTGAACTATCTCCTGAGGGTATCACCACAGGCACAAGTCTTTTTCTGACTTTTTCCAAATCAGTTCAGTTGCTCATGAATTTAAAGAGGAGTTTTCAACCCTGTGATCATAAATAATTTTACTTCAATGGAGAATCCGATTCAAAGTCAGCCTGCCTGCAAGGGGATTCCAGAAGCCCAACAGTGCTTGTATGCTACTCTCTGCAAAGGCAGATCCTGGGAGCATTTGTCCCATGCACAGTGGGGACCCTCTGGGACCTATCCCTGCGCCCATTAGCCACAGCACCGCAAACTACAAAATGCAGGAACATGTTAACGTAAGAATGGAAAAGGAGCGTGGAGTCTGTTTTTAATGCTAGAGCGGTGGAAAGCACAGTTCCAACAAGCTAAAGGAAGCGAGGGAACATCATTTTAGTTCAGGTGCTGTTCTGTGGGGCAGCTATTAGTCCCCGCCTTCGACAACCACCGCCGAGGAGTTCACTAGGTATCCATACCGTTTCTTGTTGAATAATTCTTTGAAGGTGCCGTCTCATGATGACCGATCCAAGGAATCTCTCAAGTGGAGAACAAAGATAACTACCTGCCAGGCCAGGCACAAGGCCTGGTGTTGGAGAGGGCAGCAGTAAAATGTTCAAGGCACTGTGAGTGAGGATGGTTGGTATGGAGGCTGCCCAGGAGCGCTGAGGTAGTTTACGAGGTGGAGGCATGTTTGTTGGCAAAGTTTGGGAACCTTTTGGGAAGGAAAACAGGTCATTTCATTCACAAATACACACGGTCCCACTGTTCCGTTTCGCTTTTATTATAAATCTTTGATGTTCTAAAGCCATCCATACTGTTTTCGTTACTCCTTGTGGCGTAACAATCCTGTTAGCTTCCTGTTAGCAAAATGGCCAGAGCTGTTCTCCCTGCGGCTAGGTTCCTCGCAAAGCGACTTTGTAGCAAGCCCTTGGAGGGATGGAGTCTATTTCTCTTCCTGGAATCTGGGCTGGCCCTGTGAATTGCTGACTTAAAAAATGCAGTGGAAGTGACGTGGTACAGCTGCAAACCTAGGATTTCACTCACACTCTTGAAACCCCGACCAGCCACCAGGTGAACAAGCCTGTGTTCAAGTATGGGGCCACGTGGAGCAGAGGAAGCCACGTGGGCTGGGGACATTGTAGACCAGCCAGGCCCCAGCTCACGTGGGAGCTGACCACAGACACGTGAGTGAGCAAAGCAGAGCCTGGAAAAATTGCCCAGCTTGGCTTACGCAAATCGCCAACCTATAGAATGGTGAGCTAATAAAACATTGTTGCTCTAAGTCATTAATCATTAAACATGACCTGAGAAAGCTAACTCACATATGTGCACAATTCTGCTCTGTGTTAATTTCTACAACCTTGTCAGTTAACTTTAGGTGTCCTTCAAGGTCTAGTTTTGCAGCTAAGTTAGGAGACATAACAGAGGTACTGGGGCTCACCTCCTAAGACTTCTGGAGGAGAGATTTCCCTTTCTTACATTTTGCTTTGTGCAAATTAACTATCGTTAAGCAATTTACCAAATGGATTAAAGTTTACATTATTAAGTATCCTCATTTAACAAGTTGGTCACAACTTTCAAATGTGAGGATGGAAAAAAAAATTGGTCATTTGGAGGCTGGACTAAAACAAACACAAAAATGGTGATGACACTCACTTGTTCCAGCTCGAGGGGAATGAGAAGCATCTGGAACTGGAGAATGTAGTGATGGGTTGGCTGGTGACATTCCAGGCATGCGTGTTGCTGGTGAGGGGCCAGACACTTGAGGAGACCCTGGCCAGTTCCCGGCTCGTCCACTTGGTGACACCATAGTATATGGAGAACTAGGGTCCAGGGTTCCTGTAAAGAAGTGAACAGATGGTTTTCAAAACCTGTATTTTAATAACTGAAAAGTACTTGACAGCGCTGAAATGCTTGACACTTTACAAGGTGATGATTTTATTTTTCCTTTTCGCTATCTGAAGTATGATGCTCTTTTCACACGGTGCACCTGAATGTCGGTTTTGTGTAGTTTAAATACTTTTTAACGTGATACAAAATTAGAGAAATACAGAATGAGAAAGGATAAAATTTACCTTCACACAAGTTTCAACATGTGCAATGTGTAACAATCTACTTTACACTATGCAACAACCTACTATTTTCAAAACCTATTTGCAAACATCTTTGAAAATGTTAAGCAAAAAAAAAAATCAAAGCTCGCTTAAGGACAGCAATCTTATTTTTTCAAGTAACCCTGACAAATTATGTTTTTCATTCTACTCAAGGCTGAGGAGAGGGAAATTTTCCCTTTTCTTTCTTTAGTAAAGGCTACACTGACTGAGAAATGAACCAAGAATCAAGTTTTGAAAGCAACTTCCTGAACAATTTGATATTTAAATTTCATCCCGCAGTTACCTTTAACGTATTATTTCTACCCCTCTGTAACCAAATGACAAACTGAGAAAATATTTTTACCATATATCAGAGAGTAAATTATCCTAACTTAAAAGTCTTATAAATTGGTAGGAAAAAACACAAGAACACACAGGCAGGCATAAAATAAGAAATACCAAAGACCCATGAAAGAAAAAAGGTTTAACTTCATTAATAATCAAAGAAATGCACATTAAACAAGACGACACCATTTTTCACCTATCAAAATGACCAAGGTTTCTGAAAGTCGTTAATACCCTGTGTTGGCAATGATGCAGGAAAATAGACATTCTTGTTTGATGCTAGAGGAAATTGGTACAGCCTTTCAGGTGAGCAATTTGCAATATGTTTCAAAAGCTTTAGAATTTCTCAAACCCTTTGAGACAGCAATTCCACGTCTAGGAACTTACCTAAGGGAATAATCACGTGAGCAGAGATGATACCATTTTCAGTTGTAGAAAAAATGGAAACATTCTAAACATATAATAGGAGGGCAGTTAAATCATGGTATGTCAAGACAAGGGAATACTATGGAGCCATTTAATATGACGATGTAGAGTTTTTACTGACAAAAATGTTCCTACAAATATTAACAGTAGACAGTAAAACCACAGATGCTACACAGCTGTAAAAACTGAGGAAGTCCTTTATGTTGTGATTTGGCACAGCATTCAGGAAAAATAGATGAAAAAAGTAAGGCACTGAAGTATACTGTCCCGTGTGTAAAAGGGGTGAGAACACTTACAGGCATTTGCTTGTGTGTGGAGACAACATCTCTGGAAGGACACATAAGAAATTAATAACACTGAATGCCTCTGGGAAGAGGAACTAGGTGGTTGGTGGCATAGAAACACTTCCCTGGCTACCTCTTCTATTCTTTATTTGAACCAATCCAAAACAGAGTTTTTTAGTTAAAAAGTTAAAAAATTCAAGTCTCAAAACAATACATATGGTATAGTCCCAATTGTGGGGGGAGGTGTTTGAGAGGAGAGACAAGCAGACAGGTGGAGAGCAAAAGAGAGGCGAGCAGGCAGGCAAGCATGGGGTGCGTGACAGGAAGAGCAAGGCAGAAGCGACGTGGGGAGAGAGTCCAAAGCAGACGGACTAACTGGTAGATCTCTGCGTGGTGGAATCAGGACATATTCATTTTCTTTGGTGATTTCCCCAACGAACACAGTGCTAATTTTGCAATAAGAAAAGAATTTATTTAACAAAAAACGACTTTCACGTCAAATTTTTACGCTATCGCGATTTCCACGTATGGACTCACCATGTGGACTAGCAAAACTGGCCCCTGGTCCTATTGAGATTCCATGCGAGGATGGGGGAGGAGTTGGAACAAATGACGCTGGTGAAGGGGCTCTCAAAGCCCCACTGGGGGAGCTGGCGGCATGCAGATTTCCTAATAAAGGAAAATAATTATAGATGATCTTGCAGGACACATATTATGTCCTGGCCAAGGACCTCAAGTTAAGACTCTCTCTACAGATTAAAGAAATAAGTAGTAAAGCTCCCTTAAATAGCACAAAGAAAATCTGGAATGATTTTGTTACTGAAAGAGAGAGAGAGATCAATTCCATGGGGCCCAAATTCTAGCTCTTATACTGACTGAGTTAAAAAAAAAATATTCTGTGTACTTTTGTGTTCGCTCATTCACTCTTTCAGCAAGTGGACACGAAGGTTAATTTCATGCCCAGCATTGCTGTAGGCACTGGGGATGCAGCAGTTGACAACAGACAAAAATTCCTGCCCTCGTGGAGTTTCTATTCTAGTAGAATGAGAAAGACAACAAATGTATGTCAGGTAGTGATAGACAGTGATAAGTGTTATGGAGAAAACCAGGGCAAGGAAAAGGGGCAGTTATCATGTAATGGCGGAGGTGGGTGCTGTTCCCCGGAAGACCACTCTAAGAAGGGGGCACGTGGGTAAGTGAAGGATTTAAGGTGTGAAGATACCCAGGGGGTAAGACATTTCAGGCAAAAACAGCTAGTGCAAAGACCCCAAAGGCAGCAGCAAAAATAACAGGGAGGGGGGTCAGTGTGGCTGGATCAGTGGGAGCCATGGGGAAGTGGGAGGAGATGAGGACAGACAGGTGGTGATGGGGGTCCCAGATCACACAGGAACTTGTAGGCCACTCTAAGGACTTAGGGTTTACCCTGAATGAGATGGGAAACCACTGCAAAGTTTGGAGTGAAGAAGTCATAAACTAGCTTCTGTTCCAGAAGGATCACTCTAACCATTGAGCGAAAAACAGACTACAGGGCAGGGGCAGGGAAACCAATTAGAGGCAACAGTAATAATCCAAGTGAGAGATGGTTAATGGCTTGGGCGAGGGTGGAGGCTGAGGAGGGTTAGAGTCTGGATACATTCTCAGTACAGAACGGACAGTATCTGGCACTGACTGAAGTCGGCGTGAGAGAAAGAGGAGTCCAGCATGACTCTAACAGCTCTGGCCAAGCGGCAGGCGGGAAGGGGCTACTGTTTACAGACGGTGGGTGGGGGCGGGGAGCAGGGTGCGGGGAGTCAGGGTGGGTGGTGGGTGGGCAGGTGTTAGGAGTTGAGTCTCAGCCATTGTCTACACATCTACAAGGACATGCTGACTAGACAGCTGGAAAACAAAGGACTCAAATTCAGGGGAGAGGTCTAGATGGCAGATATTAAAAAACCAAGAGCAGTGACCTTAAGGATGGGATTTAGCCATAGGACTAGTTCCAACTGAGGATCAGGAAAGGGGGAACCATGCTCCCCAAACTACGAATAAATGTGACACGGAGACGCTACATTACCATCACTATCCTCAGTATTCACGTTTCAAATTCTCTACTACTACCTAAGAGGATTTCGTATTTTCTACGTTCTATACCTAATACAGTGCCTTATGTGAAGTATGTTCATCAACTTGATCAACCTTTAAGTTAACCTTTAAGTGTCATATTTAGATATTCAGCTGCGGGTTTGCTGTGGGGATTAAATGGATAAAGTGCTCAGAAGACAGCCTGGCACACAGCAAGCACTATATATCTGTCTGCTACTATAATTATTTCAAAATTATTATTTCTACTTCCTTCTACATAAAACCTCACTCATATCCTAGAAACACACGCCCCGTGGGTTCTCTGCCCATGTCTCCTATTCTGCTCCTTGCTCCTGGCAGCTCGGCAGGGGCTGAGCTCACCCACTCAACTCAGCCTTCAATGACCTTCAGTGACATGACAATAACTTCCAAATCTTCATCTGTGGTTCTGCCATCTCTGCTGAGCAGGTAAGGGGTCATCTACCCAAGAAATCTGATACCCGTCTTCCTTGCTAGACGATACGCTTGAGAGCGGGACTGGTATCTGGCTCGCTGCTGATTCCCCAGTGCCATGGAGCATCTGGCCCAGGGCAGGAGCTTAAGTGATACCAACAAACTTCAGTTACAAGTAAAAAATTAGGCATCCTCAAGCAATTTTATAGTGCACTTCATGGGGCTGCCAACAGAGCCATTTTGTTTGGACAAGCAGGCTGTGCACTGGCCCGGTCTGTGGGGCCGGGCCCTTTCATATACACCAGGGCTCAGCAAACTTGTTCTGTAAGGGGTCGTCCTAGCAGGAGAGCAGCCCCAGACACTGCATGAATGCGTGTGGCTGGGTTCCCACAAAACTATAAAAACGGGTGGTGGGCAGGACTCGGTTTGTCGGCCCCTGACACAGATCGTGTTGTGATCAGCACTCCTTGGAGCTGTGCCGTGAGCCTGGCTCTGGGTGACAATACCTCCACTCAATTCAGACCTTTTAAAGCGCTCCCGAATCACGAACGCAGGTTTCACAACCCTGCCGTAAGGAATGAATGGCAGACACCTAGCAGGTAAGGAGTGGTCTCTGAAGGTCTAGACTACATGTGTGGTGCTTGTGTGTGTGTGTGTCTGGGTATGTTCTGGACGTATGCTGAACACGACAAGAGAATAAGTAAAGTCTTACCTGGAGACTGTGTGTGCATCATAGAGGGAGACTGATTAACTGTGCTGTGGTAAGACGCAGGGGGCGAAGTAAGGGGATAAGCACCTGATGATCCCGGCTGTTTGGGAAATGGCTGAAAAGAAAAAAAGTACATGCTGCTCAAACGGCCATGCGCGTATAGTATATCATATAGACAGCACAGCACACGGCTGAAGCGTTAACCTTTACACGTTCACTGGTTACCAAACAAGAATCCTGAGATACGAAAATGTGTAAAATATGCATCAATAACACAAGTTTTTAAAAACTGACTTTCAAAATGTTTGAAAAACAGCAAGAGAACTCACTCCTGACCTTGTAATACCATTGCTTATATCCCTGAAGATGTTTTTTGCTTATTTTATCTACCATATCACTGATTTATCTGTATTGTTTATCTACCATTTCACGGATTCTAAGAGTCTTCCCCCAACCCTTTAGCATTTCTGAAATCAGGGTATATCTTTCAATTCATGGCATAGTTTAACCGGCAGTGCTGTTTCTGGCAGTTCATAAAAAGCAGTGCATCTTACACTTGGCGGAGTTTTTAAAGGCAACAAAATACAGTAGTTTAACCTGAACTCTCCTCACTTTTACCTTCATCTCCAGCAATGAAAAGCCTAGGACAATGTAATCCTTCCTAGTTTTTTATTTGAGGTACAAATCACATATAGTAAAGGACACAAAGTTTAGAAAACGTCCAGTCTGATGAATTTTTACAAATGTCACCGCCACAGAGATCGAGACACTGAAGAACACTACCAGTGCCCCGGAGGCCTCCTTCATACACCTCCCAAGGCTTTATCACCTCCCCAAAGGTGAGCACTATTCTGACCTCTGTCACTCAAGCTTGATTTTGCCTGTTTTCACATTTCATATAAATACTGAATGTACTTCTTAGTGTCTGGCTTCTTTTGTTCAACATTGTGTCAGCAAGATTCACCATGTAGTTACATGTAGCAATAGTTTGTTTTTTTCATTTCTGTATTCTATTGTATGAATAGACCCAGTTTATTCACTCATTCTGTTGCTTGATATGTGGGTTAGTTTACACTTTTTACAGAAATAACGTTCCTATGAACATTCTTGTGTTTTTTGAGGCATTTCTGTTGTACATATACTTAAGAGAATTATTAAATCAGAAGTATGCCTAATGTTCAGATTTAGTGCTCTGGAATACTGCTGAACACCACTACCTCCAGTAGTAAATGAGTTTCAGTTGCTGCTAATACCAAATATTGCCAAGAATGATCGATTTTCTTCTTAAAGCCATTTTCGTGGGTATGGAGTACGATAATGCTCACTGTGGTTTTAAGCTGTATTTCTGTGATGCCAAATGATGTTGAACACCCTTTCTGTGCTTACCGGCTGTTTGGGTATCATCTTATTTTGCGATTACATGGCTGCTCACCTCACATCATTTTAAGTGCACTAGTCTGAGGTTAATGCTACTTCTGGTACTGTTGACATCACTAGAAGCCTCTTTCTCTCCCTCTGTCACTATTTTTTCATATGGACTTCCTGGACACCTTGGGCCCACCAAGGACCTCCTCACCTTTCAACAAAGATGCTCAGACACCTGAAGAACCCATTAAGTTATGCAAATGTGATACCATTTGGAATTTCAGCTAGACGTCACCTGTTGCTGGGATGGTGGCTGGAGCTGTGAGATTAAAGAATCCATCATATCTCCTCCTATGGGAGAAGGGGGATTATCGTCCTCGTTTACAGACCTTCTTCGAGCATCCTGATTGCTGTCAACAAACATATTCAGGAATGTCTATGGATATAAACAGGTAGAATTCAGATTATTTTACTTAACTTTATAAGATATTTTTAATCATTTAGACTATTTTAAGAGAAACAAATATACTACGCCCATCTCTAAAACAGAAGTCTGGTACACAGCCACTATTATGAGGACAACCTGGAAGATATATTGATAATTTTGAAGGGGGGAAACTGAGGAAACTGGTTAAATGCAACAACAGAAACAACATCTAAGTTAAAAATCCTGTCAATTAAGAAGTATTGTGTAAGTACAAAGCTGAAGAGAGACGTATACCCTGGTACCTCCTCACACCAGGGCAAAGTATTTTCGTATTAACTTCTGAACCAGAAATGCAGGAAACAAAAAAAAAGTTGTATGTTGGCCATCTAAGTAATTTAAATGACTTGGGAAATTTCCTATTTGGTGAGAGTCCTCACTTTGTAAGCTAGAAAATATGACAGAGGAAAACTGAATACAGAAACTAAGCCATCTTTCCTCTTTTTATCTTACATGACTGAAATCTTGAACCACCAAGAGTGGGACAATCTCATTTTATGGAATATGTCATCAAAAATTAAGCAAGACTACCAGAGTTTGTGTCTCAAGCATTCTCTTCCTTTTAATACTCTCCATCTTCCCTATCTTCAAAAACATAGATCAAAAGCTTACCAGATCACTCGAAAGCTTTTAAAAGTACACTGCCTGATTTCTAAAAGATGATGGATTCACAACACAGATTTTATCTTTTCCCAGTACCCCACTGAAACTCCTAAAAAAAAATTTTTTTAAAGCAATAAGTTACAAATACAGAAAGAATGGGAGAAGAAAAAAATAGCAATGAATTCTGGAGGCTGCGGAGCAGATGGCTGAGTGGTAAGTGAACTATGCAATGTGAGGAAGTTGTATCCTAAAGCTAGCACTGGGAAAAGCCAAGAAGCAAAGCTATTTCCGTCCAGATCCTCAAGACACGTAGGAACTGGCAGCACTAGACATCTCTGGAAGTGGGGATGAAAGTGAGACTAAAAATAGGACTGGTTGAAAGTCTCTTTAAGAGACACTGAAAGCCTCCCAGAGCCTCTGTCACTCTCACTGAGTGAGGTTGACTTCTACCACTCTGGTGGAGGGTTTTTGACTAGGGGGACTCTAGCGTCGATCGAGAGGAATGCCGTATTAAAAATGAAGATTGTGGGGCACCTGGCTGGTTCAGTCAGAAGAGCATGCGACTCTTGATCTCGGGGTTGTGAGCTCGAGCCCCACGTTGGGTGTAGAGATTACTTTAAAAAAAAAAAAAGAAGATTAAAGTTTACATACTGAATGTTAAAAATAGTAGTTTCCTTCTCTTATTTGATTTGCCAAAAATTGGGGGCCAGATGCACACCATCTATGCAGAGACTTGAATACTCCTCTCTTGGTACTCATACCAGCCCAACAAAAAGACCTAAATCTACTGACACTGGGAGTTACCCAAAGAAATGGCCCAAGCAGATCATCCTGCAATGAAGACCACAGTCAGCAAGTCTCACCTTCTAGTAAGAGCTGTGAGTTAAGAATCACTAATATGAAAGAGATCAAAACAACAAAAAAGCAAGGTGCATGAAATGGAGATTATGTAGGAAGAAAAGGGGTAAGAGAAGAGAAGATAGTCATATACAACAAAGATGTCATAAAATGAACACAGAAACAAAAGAGAGCTCCCGGAAATTTTTTAAAAGATGGCAAAAAAAAAAAATTATCAAAAATAGAAAGACTGAAAGGAAAAAATGAGGAAATCTCCCAGAAACAAAGGATAAAAACAGAAAAGATAAGAAAATCAGAGGATAAGTCCAGGATACCAAACATCAGAATAGTAGCAGTGCCAGAAAGAGCTAACACAGAAAACAGAGACGAATAGAGAAATGATACAAGGAAATTCCCAGAGCAAAAGGATTTAAGTTTCCAGAGTGAAAGAGCCTACTCAGTTACGTAAGGTTCAAGAACTGGAACGAGATTAAACACCTCAACGGCCACAGTGGAAGTTAGAAGACAATGGAGCAACGTCTTCAAAGTTCTTACAGAAAATGACTGTAATCTCGAATTCTACACCTAGCCATTTTCTCAATTAGATGAGGGTAAATAAAAGATGTTTTTAGGCACACACAGTCTCAAAATAAGCTCCCACGTACCTTCTCCCAGGAAACTACATAGAAGGTATTCTACCAAAACAATGGCGTAAATCAAGAAAAAGACCTGTGGTCCACGCCATAGGGCACGCCACGCAAGAGAGAAGCCAAGGACTCTCCCTCTTCCCCATCCTTCTACAGCTTCCTAAATCAAGACTGTGCAAAGGGTCTGGGGCACTGCCATTCCAGATTGGGAGGCCAGAGGGGTGTAGAAGAGATTTCCTCAAGATGAAACCAGCAAGGTTTCTGATACGTGAACGCACTGAGGGCAGAGTTACATATATGGGAGAGACTTCAAGGTTGAGTTAGTGGTAAGTATACACAAGTTAAGCAAAAAAAGTAAATTAGTAACCCCCAGGAAAATAAAATGTTGAACAAGAAAGGAAAAGTAATTATAGTAAGCTTGGAGGACAGTGCTTACATATTTATGAGAACACTGAAAAATCACCTGATCAAAACTGCTACCTAACCATACTGCAAGGATAGGAGGAAAGAAAGAAGGCATACTGGGAGCAGCCAGGGAGGACAAAGAGGCATATAAGAATTAAAAAAGAATTAAATCCTCATCTTCCATTGTGAGGATCAGATAATGCCCCCCAACTAAGAAGTCCACAAACAGCAATGTAAGCATGTTATTTAGAGATAAGGATGTAAATACCAAGAGAATCACCATCTAAGAGTTGAAAACAGAGCAGGAAAATGGCAAGCAACTAATTTTCAAAACAAGCCTTTGGAACTATTTGACTCTAAACTATAAGCACATACAATTGAGCTATTAAACAAGAATCTGCAGGGATTGTGGCCCAGGACCCTACATTTAAAAAAAAACTTGATGGTTAAACCGAAGAATCAAACTTTCTCAATAATTGATGAGAAAGACATTGTTGAGGTTCCTTAAAGTTCCAACTAGCAAACAGGACTCTCTTCGTATCATCCACCTTTATGCATTACAAGGAAAGGAGATTTTATCATCTCATACACATAGGCACAGCGCTTTATAAGAACTTCCCATTCCTTCGGAAGGACGCTGCAGAGGTGATAAACTAACATAGCTGCTTATTAAACAGCAATTTGTTGCTTTTCCCCATTACTTCCCCCTTTTAAAGGAATTGCTTTAGAGATATTTATGTTTACTTATGCTAGAATAGTAAAGGCAGTTACCTTTAGTCCGGGTGCAGGATAAAAACCTTCCACTAACTTGCTATTATCAAAAAGACTATAGGCACCATCCCGTATTGCCACCACGCCTCGGCTCCGGCAGTAGATGTCGATGCAGTACATGTTCCTAAAGGCCAGTCTGATGTGGGTGGAAGACTGTGGCAGGATGGAGAAGCACTGGTAAGCAGTGTTGGTTCTCTGAGTCAAGCCCAACATTGGCACAGTGGGGAGTTTGTTGATGGCATTTAACGGAGCCTGAGTATCAAAGAGTACCTAAAAGGAATACACACAGTGAGGGCAGCCTGTTTCTGTGCAAATGCTAAAGCCGCAGAATGTTCCATGTCTAACAGTCATAAATGAGCCAAGGGCTTCCTGGCACATTCCATACACCTTTCTCTTGAAGAGAATGCAAACTACATCACTGCGTCCACTTTGAATCAAAGCAATTCCTCCAAGAAGACTGCGAGACATAAAAGACAAAAACACGCACCCTTGTCACTGAAGACAAGTTAAGCCCATGTGATTTTTCGTTTTACATGAGACTAACACCAACGGAGTCATATTTTTATACAGAAAATAAACTTCATTACCTGTAATAACTGAACCACATTTGGTGTCTTGTTGAACATTTCCTGAAGCTGATGGAGAATGGTATTGTGACAGTTACTGCAACCTGAGTTTGGGCCAACAGTGCCCAAAGAAATGTGAAATTTCTGATGTATGGAATTCCACTGGATGCTAATCTAAATCAAAGAGATTACATGTTTCAGAAACAGAGAAAGTAACAGATTCAAGTAGAAGAAAAAATAATGTTTAAATAGTAAGGCAAAATGCCAAAGATCTACACGAGATCTTTTTGGAAAGCCAGCCAGAAGACTGGGCTCTGTAACTGCCGGAAGTGCTGTTACTATGGAGCGGTACGTCCGCAGGGTAGGTGTGTATCAGCCCACTTCCGCCAAATAAAACAGAAAGAGAAGGTGCCAAATCTGGATTAAACTTTATTTGAAAATTATCACTGGTGTTTCTTACTTTTCATTTTTACCTAGGACTGAAGAAAAGTCACCCTCTACGTGAGCACTGTCATAAAGGGAAAGGAAACCACTTCCAACACAGATGCTTTCGGTTTATAGATTCTAAAACACTCAATTGATTTCTGATATTACTTGATGTGGAAGAGTCCAGAAAGAAGCCAGCTGGCTGAATCTTTACACTAAACTTCTAGGACTTTACATATGGAGTGGGAAGAAAATGAGGAAACAGAGATTGCGGGGAATGCCTTTAAGACTGAGACAGGATCAAACCATGTTAATAATCATGTGACCTTAAAAGCATAAACATACAGCATTGTTCAAAACCATTGATAATCTTCATTATAGCAATCATGTTGCTAACCAGATCTGAAATCGGTAAAGAAAACAAACAAACAAACAAACACCAAAAGTACATTACCTGGTCCAAAACTCAACAAGATTATCATCAAAAGGGTTTAATTTTCACTTTCGATTTTAAAGAGTTAAGCATTATAGTACACTAGTCTACTATATATTGAAGTATTTAAAATTTACCATTATAACCTTCATTTTTACTTGAGTCCTCAATTATTTCAAGGCAGTTTTCATAACTTTTGAATTCTTGATTTTTAAAGGATTTATGAGAGGAACTTCAGTTTTAATTAGTTCATAGACTTACTGAGCTTCCCTTGGTGGTTCCATAACACAAGATAAGTTTTCGGTAATTATAAACACGGACTTCTGAGAAAATATTTAGATGAGCAGGTATGTCTAAAGAGAAAGGAAGCAAAAAGGAGATTAAGATGATGCATGCAAAACTTTAAAACACATATTTGAAGAAGAGGGCACTGGGCAGTATCATATGCCTAGCTGGAAAGATCTCTAGATACATAATTTCGGTAAAAAAAAAATTAAAAATAAAAAAGGGAAAGCGATGGCATAGACAGTGGGCTTCCATGTCCACTTCCACAGAAGGGGTCCTGGGCAGGGGCGGAGATACTGAAGCAGTATAGCACAGCAGTTAGGAGGTTCCAATTCCAGCTCTACTCTTTACTAGCTGTGCGACCTTCAGCAAGTTGCTCAGTCTCTGTGACTTCATTTGTGAAATGAGGAATAACTCACCTACCTCATAGGGTGACTGTGAGGATTAAATGAGTTAACACAAGCAAACTGTCTGTTACATTGTATGGCACATAGTAGACTCTCAATAAATACTACCTATTATTATAATATGGTAGAGCTCAGAGTAAAAATTTCTGGATACATAAGAAACTTAACAGTGGTTGTTTCTGGGGAAAGCCTGAGGTAGAAGGGAAACTTATTTTTCATTAGATATTCTTTTGAAAAAAACTTTTTAAATGATGTTTTACTTCTTCAGTTAAAAAAGGGGGGGTACCCCCCAAGAAGGAAGATTATCACATGTACCTGGTAGAGAACGTGCAAATTCCAACACACACTCATATAACCGTGCAATGCTATTCCAGTCATTAAGGAACATTTCAACCACTTTTCTACCACCAACCGGTTCAGACAACAGGTTTTCATATGTCAGATAAACGTGCCTCGATGGCCCTATAGGATTAAAAAAGAGGATTAATAGCTATCAATACTAAAAAGAAAACCCCAGAAATACGCAAAGACAAAGTGTGTGAAGCATCTCACCTTGTTCCCTAGTAGAAGTGCCATTAAGCGGACAATTCGCAAACACTAATTCCGCCACCCACGTGCGGTTATTTCTACCTTGCAATCGGAAAGTGCAATCAAGAAGAGAGCGGTCCAGAGCCTTCTGGGTTTCCTCATTCACACCCTTACAGGGAGGAATTCTGGCAACGAAAGACAGAGCATATCAAGTGTACTTCGCATCACAGAAAGACAAGAGCACAATCTACACAACAACAGTCAGGGTATCACCGGAGAGCTGCCGTTCAAGCTCCACTACTAGGCGCCTTCTGCAAAAGAAGGAAGCGATTCATAGCAATTCGTGGCAATTCACAGCACTGAACCCACTTCTATTCACATCAATACAGATCAGGACCTCTTGCTTTAACAAAGTATTTGTCTCAGTGTTTTAACAAAGTGTGTCTGTCTTCATCCTTATTCCTATTTATTAGAAACACTGATTCTTCAGAGTGAAAATCAAGGATATTGGCTTTCTATGAAATCTACCTAGAACATCCTTAAGGAAAAGCTAAGGGGAATAGAATACTTGTAAAACCACTCTTTGAGAACAGAATGATACAGTGGAAAGAACATAGGCTTTGGAGTCAGGGACCTGCGTTCTAATTCTGACCCAGCCACATTTAACCTCTCTGAATTTCAGTTTCCAACTACACAATGGAGATAATTACCTTATGGGGTCACTGATTTTAAAACATGACAACACCGTAGGTAAAGTGCTCATGGCAGCTGATATAATAGGTATTCATGTATGTTAGCTCCCTTTGCGGTAAAACCAAGTCTCACTCACTGATGGCAAGGTAAAATGCCAGATTCATTATCTCTCCTCCCCCTCCTTCAGTAGAGGTAACACTCATGTGATGAAGCTTTGCATGTATTAACTCATTTAACATATTTTCACTTAAATATATCACATATAGAAAAAGAATGTATTAGCTTTGTGTTGTAAAATACCTATCCATTTTCCTCTTACAGCTTTATGGCCTCTCTTGTCATAAAACATTATGAAGCAATATATTTTCACTGTTTTTTCAGTAATAGATGACATAATGAGATAATATATTTTTTAATTACACATTATCCTTTAACTCCTAGGGAAGATGGGCTAATTCTCAGACTTGGTATAATGATTACCTATATCTAAGTCTAACAACAATTGGAAATATGGAATCTTGATTCAGGCCTCTTATTCAGAAACACCTAGAATAGGGTTTCTCAACCTCAGCAATATGGACACTTGAGGCTGGATAATTATTTGTTGCGTAGCCTTGGCCTCTCCCTACCAGATGTCAATAGTACCTCCTACCCCCTATTCTCAGTTAATGATCACCAAAAATACCTCCAAACGTTGCCAAATGTCCCCTGGAGGGCAAAATCACCCTGGGGTTGAGAACCACTTGCCCAGAATAAACAATCTAAGAGGGCAAAAGAGAGACAGAGATTGCAGACGATAAAAAAATTTCTAGGGGAGAAAACAGCTACACAGGTTGCATAAAAAGAAAATTAACATAGTACTAAAATTTTCTCAATTAATTAAAAATTCCACCACAGCCCCTCTCAAATGTATAGCTTTTTTTTGTTTTGTTTTTAACATTTCAAAAGTTAATCTTTCAGGGCGCCTGGGTGGCTCAGTCAAGCATCTGCCTTTGGCTCAGGTCATGATCCCAGGGTCCTGGGATGAGCCCTGCATAGGGCTCCCTGCTCAGCCAGGAGTCTGTTTCCCCTCTGCCCCTTTCCCTGCTCCTGTGCTTGCTCTCTCTCAAATAATGAAAATCTTTTTTTAAGAAAAGTTAATCTTTCATACTGCATAATTTTTATCACTCACTACCAGAAATATTTTGTCTAATGGTATTTGGGGTAATTACAGAAATTGCATACATTGCATATATGCTTGTCAATTTCGTAGGTATACGGAGGACTTTTACTTATCCTTATCCCTAAACCCATAGAAGTTATAAAGCAGCCAATTCAGATCGATTTTTAAATCTTGGTTTTAAAAATATAAACGCAGTCCATTATCTTCCTTTCACATAAATAGGTGTTTCATGAAATACATCTGGTTAGAAAATGAACACATAGAAGGCAGCATGTCTTCAGGTAAGAAGAGTAAGACTACTTTCAATTTATGCTCTGAGGGACAGCATGACCCTAACACTTCATTCTATGTCACCTGCTTCATCTGCGATACTCAAGTAACTGGCTCAGCTTCAAGGAAACTGTAAACTATTTACTTGCTTTTAAGGTTACAAATGTATCAGAGTAAACTACAATTGTAACTTTAATCCTCCCCCATGTGAGGAGGAAAATGGATAGTTCTCCCCAAAAGGAAACCTTTTGAAACAAAATTGTTACAAACTCAAGATACTGCAAAATACTATCATAGTCACCAAATATGAAGAACTGAGGAAGATGTTTCCTGGTCAATGGCTTAACCTTATCTGAAAGTTTCTACCAATCCAAAAAACGTTTTTGATCTGAACAGCTACTCCTGACTGATGTTTCTCCTGTAATTCTGAGTATGGGAAGAATGTAGGAACTGGGCTCTGGTCTTCCAGGCAGATGTGTGTTAGCTCTACTCCTTTATGGCCGCCACTGTGTGCTGTATGTCAGTTTCATTCTGAGGGATTTTACAAACATCAGTAACCACATTATGGCCCCACGGTGCACAAGCGGGGAGATCACTGAATGTGCTAGTAAAAGAAGTGCAATTGTGCCCACAAGTAAAGTGAAGAGGGCTTTATAAAGGTTGCATATGCAAATGCAGAAGGACTGAGTCACACAACTGACAGAAGCTGAGTCACAAACCTTGCCAAAAACCAAACGCGCCTATGCATTATCTGCATAAGCTACAAAAGGCAAAGAAACACAATGGACATGAAGGAAAAAACCTTGTGGGTGTAAATAGCAGACCAGCACCACTGCCCGGTGGTGTAAGGTTAGTTCGGAAGAAGGTGGGAAGTTTGCTCAAGAGCTCAAATGTAGGCACTGCGAGCATGCTGCTCTTGAGACCTGAGCCATTTGTGCTGTCGGATCAAGGCGCTTTGGAATCTACACAAGGCAACAGGCCCGTGAACCACAGCAATCTCAGGTGTTTACCATGATAGTTTCACAGATCCTTCAAGGATGACTGCTCAACAGTCTCAAAAAAGATAAGCTGAACATGAACAGAACATATTTTTAACAAAGAGGAGAAAAACGTGCTCAATTTTAAAGCCTTTTTAAAAAAAATGCCTCTGCCTTTGTAATATGCAGTCTTTTTTTTTTTTTTTTAAGATTTTATTTATTTATTTGACAGAGCCAGCCAGAGAGAGAGGGAACACAAGCAGGGGGAGTGGGAGAGGAAGAAGCAGGCTTCCCAGCGGAGCAAGGAGCCCAATGCGGGGCTCGATCCCAGTATTCTGGGATCACGCCCTGAGCCAAAGGCAGACGCTTAACCAATGAGCCACCCAGGCGTCCCTCAATTTTAAAGCTTTGATGTATCAATTCATACTCCCATTTAGTATTAAAATATCTAGGAATAAAAGCTTAAGACTTTCTAAAGATTAAATGCATTAGAGCAATTATATACTAATTAGACTTATGCCAGATTTTAATTTAGTAAAATCATGTTTAGACATTTATTGTTTACTGTTTCCTTCTTCATTTCTCTACCCTATCCCCATAATCTTCATAATGGACAGCAGGTACTAGACAAACTGATTATCTTTAATTTATCCATTTCTCCGTATTTTTCCTTTTAAGTTTTAAATAAAGAAAATAGCCAGGATATAATAAAGACTTTTTAAAAATTATTATTAAATGAAGTTAAAAAATAGGAAGTGCTTCCTTTCTAGGTAGGACTATAATATTATGGGTTCTCTTGAATTCAAGAAGGAAGGGGATTGAAATTTCTTCACAAAAATGCTGAGAACAAGATATTTTAAGACTCCTAAAAACATGAAAAACATAACTAAGAGAACAGAACACAAATGTTACATTATCTATTTATCTGCAGTTGCCAAGAAGAGTGAAAAGATTAAAAAAAAAAAAAAACCAAAACACAAAACCTCAAACCGCTATACTTTAGGCAGAAGTAACTTAAAACCAAAAGCCATTAAAAGTATTACAATTTCTTATTGATTTCCATTACAAGACCAGCTCTCTCTCCCAAGAACTTTTTGTAGAGATGGTGTTCAGATAGCCAGGAAGGAAGCTCTCCTAGTTCTTCCAATCTGTCTCAAGCGAGCACCTTGACACACGGGTGGAGCGCGTGCTATCTGCTAGCCCTTCCCATCTTCCACAGAAACCAACTGATCCCCAAGTAACAAAACTCCAAGCTCCGCTGGCAGAGCTGCCATGTCTTGGTAGTCAGAGGAATTCGATAAAGAAAAACTGCTTCAATGATTTATAAGCAACGTCTAAGAAACAATACAAACGCTCACCCTACCCCACCCCCAAAAAACTGTTTTCTGCACCAGAAAGGTTGATCTCGTAAACAGCACGCTAGTTTTGTACATCCATCCTGGTCGCCTTCCATAGCACACGCACCATGTTGTCTTTCCTTCTAAGCATCCTTTGGCCCCTGGTCCTTGATCCATCTAGAGCCAAGCCCTCTGCCCATCTCCCTCTGTATACTCTTTTCCTGGCCATCTATTTAATATCCCAGCTCAATTACTATCACCTTGGTGATGACTCATTGACTTCTTCAGCCCAGCCCTGTCGCCAGAGTTTGAGATCCAGCCCTGCCTGGCCAAAGGGATTTGTAGGCACCTCACCTTCAAACCCACATCTCCGGTGCCCCTTATCTCAGAAAACACTACAATCACCCATCCCGTGCCCAAGATAAAACCAACAGGCACCTGCGCCATCTTCTCCTCTTTCTTACCTTCAGCATCAATCTCCTCACCAACCCCTGAATATTCCATTCTCTAAGTCCCTGTGGAAACTTCCCAGGTCTAGGCTGCCAACAACTCACGTGAACCGCTTCAGCAACCCATTTCACCAGTTGTCTCGGTCCCCTCCAACTGATTCTCAATATGGCTTTCAGAATGAGCTTTCAAAAACACCTAGCTAATGATGTCAGTTTCTGCTTCAAATCACCTGATGGCTTCTTACTGCCATTAGGATCAAATCTACATTCCTTAAGGACACTTACAAAGCCCTCCAGGATCTGATCCCTTCTCACTTACAGCTGAGCTCCAGCCTCGCCTCTCTCAACTCCTGTCACTCTGACCTCCTTTCAGTTCCAGGGCACAGAGCTTGCTTGGAGGCGAGAGAAAGACCTTAGCAGTTAACCCTTCTAGTCAGCACCGCGCAATCCACCCCCCACCCCAAAATCTCCCTTTCCTCTCGCTAATTCTCACCTCTCCTTCAGTCCAAATACAACTGGTACTTCCTCAGGGATACCCTTTCTGGCTTCTGAACTAGCTCAGATCCTCCTGCTACATAAACCCACAGCATCCCGAAGGGCCCTAGCAGAATTCAAGCCTGATACACGGTCACACTGAGTAAACATCCATTAAATGCAGAGGAAAGACATCCTAAGATACCAAGTGGTGCTGGATCTCCACTCAGCAGGTGAAAAAGAAGCCTCCCCCAGACCACAGTAATTCTGTGCAGAAATCCGTGACATCCACAGGTGAACTCTGCCTAACGCTATGTCACGGGAGAGGAGCAGCTCTGGCACCGTGGCTCTAATGTGCGGCACTGAGGGAGACACAGGACGGGGACTTACTTCAGTAAGCGAATTGCGTGGCTGAAGCCATCACCTTCCATTTGCACTCCTTGATGGGGAATCTCCAGGTTGGACAACTGGTAAGAGAAAAGCAGGTAGATGAGACCACCAACTTTACAATGGAAACTACCTTTTCTAAGTACTAGTGTCTATTCTCATGTCACCTATTCTAGGGCCACTCTGTTCCAAAATTACAACGTTAGACATGCACGCTGTCCTCCATCATCTGATTTACTGGGCAACTATATTAAGTCCTGTGAAACCCAAAGATGACCCAGAGCTTCTAGTTAAAAAAAAAAAACAACAACAAAAAACATCTCTGGGTGGCAAATCTTTAGAATTCTGGAGACTAATCTACTTCGGCAGTGAGCCAAAAGTCAGCCAGAATCAATCCTGGTGGTTCCAAATGATGCAACTGTAAAATAAGACTGGTTTTCTTATATCTTTCTTAATTATGTCTTTTCAAAACAAAGTCTGAGTCATAGTCACATCCCACTTTTAGTCACAAACAATAGCTTTTAGTGTGTAACTTTTCCAGAATACATTTTTAAAAAATATTTTATTTATTTATTTATTTGAGAGAGAAAGAGAGTGAGTGAGTGAGAGAACACACAGGCAGGGGGGAGAGGGAGAAGCAGGCTCCCCGCTGAGTTGGGAGCCCAACATGGGGCTCGATCCCAGAACGCTGGGACCATGACCTGAGCTGAAGGTAGATACTTAACCAACTGAGCCACCCAGAAGCCCCTCTGGGATACATTTTTATTTTTAACGATTAAACTGCTTCCTGTGTGAAACCCAAGAAGAAAAGATTTCCAATTTATGCATTTACCCAATGAGACAGCTTTCCCAACTGGAGGACTCAGAAAGTGAGTTAAACAGATGAAGGCAGGGAGAATGTCTGAGACCCTGTCAGTGAAACTGCAGGTTATGTACGTACGCCAAAAAGTCATCTGATGCTCTACCAAAGAGAAGCTTGCCTTTGGCATGTATTCCTAGGTCTTCTATGGCAGGCTATTTATTTATACCCACCTTGTTCCAGAAAGGGTTTAAAGCAGCCCTAAGTATTTGAGCCCTGCTCTTTGTCTCTGTCAAATAAATAAAATCTTAAAAAAAAGAAAAAAGAAAAATAGCTGCTGAACAAATAGGCCATAGTTCAGATTCAAAAGGAAACCAAATGTAGGAGGACTCAGAAACACTGTCTCTGTCCTATGGATCAGAGATATTAACATCCCTGGTAAGATTAGACTGAGTTATTCACATCTCAGTATAAAGTACTTTAGGCAGAAAATGCACTTGCTTTTGTCTTCAACATGGCTTTTTCATTGAGAGAAGAAAAAATAGGCTGTTTAAGAGCTTGAGTGGGTTCAACAGAGTACTACTATACAATGTTTTTACATGTCCTGTGTGTGCAACAGGCATAGGAGCACAGGGAAGGGGGACCGAGAGGACTATGTCTACAGGTGTTAGTCTATGTGGGCACTACAAAGACAAGTTTTTCCAAGTTTTGTGGGTGGTGAGGGTGGAGAGCAGGCAGGGAGAGAGACATCACACTGTCCCTGGGTACCATGTAGCCTACTTCCCACTACAAAGGTAGTGAATGAATGACATTCATGTCATCAATACAGGGCACAATAAAAAAGCCCAAGAACACAGTCAAGTAGATAGGAAGCATGGACACTGTAGTTTAGGAGCTATGGCCAGTACCCAGACAAGAAGACATTCATCAAGCTCACAGTTCTAGGAGCTAGGACATCAAGGACATGAGTATCTATTTTAGATGCGTGTTTTTGGGCCTCACCTTCTCTGGGCTATTCCTGTCCTTCATAGTTTAAACCTTACCCTCTGGCTTCAGACCCTGAAACCCTACAAAGCAGGGGTCAGCATAAAACAGCTCATGGGCCAAATCCGGCCCAATGACTGTTTTTGTAAATAAAGTGTTACTGAAACACAGCCGCACTCATCTGTTTTAACATCAACTATGGCTGATTCACACTACAAAAGCAGATCTGAGCAGCTGTAATAAGAGACCATATGAGCCACAATGCCTAAAACACTTACTATCTGGCCCTTTACAGAAAAAGTTTAGCAATTCCTGCTCTAAAGCATGAAAGTGTTCAACAAGTCTTCCCAAGACTATCATCACCGGTTTCACTGAAGTAATTCACTTCCACATGCCCAGGTCTCTTCTTAAACTTTTTTTTGGGGGGGGTATCCTCAGTTGTTTTATTAATATTAAATTTTTTTTTATTGTGGCAAAAGTCTCCACTTCATTCCCAATAATTTACAAAGGGGAGGAGTCTTACAAAGTCTTATATTCCCTTAAAATAGAGGGAAATAATTAAGGTTTTGGTGTATCCCTTTAAAGGGATGCCAATCCTTAGCCAAAGTCCTTTTTGGAACTATAAAAATGCAGGTTCTGTTGCCGCCCTTTACTCTCATGTTTGGGGATCATGCTGGATACAACTGTGTATTCTTGAAAGCCACTAATTCTATGTAAGTCTATTCCTTAAAAATTGGGTTTAATATTCTTTCTTTCTTTTTTTTTTTTTTTTAAAGATTTTATTTATTTATTCGACAGAGAGAGACAGCCAGCGAGAGAGGGAACACAAGCAGGGGGAGTGGGAGAGGAAGAAGCAGGCTCATAGCGGAAGAGCCTGATGTGGGACTCGATCCCATAACGCCGGGATCACGCCCTGAGCCGAAAGCAGACGATTAACCGCTGTGCCACCCAGGCGCCCCAAGGTTTAATATTCTTTCTGACCTGTTTCTCAGAAAGGAACCCAGTTTTATTAGTGTATAAGCAATATGTATGGCTTCACCAACTCAAAAATAAGCCACCCCTTTATCAACTAACCACCTCTAAGAGACAATATTCCTACTAAGAGGTATGCAAGTAAGATGTTAATACTCAAAAGTTGTCCTTTTTTTTTAAAATTAGGAAGAATTTATTTTCCATTTCCGTAAAGAGCAGAACACTCACAATTTGGAAATCAGAAAGACAAAATAATGTAAGTCATGTTTTACAGGTATACCACGAGATGCTGTAATTTCAACCCCATCCCTCCCAAAATGAACAAAATCACAGCTATTCTGGTTCTCCTAATGGAATCCATGTAGCTTTAGCAAGGCATTTTAAAAATTACTTTTATACAGCGTACTCAAAATTGTTTCAAAAAATTACCTCCAACCGAAGTCCTACGAATGGCATATTTGTATCACACATAGCAACAAAGTGAGCTAGAACTTTATTGAAGGCACACATTTCTCCTGATCGTTTGGTTTTCTTGGGTTCTACTGGACATGGATCATCAGACAACTAGAATTTAAGTAAAGAACACAAGTGGGTAAAAAAGTACAGGTGATGCAATTAGTTAAGGCAGTAAACTACTATAGCTCAAGGTTAACCAAAACAAATGTTATGCATTGACCAAATATTTATTGAGCAAATATTTCGACCTAAATACTGGAAATTTATGTAAATATTGTGTAGTTAGCAAACTCTCTTGCGGAAATGGTGTATAATTAATGATTAATTAAGAGAGAGGCATTTTCAAGAAAATGCAGAAAATTGTTACTTACACCTTATTGCCCCCCAGTCTCTTACAAACCAGATCTGATTCTTTCCCATGTTAAAAATGGTGAAAGAACACGACAGAGTTAATACACACAAATCCTGTGCTCACTTCTGTATGTGATCCCACCTTGCGCTTGGGACCGGTCCTAGGCTGTTTGCCAGGTTTGGTGCGAAAAACCAACTCCTGGATGTTTTCCTTGAACTGCTGCAGCACGAGAGCCATGACAGGGGTGTCCTCACGTTCCGCAGCATTCACAGACATGAAGTAGTACTTGTACGACAGTTGCGTGGGTTTATTGGGAACCTCCAACATCTCTACAACCTAAGAAGGCCCGAGTTAGAAATGAGACTCAGAGAAATGATGAGTGTTGCCTATTTTCCACCTTATAGCAAGTAGCGCTCAGAACTGTAAATCTAATGCAGATGGTCTTTCTTCTTTAAATGAGGACAAATCAATCATAATTCTCAACAAAAAAAGCATTCCTATTAAATACACACTTCTCTAAAAAATAGATCAGACAAATGAATAAAAGCAAAAACCATCATAAACTATAGCAAATGGACCATTTAGACTATTATAGCATCAAGTGTTCTGGATATTCATACCTTAGCTTAAAATACTGTATGCTTAAGTCCAACAGATCGGCTAGATTTTCTAGAATGGTATCTATCTATTTCAAATTGCCCTATTTCCCTTAACCATTAAAACATCCTAGAGGGCGCCCAGCTGGCTCAGTCAGTAAAGCATGTGACTCGATCTTGTGGTTGTGAGTTCAAGCCCCACATTGGGTATAGAAATTACTCAAAAATAAAATCTTAGGGGCGCCTGGGTGGCACAGCGGTTAAGCATCTGCCTTCAGCTCAGGGCGTGATCCCGGCGTTATGGGATCGAGCCCCACATCAGGCTCCTCTGCTATGAGCCTGCTTCTTCCTCTCCCACTCCCCCTGCTTGTGTTCCCTCTCTCGCTGGCTGTCTCTATCTCTGTCGAATAAATAAATAAAATCTTTAAAAAATAAAATAAAATCTTAAAGAAAAATAAAACCTCCTAAGAATTCCACTGTTAGAGCAGAGAAAAATGACAACTAACTCTCACAATTGGAAGCATATAAAAATAAACCCTGATCAATATGGTCATTGTGAGGATAATGACACCACCACCACCAACTGCCAATGCTGATATAGAGAGTACTACATGCCGCATACTGTCCCAAGTACTTGGCAGAGGTTAATGCATTCAGTCTTCCTAATAACTCTGTAGAGAAGGGATATTGCCTTCATTTTTCTCATGAAGAAACTGAGGCACAAAATACTTAAGTTACTTGCCCCAAGTCTCAAGAGCTAAGAAGTGATGGATTCATGCTTTGATTCCAGTTTGGCTCCAGAGACTTTACTCTTACGCACTATAGCAGCTTACTGTTTTCAAGTTCTACCTAAAATTTAAGAAAATCCCCTAAATACTTCAGGGGGAGAAATAAATGCCAGTGGACCATTGCTCTAACCAACATATACTTTCCTGTCTCTCTTCCTGCCTCCCTTCTCTCCCTCACCCCACGCCCTCCCCACACACTCTATTTATGAAATTTTTAGGCTAACACCTAATATCACAGTGATGCACCTGAGGAAATGGAATAGTTAAAAGGAAAATGGATGCTTCACCAGAGAAGATATACAGATGGCAAAAAAAAAACCACATGAAAAGATATTCAATATCGTCAGTCATTAGGGCAGCATAAATGAAGACTACAATAAAATACCACTATACGTCTATCTGAATGGCTAAAATTTATTTTTTAAAGATTTTTTTAAAAAAAATTTTAAGTAATCTCTACACCGAGCGTGGGGCTCAAACTCACAACCCCAAGATTAAGAGTCGCATGCTCCACTGACTGAGCCAGTCAGGTGCCCCCAGAATGGCTAAAATTTAAAAGTTATAATACCAAGTGCTGGCAAGAATGCAGAGCATCTAGAACTCTCTTGTATTGCCATCAGTAATGCAAAACGGCCCAGCCACTTTGGAAAAGAGTTTGGCAGTTTTTTATAAAGCTAAACATACACTGACGTTATACACTAACCCAACAATCCTACTCCTGGTTACTCATCCCAAAGAAGTAAAAACCTAAGTTCACTAAAAAAACCCCCACCTATATGCAAATGCTTAACTGCAGCTTTATTCATAATTGCCCCAAATTGGAAATAACCCAGATGCCCTATCACCAGAGACTGGTTAAACAAACCATAGTACATCCACACCATGACTACTACTCCAATTACAGGAACGAACTGTACACATCACAATATGGATGAAAATCAAAGGCATTATGATGAGTGAAAGAAACTAGGCTGATACGCAAACCCATATAGACAGAAAACAGGTCAGTGGACGCTGAGAGTGGGGGGAGGGTCTGATTATAGAGGAGCAGCATGAGAGCATTTTGGGGGTGATGGATCTGTTCTGTGTTCTGCTGAGATGGGGATTACAATAGTGTATGTATTTATTACAACTCAGACACAGTCTAAACTTTTCCTGTATGTGAATTATATCTTAATAAAGCTGACAAAAATAAAATGGCAGACATTAAAGGCAGCAAGCCTTTCCTCTGTTCTTCTTAATGTCCACAATAGTTTTTTCCACTTCTATGAATGTATCACCAAGTGAGAAATAAGAAGGATAAAGAGTAACATAGACTCAGTTTTGGTCTAAGCCACATGAAACACATTACTGCTTTATAATAAATCATTAGTCATTGAAACTAATGTCTGGTTTCTGTTGATACTAAATAAGGTCAGAAATAATAAAACCACTCTGTCTCTGGCTGAGTATAAGGATCTTTGTGTGTTCATAGGTTTGATTATACGCGTATTCTGAATATCATTTTATATGTAGACCAGGCAGCTCACTAAGGACAGAGACAACAATCCTTTCTCACATACCAAATCTAGTTCAACAACTGAGGTTTTAAAATTCAGATAAAAAGTGAAGTTCACATCAACGACAAACCTACTGCCCTATATAAATATGCTAACCTAAGATATGTCAGGCTACATAGGGTATCTTTTTTTTTTTAAGATAGTTATCTTTTAAAAATATAGCTCAAAACCTTAAAAAAATTCACTCCCACTACCTTCAACCAACAATCTTGAATTAAGTTTTTCAAACATCTCAGATTCTTAGCCAAAAATATCTATGTGGTATACACAGAAATTTCTACAAGCAGAGAAATGTATTTAGGGTGAGTTCATATTTCAAATTCTTGCAACTTTTAACCTATTCAAAGATCTCAAAGAAACTAACTAGAAGACACCTAGAAAGAGTGAAAAAAGAGTAAGAAAGGATCTTACTGTGCCCTGAAAGGTACATGCAATCAATAAAAATGCAATTAATAAAAATCTCTATGTATATGCCTTCAATCAATAAAGGATGAGAATATAAAGCTACTTCAGCCAGCTGCATTTAAAAGGATGCATTATGTAAGTTAACATTTGATTAAAACCAAGCAAGTTTATCTGACACCAAAACGCCTCCACACTTTCACAGGAGTTGATTTCAAAGTTTTTCCTCCCATATAGAGATGCTTCATCCCAAGCAGAAACAAGGCCTCACTACAGGAAAGATCTGAGGGTGAGGGATGGAGACATACCTTATATTCCTCAACCCTGCCTGATCATTGTATCATTTCTTAGACACGATTTTCCTCTCGCCCCCATCCTTACCTCCTAGGTTGAGAATCACTAAAGTCGAATATCCAATAAAATACGTTTGCAAATTAAGTTAAGCAATAAATCATGTGAGATACTAACAGAATTACTGAACTTGATCACCAAAATCCCCCCTTTGCATACTTACAATGTAGTACTGCGGAAGACGGGTAAGTTTAATGAACAGCTTATTCTTAGAAAGGTTTCCAATAGGATGGGTTGAGTAATTGGACAGCTGCAATGTTTCACTGCTTATTGTAGGAAGATGTTTTATAGATTGTTTGCAACGCTGTTGTCCAAGCCAAAACCTTAATTGAAAGGAGATAATTCACATCACAAAATCATAGATTCTTCTGAGTAACTGTGTGCAACCGATTTGTAAACTGACTACTGAAGACCACTAAAAAATAACAATCTGAAATTTAACCGAACTAGTAACAAGACACATAACCATAATGATGAATCATTTCTCCAAGTTCTGCATTGGTCTGTTAGCTCTAGTTCTAGTTTAAGGAGTTGAAATTGTGAGGTGAATGGTTTTGATTAGTCATAAGGAAGAATTTAAGAAGTATTAAGGCTGGGACACTGTAGCAGTGTCTTAAAGAAAATGATGGCTTTCCTATGGTTTATAAAGACAGCAATAACTAACCTCAACATCTTTTATAAAATGCCTGAGGTGCTTATAAAGCAAAATAGAATAATAAATAGGTATAAATGTACCTAATTTTTCTAGTATCACTAGAGATATACAGTCCCAGTTCGTATACTGTGTATGTGTAAAGTGATAGTTATATCTAGAGGTGCCAGTAAGTATTAATTACCCTTTTCCCCTCCTCTCTCTCGGTTAAGCCACCAGATTTCAGTTTGATCTTTTTATAGTACTCCTCTCCTTTTATTTGATTAGCTATCCTTGAGGCTAGACACTGTGTGTGTGTGTGTGTGTGTGTGTGTGTGTGTGTGTGTAAAATATATGGAAAAAGTACTAGTCATGTGCAGCAAAATCATGTCATAAAATGACTGGTTCACAAACTCTCACTGGTTCACAATGAAGTAACTACAGAAAATAAGAATATGAATTCAGAAACTTTCCACAGCAACATAACAATTACAACAACATCCAAGCTCACAATCAGTAGGCTGGCCTTGCTGCACAGGGTATAGACCAGTCTGGGTGCTGCTGCGTTTGTGTAGTGAGCTCCATGTGGTACAAACTCTGTACTAGTCACGTGCAGTAAAACCATGTCATAACATACAACATTTTAAGGGTAGTTTGTCACCTATTACCCAAAAATGTATAAAGTCTAGAAAGCATCTTTTTTTCACTGAAAAACAACTTAAATTTATCTGCAACTTCACAGGATCGATTGCTAGAACTGGCTACAATGAAGGAATGAAGATAAATTTTTGAAAACGCAACAATACTTGCTCTTTTAGATAAAAGTTAAAAATGAATGTTCTGAACTTGCCCAAAGTGCTTTCAAATCTCTACTTCCAGTCCCATCAACATGTGAGACTTTGTGAGACTGAGATCTCTATTATGTATGTTTTTAAAGAAAAACAGAAACAGTTAAGATATACATTATCTCCTGTGATTAGCATGATCATCAACCCAATCTAGATCAGTTACAACAAGCAAAAAACAAGCTTACTGGTTACATTAAAAATTCTAAATACAAAATAATAGTAATACAATATAAATTCTAAATATATATAAATGTGTATTTATATAAATTATAAATACAAGATACTCTTTTCAAAGTACATATGGAATTGCCAGTTTACTCTTAACTTTGTTTTGATTTTATGGAACAAAAAAATGTGAGCGTAAGAGTGATTTTTCTGCATTAACTGCCTATTGTACACTTCCAGTGAAAAATGTGTACAGATTTTTTTATTTTTAGACTGTTTGTTCTGATTATATTTACTGAGATGTAATTTTGTCTGCTGGTTCTTACAATAAAAAATTGGGGTTTATATTTTACACGTTTTTTCGTTTCTTTTTTGTAGAATTTCTTTTCATTGCACATTATAAGAAAAGTAATCACATGAACAGATGCTCAACATCATCAGTCATCAGAAAAATATAAATGAAAACAACAATGCAATACCTCATTACACTCACTGGGATGGTTAGAGTCAAAAACAGTAACAAGTGCTGGCAAGCATGCAGGGAAACAGAAACCCTCAAACACTGCTGATGTGATTTTAAAAAGACACAGCTACTCAGGAAACTAGTTTGGCAGTTTCTTTAAAAAGTTAAACATAAATTTACTGTGTAACTCAGCGATTCCATTCCTAGGGGAATGAAAATGTACGCCTACACAGAGACTTACACATTAATATTCAGAACAGCATTATTCATATTAGTCAAAAAGTGAAACCACCCAGGGGTACCTAGGTGGCTCAATTGGTCAGGCAGCCGACTCTTGATTTAGGCTCAGGTCAGGATCTCAGGATCATGAGATCAAGCCCCATGTCAGGCTCCTGCTCAGCGGGAGTCTGCTTAAGATTCTCTCCCTCTGCCCCTCCCCCACTTGTGTGTGCTCTCGCTCAAAAATAAATAAATAAATCTTAAAAAAAAAAAAAGTGAAACAACCCAAGCGTCCATCAATTTATAAATGGATAAACAAAATGTGGTACAAAGCCATATAAGGGAATATCATCCAGGCATAAAAAGGAATTAAGCTTCGATACCTGCTATAAAATGGATGAACCTCAAAACAGTAAGCTAAGTGAAAGAAGCAAGTCACAAAAGACCACATACTTTATCATTTCACTTATAAGAACAGAAAGTAGATTCATAGTTGCCTGGGACTTAGGTTGGGAATGGGGGTTAACTGTAAATGAACACCTTATTGAGGTGATGAAAATGTTCCAAATGTCCTAAGATTGGATTGTGATTATAGTTGCAAAACTCAGTAAATTTACAAGTCATTGAATAATACACTTAAAATGGGTGAATTCTATGGTACCAAAATTATACTTCAATAAAGTCATTTCAAAAATATTAATGTCCCATGATAGAATAGCAATCAACTAGTCATTCACCAAAGATCATCTGAGAAGCACTATTTTAAGTGATAACCAGGGGACCTTTCTTTGAAATTATGTGTTTAAGTACAGAGACACATTTGATAAGTTTAAGGCTTTGGGGACTTAGCTTTCGGGTTTTATGTTCTATTTCTGCTAGCTGGACTGCCAGATAACCTTGAGTTACGCAAGATGTGAGGTATTAAGCATTTAAGTATTTAAACCTTATTTGTTTAGCCAAATGCACAAAGATATGCTACATCACTAAAAATTTTGGAATGCGTTACCCAGAGTAATGACTATCATTTTTCATATACGGTTAAACTAAGCAGCTATTCAAAAGGAGGCTCCTAAAACATTATCTATCTACTGGCATTAAAAATCGTATCTTGTTAATGAAAACATTACTTGATTATAGTGAAGTCTTCAAATATTTATACAAAACTCAAACTGGCAAAAGGAGAAGGGGTAAGGCTAGATCACAAAATCAACAGATCTCTCTG
>NW_024423319.1:89617429-89630638 GCF_017311325.1 Ursus maritimus | reverse complement strand
CTAGCCCCTCCCCCCTTCTCCATTTGCCAGTTTGGGTTTTGATCACTGAAATTTATTTTTTTTATCTCTTGGAATTCTGTTTTATTAATTTTAAAAGAGAGTTTGTTAGAGTCACCATAATGGTACCTCTGTGTACCAGGATGGCAATGAAACCTCACAGAATTATCTCTAGCTCCATTTTTAATGTTCTTTGGTTTAACAGTATGAAGCATTCAAAGGATTTTGAGACAGTATTGAATGACAGTATTACAGAAGCAGAAACAACTATTCTGGAAATGTCATCTGGTAGATTCATACCATGAAGATTATCTGGGGTAAGAACAAATAAGACTCTATCGCAGAGAACACTAGATTCAATAAAATTCATTGTGTAAGTGATTTGTACAGTGGCAGGAGGAAGTGTGGCAAGGAATGAGAAGTAGAGTGTCATGCCCTTCATACCTGTATTTGCTCTGGAGGGGAACTGGATACAAAACCCTGCCATCTCAGCCCTATTCCAAGAGAATTTCAATTCCAAGTACCAAAAGGTGCTCAAGTTTCAGGTCATAAACATTAAGGACAGTGACTGATCCAGAGTAATGATGGAGAAGAAAATATATCATGTCAAAATAACTTTCCATTTTTAGTCTTGAGCTAAATAAATAAGCTTACTTTAGTTGCTGAATCCAAGGGATAATTCGTTTCATATCATCGTTCACAGACTTCTCCATATCATCCAGCGTGGCCTGGTCTACAGAATACAGCACTTTGTTAATTCACTGCTTACATGAGCCATCAAATATTTAGATAGCCCAAAACTTACATGAAAATTATTGTTTTAGGCAGCAAGTAATGTTATTTTTGAGTCAGAGAAAAACTAAACTAAATGCATCATTAGGCATAAATTAACCGAATTTGTTTACCCTCTTTAACATTTAAAGAGAGTTACAGGTAAGACAACTAATTAATATCAAATGTACACTAGCGGGAAGAACAAGTAACAAATACATGAATTAATTCTTTTTAATTCCCATTTTAATTTCCAAAACTCCTGGTATAGTTAATATTTTTCACTTACATGTATTTCAAACTCCTAGTATTACTAAGCTTAAAACCGTAAAAATGCAAAAACTACACAACTCCATTAAAATGTTTATTAAACACAAATGATTTCTGGCATAAGCAAGAGCTGTTGGCTTAAGTTCTGCTTGCTAAATGTCACTTAGAATTTTTAATGACACCAAAAAATGTTATATAACAGCATGTTGCACAAAAAGCAAAACATAAAATGATTTCAACTAAAGAAAAAAGTATAGAGAAAATGAGAATAGCACTGCTATGGAAATTCATATGTTGAAGCCCTAAACTCCTAATGTGATGGTTTTCAGAGGTGGGGCCTTTGGAAGATAATTAGGTTTAGACAAGATCATGAGGGTAGGACCGAGGTCATGATGTGATGGGTGTCTTATAAGAAGAGACATCAGAGAGCTTGCTTGCTCTCCTTTCTGCCATGTGATGACAGAGAGAAGACCTAAATCTCCCAGCCAGGAACACAGCCTTCACCAGAACCGAACCATGCTGGCAACCTGATCTTAGACTTCCAAACTCCAAAACTGTGACAAAATAAATTTCTATTGTTTCGGCAACCCTCTCTGTGGTTCTTTGTTATGGTAGCCTGAACTGAGCCAAGCATGTATCCCCTGAAACAAGAATGACTGCTAACAGGTTAACTATTTTTTGTTTCTCTCACTTTTACATGTTTATCTTCCTTATTTACGAGTGTGTATTATGTAAATAGTCAAGAAAACAGTTAAATAGAAAAAATTTTTGAGGAACGAACAAATACCTTGTGCTTTGGAACCACAGTTAAAAGGTAATTCCTAAGTGTGCCACTTATCATTTAGCCAACATAAATGCAATGTGATTCAAGTAATGAGACCAGTCTTCCATGAACAATTCATAGACAAATTTATCTTTATACAGTATAATCAGAAAACCTTTTATTTTCACCAATCTAGCTTAATACTAATTTCAAGCAGCAAATGTGCTAATATGTGCAAGAACACTGTTCCATTAGCAATACAAAAACACTAAGTGCCAAGTGGTTCATCATTTCAGAACATGGTACTGAAACCAACTTGGTAACAGATCATGTTAGAAATCCAATGTTAATGTCTACTATGTTTAGGCCAGGAAAAAAAAATCCCTCTTCTCCAGGATTCTGTACCGTAAATCAACTTTTAGATGTTTACACTGTCATGAATTTGCTCTTCAGCCATGAGTGACATCAGAATCCTCTGTAGCTGTTTCCATGTCACCCAACTATTAGTGGTAATATCATTAATCTAAAAAACATCAGCCATCAACATTATTCTTTTTACAAAACAACATGAATGCACTTCATGTTGGGAAGTTTAATTTTTGATACAAGAAAATCCAAAGTAGACTTAAAACTGGCCTCAAGGAACAGATGTCAGCCAGAGTTACTCCTTCCACATCTACTTTCTGTACTAATACCACCCCTTCCAATACCCAATGGCAGAAAAATTTTAGTTTGCTTTTGTTTAACATTCTTCTTTATGCTGAGTGACTGTATCATTGAGTAACTTACCAAGTCCATAAAGCATCAACTGAAACATTCCAGAATGCAAGTCTACAAAAATGTGTAGACACTCTGAGTTACCGCAAGGCTCCAGGATGGGAACAACAAGAGCTGGAAGAGCAGTCTCTATGGAAGCTGAACGGTTAAGAATGAAAAATTATATTTCTATCTGAATATTTTCCAGAAAAAATTATTTTTCAGTGAGTAGAAACAAATGAACTATCAAACAATCCTGAATGTTAGAGGAAAAACATGATTTTGCAAAATTGGAATAGTACTATTATGTCAATTAGTAGCTCAAAAGGAAGAATGTATTCCTTGAGGTGACTTGAAACAAACATACCCCTCTCAAATACTACAGCAAAAAAAAAAAAAAATCGCAAGATTCCTTAAAAAGGGTTAAAAGAGCTAGTGAAAACATGAACTTCATCAGTGAGCTGAGCTCTAGTTTTACTTTCATTCAGTAATTACTAAGTAGTTTTTAAGGATTTTCTTTTTGATACAGTGGGAAGAAAATTGTTTGGTAAATAGAATAAATTTCATCTAAGGCCTCAGTATTTTCAATGCCATTCTTCAGAAACAGATGTTTTCTGGCAATTAGGGCCCGTGTGTTTAAAAAAAAAAAAAAAAACACTTGAAAACCATTAGGCATTATTGCTTATATAGGAAAATTTTTTTTCCAGTTATTTATGTAACGTCATTTTCAAGTCACAGATGAAATAAGAACATAAGCAATTGTTAAACACCAATTCCCAAAGCTGCCCATATACTTGTTCTAGAGCTTCGTAGTATTTCCACTAGGCCCAATTAACTCTTCCCTTAATCCCACAAGCTGGCATAACAAAACCCAGTAAAGGAGCAAAGCATTGAAAGCACAGCCCTGCTGCTCAGACTGAGGAGTTATAAAAGGAATATGCTCTTCTAGTTACCACGTTCCTCTAACGCTACAGCACAGAAGAAAAGGCAGGCAGTGAGGAGAGTGGTAATGTAGGCCCAGCCTTTCACCAGGTGACTTCTCTGTGCTACTTTGTTAAACAAGAACAATAACATCTTCCTGTCCATGCCATGGGTCCTTAGGAGGAAGAAATGACAAGTTTGTGAAGGTGCTTTAAAAAGCAAAGTGCTCAACAATGTACATTATCTGTAGACCTTTATGAATCAAAGAAACAAACCAAAACCTCTTATTAGGAATTTGCACAATAATTAAAATGGGTGAAGTTACCATTGGTGCTATCTACACATTGGTGCTATCAAACAAGTTAATAAAGCCAAAAAATAGCAGGAGACATATTTAATCAGATAAAAACAAATATCTTTCAAGTAGTCTACTACATATCTGTGAAGAAATGTTTAACATACAGAGCCAGCAGAACTGTCACCTAAAATAAACACAAAAGAACAAAAAGGTACAAATTTTTTACAATATTGTATAATTCAGAGCAATGTGAGAAATTAGTTCAAATTATGTTTTGCTGAATTTACTGTTAATATAACAAACACTGCTTATAGATTTGAAGCAGGATTGCTGATTTTTAACACATATCTGTACTGTTATAATTCCTAATGGATTAGAAATGTATTCTTTAAAGCAAAACCATTTTTATTTTTTGTTCTTTTTCTTTTAAATTCAATTAATTAACATACAGGGTATTATTAGTTTCAGAGGTAGAGTTCAGTGATTCATCAGTCTTATATAACACCCAGTGCTCATCACATCACGTGCCCTCCTTAATATCCATCACCCAGTTACCCCAACCTTCCACATCCCTCCCTTCCAGCAGCCCTCAGTTTGTTTCCTATGATTAAGAGTCTCTTATGGTTTGTCTCCCTCTCTGATTTTGTCTTGTTTTATTTTTCCCTCCCTTCCCCTATGCTCCTGTTTTGTTTCTTAAATTCCACACGAGTGAGATCATATGGTAATTGTCTTTAACTAGCAAAACCATTTTTAAAGCGGAGCAATGGTGCAAAACTCATTCTGACAATTAGGATAACAATTATAATTTCAATCTGATTATCAAAACTGAGTATTCTTCAAAAGACAGGGCAGAGAATATAGAAAGCACAGTCCAAAAGATAAATACTTTGATGTGTATCCCTAATAACTGCCAATGTCCATATTTTTCTTTATAGAAAATAAAATATATAAGGTCCTAAGCATTTAAAGGCAACTGATGTGAAGGTATCCAAAAAAGGCAAAACTTACAAATAAAACACAGAAGGGGAATTAAAGGCTGTGCAAGATGACAGGATGGTACACTACTTTTTCCTCCACCGGGAATGTATATAAATCTTCTCTCTTATTTCTCCATATCTATTTATTGAGGACCAGATGAGGAATGGACCAATACACAGTAATATAAAGTGTGAAGACTAAAGAGAGGCAACTAAGCCCAGTTAGGAAGAGCTAGCTGTGTGTGGTCCACAGCTTCCGAACGGCCCTCAATACCCTGATTCTGGCACTCAAACACCACAACACGAAGGCTTTCAAGAGACAGGAATGCTGCAAATGGGGCCACCTGGCAAAGTGACCTTAAGTTCCTTGCACTGCCTTTTTTTGACCTTTTCTTCAAAGTTCTGCCTACAATCCCTCGAGACATTCCCACCCCCATGAAACAACACACTGCCATCTAGACTGTCCAAAACCTGCTGTCTGTACATTCCCCCAGCCCTCCCTGAAATGCTCCCTTGTCCAAGCTACTCATATCCTTGGCTTATTCCAGTGAGGAGTGGGAAGAAAAGCCAGGTGATTAAGGGTGATTGCACTATAGGATTCAAAAACAGTCCTCAGTCCCAGTAAAGGATGTGACTAAAGCATGTTTTCCCATCACAAAAGGGATCAAGTAAGACTGCATGAAGAATACAAATGCACAAACATGAATTTTAAAACAAGTTAAAGTGTATGTCATAAAATGGTGGGTGAGCAGGCCCTTTCCTATAGCAGTCCTCATTTCCAGAACTGTTCTGATTAAAGCAGGTCTGAGGAGCCCAACCTCACATGCAAGAGCCTACCTCTGAAAGACAGCACGGTCTCCAAAGCACCCTTCTCTCACACCCAGGACTCTACATACACGCAGAACATGAAAACCACTGGTGGAGCACACTCCCGCTAGAGGTAGAGATCCCGGAAGAGCCTGGACTAACATCCTTGAGTTACAGAAGAGAATGGGGCCCAAAGAGTGTTACTTGTTCTAGAACATGCAGCTCAACTCAGACCTTCCGGCTGCCCAACCAATGAGATCTCTACAAAATGGCACTGAAGGAAAATCTTTGCAACTTTATCAACAAGGCACAAAACTATTCCTATGTAAATACTTGGTTAGTCTATTTTTCAAAGTAATTTAAACAACCGCTGGGCAATCACACTGAGTTTTTTACTTACTACTACTACTAAGCCTTATTTATGGAGGATAGTGAAGTAAACCAGAGCCTATCAAAAGATCACAAACCTCGATTTTCCAGTCCCAACAATTTTAGAATTTTACTATTTTGAAAAGTTAGAAATAAAAAATTAAGATTGCAAAAATCCTTAAAAGTCTTCTTTACAAGGGTGCCAAGACAATTAAATAGGAACACTGGTTTTTTCTTTTTCCAACAAATGTTACTGAAAGTGCATACCCCCAAACAAAAGAAAACAGTTGGACCCCTAGTTCACCCCACATACAAACGTTAGCTCAAAAAGTAATCTAAATCTAAATGTAAGAGCTAAAACTATGAAATAGTAGATGAAAAGATGTTCAAGAATCATTAGGCAAATGCAAATCAAAACCACAGCGATACACCAGTTCACACCCACCAGAATGGCTAGAAACCAAGATAGTAACTGGTATTGGTAAGTATGCAAATAAACTGGAAACCTCACAACACACTACTGGTGATGGGATTATAAAGTGGTGTTAAACGTGTAAAAAGGTAAAACATAGAGTTACCATATGGCCCAGCCCTTCCACTATTAGGTACATGGCCAAGAGAAATTAAAACAGGTCCACACAAAAACCTGTACAACAATGTTCAAAGCAGTGTTATTCATCATGTGATGTGGGAAATAAAGGCAGAAGGAAACGTAGATAAAATTAAATGTCCTTATAACCCGCAGCCCATTGACAAATATTTGAGACACGCAGAGCATAACTCTTCCAGGAAGCTCCCAACTGTCTTAATGTTAATGCCTTGCTAGAGGGAAAAACAACCTTGGTTTGACAATACCAAGGCCTCAGGTTTCCCCAGTCTTCTTTCAGCATATGAAAATCCTTTTGAAACTTCCCTGATCTTTACTTCCCCCTACCCCAAAGTATGTCATCAGTTGCTCCTCACAATCCCAGGGCAGTAGCTCTTTCTGCCCATGGGTCCTGTCCCCGTGCTTTAATAAAACCACCATTTTGCACCAAAGATGTCTCAAGAATTCTTTCTTGGACATTGGCTCTGGACCCCACTAAACAAAAACTACGTCATTTGGAGCCCAACATGGGGCTTCAAGTCTTTTCATCTGGACTCTGAGCTTCCATGCACACTTGTGAGTACTTTGCTCTCCCTTTATTCTCATTCCAGGGGTTCTTCAAGGAGTACAGTCTTATTGGAACACTTTCATGTCGTCTGCTCAGGCTCCAATCCTCTAGCCCGTGGCTACTCTACAGGGACGAGAAAGACTGCCTTTTGGCTGGAAGTTAGTACAATGGCTGGAATGGTAACAAGACCCATAAACTTGATGCTCTCTCTTTATTCCCGTCCTAATACAAAGTTGTCCGTCTTGGGCACGGGACACCCACCTAAGTGACTAGCACGGCTACCGATCTTAACACTCCCATGTGAGGCTTCCTCCTCATTGGTTGATTGTGATCCCCTCCCACATCCCTGGTCTCGCTGCTTCTGGCCGAGAGACCTCCACTGGCAGCCGGCCAAAACCAGGAACCGATTGAATTAAAACCCAACCACCAACCGTTTTCCTAGGGAAGCTGGCTGTAAAGACTACATGTGTTGGAATGTCGCTTAAATCATGATGGATTTCTATCTTTACTGTTTTCTGTCAACGTCCTCTAACTACTTAAGTTACAAAATTGGGTACTCTTGTAAAACTTTTCTAGTATTTTCCATGGGTTAAAAATGGCAGGTTCTTTGTGGCCTTCATGGCGAGGCAAGCCTAGGCAGTGGGTCCTTCAGCAAGGCGAGCCAAGGCACGATGGGGCATGACAGGGCCTTCATAGCAAGGTAAACTGGGTCCATATGCTGGCACCCATCGTAGTCTAGAATGTGATGGGGATGTGGGAGGCAGGCCTCTCTCCTACAGGGCCTTTATGGCAGATGGTGATCATAGCGATTTTGTTCAAGGGACGCCTTGCGTTGCTTTGACATCAGGAAACTCTGACACATCCTGTGTGTGGGACCCCGAGAGTCGGGGGTAGGGGGGGTTTTGGTAATGGACCATCTCTCTTCAGTCCCCAAGGACTCTCCCTTGGGATGTCTTTTAACCCACTGGAAACCATTCCGACTGCAAAATTTAAGAAAGGTACTGCATGACCTCGGTAGCATCTATAAGTTAGATCTCTTGTGCAAGAAACAGCAAATAGACGGAGGTACCCTAAGTCCATCCAGGCCTTCAGGGCTCTAAATCAGGACCCAGACCTAAGGGCCTCTTGCAGAATGTGTTTGATCATAACCAGACCAGTAAACTCCCTCCTGATATACTGGATGATAATTATCTATATAGGCCTCCTCCGAATAAACCCAGGTTGCTGGAGAAAACACAGGCCATTCTTAGCAAAGGTGACCCTGACTTTCTCACTGTTCCTCCTAATAGACCCAGGCTACTCTAGCACTATGTGGGGGCTTCTTCCTCATTTGCCAGGTTAATGGATAAACCTGGAATCAACTCTCTCTGGTTAGTCTACCTTGGGATGGGGACTTTAAGCAATATTCCCAAGGAGCTGCCGAGACTCCCTTTGTTTCAGGGAAATTCCCCGTCTTCTCCGGCCTGACATGGACTGCCTATTTCCTTTTGTTGGTGGGAAAACATGGTATCTGCTCCTCTGTTGGGCTGATGAGCTCTAGAATTGGGAACCCTTTTCTCTGCCTTCTGGCAGCACCTCACCTCTTCAGCTTCCTCCTCCTCCTGTTTCTGCCCCACCTTGAGTGTGGCCTGCATAACTGGCTTCTATACCATCCTCCGTGCCTCCTGCACTACTGGCTCCTCCTCCTGCCCTCGCTATCAAGGAGCGAAGAGCAGCCCCTGGACTTAACACCACCCACTTTTGAGATTTCCCCACCAGTGTCCCAGGTAAAAATTAACAAAGAGGAACAAACTGACTTTTAAAAAAGGATCCAGGTGGAATATAATTCAGTATTTAAACTAACTTAAGTTTGTTGGCTTAATGTAGGCCTGTCTTTAAAGTTACAAGCATTAAAGGTGAAAGTTTTATTCTACCAAGATTTACTGAAGGTCAAATAAGCTTGTGTTACCTCTGTTGCAATCTTTAGCAAAAAGATGACTTAAAATGATGGTTAACTGTCTCAAGCTTTCATGGGTAATTGTTAAGATAGCTTTCAAAGTCTCTGGTAACCTGAAACTTTAAAGTTTTGCTTGGATAAGTGGGCCTGAATTCATCGGACATCCAGATCTTTTCCAAATAGGATAAAGTGCTAAAGCACTGATTATTGGATGTCAGTTTGTGCTTCTGACTTATTGCGGAGAAACTAGGATATTTGGGTCTGTCAGTAAACACGCTTTGTGCTTAACAGATTCATAAATTTGCCCTCTGAAGAGTTTTGGTGTAACAGTTCACAATTTGTTACTAGTTAGCTTTAGTTTTGGTGTAACAGTTCACAATTTGTTACTAGTTAGCTTTCACTGGAGACTAAGGTTCCTAAGAGTTAAAATTCTGCTAAATGTGGGGCGCCTGGGTGGCTCAGTCGTTAAGCGTCTGCCTTTGGCTCAGGTCGTGATCCCAGGGTCCTGGGATTGAGCCCCACATCCAGCTCCCTGCTCAGAAGCCTGCTTCTTCCTCTCCCACTCCCCCCTGCCTGTGTTCCCTCTCTCACTGGCTGTCTCTCTCTCTGTCAAATAAATAAATAAATAAGAGCCTTTGGAATCTCTTATTGTCACCTTGGTTAAATAAAAATAATTAAATTTTATAATGATCTGTAATCCTATTCGGGCATGTGCTATAACTTTCTGAGGTTTTTTTTTTTTTTTTTTTTTAAGATTTTATTTACTTGAGAGAGAGAACGAGTGGGGGGAGGGTCAGAGGCAGAGGGTGAAGCAGACTCCCTGCTGAGCAGGAGCCCTAATGCTGGGCTCATCCCAGGATGCTGGGATCATGATCTAAACTGAAGGCAGATGCTTAATCTACTGAGCCACCCTGGTGCCCCACTCTGAGTTTTTTTTTTTTTAACAAACTTCCCAAGATTTAAATTGGAAATTAAATCTCTTTGCCTCATTAGGCCTTTTTATTTGGTATGTTAAATTATTCTGGAAGCACTGTTAAACAAATAATAAGCCTTAGGTTACGTTTGGGGAAATGCTATAACCATTCTAGCTAGAGATGATATACAGTTTAGAGTATTAATATATTCTGGTATAAGACCATTACTTAATATTCTGACTGCTGAACTGTTATGTGTCACAGAAATAACCAGATTTCCTTGCCAGCTATGTTGTAACCTCACAGATCTTTAGCCACGTCCATTTTTTAGTCTTTTTTCATTTATAGTTATTGTTATTTCCTTGCAAAACGTGTTTCATCTTCAAGGAGATTCATAAAAAGGGCTTTTGATAAATACAGGTTTTTTTTATATCTTTAAGATCATAAAACTGAAATGGTTAAGAATTTCCAGAACTAACTAATCTGAGGATGATTACAGTTTATGACTCCTGTTTAAAACTTTGCTGATTCTCTAATATTTGTACTTCTAGACTAAGGAAACTTTCTCTTAAGATATCTATGATATGGAAAAACAAGAAAATAGTCCTCTGAACAAATGGAAGCCTTTAACTTTTCTCTCTACCTGAACTCTATGAAATTCAAAAGGTCTCCGAAAGTATTCTCTCTTATTTGCTTACGTTCAGTATGAATGTGTTCTCCTTACGACAGGACAACATTGGAAATATTGGTTATTTTACCAAGACTTTGACTGAATTGTCGTATTTGAGAGACCTGCATCGACTGAGATATGGCCATATAGCTTTAAGGAATTAAGGCTGACTTTATGAACCATGGAGCCAATAGAGCCCCTTGGAACTGTTGGCCTGATACCTTGCTTAGAGAGTTCCCAGCAGCCTTGCCAGGTGAGTAAAAACTATCACTTCCTGGCAGATGCAGGAACCTCGGGATACTTTGGGGATCTCAAGAAGAGGAATTTGCCCAAATCTACAGGTACTGCAGGTATGTCTGGCAAGCACTTGGCTTGGCTTCTGGCCTAGAGAGGCTACTCGAAATTAAATCTAGTGATTCCTTATAAAAAGTCCAGCAAAGCAAATTGTAGAACATCCCTATGATCACTAACTATTCTTGCTGAGCTTATGTAAATCATTAGGCCAAGTTTGTTAAAATCGGACTTATTTTACAAACAAATTAGTCCCAATTTGGCTATCTCTGATTAAAAATGAAAATATTTCAATAACACATCTTTGTAGATACTAGATTTTAAGCACTGAGACTCAAGAAAACTGGATTACTCTTTTAACATCAGGGTTTCTCCAAATGAGGATTGCCCCCAACAACCAACAGGGTTAAGCCCCTTTGAGTTACTGTATGAAAAATCTTTTCTCATTGTAAACCTATCAATAGATGGAGACTATAATGCTTTGTTGAATTATTCACTTGAGGCTGGGTTAATTCATAAACCTCTAAATGAATATGCAAACCATGTCCTCCCTAAACCTGATCTGATAGTCACTAGCAACCCACCCCATATAAACCCTGCTTAGTTTATTTAAAGGACTGGAAGTCTAATACAGCAGGGGATTTAACTCCAAAAGAAGGGCCCCTACCGGGTCATATTATGTATTCCCACTGCAGTAAAATTAGAGGGGCACTCTTCGTGGACTCACATATCATCTAGAATAAAACCTGTATTGCCTTCACAGGAAACCAATGAGCAAACTCTAACATCCCTTTTTATTCCTGTGAACCTTGGAAGACCTTAAATTTCTTTTCAAACGACAATAAAGGACTGGAGGAAAATTTTAGTTAACTATCAAAGGTCCTTTTATTCAGAGTTCTCTTTCTCATTATAGTATTAACCTTCTTTTATTGTCTCTTCTGGTGTCTCCCTGCCTGGTGCCAAGACTCCTTCACCACCATAACTTCTAGCTGACAGGATGATCCTCTCTACTCAAGGAGGTTCAGATATGTTGTCTACCTTGGACTGGCTGCTTTTGCCTTTGGTAACTCCTATATAGAAATTCCCCAACTGACCAATGTTGACCCATAGGTAGGGACATCTCTACACTCCATTCAGCAGAAAGAAGTTACAGAAAATGAGACCTTCCACCCTCAGCAACCTTAAAGTAAATTTAAGGGTCAAAATTGTTTAGGGGGGAATGATGTGGGAAACAAAGGCAGAAGGAAATGTAGATAAAATTAAATGTCCTTATAACCCGCAGCCCATTGACAAATACTTGAGACAAGCAGAGCATAACACTCTTCCAGGAAGCTCCCAACTGCCTTAATGTTAATGCCTTGCTAGAGGGAAAACCCACCTTGGTTTGACAATACCAAGGCCTCAGGTTTCCCCAGTCTTCTTTCAGCATATGAAAATCCTTTTGAAACTTCCCTGATCTTTACTTCCCCCTACCCCAAAGTATGTCATCAGTTGCTCCTCACAATCCTAGGGCAGTAGCTTTCTCTGCCCACAGGTCCTGTCCCCGTGCTTTAATAAAACCACCATTTTGCACCAAAGACGTCTTAAGAATTCTTTCTTGGACATTGGCTCTGGACCCCACCAAACACACCAACATCCAAAAACTACGTCAGATGCAACCACATCAATGAAGAATGGAGAAGCAAAATGTGGTGTATCTGTACAATGGATTATTGGACAATAAAAATGAAGTACTAAAGCATGCTTTAACATGCACAAACCTTAGAAACATTATGTTAACAATATGCAGAAGACTACACATTATACGATTTCATTTATCTGAAATGCCCAGAACAGGCAATTCTAAAGAGACAGAAAGATTAGTGGTTGCCAGGGGCTGAAGGGAGGGATGAATGGGGGAGTGACTGCTAATGGATACAGAGTTTCTTTGGGGGATGATTAAAATGTTCTACAATTAGATTGTGAAGCTAGTTGTACAACTCTTGAGTATATGAAAAACCACTGAATGAGTGAATTGTATGTGAATTTTATCTCAAAACTATTATAAAAAAAGAAGAAAATGGGGTGGGGGGGCGTTATGTGTGCTTTCTAACCCCAATGAAAGTTTTTGTTTTTTTTAAAGATTTTTATTTATTTATTTGACAGAGAGAGACAGCCAGCGAGAGAGGGAACACAAGCAGGGGGAGTGGGAGAGGAAGAAGCAGGCTCCCAGGGGGGGAGCCTGATGTGGGGCTCGATCCCAGGAACCTGGGATCACGCCCTGAGCCAAAGGCAGACGCTTAACGACTGCACCACCCAGGCGCTACCCCCCCCCC